>NC_073744.1:92156875-92821875 GCF_029784135.1 Toxorhynchites rutilus septentrionalis
CTACTGTTTTTTTGGGTGGAAAATCATAAAAAAATAATACAAAAAGAGAGAATCGCGTATTTTATCCCTAGTCTTCTTTTGCACGGAGCAATTTTTCTTCTTCTTCACGGCTTCACTTCTGGCACGCGCAGCGAGACCCAGTTCCTTTTCCCGCACTCCACACACTGCGACTCATCAGTCAGAAAATGACGTCCAACTTTTCAGCTTTACCGCTGTCACCACAATGAGAGGCGTTGCCTAGCGGTCTAGGCAGATGGATTTCTTTATGTTCTATTACGAGGGACAACGACCGTCCTCTTTCGCGTCTAACTACCGACTCCCTTTTATTTTTCTGATTCATCTTAACGAAACCTACTTTGTTTATAATGAACAAAACGAACTTACGATAAGCTCCCCGCTATCGTAACACCAAAACATAAACAGAAATTCCTATCTTAAAACTAGACCTATGAATCACACGATCCACAAACAAGGATCATGCGGGAGGGATGTATTTATTTAGGCCCGGCATCGACCGGCCTTATCATAAAACTGACTCACACGATCCTCAATAAGGATCGTGCGATAAAGATGTTTTTTGTTTATTCAGGATTAACCAGACCTATCTATTAATGACTAACACAATCCTCAATATGGATCGTGCAAGAGAGATCTATTTATTTAGGCTCGAGCCTATTGATAATTTTGGGTATACAAAACCCGTCTAGTTTTTGGTTGCTGCACGTTGTCCTGGTGGAAAACAACACCATTCCTATTGATCATTTCTGGCCGCTTCTGGTCAATCGCCTGCTTCAAACGGTCAAGTTGCTCACAGTAGAGAACCGAGTTGAGGGTCTGGCCATAGTTGAGCAGCTCATAGTGGATGATTCCCTTCCAATCCCACCAAACACACAGCAAAACCTTCCTGGCCGTCAATCCGGGCTTGGCGATGGTTTGGGCCGGCTCAACGCGCTTCAAATACGACTTTTTTTGCTTTAGGTTGTCGTACGCGATCCACTTTTCATCAACAGTCACCATCTTCTTCAAAACTGGGTCGAGTTCGTTCCGTTTCAGCAGTGCATCGCAGGCGTTGATTCGGTCTAAAAGATTTTTTTGCGTCAACTCGTGTGGCACCCATACATCTAGATTTATTTGGAATCCAATTTTCTGCAAATGGTTTCAAACGGTTTTATGGTCTATACCCAGTTCCTGACCAATCGAGCGAGTGCTCACATGCCGGTCTACTTGGATGATTTCAACGATTTTATCGGTTTCCACGACGATTGGCCTACCAGTACGGGGTGTAACCACTACACCAGAACGAAATCGATCAAACCAACGCTGTACTGTGCGAATCGTTACAGTATCGGTTCCATAAACTACACGATTTTTTCCGGTGCCTTCGTTGCAGTTTCACCTCGCAGGTAGTAAAAAGTACAACACAAGATATGTTTAAGTTTTGCCATATATTGACAATATACGACATTTCTTTTTACCCAACCCAATATGTTGAAGAGTTTTCTATGGAAACACGGAGCCTTAATTTGCAACCGTTTAAAATTTTCAACGCTGACGAGAGTGGCTTATATTTCAAAGCCATTCCATCGACGACGTATGTTGACAGAAACTCGGCTAGTGCTCCTGGGACAAAAATGAACAAAGAGCGCTTGACTTTTACCGACCTCGGACATTCCTCTCTAGGTCTATCGTATAATCACATCACTTGTTTCTTTGAATCGTTGCAGTTTACGGAATAAGAAACTGGTTTGAGCAACTCGTAGATCTGTTTCATCATTTTCCCACACTCAAAAAGCGTGACAGTTGCCACACGCTTCTTGTACAGACCGAATGTCATCGTTGATGCGATCACCAAACTTGATGAGAGTGAAGAAAAGAGGAGCGAAAAAAAAAGAAGTAACACTGCAGTCATGTAGCAGTGTCACCTATTGTAATTTCACTGATAGAACTCATGGCTATACTAGGTATATGAACAAGCTACAAAAAAAAAACTTATGTTCTTATCAAACAATACCACGTTAATAAATCTAACCTCACATTGGTAGCTAATCGTTGACAGTGCATCGCGTTCACTATAGTTGATGATCTCGTTTGTTCTTGTAAGACACTCCATGTTCGCCATAGAGATATATGCATCTCACGTATAGAAACTGCCCAAAATGCCTGGAACGTATACTTCACTTGACTAGAAACTGCTAATCGAACTTCTGCAATAAATACGAGAAAAAAAGCGAGTTAGTGACATCCTATTGTGTGCTAAGTTCCTGACAATTATATTATATTAGATTAGGGGAAATTCATCCTTTTTACGTAAACTTTGGAATTTTATTGAGCTTGCTTAAAGTGATTGTGAGGTAGTTCGCCTCCGCATGGTGTACTCAGGATGGCGCAAAATGTTTGGCAAAACTACACCGAGCGTGTGTTTACCATGGAGGTGTGGATCAAACAATGTCTGACTGGTATTCAGCGGCAGAAACTGAAATGTTTTTACCTCCGATGCTACACCCAAACTAGCGTTGGCAGAAAACATTTCATCTTTGGCAGAAAAGATGCCATTTCCTGTGCATGAGAGTCAAATGCGCAAATAATGAGCTATTTCAAAAGCTTAAAAATGGTTTGTATGTATGCGAACAGACATCTCTTTCTGTTTTCTTGTCTCTTTTCATTTGGGAAAAAAAAGTGCAAAAAAAAGTCCATACGACGTCAATGGGGATCGAACCAATGCCGGCTGGAATGTAAAGATATTTTACACGACCACGCTATCTACATGGCTAATGACACTTCAGCAGTTGTTCAGCAAATACGTGATAATATTGCACCTGATTTTATAATGAAGGTGGAAAGTGTTTTCTAAGAGTACAAAAGGAGCGCATGAAGGAGAACAATATCTATCTCGGTCTGGGCCGTGTATGTGGCAAGGTATGCGAAAAGCTTATTTGTATTTTGTTTCGCTCGCTCGTATTAACCTTATATTGCTGTACCACGCAACTTTTGCGGCCGACTGGATCCAGGGCATTATTATAAAATTGAATCCGATTCGTTCCGGATTTTCTGTTGCCGTTCTGAGTTTTCTTTGGAACGTTGTTTGTAGAAGCGTTGGAAATGTAATTTTGCTAAAAGAAACTGAAAAACTCTTTCGACATGTAAATTTTTGCTGCACCAAATGAATACACACAGCGAGGAATAAAGCCTGTACCTAACATCGCACATCACTCTCGAAGCCTGCGTACAAGTTTGAACCGCATTTTTCGTCCCGTTCTAGCTATAACCACTGTACAGATGAGTGCAGAGTTACGGCAATTTATGCGAACAATCAATCGCTTCAATGAACATTTAATCGCATAGCATGACGTAAGCACCAGTTTGCTTTATCTGTAGTATTAGTATTCACATTTGCAATAATAGTCAAAAAGTCTCCGTTGGTAGTTTCAGTGGTTGTCGAATAAAAACAAAGAGATTTGAGTAAAATTTCATAACATTCTGAAAAGGGGTGCTCTGAATTTGTTGCCAGGAGATATGTATGTGATAGTTCCTCGCGTTAATTTCAGAACAATGTATAGAAATCTGTGTGGAACTACGTCAGTTATGCGACCTACAAACATGGGCAGTAGAGTGGGTATGCAGATGAAATTTCTGTGTTAGAAGATCCACAGCCAGGTCAACCGTTATTACGTGATCTGGTAATTCATTTGAATGCGACGACCTTTGTCGCCCTCCATTATCCCAAAGATGCATAATTTCCACATACTGACAAGTACAGTCAAAAATACGAACGAGTACGTTCTTCCATTGCACTTGCTCAGAACATGGAGGGCGTTAAAAATGTAGGTTACCGTGTAATGCTGAGAGGCAGATTGCTCCAACATGTTTCTATGAAGAGTAGCGCGAAAGTCACCTGGTTAAGCTCGCCAAAATAAAGGTCCACCAACGATTACAATATAAATATAAACATACAATATCTACGGTAAATATTTGTAAACATATTTGAGGTCCATCACCTCAAAGTGAAGAATAAAATCTGAAAAAAAGTGTCAAAAGTAGCTCTACTCGACGATATATTGATTTTATGCAGTAGAAAATTAATTTCGAATTTATTGTAATAACATATTTAACGCAAAAAATTAGATCAAAAATTAGTAATTGCGTGTAAAATAGATCTGATGTGGACAAATAATCAGTTGAATCGATAATGTGATATTTCCATGATATAATTACAGTTGTCACACGACGAAACGTGAGGAAGATCACGTAGCAATACTAAGTCAGTATATATACCGCTTATAACTTGAAGTTCCTATTAGTGTCGCCACTTGTCTTTGTCTCTATCTAGTAAATAGAGAATTACAACATGTACCCCGGTATTCGGCTCTTCTACATCCGTTTCTATATTAAACCATAACTATTTCAATGAGTTGTCATCACAAAATGATCGCTTTTGAATAACTTAAATAACATCAAACACCTACCTTCAAAAGAGTCGTTTCCTGCGTCTAAGAGACGAAAAGTGAACGGTATATGAACGCGTGTCATTTTCAATCTTGGCACCTGAATGATATGATTTGCAGTCATGGTTGAAGGTCGCAGTGCGTCGTCCGCTTGAACGCGAAGTATAACAGCAGCCCTATGGTGGAACAGAGGAACGATCGTTAGATTGTTATTCTATACTATGGTTAATTTATTTACAATAATCAATGAGCTAGAACAAGAGTTCTCTAATGATACAGCTGTTTGACATATGGAGTTATCAATTTCGTGGTTCGGTAAAATGAAAAACAACACATGAATGACACATAAAAGGCTCATTTTTCAAGTATACTGTTCACAACATCGTTGCAATCTTCACCACGTAAGTTGGAGAAAATTTCGATGACTTTTCCGAACATTCCGACTGGTTTTTCGCTAAACTTCCGAACCACGTAGTGGATGATACTTATAATTACACTAAAAGCTGTAAGATTTAAATTACTTGAATGCTCGAAAAGCTACCAAAAACGGATTCAATCGAATCCACTCCACCATACATCGAATAACTTTTTTCTTGTATGTGAGCTCAATTCAATTTCTGCTTGTCTAAACCAAACAGTCGATAAAAATTTAAAACAACTAGAGGAAACTATTTCTCGTGTTAGAACCGCACTATGCGCTATCATGTTGTTATTTTAACACGCTTTCCATTGCGATGTAGATACGTATGAATCAGTTTTATAACATTGAGATTATTATTATTCGCGAGTGAGTTCTGAAACTATGGAGGATTCAATCGATGTTAGGGATACTCGTATATTGCCAACATTTCGAGTGCCATTGTTTACCTAAAACGTAAAACTCTGTTGCTGGACGTAAACCTAAAAAACTGCTGGACTAAAACGTAAAATTCAGTTGCTGGATCAGACACCGCACTATTTTCCTAAGCACGAGAAGATTGAAAATTGACACTTGAATACATACTTCCAGTAATTGGGAGTTAGTGTTTCGAAAATAAACATATTCGTTTGAGCGTTTGAGTTATATATATGAGAATACAATCATGAGACATTGATCTTCATCCATCAGTTTTTTCTGCAATAATTTCATCAGACTCGTTGACGTAGGAGCTAATTATAATATGTTTCGTTCGTCTATAAATGCGTGTCCATAGAATGTGTTATTGTGCCCAAAATAGATTCAAAGAAGAACAGGTTTCTCTCATTCAAAAAGCAACTTGTTTCAACTCGAAACAATAAATTGCATCGCATGTCTTTTAAGCTAGTATCGAAATCATGAAGAAATCTTTTTCTAGAAATTAATCAAAATAATTCAATACTAATCATTATCCTCAACCAAAAACTCGAATGGATAATGACCCGCATGAATGTATCTATTTTGTCACTATGAATGTTAATATGTTATCATTCATAATTCATCATACTTAGTTTATACCAGTATATAAAGAATTCTCTGTTTCCAGATGTAAGTCTTAAATTTTTGCACAAGGTCATGCCATTGAGCCACATGTATTATCGTGTTTCGTCTTTTTTGTGCTCAATAAAATAAAATAAACATGAGCAGAGCTTTTTGTTAGTGATTAAGATCCTATCAAAGCACCTTTCGGTTTCCATGTTTCTCATTTATTTGTGCTATTTAAGGATCAAGCATGTTCTTATTATTAACAACGGGTGAGCATCGGAGAAATATATAATTAATGAAACCCGTTCCGTACGATGAACCGAGCGTAATTGGTTTATAATTAATTAGACAGCATTTGCTCGAGCCCCTCGACCTAGGTTAAGACAAGGTACAAAACATACAAAGATAAGAATCAAATTCACTAAATTGAACTCACAACAAACTTGCACAAAATAGTATTTACCTTTCTTGCGCCAATTTTGTTAGTACTGGGTTGAGATTCCTATGCCAAATGTCAATTTAAGATTCATTCTTGTTTCGCACATAACACTTCATTTGCTGTTTTTCTTTGTTTTGTTCTTTCAGTTGTGACTAACAATATGTTACTAATGGTAATATTGTCAGGTTATAAGGGCCAAAAAGCCGTGAAATCCTGGAAATTCAGGAATGTTAGAGATGTACTGCGATCTTAGTGAATATAATTTCAAGACAACCCCAAAAGGAAACATTGGCGCTCCAATTTGTCTTATTATATTTTGTTCTTTAAGGAAAATTGGACAATATCTGCTGTCTAAGCAGTGATCCTGCAATTTTTGAAAAAACATATTGATGCAATGGAGAGTATTCTTGTGGGGGGCTGCCATACAAACGAAACACAACTTTCTGCATACCTCGAGGAATCATCAATCAAATGGAACCAAAATTGGAATGTATGGATTTAATAGTACAATAAATGTTCCTATGATGTTATGACATCAGGAAAATTCCATAAAAATATCACACCTATTTCAACCAACAATATTCCAACGAAACATGACAGATGAAAATTTTCGGAAAACTATGAAGGAAAATAGGAAAATTCGGAAAATTGAATTCCCATTCCATGTCATACCATGGTTCTCAGATTTTCACGAAAAGTGGTAGTTTTGATGTTTATTGCAAAACATTAGACCCGTTTTTTTTATTAAGGTGCCCATTTTCATTGTGCTTATTTATTTACAATGATTCAACATCCCATTCAGAGATTAGATCTGATTCACAATTCACAATTCACAGTTCTCCGACTCCCGGCTGCATCGATTCTTGCCAAGTCCTGCTCCACCTGGTCCAACCACCTCACTCGCTGGGCTCCTTTCCTTCTTCTTCCTACCGGATTCGATTCGAACACCATCTTTGCAGGGCTGCTGTCCGGCAATCTTACAACATGCCCTGCCCATCGCACTCGTCCAGTCTTGGCGACTTTCTGGATGCTGGTTTCGCCGTAGAGTTGCGCCAGTTCATTCTCTTATCCATACTCCGTTTCCCTGTACACCACCGTATATTATTCTGAGCACTCGACGTTCGAAAACACTCAAGCATCGTCCATGTTTCGTGCCCATAGAGAGCAACCGGTCGAATTAGGGATTTGTGCATGGTACATTTCGTACGGGGTCGGAGTGTGTTCTTCCGATTCTGTCCACATCCTCGGCGAAGCCGATAAACTGGCTAGACTTGTTGAAAATCATACCCCGCATGTTGAAGTCCGCTCTCCGTATAATGCCTTCCAGTGCCACGTTGAAAGGTCGACAGGACAGTCCATCGCCTTGTCGAAATCCTTTGTGAGTCTCAAACGATTCGAGTAGACTGCCTGAAATCCGCACACTGTACTGCACGCCGTTCATCGTTGCCTGAATCAGTCTTGTCAGCTTTCGGGGAATGCCGTGTTCGTCCATGATCCTCCATAGCTGTCGTCGGTCGATTATATCATATGCGGCCTTTAAGTCAACAAAGATGTGGTGCGTAGATACTCGCCTGATACTCGCGGCACTTTTGGAGGATCTGCCGCAGCGGTCCGTCGTCGAGCATCCGGGCATGAATCCGGCCTGATATAACTTCCCACAAATCTACTTACTATTAGCGATTGATGGCGGAAGAGGATCTGAGACAGAATTTTGTAGGCACCATTCAGGATTGTGATGGCACGATAGTTACCACAATCCAGCTTGTCACCTTTTTTATATATGGGGCAAATTACCCCGTCCTTCCACTCCTCCGGTAGTTGTTCTGTATTCCAGATCCTGACTATCAACCGGTGCATACATTCTACAAGTGGTATGTCGTCGCTGTTCACTGCATCAGTGTAGTCCTTCTCAACGCCGTCTTGGTCTCCTGTCTGCACGCTGTTCAGGTGTTCGTCGTAGTGCTGCCTCCACCTTTCGATCACCTCGCGTTCGTTCGTCGAGATGCCTCCTTCCTTGTTGCTGCACATTTCGGCCCGCGGCACAAAGCTTTTATGCGAGGCGTTTAGTTTCTTGAAGAACTTCCGTGATTCTCGAGAACGATAAAGCAGCTCCATCTCCCCACACTCTCTCTCTTCCAGGCGGCGCTTTGGACGTAGGATTACGTCTTCCATTTCTGTACCGGGGTGTAAGTTCAAAGTTTCGAAAACGAGAGAGTGACGCTGGACTGCAAGGTTTTGACCGTAATACCTCTTTACCGGCCGAATGGAATAATAATCACTTCATCCGTAAGATAAAATGTTAACGAATTATATGATTGTTACTTATTGGTCCAAAAAATTGTTTTAATAGCTTAAAAATTTGCTTTGAAAGCAAGCTATTGAAATCATAACAATCTAGCTAATTGAGTATGATTGGTGATCGCAATTTGTTCCCGAACACGGACGCAAAATCTAAGCACCTGGAGAAACCGTCATAGCGAATATATGCAAGCTGTGATTTGTTTTGCTCGCTTGCATTAGTGTTTGGGAAACCATAGTGGACACACGCAAGGCGTGAGTACTTCCACTCGCATCAGTTTCTCTTCTGCTTTCGCATGGAACAGTCATGAAAAATTGTTTGCGTGTAAATGCGTCCGAGCGAAGGAATATTCGGACCCATTTACGCAATCAACTTGGTGTGCCCGTGATGCAATCCAATAGCTTCGATTTCTGTTCTGATTCGCATGGAACAGTCACGAAAAATTGCCACATCACGATAAAAACGGAATGAATTTTATGTAAGGTTATATAGCCTTTATTTCGTTTTCATCGTGAAATGGCGCCCTCAGTTTCTATTCTGCGTATGGAGTGATCATAAAAGATCTCGTGTCATTCTAACGAAAACAAAAATTAATCATGTATCAAACATCTTCAGTTGCTTTTACAAGGCCACTCAAATTTCATCGGTTCGCTTCAAGACGCTGCGAGTATGTTGCAGCAACGTTCTGCTCCCGTAGTCGTTGTAGGTGGTACCGTGGTGGGCACTGGTGTCTTGTGTTATTGACGACTGACAGTTTAGAACGCAGTTTGACCATCACCAGGTAATGGTCTGAATCGATGTTAGCGCCACGACAGGTTCTGACGTCGATGATATCCGAGTAGAAATACAAATTGACCACGTCAAAACGTGATTAATTTGTATTTCTGTTTGCTATGGTGATCTCCAGGTGTAACGGTATTGGAGGCAGTGCTGGAAGAAAGTGCTACGTATGGCCATATTCTTGGAGGCAGCGAAGTCGATAAGTCTTGGGCCATTTTCGTTGGTTCATAACTAATAGCCAATCTTATAAATGAAAACAGTTATTGTATTTTACACTATATACTTCAATTCAAACGACTCCTTACATATCTCTGGAATCTCAGATATATCTCTGGAAACTCAGAAAAAAAGTGTTTCTATAGTTATAAAACGCAGTGTATTCCAGGCAGTGTTTGCCAATTGAACATTTTTCTGAATAATTCCCTTTCGTTTGTTCAAATATGATCTTGCAGAATGCTTTTCCCCCAGTGGCATCCTTTTGTTGTTACATGCTACACAATAACACAATAATGATAAGGTATTCTAGTGCGAGCCACCGGTGGTACGCGCCGGCGGGAATGTGTTAATGAAAAACGTGTTTCTACACTTTTGTCTGTTTGTTTATAATAATGATTTGACATTCACGTAGAAACGTAGACGTGTGTTGTCGCAGCTCTCCATCGAACCTTTCCAGCGCTACGATGTTGAAATTGCGGGCTTTCAATATTTCCAAAAGAGTTCGGGCACTCGCAAGAAAATTGAGAGACTTGCAGTTCCATGTTCCGAGTTTCCAATCTCTAGTCCGTGTTCTTTGCGTGGGTCTATTCCGATTGTCCTGTCTCGAATTTCTTTGTGAATTTTCCTGTGCGTTTAATTTTTACGGATGGCTTGCAGAGCCTACACCAACTCCCTGTCTCGCCGGAGGACCGGCGTGCACAGCTCTTTTTAGAGATCCCACTGGCACGAAGACAGTGATCAGCCGCCCCTTACATGGGGATCTGACGCTGTTTTGAGCCGCACCTCCATGGTGAACAGACGCTCAGATAGGCCCCCTTCCCTGTCAGCATACGAGCAAGATCCCACCGGGATTGGTTGGTTACCCGATCTTCACTATGGTTACTCGTACCCCAGCCGGCACCACGGGGATGTAGGGATAGTTACTAGACAGAAAGCTAAGGACCACGAATGGGGTCTATTTTAGTCCTGCAGATACGCGAAGTACCGATGATACACTTAGTCCAGTCATTTACCAACCCATCGGATGAATACGAAGCAAAATCAAATTTTTTGCAGAAAAATATTAGCTAATTGGCTTTAATTTGATATGTTGATCATCTGAATCGCTCTAGTAGTTCCAAAGTTATGAATTTTTGAAAAATGTCATTTTTAGATGAAGGGGAAAAAGTTGATTTTTGGACCGCCCTAAAATGGAAATGGGAACCTTAATAAAAAAAAATAAAAAATGCGGGTCTAATGTTTTGCGATAAACATCAAAACTACCACTTTTCGCGAAATCTACTATATCGGTTTGGCATGGGATAGCTGATATGTTTTATAATTGCACCCATGAACATTCGCTTAGTAAGAAAACGTGAATGTTTGAAGGTATTGATAACAAAGAATCCATTTTTTAGGGACGAAGTTTACCGGGTCAGCTAATTAAGAGTAGGACTCGGAATCTCGATACGTAACGATTATGGCTACTTGGCCACCCTCTCCCTCCATGTCACATTAAGTAACGCAACCTCGAACCCATCCACCCGCGTTATGTAATTTCGCACGACGCCTAAACTTCTTATAGGACAACGAGTGTGTCCTAATTTATGTTTTTAAGTTAATTTTTGCTAGCCGAATCGTTCAACATATCGAACAAAGTCTTTTCTGGTAGGAATTTGAGGATATTTAATAAATCGCATACACCATATTCCATGGTTCTTTATATTGGAATATGGTGCATACGATATCCTCAAATTCCTACCGCAAAAGACTTTGTTCGATATGTTGAACGATAACACCACGATTATCGTATATAACATCTCCATAGATTACAAACAACATGAGCCACTTTCTTATTTATATTATTGGCACGAAAAGCGTCGTGACATTAACCAAAACAAAAGTATTTGATAACATTCTGCCATGAACAAAAACAAAGCAACCCAACATCGTGCCCTTTTTTGACGTAGAACTACGTCTTACATTTCTATACCGGGGTGTAAAATCAAAGTTTCGAAAACGAAAGCGTTACGCTGGAGACCGAGATTTTGAGCGTTTATAGCTCCTAAACAACTGATTTTTAATCATATAATTTTCAATCAATTGTTGCTCATTCGCCTCCAGTTTACCTTCCAAATTGCCATCGTGAACCTTTTCTCGATTCAATCACGGACAAAAAGCTTACTTTAGCGATATTCTGGTGGTGACGCATTCATTTTTCGCGATCGACTGGACAACATCGTTGTTGGACAGCGAGGAATCGAGTGATTCATAACCTGACCTGACCTGACCTGAAACGCATTCGGGTTGTTTCGAGCTGTGAGGGAGCGCAGAAAAGCCGATCCATCAGGAGGAGAAAAAAAGGCGACCAAGAGAGTACCAGCATCGAAAAGCGGTTCCGCTTGAGGCATCGGAGCAGTCGCCACACACACATCCACCCGCGTAACTTTTTTCGTTTGCTGGTTATCAAGAAGAATCCGAAAAGAAGAGATCGTTGCTGAAAAATAATCTGCCAGTTCCCCTTGGTATTGAAAACTACATTCAAGCGAAAGAGTTTATTTTAATGTTTTCTATTCATATAATAATGCGACCAAATACATTTTGTTTTGTGATTTTTCAATCAAGTGCAATAGCAGGAAAGTCTCTGAAGATTATTCTTTCCCATCAGTAGAATATTTTCGTATCCAATATTATATGCAAAAAACCTTGTGTCTCCAACGTAACGCTCTCGGTTTCCCCCACAATCCCCCAAATATTCATTTATTCATTCATTCAGAATGAATTAAGATTCAACTTCAAACAAATGATCACTAAATCAACGATAATTCTACGTCAACATTGCGGTTATACCACAGATATAACCCACTTCCTGTTTTCTCATCAGGAAACTGCTCAAGTTACACTGACACGAAACATTTCAATATTCGAAATTCATTTTTCTTAAAAACATTTTTTTTTCAAAATTCGCAAAAAATATATGAATAGCCCATACAACATTGTTGTTAGGAAAAAAAACCCTTTTTCTTTAGCAGTGCCCTTCTTCCGATGTATATATATATATATATATATATATATATATATATATATATATATATATATATATATATATATATATATATATATATATATATATATATATATATATATATATATATATATATATATATATATATATATATATATATATATATATATATATATATATATATATATATATATATATATAAGTTAACAACGAGACCAACCTTAACCCCCGAAGTGTCAACCCTGGGATGAACACGACTCCAAATTTATCTGAAGATAAGCAGTGCCCGCTCGAACAACTCAGAGCCCTACAACAGATACAACAACAACAAGCAGTTGCTCTCGAACTTTTAGAAAATAAGGAAACGAACCTAAATAAACAATGACAATGTTTGCCACACCGTAGTTAGACAGTAAAGATAAGCAACGAACAATATGGACCGAAATAGCAATAAACGATTTAGATCATTAGCAGTATCTCACATTCAGGAAAACACAACACAATGCCGATAATAGCAGCAATAAAAAGGATCGAAGGATCGATAGGGAAATATAGAACAAACAGGTAGAAATAGGAAGTTAGGAGTAAAATGTAATGATGAATAAAAATCAGTGGGTATTTTAGCTTCAAGAGAACAACATCTCTTTTATTTCAAATATATCACCTCCCGAACGTAAGTTATGTAACTGGCGCAGTCGAAAGCCCGGGGAGAGCGATAATCGGTAAAAGTGTCAGTGCGCGCATCGGAAAATCGAAGTGTGTGGTTCGCGACTCAGTGCAAATCGGAAGAATTTCGCCGCGAGTGAAGTGAACAAACGCAGCGATCAGGACGGAGCAACGTCGGACGAGAGATTTATTGCCACACCCGGAGCGAGCAACCTACCTGGACGCACCCGCTCGTAAGCACCACTGGCGGAACACCAGTTGGTTCGAGGTGAGTCACCCAAAGGGTTTTCTTACAAATCTTTTGCTTCCCTCTTTTCTATCCGGCTACCTGGCAGAGGTACGCTATCCGCTATAGATAATAATTTCATTCCAACTAACACTAGGATAAGAAACAAAAAGGTGATTTCCCCCATAACTAATTTGAATCCCGACCATAAATAAGAGTAAGAAGAGAAGAAAGAGTGATTCACTATAGCTAAATTGAATACCGGTCGTGAATAAGTGCGCAAAAACGTAATTAGTGCCAACCAATTAGTTTATGATTACAAGAAAAATGGCCGACGAAATCCAGAAAAAGATTGACGAGCTTCTAGCTCAACTGGAACTTCAGAGAACAAAAATCGCCGGGTTGGAGGCAATCACTGCTTCAACTAGCGGAAATAATGGCCAATCGCCCCCTACTAGCTCATTAGGGATGATTATGGCAACAAAATTTGATGGATCCCGAGTACCGGACGCGATCAAAATGATCCCCTCCTACAACGGCGATCCTAAAACCCTTTCATCCTGGCTCAATTCAGTAGATAGCAAACTCGAATTTGCTAAAAAACTGTGTCCCACGCCAGAAGAGCAGAATAAAGCTTTACCCTTATGGTACAGCATTATTCGAGATAAAGTCGTTGATAAAGCCAATGACGTGTTGGTGCAGAACCACACATCCACCGATTGGCTTGAAATAAAACAAACACTCAAAGAATACTTTAGAGATAAAAGGGACTTAAGCACCTTAATCACCAAAATAAATTATTTGCAACAAAATTCAAAAACTATAGAGGAATTTTATAATGAATGTCGAGTGCTACTAGCCGACATCACTGCAAAAATATTGTTGCATCAGGAAATGCGCATTTGCGCTAGAACCCTGACAGAAAATAACGAATGTATGATAACTAATGCATTCGTGGACGGGTTAAGAGAACCGTAAAACGGGTTAAGAGAACGTTAGAGTGTCGCGTCCAGGAAATTTGAACGAGGCACGTCAAAGTGCTACCGAACAATTTAACGCGGCTCAACGAAAAAAGGAAAGGAACAATAAAACAGTAGTAGCACCACAAAAAACAGCTTTAAGACCAGCAATGTCGCAGTATAATACTTGGCAAAACAATAAATACCCAGCTCCACTCCACTTTTCCCAACCATCATTCAAAAGGCAACCCTCTCAGAATCTACAATACCAGAAACCTTCTTTTCAAAACACACAATTCCAAAGGTCATTCTATCCAAATCCCCAGTTTCAAAAACAAACAATTCCATATATTAAATCTGATCCATCAGGACAGCCCAAACAACAAGTACCTTTTCAAAAGTGGGGAGCTCAATTAAACAATTGCGAAACTACGCAATATAAAAATTACGAACAGCGTAATGAGCACTCGCAAGAGCACTGTGCTCCAGAACAAAATTACGAAACAATTGTGATGCCAATCAATACAAATGAATACGAGAACACTCCAGAAAACATAGAACCAGATATGACGGAAGAATTAAATTTTCATTCAGCCTTCGACCACCAGACAGGAAACTAGTAAACAATTTTCTTCCGTTTCTTGAGATAAGTGTTAAGAATCGGAAACCGCTCCGATTACTGATTGATACGGGAGCAAATCAAAACAATATCACCCCAAATATAGTCCCAAAACCAGCAATAGATCGAGGCCCTAGACATAAAATTAAAAATATCAACGGAACTCATGACGTCGAGGAATTTACGCTTTTCAATCCATTTGCAAAATTTTCAGAGGATATTCCGTCTCAAAATTTTTTTCTATTCAAATTTCATAACTATTTCGATGGATTGATCGGTTTTGAAACCCTTCGGTCATTAAATGCAATTATTGATACCGCGTCAAATTCATTACAGATAGGAAGCTTTACTATACCCTTACACAAAAAATTTCCTGACACAATCACACTTATCGCTAATGAAACACAAGTAGTTACCATTCCTACCTCAAAACCAAACGGCGATTTCTTGATTGAACATGAAGTAGCAATAGCCCCTATGATTGGTATACTAGCTGGATTATACCACTATCATGATCAGAAGGCTTATGTCATGATACACAACTACGATTCAGACAATAAACAAATAAATATTTGTGACCTAATAGAAGTTGAAATTAATAACTTCGAAACGCAGTCATCCTTCTATCCACTCGTGCCCCAAAACGAGCACAAGAACCTTTTTAACAAAATACGACACGAAAATTTGAATAATGAAGAAAGGCAAAGGCTTTTCAAACTTCTCCACCAATTTCAAGACGTATTTTATAACGATGGAGAAAAACTAACATTTACAAACGCTACTCGACATCACATTAACACTGTGGATAAACTTCCCGTCTATTCGAAAACCTATCGCTACCCATTTTGCCAGAAGGAGGAGGTTCAGTAGCAAGTAAACCAAATGCTAGAACAAGCTATTATTCGAGCTTTAGATAACCCTTATAATTCACCCGTCTGGATTGTACCTAAGAAGCTTGATGCTTCCGGACAACGGAAATGGAGATTGGTGATTGATTATCGCAAGCTTAATACCAAAACGGTGGACGATCGATACCCGATCCCAAATATCACCGATATACTAGATAAACTGGGAAAATGTCAGTATTTTTCCACCCTTGATTTAACATCAGGATTCCACCAAATCGAAATCGACTCAAAAGACATTCGTAAAACAGCATTTAGTGTTGATGGAGGACACTACGAGTTTATTCGGATGCCTTTCGGCTTGAAGAATGCACCCGCTACCTTTCAAAGGGTAATGGATAACATTCTTAGAAAGCACATTGGAACACGATGCTTAGTTTACATGGATGATATAATTATCTTCGCAACTAGCCTACAAGAGCACTTGTTAAACCTGAAATTAATTGCAAAACCTCTTACGCAACAGCTTCGAAAGGGCGAGAAGATCAAACACACAAGTGAGTTCATCTCAGCCTTCAACCGTTGTAAGGACATTTTAACAAGTAGCCATGTCCTCCAATACACTGACTTTTCCAAACGCTTTATACTTACCATTGATGCATCGAATTATGCATTAGGTGCAGTTTTATCCCAAGGCCCTATCGGTAAAGACAAACCCATTGCCTTCGCATCACGCACCCTAAGCAAAACCGAAGAAAAATATTCAGCTATTGAAAAAGAACTCCTCGCCATTGATTGGGCATGTAAATATTTCAGGCCATACTTATACGGTCGGAAGTTCACATTATATACCGACCACAAACCATTGACATACGCACTCAACTTAAAAACTCCAAACGACAGACTCATACGCATGAAACTGCGTCTGGAAGAATTCGACTACGAGATTCAATACCGTTCCGGCAAACAAAATGTAGTAGCCGACGGGTTATCTCGAGTCACTCAAGAGTTAAATTCAAATGAAACAGAATCGTTACCGGATGCATCAACCGCATGTTCCACAGATTCTGACAATGACATTCCTATAAGAATGACCGAATCTCCACTTAACTTTTTTTTTTTTTTTTTAACTTTTCAATTCATTCAGCAACGAAGTTGAAACCAATCGAGATCTTTTTTGGTATCAAAGATGGCGATGAACGCCCATTGAACATAGATAGAATCTTAGAAAAAAGAAATCAGATTTTCGACGAAGTCATAAATAAAATTCAACAATATAAAAAAAAAACAAGAGAAAGACACAATTTAAAGAGAGAGGAAGAACCTTTCCTAAACGAAAATGAAATAGTTTACCAAAAAGCACAAAGCATAAAATCTAAACGAAAATCAAAATATAGAAAACAAAAGGTCAAGCGAAATTATAGGAAAACATTCACAGACTATAGAAACATTAAAATTCATAAAAGTAAAATTAAAAGAAGAAGAAAACGTTAGTTGATTATTTTTTCAATAGATGACACTTAATATAGAAAAATATTGACATTTATCAAATGTTATAGCCTTTCCAGAAAATGTGGTACTACATTTTGATGTTTCTCGTAACAGTCAACGCACATCATCTGGCGATCGAAAACTTGCGAGACAACCCCCTGTTATTAATAAAAGAGAGAGAATGTAAGGTCCATGTAGGAATAATCAAGATCATCCATCCAATTAATTCAACTACAATCGAAAATACGATTGATACATTAAGTAGCACTTCATATCAAAGATTAACCAATACAAATTCACTTGCAAACATCATCAAGTACAAAGTTCAGCAACTGTACACAACGTTCTACGGATTGAAATCCAGAAAACCTCGAAACAGACGTTGGGACATCATTGGCACAGTATTTAAATTCATCGCAGGAACACCTGATGCAGAGGATCTGAGAATAATTAATTGTACAATGAACGAACTGATCAACCAAAACAATGAACAGCTCAAGAATCATTTTCAAATAAGCGAGAGAGTTTCACAAATTACCAACACTATCAATAAAATCGTGGAGAATTCTTTCACAAACAAACTTATATTGGACGAAATTGAAACGATAACAACAATATTAAACATCGATAACATCAACCAGTCAACTGACCTTCAGTTTTGGTGTAGTCAAATGGAGCAAAACTGACCTAGAGGACCTTGAGAGGAGGATGAGGAAAGCATTCAAAGAGGCCGGAATGCACCATCCTCAATCGGCACTGGAGAGAGTTTCACTACCACGCAAAGAAGGGGGACTTGGAATCGTCGACATTTCTGCACTGTGTGTTGCCCAGGTACGACAACTGCGCGAGTACTTCGCAGAACGCGCCAACCAAAACGCGCTATACCGGGCTGTCTGCGCCGCTGACAGAGGATACAGCGCTCTGCACTTGGCGCAAGCGGAGTACCAACTAAACTGCAATCTGCAGACAGTGGAGGAGAAGATTGCAGCTTGGAAGCAGAAGGCAGTGCATGGTGCCCACCCCCATCAACTGGACCGGCCACACGTCGACAAGGCCGCATCTAATCTGTGGCTAACGCGTGGTGAACTCTCTTCAGTAGTAGAAGCCGACATGATAGCCATCCAGGACAGGATAATGCCGACGAGAAACTGCAGGCGGTACGTCTGGCATCAAGACGTTGATGACATTTGCCGGATGTGCCATCAACCAGGTGAAAACATAGAACACATTATGGGAGGCTGTCCCGTTTTGGCCAACGCAGCCTACACCGAGCGCCACAACAACGTGGCCCGTATTGTTCATCGACAACTGGCGCTCCAATGTGCTCTACTGGAAGACAACGTACCAAACTACCGGTACCTGCCTGCACCTGTCCTGGAAAATGACCGTTTCAAGCTGTACTGGGATCGCACTGTTCTGACCGACCTCTCGATCCACCACAACCGCCCAGATATAATGGTTTACGACAAGAGCGACCGCAAAGTCACCATCATCGATGTCGCTATTCCACTGAACCAGAATCTGGAGGAGACCCACGGTCGCAAAATCTGCAAGTACCGACCATTGGCCGTGGAGCTCAAGAAACTGTGGGGGCTAAGGGAGGTCCCAAGAATTGTTCCAGTCGTTCTCTCTGGAACTGGAATTATCCCGAAGACACTTCTGGAAGCGCTAAAGGTGTTGAACATGGAGAAGGAATTGGCCGGCATCCAAAAGTCGGTCATCCTTAGCACCTGCGCGATTGTCCGACAATTCCTCGGTCAGGACTAAAACAGCACGAGCATGCAGATACGTGCATTCCGCAGAGCCTAGTCCCCCTTTGGCATTCAGAAGCCCGGGGGCAGGTGAAAATTCTGGCTAGGTTCGCCTAGTTAAGAAGTGAGATAAGTCTGATAACATCAACCATCTTCTTTTTTTTTTTTTATCCCTTTTTGTTTATTTTAGACTCATTAGCATTTTAGCTGTAACAGAGCCGAATTTTAATCGTGTACATGTCACATATTTATCATATCTATAATTAGCACATTACACAGTTGCCATTTTTCGGCGTTAGAGTATTCCCTTCTATACCATTGCAAATGGTACATATTTACACAGTAGCCATTTAGGCGAAAGAGTTTTCTATCTGTTCTTCCATTATCCACAGTTAAGACTGGACAGCGGAGACAGTCGTTGATCCATTGTTGAGTTATTTATAGAACAGAAGCCCGATATTTCTGCAGAGCAGAGCAGTTGTATGGATGAATCGATCTTATTTCGACCGTGGATCGATCTCCATCGCTGATGATTGTTGCGTGGACGTAGTTATTCTGTAACAACACAAAGATGGTCAATGGGGGCCCTGAGTTTTGAACTCACGATCGATCGCTTACTAAGCGAACGCGCAACCAATGTGGCTACGGAGACCCCCAGCCATCTTCTTGACAGTATCCAGGATGCAGTAACTTTATCAAAAAGCTCGCTTGTTAGCAACAAAATACTATCTTTGAGAGAAATAAACGCAATAAGGACACTGTTGCAAGATCAAGGCGTCGCAGTAAATTTTCCGGATGAGGCTCTACAATTTGTAATCCCGAAATTGGCGCTGAGAGACGATATACTTTTATATATACTTAATGTTCCCCAGCTGGAAAATACAACATCAGACATCATTAGAATTTACCCATTGGTAAACAACAACCGTATCTTACACCAGAATCCAACCTACATAATTAAAAGGAACAACAATCTTTACACAACAACAAAACCCGAAGATTTTGTCCAGAAATCATCATTCCTGAACGAGTTACGCGATGAATGCGTAGCTTCATTGATTCACAGAAGACAGGCTACATGTAGCTATGTAATGCAAAACAAGACGACCCAGAAACTTATCACGGAAAATTCGATCCTGATTTCTAACGCAAAAAACCAAATCCTACAAACGACATGTGGACCAGATAATAGAACCCTGAATGGAAACTTCCTCATTTCATTTGGAAACTGCACGATATTGTTTAACAATCAACGTTTCAAGAATGCCGAGATAATAAGCGAAGCAAACGTCATCCAAACAGAGTTTCACAATCTCAAAATCAACTGGAAACACCATAAAAACTACGAATTAGAAAAAATCAACAATGAAACTATCAGCAACAGAAATAAACTGGAGCATGTTTACCTCAAGCAAGTTCACATTAATTTTAAACTCTGGAGTCTTTTCGGCGGATTTTCTCTCATGCAAATTACATGCCTCATTGTAATCAGTTTCATTCTTTACAACAAGTTGTCACCCACAAGAACTTATTCAAAAGCATCAGATATCGAAACCGGACGTTCCTCACTCGAAGGGGGAGTAGTTAACAACGAGACCAACCTTAACCCCCGAAGTGTCAACCCTGGGATGAACACGACTCCAAATTTATCTGAAGATAAGCAGTGCCCGCTCGAACAACTCAGAGCCCTACAACAGATACAACAACAAGCAGTTGCTCTCGAACTTTTAGAAAATAAGGAAACGAACCTAAATAAACAATGACAATGTTTGCCACACCGTAGTTAGACAGTAAAGATAAGCAACGAACAATATGGATCGAAATAGCAATAAACGATTTAGATCATTAGCAGTATCTCACATTCAGGAAAACACAACACAATGCCGATAATAGCAGCAATAAAAAGGATCGAAGGATCGATAGGGAAATATAGAACAAACAGGTAGAAATAGGAAGTTAGGAGTAAAATGTAATGATGAATAAAAATCAGTGGGTATTTTAGCTTCAAGAGAACAACATCTCTTTTATTTCAAATATATCACCTCCCGAACGTAAGTTATGTAACTGGCGCAGTCGAAAGCCCGGGGAGAGCGATAAATCGGTAAAAGTGTCAGTGCGCGCATCGGAAAATCGAAGTGTGTGGTTCGCGACTCAGTGCAAATCGGAAGAATTTCGCCGCGAGTGAAGTGAACAAACGCAGCGATCAGGACGGAGCAACGTCGGACGAGAGATTTATTGCCACACCCGGAGCGAGCAACCTACCTGGACGCACCCGCTCGTAAGCACCACTGGCGGAACACCAGTTGGTTCGAGGTGAGTTACCCAAAGGGTTTTCTTACAAATCTTTTGCTTCCCTCTTTTCTATCCGGCTACCTGGCAGAGGTACGCTATCCGCTATAGATAATAATTTCATTCCAACTAACACTAGGATAAGAAACAAAAAGGTGATTTCCCCCATAACTAATTTGAATCCCGACCATAAATAAGAGTAAGAAGAGAAGAAAGAGTGATTCACTATAGCTAAATTGAATACCGGTCGTGAATAAGTGCGCAAAAACGTAATTAGTGCCAACCAATTAGTTTATGATTACAAGAAAAATGGCCGACGAAATCCAGAAAAAGATTGACGAGCTTCTAGCTCAACTGGAACTTCAGAGAACAAAAATCGTATTTCATCCTGGCTCAATTCAGTAGATAGCAAACTCGAATTTGCTAAAAAACTGTGTCCCACGCCAGAAGAGCAGAATAAAGCTTTACCCTTATGGTACAGCATTATTCGAGATAAAGTCGTTGATAAAGCCAATGACGTGTTGGTGCAGAACCACACATCCACCGATTGGCTTGAAATAAAACAAACACTCAAAGAATACTTTAGAGATAAAAGGGACTTAAGCACCTTAATCACCAAAATAAATTATTTGCAACAAAATTCAAAAACTATAGAGGAATTTTATAATGAATGTCGAGTGCTACTAGCCGACATCACTGCAAAAATATTGTTGCATCAGGAAATGCGCATTTGCGCTAGAACCCTGACAGAAAATAACGAATGTATGATAACTAATGCATTCGTGGACGGGTTAAGAGAACCGTAAAACGGGTTAAGAGAACGTTAGAGTGTCGCGTCCAGGAAATTTGAACGAGGCACGTCAAAGTGCTACCGAACAATTTAACGCGGCTCAACGAAAAAAGGAAAGGAACAATAAAACAGTAGTAGCACCACAAAAAACAGCTTTAAGACCAGCAATGTCGCAGTATAATACTTGGCAAAACAATAAATACCCAGCTCCACTCCACTTTTCCCAACCATCATTCAAAAGGCAACCCTCTCAGAATCTACAATACCAGAAACCTTCTTTTCAAAACACACAATTCCAAAGGTCATTCTATCCAAATCCCCAGTTTCAAAAACAAACAATTCCATATATTAAATCTGATCCATCAGGACAGCCCAAACAACAAGTACCTTTTCAAAAGTGGGGAGCTCAATTAAACAATTGCGAAACTACGCAATATAAAAATTACGAACAGCGTAATGAGCACTCGCAAGAGCACTGTGCTCCAGAACAAAATTACGAAACAATTGTGATGCCAATCAATACAAATGAATACGAGAACACTCCAGAAAACATAGAACCAGATATGACGGAAGAATTAAATTTTCATTCAGCCTTCGACCACCAGACAGGAAACTAGTAAACAATTTTCTTCCGTTTCTTGAGATAAGTGTTAAGAATCGGAAACCGCTCCGATTACTGATTGATACGGGAGCAAATCAAAACAATATCACCCCAAATATAGTCCCAAAACCAGCAATAGATCGAGGCCCTAGACATAAAATTAAAAATATCAACGGAACTCATGACGTCGAGGAATTTACGCTTTTCAATCCATTTGCAAAATTTTCAGAGGATATTCCGTCTCAAAATTTTTTTCTATTCAAATTTCATAACTATTTCGATGGATTGATCGGTTTTGAAACCCTTCGGTCATTAAATGCAATTATTGATACCGCGTCAAATTCATTACAGATAGGAAGCTTTACTCCCTTACACAAAAAATTTCCTGACACAATCACACTTATCGCTAATGAAACACAAGTAGTTACCATTCCTACCTCAAAACCAAACGGCGATTTCTTGATTGAACATGAAGTAGCAATAGCCCCTATGATTGGTATACTAGCTGGATTATACCACTATCATGATCAGAAGGCTTATGTCATGATACACAACTACGATTCAGACAATAAACAAATAAATATTTGTGACCTAATAGAAGTTGAAATTAATAACTTCGAAACGCAGTCATCCTTCTATCCACTCGTGCCCCAAAACGAGCACAAGAACCTTTTTAACAAAATACGACACGAAAATTTGAATAATGAAGAAAGGCAAAGGCTTTTCAAACTTCTCCACCAATTTCAAGACGTATTTTATAACGATGGAGAAAAACTAACATTTACAAACGCTACTCGACATCACATTAACACTGTGGATGAACTTCCCGTCTATTCGAAAACCTATCGCTACCCATTTTGCCAGAAGGAGGAGGTTCAGTAGCAAGTAAACCAAATGCTAGAACAAGGTATTATTCGAGCTTCAGATAACCCTTATAATTCACCCGTCTGGATTGTACCTAAGAAGCTTGATGCTTCCGGACAACGGAAATGGAGATTGGTGATTGATTATCGCAAGCTTAATACCAAAACGGTGGACGATCGATACCCGATCCCAAATATCACCGATATACTAGATAAACTGGGAAAATGTCAGTATTTTTCCACCCTTGATTTAACATCAGGATTCCACCAAATCGAAATCGACTCAAAAGACATTCGTAAAACAGCATTTAGTGTTGATGGAGGACACTACGAGTTTATTCGGATGCCTTTCGGCTTGAAGAATGCACCCGCTACCTTTCAAAGGGTAATGGATAACATTCTTAGAAAGCACATTGGAACACGATGCTTAGTTTACATGGATGATATAATCATCTTCGCAACTAGCCTACAAGAGCACTTGTTAAACCTGAAATTAATTCTAGAAACCCTCAGAGAGTTCAATATGAAGATACAAGTTGATAAGTGCGAGTTTCTTCAGAAAGAAGTTGCGTTTCTAGGACATGTAATAACCTCTGAAGGAGTGAAACCCAATCCCGGAAAAATCAACGTAATTAAACAATGGCCAATACCGAAAAACGAGAAGGAACTAAAAGGGTTCCTTGGAGTAATCGGATACTATAGAAAATTTATCAGAGATTTTGCGAAAATTGCAAAACCTCTTACGCAACAGCTTCGAAAGGGCGAGAAGATCAAACACACAAGTGAGTTCATCTCAGCCTTCAACCGTTGTAAGGACATTTTAACAAGTAGCCATGTCCTCCAATACCCTGACTTTTCCAAACGCTTTATACTTACCATTGATGCATCGAATTATGCATTAGGTGCAGTTTTATCCCAAGGCCCTATCGGTAAAGACAAACCCATTGCCTTCGCATCACGCACCCTAAGCAAAACCGAAGAAAAATATTCAGCTATTGAAAAAGAACTCCTCGCCATTGATTGGGCATGTAAATATTTCAGGCCATACTTATACGGTCGGAAGTTCACATTATATACCGACCACAAACCATTGACATACGCACTCAACTTAAAAACTCCAAACGACAGACTCATACGCATGAAACTGCGTCTGGAAGAATTCGACTACGAGATTCAATACCGTTCCGGCAAACAAAATGTAGTAGCCGACGGGTTATCTCGAGTCACTCAAGAGTTAAATTCAAATGAAACAGAATCGTTACCGGATGCATCAACCGCATGTTCCACAGATTCTGACAATGACATTCCTATAAGAATGACCGAATCTCCACTTAACTTTTTTTTTTTTTTTTAACTTTTCAATTCATTCAGCAACGAAGTTGAAACCAATCGAGATCTTTTTTGGTATCAAAGATGGCGATGAACGCCCATTGAACATAGATAGAATCTTAGAAAAAAGAAATCAGATTTTCGACGAAGTCATAAATAAAATTCAACAATATAAAAAAAAACAAGAGAAAGACACAATTTAAAGAGAGAGGAAGAACCTTTCCTAAACGAAAATGAAATAGTTTACCAAAAAGCACAAAGCATAAAATCTAAACGAAAATCAAAATATAGAAAACAAAAGGTCAAGCGAAATTATAGGAAAACATTCACAGACTATAGAAACATTAAAATTCATAAAAGTAAAATTAAAAGAAGAAGAATACGTTAGTTGATTATTTTTTCAATAGATGACACTTAATATAGAAAAATATTGACATTTATCAAATGTTATAGCCTTTCCAGAAAATGTGGTACTACATTTTGATGTTTCTAGTAACAGTCAACGCACATCATCTGGCGATCGAAAACTTGCGAGACAACCCCCTGTTATTAATAAAAGAGAGAGAATGTAAGGTCCATGTAGGAATAATCAAGATCATCCATCCAATTAATTCAACTACAATCGAAAATACGATTGATACATTAAGTAGCACTTCATATCAAAGATTAACCAATACAAATTCACTTGCAAACATCATCAAGTACAAAGTTCAGCAACTGTACACAACGTTCTACGGATTGAAATCCAGAAAACCTCGAAACAGACGTTGGGACATCATTGGCACAGTATTTAAATTCATCGCAGGAACACCTGATGCAGAGGATCTGAGAATAATTAATTGTACAATGAACGAACTGATCAACCAAAACAATGAACAGCTCAAGAATCATTTTCAAATAAGCGAGAGAGTTTCACAAATTACCAACACTATCAATAAAATCGTGGAGAATTCTTTCACAAACAAACTTATATTGGACGAAATTGAAACGATAACAACAATATTAAACATCGATAACATCAACCATCTTCTTGACAGTATCCAGGATGCAGTAACTTTATCAAAAAGCTCGCTTGTTAGCAACAAAATACTATCTTTGAGAGAAATAAACGCAATAAGGACACTGTTGCAAGATCAAGGCGTCGCAGTAAATTTTCCGGATGAGGCTCTACAATTTGTAATCCCGAAATTGGCGCTGAGAGACGATATACTTTTATATATACTTAATGTTCCCCAGCTGGAAAATACAACATCAGACATCATTAGAATTTACCCATTGGTAAACAACAACCGTATCTTACACCAGAATCCAACCTACATAATTAAAAGGAACAACAATCTTTACACAACAACAAAACCCGAAGATTTTGTCCAGAAATCATCATTCCTGAACGAGTTACGCGATGAATGCGTAGCTTCATTGATTCACAGAAGACAGGCTACATGTAGCTATGTAATGCAAAACAAGACGACCCAGAAACTTATCACGGAAAATTCGATCCTGATTTCTAACGCAAAAAACCAAATCCTACAAACGACATGTGGACCAGATAATAGAACCCTGAATGGAAACTTCCTCATTTCATTTGGAAACTGCACGATATTGTTTAACAATCAACGTTTCAAGAATGCCGAGATAATAAGCGAAGCAAACGTCATCCAAACAGAGTTTCACAATCTCAAAATCAACTGGAAACACCATAAAAACTACGAATTAGAAAAAATCAACAATGAAACTATCAGCAACAGAAATAAACTGGAGCATGTTTACCTCAAGCAAGTTCACATTAATTTTAAACTCTGGAGTCTTTTCGGCGGATTTTCTCTCATGCAAATTACATGCCTCATTGTAATCAGTTTCATTCTTTACAACAAGTTGTCACCCACAAGAACTTATTCAAAAGCATCAGATATCGAAACCGGACGTTCCTCACTCGAAGGGGGAGTAGTTAACAACGAGACCAACCTTAACCCCCGAAGTGTCAACCCTGGGATGAACACGACTCCAAATTTATCTGAAGATAAGCAGTGCCCGCTCGAACAACTCAGAGCCCTACAACAGATACAACAACAAGCAGTTGCTCTCGAACTTTTAGAAAATAAGGAAACGAACCTAAATAAACAATGACAATGTTTGCCACACCGTAGTTAGACAGTAAAGATAAGCAACGAACAATATGGACCGAAATAGCAATAAACGATTTAGATCATTAGCAGTATCTCACATTCAGGAAAACACAACACAATGCCGATAATAGCAGTAATAAAAAGGATCGAAGGGTCGATAGGGAAATATAGAACAAACAGGTAGAAATAGGAAGTTAGGAGTAAAATGTAATGATGAATAAAAATCAGTGGGTATTTTAGCTTCAAGAGAACAACATCTCTTTTATTTCAAATATATCACCTCCCGAACGTAAGTTATGTAACTTATATATATATATCTAATAGTTTAATAGTTTTTGAATCATGAATTTCAAAATTACAAATACAATCTGATCTTAAAACTATGAAACCTACGAAATTTTTGTCAGAGAATGAATTGTTTCAAAATTTATCAAACAAATTGTTATAAAAATGTTCCTTGAAAAAAAAATTATTTTGAATACAAATGAACAAATGAAACACAAAAATCTTACTCGAGAATTATTGAAGCAAATGAAACCAAATTAGGCATCTGAAGGTTTAAGGGTGCAATAAATGTTTCAATGGTGGTTAGACTCTCCTCCCCCCTCTCTAAGGGGGGCTGGCATACAAGTGAAACACAAATTTCTGCATTACTCGAGAATTATTCAAGCAACTGAAACCAAATTAGGCATCTGAAGGTTTAAGAGTGCAATAAATGTTTCTATGGTGGAGACTCTCCGCCCCCCTCTAAGGGGGGGCTGCCATACAAATAAAACACAAATTTCTGCATTACTCGAGAATTATTCAAGCAAATGAAATCCGAAGAAGGGATGGTCCGATTTTAGTCTCCTGTATTTTGTTGTATTCGTCTCTTTCCGTAGATCAATATAGTGGAGAGAAAAAATCGGAAAATTATTCGAAAATCCTGAAGGAAGGTCGGAAAATTCGGAAAATTGAATTCCCACATGTTCGAAAATTACATCATAATAAGCGTTGTTAGTCCATTCGATGTTTGCGCTATCGAAATTGATCTTTGTTCGTAAGTGGAAATGGATTTTCAGGCGAAATAACGCATTTCCATATATTACATATATAAATAAAAATGTAAGGCCAAATGTGTTGGTAAGCGCAAAACCCGAGGAAGGAATGGTTCAATTTGAGTCATCTATAGATCTATAGATCTCTTCCTGTAGATCAATATAGCGGAGAAAAATCGGAAAATTCGGAAAATTGAATTCCCATATGTTCTACAACTAGCTAAGCGTTGTTAGTCCATTTGATGTTGGCGCTAACGAAATTGATTTTTGTTCGGAAGTGGAAAAGGATTTTCAGACGGAATAACACATTCTCATATCTTCTATCTATATATACAAAAATGGAAGGCCAAATGTGTTGAGGTGCCCTAAACCCGAGGAAGGAATGGTCCGATTTGAGCTGTCTTTATTTTGTAATATTCACTGTATCTAACATGTATTCCC
This sequence comes from Toxorhynchites rutilus septentrionalis, assembly GCF_029784135.1. NCBI lineage: Eukaryota > Metazoa > Arthropoda > Insecta > Diptera > Culicidae > Toxorhynchites > Toxorhynchites rutilus. Next base: position 92,185,530 of record NC_073744.1, read on the forward strand.
TGCAAACGAAGAAACATGTTATTTCCAAATCATTGAAGAATCTAGAACTAGAATTGTGTCTGAAAATAATTTTATATTATAAGGACGAATTTTTGTAGAAGTACTAGACAATTTATAGTAAAAGGAAATTGTAAAGGGTCAAAGGGTAATCAATCAATGAAGAGTTCAGTGATTGGACTTACTAACGTTCACTTAGTAAGAAAACGTGGATGTTTGAAAGTATTCAAATCAAAAAATCTATTTTGGGCGGGACGAAGTTCGTCGGGTTAGCTAGTTTATCATAATAATTTTGCAGGTGACAATTAGTCTCAATTCAGCTGATTTTGTCCGTTTAATGCAGAAACTTCTCAGAAACATCTCCCTACAAAATGTATTTTACGGAAATTTTTTGAACGCTCTAATTAGGATCGCCCTAATTCAACTTTCATAAAAATACAAAGAAAACTTGAAAAATTTCCTGAAAACATGTATCTAAAACTATTTTTGGGTATTTATTTATTTGTTTGGCCAGCATTTGTATGCATCGCCCCGCTGTGCAGTCGTTTCCCGATACAATTGGCAACATTCACGGAAAAGAATATAGAAATTTTATAAGAAGCTTCTTTTTTATTCAGACAATGTTTTTGTTTTCTTTCACGGGAAAAACTATGGATTATTTAATCATAATGATCATGATAATGCTTGCAAAATATGCATGAACTCCTGGCCTCTAAGATCATGCAATTTTTGCAATACGAACTAAATTTCAAGTTAATTTCTGTGAAAAAGTATTCTACAAAGAAATGTTTTAGGAGGAATAATTTGATTCCGTGCATGAATAAAAACGAAGAGCAATGAATACTGCGATAACGAGTTATATGTTCTGTACATGATGTGTTCGAATTCTAAACACCGTGTTTGTTTATGATGTGAGAAACGCGTGTCATATGCGCATGTTTATGTTTGTGCATTATTGGCCGTGTTTGGGATGACCATTGAACACTAGCGAAAAGCATGTTCATGTACAACAAAAACATGACATGTTCAATCGCGTGCACACGCTGTATACATACAATGGTCAGTTTTAACGTTAAGAAAAAAATAGTTTTTTGAATGTTTTTCGAATATCTCGAGAATGGCTGCAGAGATCGATAAAGAACTTTATTGTTTAAAATCACACCAAGATTCATAATTTGTGGCTAAAAATAATTGTTAACATACAAAAATTCGAAGTTTCGAAAATTCATAAAAATTCGATGTTCCACAAAGTTCGTCAAAAATGGTTTTACCATCTTGTACCCATTTTTAATTTTTTTACATGACTTCTATTTTATATGAATAAAAGAATATGTATTTTAGATGTTGCAAATTGAAGTTTTTTTTGTAAATAAAAAATAGTTCTAATCTTTTTTCTCTCTAATCATAATTTTTCACGTTTGAACATCAATAACTCTTTCTAGGACCAGTGCTAAAAATTATCAAAATTTATTCACGAATGAAAGAATTAGCCCTGTCTCAGTGTCGTATGAGTTCTCTTCTCTTGAAACTCAACACCATATCTGTCATAATGAGTATAACACCATGAGTCGAGACGCGTGACCTTTGTCTGGTATATTGAACGAAAACAGCATGAACGAATTCCGGAAAGCCTGCATTCAGGCACTCTCATTACTGTCAATAATTTTTTGTCGTTGAATTTCATGCTTTGATTTTCACAAACACGCAATGATTTTCAACTTCTACGTTTCGAATATCATGACGGAAATCAAGATGCAAATGGAAAATGAAGTTCATGGCAAGCTGATGTTGATGTTCATTACACTGGTGTTCATTGATAGTGTTGTTTCATATTTATCGACTCTCGGGTGAGCAGTAGGTTATCAATACAAGGTAGGCTGAAGTTCGCCTTATTTGAGTGTCGTGAACTGTCTAGGACATTATTTCGGTACGACTCATAGTATTTGAGATATAAAACATTGAAGATTTCTCTTAGTAAAATTTATATGCCCTTTTCAAAAGTTGCAATTGTGTCAAAACAAATCCCAAATGCTGTGGAAAACTCATATTTCCTCCAACCCAAACGGATTACAAACATTCGTCCTAATCAAAAATACAAGTTTTAAAATCAGCAATTTTAGTTCACATTAGTATTACACACTTATCAAGTCATTGGCTAACTTGAACTTCAATTGATCTGAACTTCTCTTGTTGTAGCTTGAAGTAGTGGTGCTTAAAATCTGCAAACAAGGAACTATGATGTTCCTAGTTTCCCGAAAAGCAAGATAGTTAATTTGGAATTTATGGCCACTATCTAAGTTCAATAAAGCACTGGATAATAGAAGCCTTTGTATGTGGAACAGGTAAGTTATTCGTTGGAACTTTGAAGTTCAACATTACATTCTAAATTGTTTTTTTTTCTGCTGCTGAACACCGCTCCGGACATAAAGAAAACATTACATTTGCACATATACTCTTATAAGGGTCAGCTTCCAACATAGGGGCTACCATTTAGTCGAATTGACCTACTTACTTGACAAGAAACATGATCATGGCACCAACGCAAACCACGACTGCCGTGAGTGGAAGTATGCTGGACAGATCGACAGTTGCAAACATCACAGAGCTGAGCGGGTTCATTTCTGAGAATTTACACGTTTCTATATACGGGTAACACACAATATGCACTGATGGTTTATCAAGATTATTAGCACAGATATTCAGAAACTAGGTTGGTTCGCCTGCTCCCCAAATAAGATACTATTGATTTCACATATTATGCGGAATTGAAACACTACGGTGATGATTCATCTCAAACTTCTTAAACTCACTGATTGATTCTCTGACGATCAACCTAACGGATAAGATCGGAATAATTCAAACCTAAACAATTCTCGGAGCCACAAGAAACAGTTGAACAATGGCTATCTGCTCAACTATATGCATTCAGAATTTCGATCAATGCTCTCAGCTTCACAGATGCAACACAACGTACACGCGACTCTCCAAGACTGCTGCTACAGGAATTTGCACCTCACTCGAACAGTGAAATCTCACCACTGAGCGACTTGAGCCGGAGCAATGTTGAAACATGTATCGAATGAAAAGTTAAGTTGCTCTCTTGCTTTTTTGCCTCAGTGCTTCCTTCACAGCTGTTTGATTGCCGAGGAATATCCATATCACGCATTAACTGTAACGCGAGCGGGCTCCAAACACAACCGTTAGACACTTTTTGTTTAGAATTCATTCCAAGGATCAATAGCCGCACCGAATAAATCGTTCACTGAACGCTATGTAACGTTTCAACTTCACATTTTCCACGCCAACCCGTTGTTCCATATTCATCAAAAAGCTCGTTTATGATAGGCGTATAATTGTTTATAAATGTCAGCTGTTGGAACTAATTCGATTAACAAATCACTCGGTATAACGTTCTTTATTCGCAGCAATTAATCCACTCTTGAGTAAATGCCTTCACAGCGCAATCTGGAAAGTAAAAATGAAAAATTACATTATTTCAAATTATAACATTGATCGAAACTATTAGTTTTCATTAAATCATTAAATGTTGTTTTTTGAAAATGCGCAAACTCTAGAACGAAGAATAAAAAAACAGGGAGTGGGTTATATCTATGGTATAACCGCAAGGGTGACGTAGGACTATCGTTGATTTAGAGATCATTTGTTTGAAGTTGAATCTAAATCCATTCTGAATGAATGAATAAATGTATATTTAGGGGACTTCGAAAACGAGAGCGTTACGTTGGACGCTCAAGGTTTTATGCATCCAATATTGGATACAAAAAACCTTGTTCTGAAGAATAATCTTCAGAAGCTTTCCTGCTAACTGCACTTGATTGACAAATCACAAAACCAAATGTATGTGGTCGCAGTAATATATGGATATAAAACATTAAAATAAACTCGCATGAATGTATTTTTCAATTACCAGGGGAACTGGCAGATTATTTTTCAGCAACGATTGAATCTTTCCGGAATTTTCTCGATGCTGAATGGCATCCAAACGAAAATACTACTTTCAGTTTGGCCTGCAAAAAACTTTTCTGAACTCTAATCCATCAAATTTGGAGCCCTGAAAAGGGCCGTTGATTATATACTAAGCTAATATAGCACACTCTCCTTGGATTCGACGGGCCAGCTGAATGTCCTTGGACATGATGTGACGCGTTTTGCGTGGATAGCACACAAATTGGTATCTTCGAATAGGCCTCCTGCAGCGTCATAACCGCGGAACTTTGGAAGCGCAAGTTGGCTTTGAAGTCCTGAGCAATTTCACGAATCAAATGCTGCAAAGGTAGCTTGCGGATCAGCAATTCGGTCGACTTCTGATAGCGACGAATTTCACGCAAAGTTCCCGGTCGATAGCGATGTGGCTTCTTCATACTTCCTGCGGCTGGTACGCTTATCTGAGCTGCTTTCGTGGTGCCTTACCACCGAAAGACTGACGAGCTGTCTGCTTGGTCCCAAACAAACGAGTCCTCACGGTGCGAAAGTAGAGTAAGAAATGAACGAAAGCAAAGGAAGCGTCATTTTATAAACCATAAATGTATAGAATTTAAACCCCACCCTTGTTATATTCGTTGCATACCCTGGGAGAGAAACGAATAACATCGAAGTAAGTATACAGTAAGCTTATATAATAAATAGGGTGGGATTTACATTCTTTTTTACGTTTTTGGATGGAAATGTAACAAGTATATAACGCGACATTTTATCTTTCGAATGAAGTGTTTATCATACCATTTCGTTCAATTGTTTAAGAGCTATTAACGCTCAAAATCTCGGTCTCCGGCGTAACGCTTTCGTTTTCGAAACTTTGATTTTACACCCCGGTACAGGAATGAAAGACGTAGTCCTACGTCAAAACAGGAAGTGGGTTATATCTGTGGTATAACCGCAAGGTTAACGTAGGACTATCGTTGGTTTAGTGATCATTTGTTTGAAGTTTAGTGTGAATCAATTCCCAATGAGTTTTTGACGTAGGTCTACGTATTGCTTAAGGGTGCCAGATCAGAAAACTGGTCACGTTTTTATGGAATAAAGTTAACGTTAATAACTATTTTTGCTGCGAGCGAACTTTAACAATTTGCATACCCAACGAATCGGAAATTTTCTAAGATTTGTTTTATACATTACAATCCCATAGTCTGTATATGGTTTAAATTGATATAAAATTTGAAGCATTCCCATTTCCCTATATAATTGTTCTGTCCATTTGCATGCTTTCGCGAACGAGCAAATTATGCAGCCGCTAGAATAGAAACAACGAAGGGGGATAGCGAAAAGAGAACGATTACGAAGTAAACTCCACCCTTGCATAGTAAGTAAGCTGTCGTTAACGTGTAAATATTGCATCTCCTCTGAGGAAAATTCTCAGAATCTTTCTGTGCCCGAAACAACAAAGGTAGCTTATTCTGCGTGTGTTGCTTGTTTCCGTTGCGTGAAACTTTGAGTTGATTCCCTGTACGTATGTATAGCGCACCTTATATACCTTCTATACCAGTTGTTAACGAGGTATTAACGATCAAAATCTTGTTGCTCAAGCGTAACGCTCTATTTTTCAAAACTCTGAACTTACACCCCGTATAGCAATGAAAGATATGGTTTGAATATAATGGTTTAGGATATGGAATTTGAGTAACGTTGTATCAACCGAGAGTTGCCACACGCACTGTAGCGTTGTGCATTAGGACCAGTAATGGCATCTGGTGTTCGTTTGGCTGTCAAAGATGGGCGACGATGAGATGAGGAGACAAGATAAACAAACAAATAACGAAAAATAAGAACACAAAGGCATTAAAATCTTATACTAGACCGTTTCACAAACACATAGATTGACTGTATATAGCAGATGTCACGAGTTCCTAACACGTCTCTGATAGGAACATAGAGTTGTCTTCCGTGAGCCTTACAAAATGTGCACTCTGACTGCGTAATTATCCACACATTGCCAAACTGCGTGATTGATGTCATCGTAGCCGTTTTTACACCGACACGTCTAGCGAGAAGTGGTTGGACATAAGTCTACTCATTACACGAATGAAGTCAGGATTTGCGTCCAAACCTTTGAACTTCGCTCTCGAAGAAACATTTGGTATAATTGAATGTAGCCATCACCCAAAACTTCCAGTGTCCCAATCGGTTTGCCAACTCAATAGGGAACTCTAACGCAATAATTAAAAAAATCATCGTATGACATATTTTTAATAAATAAAAAAAACCAGATTGATTTACTGCAAGTTTTTCGTAATCGTTTTCTATCGGTATAGAAAGAGAAATCGTTTCAGTTCTAGAAAAGGCTTGTCTGCTGCCACGTTGAAATGTCCGTCGATATGGCGAATGTCATTTGTGAGTTCCGATATTAAACGTAAGTATCCCTCCTCACGTGGAAGAAGGCCGCTTTTATGAAATAAAGTAAACATTAATAACTACTTTCGCTACGAATGAATTAGATGATGTTTACACCATGTTATCGAAAATTAGAAGCATACCCGTTTTTCAACTCCGTATAAATAACCCATTTGCGAATGAAAATTACAGTCGCAATCCAGCTAGCAAGCAGATAACATTCATTTCTGATATGTTTGAGCGTACAAGTCCTTCAGGCACGTTTTAAATTTCTCTGTATTTTAAACATAGAACACGAAGGAAGTTATCATCAAATTCATGTCCAAACATGCTCCTGATATTTTCATGTATAACAAGATTGACCTTAGGTTGCAAGTTCATTTTCGTTCTGAAATACGTTAGAGCTTGAATGATAACATATTCATCTTCTAATTTAAATCAAGAGATTACAACGTGTTCACATAGCTAAATAAAAGGATCTAGAATAAAGTGATTGAAATGAATTTACAAAATGCTTGGTTACCTGTGTACATGGCGTAACAATTTTTTTTTGATGTAGGACCTCGTCTCATTTCTATACTGGGTTGTAAGTTCAAAGTTTCGAAAACGAAAGCGTTACGCCGGAGAACGAGATTTTGAGCGTTAATAGCTCCTAAACAACTGAACGAAATTGTATGATAAATACTTCATTCAAAAGATAAAAAGTCTACGCGTTTTGTTACTCCAAAAACTTGTTTCAATAGCCCTAAAATTGCTTTCAAAACAAGCTATTGAAATCACACTAATCGCTATTTAAGCGAGTGTCGCGCGGAAATCCACTCAGTTATGATTGCGCAACGATTGAGGTACGATCGCTAGAATGGATGGATGTTTCCCTAACACATACTTCAAAACCATGGAGCCAGGGGAAATCAGCATTGCAAGATAGATGCAAGCAGCGGGTACTTTTGTACTCGTTTGCCTTTTTTTTCAAATTGGAATGTTTCCCTAACACAGACTTGAAAATCATGAAGCCTGATAGATGTGAGCTGCGGATACTTTTGTACTCGCATGCGTTTCTGCAAATTGGAATGTTTCCCTAACACAGACTTCAAAACCATGGAGCCTGTGGAAATCGACAAAACAAATTACATGCAAGCTGCGGGAACTTTCGTACTCGTTTGCATTTTTGCAAACCGGATTGTGTTTCCCTAATACAGATTCCGAAACCAAGAAGTTTGGAAAAACGGCAATGCAGATACATTCAAGTCAGCAATACTTTTATACCCCCTTGCATTTTCACACTCCGGAATTCGTTTTGCTAACACGGTCTACAAAAGCGGGTACAAATGCAACGCTTTGGCTCGATTATTGAAGACTGCATTTAAAGATATCTCTTCATGTCGCCAGCTCACTGAACTTCTACGCATACCGCAAAACGCAAAATGTTGATTACTATTTGCTGCGATAATTACTACCATAATGCATGAATTGACTTAAATTGGAATTTGTTTGCAATTGAATTCGTAAATAGTTTCATTCATTCACTAGTTAAATCAATAATTTAATCAATACACACAAAACATAGCTCTGCGCAGCGGCGATATCATACCCAATGAGGAACATCCAAGGTAAGATTATTGCCAATTGAACAAATACAATTGATTACTAAGCCAACGACAGTCCTACGTCAACCTTGCGGTTATATCATAGGTTTAAACCATCCGTCGTTTTTTTCAGTTATTTCAGGAAACTTGAGATGGGTCGCGAAAAGGGAAAAGTGTTATTTAATTCATTATAGACCAACAGATTTTCTCATCAGCTATACGAGTCTACATTGCCCAGAAATGAAGCTCTGTTGTTAGCTCGATATATTAAAGATGACAATATGTGTTAAGAAATGATTTTTGCAACATATATGGAAACTGATACCAGAAGAGAATCGATCGTTTAGGCCGTGGAACGATTTTTTACCGACAAAGCTATTTCATGGAAGAACATTGACACTGATGGTGCACTATGGTTGGTCATCATCGTGGTTTTTGCAGCTCACTCAAAGTTACAATTGCGTGATTCACAGACATCATTTAGTAGCAAAACATCTGAGCCCTAGATTGCATCAGTCTTTACTATATGTTATAAGTGCTATCAAAAAGCTTCGAAGCAATTATTTTCGACGAAATTCGTCGAATTCGACGAAATCTTTATTCGGTTACTTCTACACGCTGTAGTTCGCTGACCACCAAGAGGCCTTTGCATAGCAAGATTTTCAGCTTTTTTGAATTTGTGTTTCAGCTGCAGGCTTTTAGGATCTTTAAAATTTTCACAAACACTGTGTCCTGTGGGACATTGCTGAAAAACATATTTTCGTTTATCCATCATTATACTTTGTCGAAAAATGCTTCATTGTGGTAACAAACACCCAAAACAGTGGTAAATCCGCAATCGAAGGAACCATTTGAATTTTAAATAACCAATATTGAACCGTATTTTGATATTTTGGTTTGCGAATTGTATGTTTTTATAGTTTGTGAGAAACTTGCATTAATAATTGTTAATTACACATTTACTAAATTTGATCTCTATTTATTTTGTGGAATATGATGACTGTATTATAGTGACTTTCACTGTATTATAGTGACTTTCAACACTTTTGACTGGTTTGTGTGAATTGAACTCGTGACCTTTTGCATACGAGGTACGGATGTTACCACTACGTCAGATCGCCACCGTGAGAAAATGATGTCAAAATTACTCGTTTAACTAACTACAATGTTTTAAATTGATAATTATTCAGTAAGAAAAAAAAACTAAAGATAGGATTTTCAAACAAATTTGGAGGTATGACTTCATTCTGGAAAAGGGGTCTCTTGCCCAAAATAGTTTGAGAACCCCTGGTCTATATTATTGTTGCATAACTATAAGGAAACAAAATGCTTGTGTATTACTCTTTCATAAATCGTTAATCAAGCATCTTCTACTGTTTCTTCAAAAGCTATCCAACGGTAGCTTCAAGGTCCCTAAAACTTTCCTCTGAAGAGTTATTTAAAATTTGTCGATGCATTCTGAAGTAATATCCTAAGTAATAAAAAACGAATTGAGTTTTATAATTTTTTGCCAAGGAATCTTTTGTGAATTTAGAAGTGTGTTCGGACTTACTGGTGACTTTTTCCGATCGATAATATAATTCCGGATTAAATATGGCGTCAAAGTACAGCATACAGCGTTTTTTTATGACTTGACTTCAGTTGATGCTCACTGTTAATTTTTTTTAAATTTTAGTGGCTTATATGTTGTGTTTAAAATGTACTGTTTGTTTATATATATTGTTTGTAAGTCATGTAAAAGATGTGTGGTTTTTATGCCTTCCCTTGTCTGGCTTTTCCCCATCAAATATTTAATATTTCATTGAGACAGTAAAAAGTCAGATGAATAAAGAAATAAATAATAATAATAATAATATTTCAAGCCGGATGTAAGGAAGATGTTCTCCGTGGTGAGAGCTGTGTTCTTCGATGAAAACTGAAGATGAAAGTTTCTTTCACAATGGTCGCCAATGGTTCTGTAAGTGTTCTGCGAAAGATGCTACATAGTATAATTTGTGGATTATGTCTTTGGAGAATTATATTTTTGGGAGAGTTGGCGATGTAATTTTGCTAAGAGATACTGAAAAACTACTTGAATATTCAATAAGTTCAGTGCTTTAGTTTCGCTTGAGACAGCGAGCAATCAACGGCATAAATTAATGCTGAGGCTCAGTTAATTTTAATTTATTTATTGCTTCACTCCTTTGAGAATGGATCGCGCGTGGTGCGTTTTCGTGATTTAACAGTTTTCGTTTTGATACTATGCTTTGACTTGGTTGGTAACAGAATAGTTTGAAATGATCAATATTTGTCTAGCGCACGGATATCTGCGTATTCTTTGATACCAAGATCTGTCGGACGTTATGCATAATTAGCGCCACATATTCCTTTCCTAAAATAAGAATTTTGTCGTAAAATTTAAACTGACGGTGGAGATATTTTTTCTGAAAAACTCCTTATATTATTGCATGGCTTTTTGCAGGTTATTGGGACAAATTTTTGTTTTATCAAAAAAAAATTGGCAAATGCGATTTGTTCTAACAGTTTAATTAAAAATATATTGATTGATAATTTTTTTTACATGAAGCTAAAGACTTTATTTAGCATAGTTAGAATGGTCAGTTTACAGTCAAATACCCATCGAAATCTAATCGTTTATATAGGCGACTACGCGAGATTTGTAAAATATTTCTTTCAAGCCGAACAAGTATCTAAGTTACAGAAGTCAACGTCCTTGACAAAAACATATAGATGAAAACACTTTGAGATGCTCGGAAGCAACAGTTGATTAGCAGTTTCTAATTTAATCAAGGGGTACCCCCTGTTGTTAACGTAGTTGTCATTCGGAAAACAATCCAAAAACAGGATATGTCGAAAACTGGTTTGAATGCATTTTCGGTCAAGAAATAAACTACTTGTAAATGGCAAATCTTCTAGCTTGTGGCTTAATTTTTAAACACCAAGTTCCAGTTCCACATGAGAAACGTTACTGAAATTCAACTGAAGACAATACAATATGGAATACACACTATCGCTATTGTTTGTTTGTTTTCAGATCTTTTAAGTGACACGAAAGTCTAGTCTTATTTAAGCCACGGTTTGAAGCCACGTGAATTGCTTTCATACCTATACCACTGATAATGCGACGAGTTCCGCATAGATGCTCAAAATAACACCTGGATTCACAGCTAATAAATCAGAATAAAATAATTCAATAAAATTACCTTGTATTCGACGCCTGAACTTTTAGTTATTAGTTAGTTATGAGGCGTTCAAATCCAAAATAGTGACGTATTTTGTGATTAGTTTTATATTCAGACAGGTTTCGAACACTTTCATTTGACGCATCAAAATTCTTATTTTTATTTATTTTTCATTCAAAACACAGATCAGCTGGTACTCAGCAATGGTGCCAGATTTTATGTTCTTGGTTCAAAGTCAAATTGTCTGCATCTACACTCAGGGTATATTTTATTGAATTGAGTCGCGAAATGCTTGTCTCGTGGTACGTTTATTATAGCGAATTCGTTTTTGAATCTAGGTTAGTTCCAAACAGCAAATCTTACAGCAGAATCAACAAATGGCAGAACAAAATGCAAGGCTAATTGTCATCCTGAAGCGCTTCGGCAGTCAAGAAGGGTCCGGATCTGGCCGACCTTCAAGCAATCCGGGATTTATCATCGAATCTTTTGCCTCCAACATTCAAGAACTCAAGTTTTCGACCGGTGGTATCAAAAATATGAAGATCTCTTCTGAAGGATGGTGCGAAAATGGACGACGCAGCGAAGGTACGATTACTCCTGAGAAGCCTCAGTGTCAATGTTTTCGACCGGTACGTCAATTTCGTGCCTCTGGGAATTAACCTTCGAAGAAACCGTAAAGAAACTCAAGGAGGTTTTCAGTGTTTGGATTTCACTGTTCAGCAAACGCTACAAATGTTTTCAAGTTTCGAAGAAAAATGTTGATGATTTTGTCACTTATGCGTAGGCTGACCAAATAGTTCAGGAATGAAAACGGGACACGTAAACTCAAAAAAATATCAAGAAGTCATGATTTTTGAAGAATTTTATTGAGTGAATAAAATCGACAATGAAACCAATCAATTAAACATTCTTAGAAGTATTTATTTTAAACTAGTTTAAACTTTGAATCGCGACAATATTGAGCACAAACATTGATCATTGAGAAAAATTCTTCCAACGGATGCGGTACTACCAGGAAAATATAAAATATAATCAGTGTGCTTCACGAATTCCTTCTGTTCTGTTTTTTTTCCATTTTGATATTATTTGAACACAACAATTCGCAACTAGTAAGGACTATTGTTTCACTTGTATATCTCAATAATTATAGTTCCTGTATTCTATATGAAGAGGATGATTTTTTTATTAATGCTTTATTAAACTTTTTATTTCGCGATATGGGTGAAGCGTGAGGTATAATTTTTAAATATCACTGCGAATGAGGCGTGCGTAAATCGCCCGCTAGAAATATAAATGCAGTGATCTTTCGTACGGAAACTGTGGACAGATGAGATATTGCAAATTAACCCCGTCCGTTCACAACTTATTGGGTATGAATGAGTTGGAGTGAGCCATTCAGTCTCACTCCAACTAGCGAGCAATCAGCAGTCTCACATAATGCTAATGTCATACAAAACGGTTTTTCTCTACATAAACTTCAAAAGCGAAATCGTTCCATGCGATGAATCGGTCTCAGATTCTTAAACGATTCAAGATCTGTTTACTGTAACCTTTGGAGAGTAAATATAGTACATTGAGGGATTGGCAGCCACCCAATACAGAAAGTTTTTTTGTTTAAAACCTCCCTCAGGTAGAAGCAATCATCATCATTATTTATGAAAACGCGTGTAACGGGGTTGTCTGAAGCATTTCTTCCAAAAACCTTTTGGCGACTGGCCTGATCACGTCCATTTAGTTCTTGAGTTAAGATGACTTTGTAGAGATGGAACTCAAAGCGTAGCAACAACATATTTTCGCACAAACTGTTTCAATAACCGCTCAATTGAAACTCGTTCCACATTTCCAGGTGTTCCTTCAACTCCTATGCTTTTCAATTATGCCGTCAGAATCGTGCTTCCTGTAGCAATCACAGAGTTTAATCCCGTTCGAATTTGTTTAACAATCGGAGACCGGTTCTGAACGGAGTATATTACAATGTCGACTAGTCCTACGTCAACAACGCGGTCTTTTCAACCCTCTATATTTATTGAGAACACTTTACACCTCACTCGTCAAAAATACTTCATTCCTTTTATGTTGAGGAATTCTAGTAAAACCATCAAAATTAACAGCAATTTCAGTGAAAGAAACATCATCTCTCTCAACATGGCGAATGATTGCTCGAACGGTCATTTACTAATTTCTGGTTAGAAGCAATTCAATGCATGGAATTCCAATTAAATCATAAATCATTATTACAATTTTTTATTCTTCATGCTCAAAATACGGTACAAATTCATAAAAAGACGGGACAATCCAAAACGGCGGGGAAAACGGTACTGTCCCGTTAAAACGGTACGTTTGGTCAGCATATATATTCGGGAATAGTCAAAAATCATTGTGAAGAGTTTTAATTACAAAAACTAACCGCAGATCAATTCAAGAGCTTGATTTTCATTTGTGGACTCCGTTCATAAAAGGACACCGATATCCGCACAAGACTACTCTCGAAGCTCGAAACTAATATCGAAGAAGATTGCAGGCTAGAAACACATGTCATGGAATGTCAACGTCTTCAGAAACTCAAGTTCGATACTGCAATGGTGGAACAGAAACACAAGTCGGAAAGCTTTGTCTGTGAAATCAAGTAGAAGAAGACTCAACCGAATTTATCTGGACCGAAAACCTATGCAAGTGGTAAATCAAGTATACTGTGAGGTGTACACAGGCAGGTGTGTGTACAGGTGTGTTGGAAGCACTGTTTGACGCAATGTTGGCATCCTTTGGGTTGCCACGGCAGTCTCGTCGGCAGAACAAGAGTGGTAAGCCGATCGGTTCATTGCCTCCCTGTGCAAAGTGATTGTTGTCGAGTACTCTACCGAACACTCCTCCGGGAAAATACCATACTCCCATATACCAAGTTGGCAATGTGGCGGTATGCATTTTGTTAGCGAATGTTCTTTTTCGAGTCACGTCTGTAAGGACTGTAAGCAAACCGGACACAAGGAAGGCTAGGAGTAAAAGGAAGAATTTCAAGGTAAAAGGTATTTTCGCTATAAGTCAACTCAGTAGTTACATATTACTAACATAGTTGTAAGACAAAAATTGTCAAAATATTGGACTCCCGGCCCCGTCAGGCTAACGCCACATGTGCCTTAATAAAAAATATATTTTGGAAAAAAAAAAAACTCAGTAGTGAATCAAAGCGGAAGTTCCTGACCGTCAATATCAATGGCTCAGAAGTAACTCTGCAAATCAACAAGGCTTCGGATATAACAATTATCTCGCGAAAATAATGGAGCAAAACCCTGGATCACCTCCACTACTTCCCACCTCTCGAGTAAAAACAACAGCGATTCTGGGCGAATTTCAAAGTACAGTCACACTTGGAGAAATCACCAGAACCGGTAAGCTTTATGTAGCCAACAACAACCTCAACCTGTTTGGTCTGGAATGGATCGAACTGTTTGAACTTTGGGTCAGCAATCTGCAATCAAGTTCATCAAGATCTACCCAGCGTAATCCACGTAAATTCCAAAATCTGCGTAAATTCGCGTAAAATTCGCGTAAAATCCGCGTAAAAATAAACCGGGCAGTTTTCCAAATCTGTGTAACATTCTAACAAACAGTGAATTATTAGTTTAAAATGCCATCCATATTCTAACAATTGATTTACTGTATCTCTTTTATTTCTCAGCTACTAATCAGTGATACAATACAAACTCATTTGGTGAAAAGTCACATCAATAAGCATATTGATTTTTTACGCGGTTGGTATGTGCCGCGTAAATTCTGCGTAATAAAACCGCGTAAATTCCGAAATCCGCGTGAAATTAAATCGCGTAAATCCCAAAAACCGCGTAAAAAAGCCACGTAAAAATCAATTTCAGTGTAGTTAAGAAACCAGGAGGAAAGATTTGAATCTCTGCTGATTATTCAACTGGTTTGAATGCTGCCCTGGAATCCAACAATTATCCGCTACCAGTACCAATTGATATTTTCAGCAAACTCAACGGCTGTAAATACTTCAGCATCATCGATCTCAGCGATGCCCATCTTCAAGTAGAAGTAGACGACGACTCGAAGAATTTACTAACCATCAACACACATCGCGGCATTTTCCGATTCAACCGGCTTGCACCAGGGGTGATATCCGCTCCTGGAGCGTTCCTTTTTTTTTTTTTTTTTTTCTTTCTTTATTAAAGAGATTTTCAGCCAAAGGCTGGTTCATCTCTAATTGGAGCGTTCCTGATGAACCCCATGATAGCGGATATCGAGGGTGTCGAATCGTTTCTGGATGATCTAATGGTCTGCAGTAAAACGGAGAAGGAGCATCATGAAATTCTAACTACTTTCTTTCAACAACTGCAAGAATATGGATTCATTCTCCGTGAAGAAAAGTACAATATTCTGCAACGACAAATTAAATACCTTGCACATATTTGTAACAAAGAGCTTGCTACGCCCAGCTGCCCGCATGAACTGCTTCTTTTTCTCTCCCAGGGTCGGCTCAATTCCAGCCAACCTAGGTTTCTCGGAAAAGGGAAAACACAACTTTATAGTTCCTAACAAGACGGTCTTTATTTCATACACCTGCCCTTATTTCCTAACTCCTACTCGGTTTTACAGGCATTCACAAGTGTGTAGTGTGTCGTGTAAGGGCCCGCCGCTGGTTCTTCCACGCTCCTGTGTTGCCTCGGCTTTCGACGGAGATTCTGATCGTCTCTCGTTCCTACGTGAGTTCTGCTGTTCGAAGGGGATTCTGGTTATCGCTGCGTTGGCCTAGTTCCGGATCTGGTCTTCGGCTAGATGAATCACCACGCCAAACCGGACTGTTCGTCGACTGATCACCGATCTTCTCAACAAGATCACTGCGCGTCACTTCGCGACCGCTACAAACCACTGGTTGGTTTTCACAAAATGTGTCTTCCAAACGCCATTTTTAAGGATGATCCTTCTCCGCCCACGCCAGTACACCGCCCCACCAAGCCAATAATCAACGCAACCGCTCCCACAACGCCCCCGAAAAAACGCAAACCGGAATCACAGCTCAGCCAATCGCCTAAAAATGTCAGTCGAAGACCGCTGCCTGCAGATAAACAGTCCGCGTGGCCACCAGACGCTCATCGGAACATCTCCTTTTTTGGCCCTTGGCCTTCGACAAAATCGAAAAAATAGAACATTTTTCAAATATGCCTAACCAAGACCAACACATCTCCATACACATCGTTCAACACAGTGGACTTCAGCTCTCCGGGAGGGATAGTCAGGGCCCGCCGATGCGGACGCTACAGCCCAACCGGTATCGTCGGACAGCCTCCGGCGTTCCTCGCCGCGATCTGATGATGAGACATGCAGCAGATTTCGGGATGCACAAGAGCGGAAACGCTAGTTTCCCGATGGACTACGCGGGACTTCAACCATCATGCAGTTACATCACGGAAACCCTAAGCCCTATCATTTTTTTCCCCCAAAATATATATTTTTATCAAGGCTCATATGGCGTTAGCCTCACGGGGCCGGGAGTCCAATACTTTGACAATTTTTCTTATTATCTATGTTAGTAATATGTAACCGATTACTCGCGGTTGGCTCGAGGTTAGTATTACAAGTGTTTTCGTAATTGGGATGTTGTTGTCTCCAATGCTCTGTACGTGTGCCCGACACGGGATACTTCCTATTGGGATGCAGCTGACCATTAATCAGCAACGCCCCCCTAGTCTGTAACCCATATCTAGCGTGGTGCATCTTTCTCGACTCGAGGAATCCAGGATAGAATGGTCACTAGCCGGCGCAATCATCAGTTCGTGTAGAGTCTAGAGAGCTGAGAGCGAGCAGCATGGAACCGGATACACGACCAGACAACATGCTCGATGTCGTGGTAGCCATCGCCACAATCACAAAGATTGTTTGCTGCGAGCCCAATGCGATAGAGATGCGCGTTTAGGTTGTAGTGATTGGACATAAGCCGAGATATCACGCGAATTAAATCACGACCTACATTCAATCCCTTGAACCATGCACTCGTCGAGACCTTAGGGATAATCGTGTGTAACCAACGACCGAACTCATCTTCACTCCACTTGCGCTGCCAACTTACGAGCGTGTGCTGACGAGGAATGTGAAAAAATTCGTTATAAGCAATTTGCCTTTCAAAAAGTGTGCCTTCTGAAGCACCCACCTTAGCTAGCGAGTCCGCCTTCTCATTCCCCGGAATCGAGCAATGAGAAGGAACCCATGCTAAGGTAATCTTCAATAATTTTTCGACCAAAACACTCAATAGTTGTCTTATTCTTGTTAGTTAATAAGATGAGCGTTTATCAACTTTCATTGAGCGGATTGCCTCTATTGAGCTGAGACT
Organism: Toxorhynchites rutilus septentrionalis; assembly: GCF_029784135.1. Classification (NCBI taxonomy): domain Eukaryota; kingdom Metazoa; phylum Arthropoda; class Insecta; order Diptera; family Culicidae; genus Toxorhynchites; species Toxorhynchites rutilus. Next base: position 92,202,983 of record NC_073744.1, read on the forward strand.
GTCTGAAAAAATAAAATAATGGTCGATGGGCAGTGTTTCAATGATCCCTAGAGCATAGTATATCGCACCCAATTCAGCGACATACACGGAACAAGGATCTTTGAGTTTGAAAGAGGCACTGGAATTTTCATTGAAAATGCCGAAGCCAGTGTACCCGTTTATGAATGAACCGTCAGTAAAGAACATTTTATCAGATCTAACTTTACTAATTTAATTTAATATAAATATCGGCGGAATAGAATCTGAGCGTAGATGATCTGGGATTCCATGGATTTTTTGTCGCATGGACAGATCAAAAATGACAGAGGAATTGCAGAAGTATGAGAAGCAAACTTGGTTGGAGATGCCTGGTGAAGGGTGCACGTCGTGAGTAAGGTACTCATGGTATAAAGACATAAAACTTGACTGAGGAGTCAGCTGGAGTAGATTTTCGAAGTTATCAATCACCAATGGATTCATGATCTTGCAACGGATGAGAAATCTGTAGGATAATTCTGTGAACCGAAGAGTAAGCGGGGGTACTCCTGCCAAGACTTCGAGACTCATCGTATGTGTCGAATGCAAACACCCCATGGCTATACGCAAGCAACGATATTGTATCCTCTCCAGCTTGAGAATATGAATCCTGGCAGCTGATCGGAAGCAAAAACTGCCATATTTTAACACTGATAATATCGTTGTTTTGTATAACTGAATGAGGTCTCCTGGATGGGCACCCCACCATGTTCCGGTTATTGTTTGGAGAAAATTGATTCTTTGCTGGCTTTTCTGTTTCAAATACGCAATGTGTATTCCCCAGGTACATTTAGAGTCAAAATATACTCCAAGGTATTTGAAAAACATCGAGTGCCTGATCGTTTTGCCGGATAGGTGAAGCTGGAATTGGGCGGGTTCGTGCTTCCTAGAAAAAACGACCATTTCGGTTTTCTCCGTAGAGAATTCGATACCCAGCTTGAGAGCCCACGTGAACAGGTTGTTCAGGGTATCTTGCAAGGATTTTTACAGAACGGCGGGATTAGTACCCGTGATGGAAATAACTCAACGTTGTCTCAACGTGCAATCTCTAGTTAGACAATCATCTACATCATTGACGTAAAAACTGTACAAGAGGGGGCTTAGGCAGGAGCCTTGCGGTAGGCCCATAAAACTGTATCGAGAAGATTTCAAGCTGCCATGATTGAAAAACATGTGTTTTTCTGACAGTAAATTGTACAGGAAATTATTCAGAATTGGTGAAAATCCACGATTATGAAGTTTCTCTGAGAGAATTTCCATGGAAACTGAATCAAATGCCCCTTTGATATCGAGGAAAACGGAAGCCATTTGTTCTTTGCGAGCAAATGCGATTTGGATTTCAGAAGATAGCAGCGCGAGACAATCGTTCGTCCCTTTACCTCGGCGGAAGCCAAACTGCGTATTTGACAGCAAATTGTTCGCTTCAACCCACTTGTCCAAACGAAGTAGAATCATTTTCTCTAACAATTTACGAATACAGGATAACATTGCAATCGGCCTATACGAATTGTGATCGCAAGCCGGCTTGTTGGGTTTTCGTATGGCTATCACTCTCACTTGTCTCCAGTCATGTGGGACAATATTCAGCTCCAGAAACTTGTTGAACAAGTTCAGCAAACGCTGTTTCGCCAAGTCGGGAAGATTCTTCAACAAGTTGAATTTAATCTTGTCCGACCCCGGAGCTGAATTGTTACATGAGAGGAGGGCAATTGCGAATTCTACCATCGAAAAATTCTCATAGTCGCATTGGAGCGGAATGTCGCGTACGACGCTTTGTGCAGGAACGGAATCGGGACAAACCTTTCTTGCAAATTTGAAAATCCAACGGTCAGAGTATTCCTCACTTTCATCTGTATGGTTCCAGCCACGCATTCTCCTAGCCGTATTCCAAAGAGTGCTCATAGCGGTCTCCCTTGACAAACCATTGACGAACTTTCGCCAATATCCACGATTTTTTGCTTTAATCAGACCTTTTAGTTTGGCTTCTAGAGCTTGATACTTTCGAAACCATTCCACTAGTCCAGTTTTCCGGAATTTTTTGAAAGCGGATGATTTTTCAAGGTAAACCTTCGAACACTCCTTGTCCCACCAAAGTGATGGAGGACGACGTCGGAAAGTGGTGGCAGGTACACGTTTCTTTTGAGCTTGAAGTGCGCCTTCGTAAATCAAACTCGATATAAAATTATACTCTTCGAGTGGAGGAAGTTCATGCAAGTGCATGCAAGTGCTTCAGATATTATTTCTGCAAATTTTCTCCAGTCAATATTTTTCGTGAGGTCATACGCAATATCGACTGACTCACGAGAACCTGATCCATTGGCGATCGATAAAATTATTGGCAAGTGATCACTACCGTGGGGATCTTGGATTACCTTCCACGTGCAATCCAGGGATAACGAAGAAGAGCAAAGTGATATGTCTAGCATGCTTGCCCGTACAGGAGGGTTGGCTATTCTAGTTGCTTCCCCAGTATTCAAAACTGTCAATTTGAAGTTGTCGCACAGATCATAAATCAAAGTGGCACGGTTGTCATCGTAGAGTGATCCCCATGCTGTTCCATGTGAGTTGAGGTCATCTAAGATTAGCCGCGGCTCCGGCAATGCCTCGATGATATCAAAAAACTGATGGCGGCCAACCATAGTTCTTGGAGGAATATATATCGAGGCAATGCAGAGGTCTTTGCCATTGATTTGTATCTGGCAAGCGACAACTTCAATGCCTGTAATCGATAGGATAGTGACTCTATAGAAGGAGTGACGTTTTTTGATCCCCAATAGTACGCCACCAAACGAGTAATTTCGATCGAGGCGAATAATGTTGAAATCGTAGAAATTCAGCTCGTCGGCTGGAGAAAGCCATGTTTCACAGAGGGAAAATACATCACAGTTAGAACTATGTACTAAAAATTTAAATTGATCTAGTTTAGGAAAGATGCTTCTGCAATTCCACTGTATTACAGTGGTCAAATCCTTGACCTCTTGCACTGAATTAGGCATCGAGGGAAATGAACGCTGCTAAAAAACCACATTTTTCTTTCAAAAATGTTCTCACAATCGGAAGCAAACATAATACTATGCTTTTAAGAGGGTCATTTATATTCAAAGCATTTAAAATGTTATCCACCAGGTCAGAAAGCGCAAGCAGGCCAGATTGTGGCTGTTGCCTCGACCGCGAAAAAGGAACAGACGTGTTGGGTTCTGCTCTCGGGAGTGCTGAGGACCCCTGGTGCGTAGAAGAACCGCTTAAACCAGGAGGTACTTGCTTCGGTCTATTCTCAGCACGTTCGATACGAGGTTTCATTCCAACTTGGGAAGTTTCGGTCTTCTTTCTGGGGAGTGATGGAAAAGAAGTAATTTTTCTTTTCCTAATGGCACCCTGCGATGTACCGGAACTTCCTGCATTAGGAGCGTCAGCAACAGGCTCGTCGTTCGGCAGAATGGAGTAGGGATTGTCCTGAGTCGTTGGAACGGAACTCTTAAGCATTTCTGCATAAGTCCGCTTGGAACGTTCCTTTAAGGAACGCTTGATTTTTTCCCCTCGTTGTATGTACACCGGGCATTGAGAAAGATCATGGGGGGGCCCCGTCGCAATGAAGACACTTGCGCTCTTTTGCGCAAGAAGTCCCATCATGACTCTCTCTACAATCTGCGCAACGTTGTTTATTGCAACAAAAGGCGGCCGTGTGACCGAGTTGCATACATTTGTTGCCGGGGTACAAACAACCGAACAGGTAAACGAAGTGCACCTATTGCAACGTAGTTTGGGAGAGCGGAACCCTCAAATGTCACACGAAAAGAGTTTGTCCGATTGAGAACTCGTTTGTCATTTTTAAGTGACACAGATTTCAGTCGATCGCATTCAAGAATCTTCACACTTTTGAGTGAGGAGTTCTTGAAGCGACCGACACCATCGAGTATCTCTTTTCGAGTCAAACCCTTTTCGTTAATTACACCGTCTATTTCAACGTAGAAACAGGGTACGTATACGCGATACTCGATCGCAAAGAGATCACAGCGCGTTATTTCATTCGCTTGGGTTCTGCTGGAGACGACAACTCGTAATTTGCCTGGCCCCATCCGAGTAATTTCAGTAACATTGGAAAATTTCTGCGTTAGTTCTTTGGAGATGCGAATGACATTAAGAGGTTTTGATTTTCGTCTAAAGTATACAATGAATGGACCTTTGAATCCCTCCGGGTATTCCTTTAGACGAAAATCATGTTTTCATCAATTTCCTCATCTTCAGAACTTTTTACTTCATACACAGAATTTTCCTCCTCATCATCTGCGTCATCCTCCTGCTCTTCAGGAGGTGGGTCAGCATCAGAAACATTCAAAGACGTGGATGGGGGATCCTCCCCGCCCTCAGCCATAATAATAAATTAGTCACCTGTTCGATGTGAACAGTATAGAATAATAATAAAAAAAATTAAATAATAAATAAGAAGATAAATATATATAAATATATATATATATATATATATATATATATATATATATATATATATATATATATATATATATATATATATATAAATTATAATATATATAAATTATATTTATCTCAATTTTTTATTGTATAAAATTAAAAAATGAAAAAAAGTTTCAACAACAGTTCAACGGTAATGTAAGAAAAATGTACACCCCTAATGCCAACACTTGCCGATTTGGTAAATACAATGTTGGACAATAGTGTAAATCGTACACAGGAGGTTGAAGGAATGATATATGGAACAATAGAAAAATAAACTTCTACTTGCCGCTGCTGTGTAGCGTGTGATGAATGTGTGTTGATCTGAACTGGATCCTCAGCGTCTCGATCGTGCACCACTTTTTATTGAGCTCGCTTCACTCGCAAGCGCTGATGAAAAAAAAACACAATATAAATCTGGGTGAAAAAAAACACCGTTATCGGATCGATTCTCAGACTTGTCCGATCAGCTCGCGAGTTCTCGAACGAATTGTCATCGCCGAAGAATTGGCTTCTAAGTCGGTTCCACGAAGTCGGTTGCTCCGATAACACCGAACACCATTTTCAACCGAATCGATCGACTCAAAAATGCCGATATTTACTTGAACTTTGCTAACCACAAACAGTGGATCCATTATGAAGATCTTTGTTCCTTCCCCTTTACAATTAGGGGAACAAGAACGGTTGGAATCTTCAAACGGCGTGGAAGTATCTGACAGCAAACTGAAAAAATGGATTTGACAAACTAGCAACTACGAAGTTTGGGAAAGGCAGCTTTTGCTGAAGATACTGAGACTCTTTAGACATTTGAAGGCCGCTGAAATTAATTCTAATGATGTCATTCATGAGATTGTATTGGATGTGTTACAGTTCACCATGAAGTGGGTCTTCCAAAGATCGGTTCCAAATCTTACAGTGAATTTGAAGCTGTTTCTAACCGTGTACGTTTCTGTGCCTTCTTGTAGAGAGGCTTATCAGAGTTGAAATTCATTAAAAATTTGCGGTCAGACATGTTATTGCTGCGCATTCCATTGACCCCGCAACAAGAGGGCGAAAGCGCACGGGAAACACTTGTAACGGGTTTAGTAAGAGCGCTACAAAAGTTTTTTTTAATTAAAACAAAAACGGTTTTGAATATCAATGAAATTCTTTATTCATGTTAGAGTAAATTTGATGCCATTGTGTATGGAACTCGATTTCTTTTGCATGGCGACCACGGGCACGCTTGCAGAAATCCAGACGCTGAACCCAATTTTCAACGGTTTTCAAGCATAAATCGACCGATACTGCTGCAATTTCACGTTCGATATTCGTACGAAGTTCATCTCCCTACAACCTCTCCCAGGCAAGTATGCGTATTTCTGTAACGACCATCTGCCTGATTCTTCTTCGTGTTACAGTTTGATAGTTTTTTACTTGATTTAGCTGGTTCTTTCGACGCAGCTTGGGTCGTCTGTTGAGGGATCTCTGGGGAAACTTCGAACAATAACTCGCGACGCGGAACACGGAACAAAATGGTGGAAAAGCACAATTACAACACTTTTTATCGTCGGCGGAAAACAAGACTTGCTACGAAAAACCTAACAAAAAAAGAACACCGTGGTTTGGATGGCCACACAATAAATAAACTTATTATATAAATTCTGTACATGTACTGTTTTTTTATTATAATTTTTTTTGGTTTCAATTTGGCTCGAGCTCACCGGTTCGTTGCGGCCGTTCGCTGCGTTGGTGCACTTCCGGGATCTTCTGGGCTGGAACTGATGACGGGAACGGGGCGGCTTCGGCTGGACAGGATACTGGATGACGATCACAAGACGGGAACAAACTTCTCACGTGGCACGGCCGTATATAATGTCCGCCGGCGACACTGGTTAGCCAGAGGGTCGAGTTGGCTAAATTGCTCGCACTCACTGTCTCGCGAACACACACGGTAAATACCGTGGAACCGGGAACCGGAATCAGTTGAATTTCTCTGTGAACTAGCCTTTTTACGTGGCTAGTTCACACACGGAGGACTTAAACCCTTTTAAATTTAGGAATAACTTTTAGTTAATTTTCGCAGTAATAGCAACTGCGTCCGTCCGTGACCAGATCTTCGCGAAGACTCCCCGAACTCTTCCATTTTTGCGTCCTCCAAACCTTTCCTTTTCCTTTTTCTTTAGCATAAAACAATTCAACCTCTCGACCCTATTCATATCTTCTGGTAATTTTCCATTAGGTAGCGTTTCCAATGCCTTTGCCGAGCCGTCCCCCTTACGATGCGACGACAAGGAACACGATAACTACTCCGACAACACAAACACAACTTAATACGATTGGTTTCGGTTGGTGTCACGACTAATAAATAAACATTTAAGGTAGCATGCTATACCTGGACAATTAAACCTAGCACTTGCTTTCCGCATATAAATGAATAAATAAACAATGAACTGAATAATTCAAACACGCAATTGTAAATAAATTTTGAATGTATAAATAAATAAATAAATAATTGAATAAATAGATGAATAAATAAATAAATAAATAACTAAATAAATAAGTAAATAAATATATAAATAAGTATATAAATAAATAAATATCTTTCTTCCCTACTACTAAATAAATAAATACAAAAAAACTAACTAACAAAAAAATTATCTATTGTGAAACACCAACCTGGGGGTCTGCGATTAACTGTTTATTTGGTTTATTGCAATAATTGGACTCATATGTCATCTTTTCTACGACAGTTAATCACAGACTCCCAATACTACTTTTTTTTATTGTCATATGAGAAATAACATTAAGTCAAACACAAGATGTGGACATGAACTGTAAATTTCTCAAATGACAAGACAGCACAAACAAATATTTTACAAAATGTATTTACAATGTTGCTGAGGTCCAAACAGACGGTTGGCTTTCCCACCAAATTTTGCATTGTAACCCAACGTTTGGTTACAATCTTCCCGGAGTCGGGGTAAAAAAAATATTCTTTTTTTTTTGTCAAAGTCTGGTCACTCTCGTTCATCCATCCCCCTTCAATTGGATTCAACAGTGAATATTTCGAGACTTTTCTTTCGTCAGATCTTTCGTGCTGTTATGATCACCACTAACCATCATCGTTGAACGAAATCACAAACCAGAGAGCGTCACATAGTCTTTTTATGTTTTTTATAATGTATTTTTTTTTAGACAAACGTTCGTTTTTCTTGTTTTCTTCAGCAAAGAGATCAGAACTAATTTTTCATCTTTTCCATTACAATTACTGTCCTTATGATTATTTGGACCATAATATTAAATTATCCCACTCACACGTCGCATACATACAATTCATTCACACCCATTCATTTGTCTCTACATATTCTTCTCCATTCATTCTTTAATTCAACCATAAAAATCATGATTACTGCTATATATATGAGGCGTCCCTCAATTAGTTAACAAACCAACCATCTTTCAACTTTTAAGCAAAGTTCAAAGAGGCCGGTTGTTATGGTACTATAGAGTAGTCGACTCTGCATTTATTTCAGTCTATAACTATCTTCTATAGAGAAGAGAAAAACGTTACGAAATAAATCAGATCTACTACTACTTATAACGAGAGTATATTCAGCCGCCGTTACGATGGCTGCGTACTTTATTTTACTATTGTTCATAGTTCATAGGTCATACCGTCATGACGGTTTGTGATCGACAACTCACAATGATCGTGTTAAATAAGCTGGTACAGTCAGCACGTGCTGATTCTGGTAGGTATTAAAATGAAATATTGGAGAATGTGATGAACGATCTAGTTAAATTAAATTCATATATTTTCGGAAACATTAATTTGCTTCGATCTTCAATTTCCTCGGAAGAGATCGATTGCTGGTGACGTGCCAACTTGTGGTCAGTTCCTGCTTCAGCTAACTCATGACCATGAGTTATAAAAAATGGCGTGAACCCTGTCGACGAATGGACACTCGTATAGAGTATCGTTTCCACTTCGGGTATTCTTGTATCCCAGCAGCGTTGGTCCTCCTTCACGTATGTTCTGATTGCTGCATTGATAGTCCTGTTTACCCTCTCAACGGGGTTCGCCTGTGAATGGTAACGGGAGTTCAGCCAGTGAGTGATACTGAATCGATCAATGAGTTCCTTGAATTCCTTCGAAAGAAAGCTGCTCCCATTATCTGTGATTATAATTTCAGGGACAGAATTTTTGAGGAACCACTGATCTTTCAGAATCGTACACAAGACTGAACTACTGATAGCTTTCACAGGTTGAACCATCACCCATTTCGAGAAGTAATCAGAAACTACCAATAAATGCTGGTTACCCCGTCGACTACGGGGAAGGGGGCCAATAAAATCGGCTGAGATGATTTGCCACGGTCGGTTCGCTAATCTCATACCTCCCATTTCAGGTACTATCGGAACAGAAGCAGCTATAACTTCTTTACACGTCCCACACTGGCGGACATAATTACGAATATCGACAGTCATCCTTGGCCAATAGAAACGTTGACGAATTCTGGTGAGCGTTTTGTCGTATCCAGGATGGAAGCAAAAATCGTGATGAGGATTGTCGGAATTTTCTCGACAGGAGGAATCAATTTCCACTCGAAGCGTGAGTCATATTGTATGTCACGAGCGGTAACAAATTTGTACAAATTATTTTCTTCCAACCTAAAATCAACGAATTTGTCTGGATTATCCCTCACCTTATTCACCAGGGAAGTGTACCACGACTGTGTAGGCTCGATTACCGCAGCAATACTTCGTGACAGGGCATCAGGTACGACATTGTCTTTACCTTTGCGATGAATTACAGTCATGTCGTATTGCTGCAAATTTAAGGCCCATCTACTACAACGTGATCCTACCATCCATTTGGTGTTTAAGATATGGGTTAATGATGACGAATCCGTGACCAAGGTGAAGTGGTAGCCTTCCACATATCCCCTAAAAGCGTATATGGCCAGAATTGCTGCCAAAGCTTCCTTATCGGCAGCATGATAATTTTTCTGAGGGGTTGTAAGTTTGTGCGAGTGATACGCGATAACCCGCTCTACATCCCCTTGTTGCTGGGTAAGAACACCTGCAACTGCAAAATCGCTGGCGTCAGTTTGAATTACAAACTCTTGGTCAAAATCAGGACTGCCAAGAATGGGAGCGGAAATAAGAAGCTCCTTTTTTTGGCAAAACGCGTTTTCGGCATCTTCATTCCATTTTATTGTTTTCAATTTGGTTTGAAGTAAATCAGTGAGGCTGGCTGTGCCCCACTGAAGTCTGAAATGAATCTCCGATAATAATTCGCCATTCCTAGGAACCTTCTAAGCTTTGTGACGGTATTCGGCCGTTCATACTCGACAATGGGGCGAACCTTGTCAGGATTGGGCCGAAGACCATCTGTGCTAAGAAGATATCCTAGGAAGGGAATTTCAGAGACTCCAAACTGAGACTTTTCCAAGTTAATACTCAGGTTGGCTTTGCTTAAACGACACGCAATCTCAGTGAGAAGCCGTGAGTGATGCTCGAATGTTTCCGTTACCACGACGATATCGTCAAGGTAAACGAAAACATTCGGCTCTAGTTCCCCATGCCCATGAACGTTGTCCATTAATCTGGCCAAAGTAGCCGGACTGTTCACGAGGCCAAACGGCATACGGGTAAATTGAAATAACCCTTTTCCCTGTACACTGAAGGCTGTGTACTTCCGCGATTCTCTCTCCAGTGGAACTTGGAAGAATGCTTCTGAGAGGTCAATAGTCGAAAGGTACTTCGCTTTTGGAAGTTGACCCAATATTCTTCCCGGATGGGGCAAAGGGTAGGCGTCCCTCACGGTCCTCTCATTGGTTTGGCGTGCGTCTAAACAAAGCCTAACTTTATTGGGTTTCACTACCGGTACGCAGTTTAACGACCAATCTGAGCTGCTTCTTTCTAGGATACCGAAAGTCGTTGAAGTTCAATAGCCACTAAACTTTGAATCTTAGGAGACATCGTATACGGGAATTGACGTTTATTTTTCCAATCGTCTTGCAGCACAATTCTATGCTGAGCAAGAGACGTCAAGGTTAATTGTCCTTCCTTCGCTGCTAGAAATAACTTTTTCACGTCTTCGATCTCCCTAATTTCTTCCCTCGTCAGCACCGATTCCCTACTAGGTAATTGAATAGTAGCAACCACTTCATTTTTGTTGTTGCTACTGTCCCTTAACATTGTTGGGTGAATCTGGAATTTATTCCAAAAATCCATTCCACAAATACAATTGAGAGACAGATTAGCCACCACAAGAGTAGGAATTATTTTAGTATCGTCGTTGAACAGGAAAGGGAGATAAGCGCGACCAAGAACTTAGGAAGTCCCCGCTAGCGGATTGCAGGGCGGATATTTCTACGCGTGAGATTTTTTTATGACGTAATTTTGAAAATAGATTCTCACTGATGAGTGTGAAATTACTTCCACTGTCTAAGATAGCCTGAATCGATAAACCTTGTATATTCACTGAAACGTACGGTCGGTTATCGTTGAGAAATGGATAGGAAATTTGATATATTTCAGCGGAATCTGCGTAGTGGTCAGGAGTGACTGACTCCCAAAATCTAGAAAGAGTAGACTCTGTAGAAGAAAATTGGCTTACGCTTCGGGGTTTTGCGAGCGGCGATTTTCGCCCGCCAGTGACCCGTTTTTTAGGCAAAACGGGCAAAAGTTTGTTGGGAAGCCTTTGAGCCCACACTTGAAACAAAATATTCCACGCGGTTGTCTGCACATGACCGAATGGTGTCCTTCCCCACCACAGTTAAAACAAGTATTGGATGGTGGAGGGATATGTCCATTCACCAATTGTTCTAGTGTTAACTGTGAGCGGGGTGCAGAAGGTCCTGCCGTTTGTGAGTCGATGATCGGCTTCGCAGTTTTCTGAACAGGTTGAAGGATAGAGTTGTTTTTGATATTCGAAGATGGATACGGTTTAGGATGAGGAGGTGAATTTAGGGAATGTGGTGCACTGTTCCGATTGCTTCTTCCCTGGCTATATTGCTGATGTTGTGCTAACGCTACCTGTCCAGACGTTTGCTGCTGGGAAAATTTCTTTTTATTTTTCACGTTGGGTTCGCCTTCCACAGCTTGGACCGATTTCTCAGGTCCGAAAACTTTATTGTATGCTGAGAAGTTTAAAGCATCTAACTTCTGACCAGCAGCCACCAGCGTCTCAAGATCGATAAACGGAATAAAGGTCATTTGTCGTTTGTAATCCACTCTCATGTTTTGTTGAAGTATTTGTACTTTCTCATAATCTGGAATTTGTACACTCATCGTCCGAAACAATTTTTCTATTTCGAAATAGTATTCATGGAAGGACTCGTATTTTTGCTGGCGTCGCTGGTAAATTTTAATTTTAATTAATGCATCCAAATCTGGGTGCATATAAGTTTTTCGCAACTCAAACACTAAATGTTGCCAATTTAACAATCTGCCAGTCGATCGCTGAGTCATGTACCATTTCAGAGTCGATCCTCCGAATAAATGAATCGCTGACTCAAAAAGTTCTCTTTCGGATACTTGTTCAGCTTGAGAAAGGGCTTGAACCAATTCCAAAAACTCGTTTAATTTTAAACCCTGATCATCTCCACTATACTTCGTTATGTTCCACTTTGAAACTGGCAAAGTATGACGCGATTGAGTAGGATGGTGATAATTTGTATGGAATTAATGTGGTTCTGGAGGATAATTTTGGAAATTATCCGAAGCTGGTATGGAGTTTCTATTGATGTTTTCTCGAAAAGGTCCACTTTCTGGAAAATTTGCGAATGAATTGCGGGAAACATTTGGAATCGCTGAATTGAAACTGTGACCTGGATTATCATTAGAAGTTTTCCCATGTGTTGAAAATGGATACTGTTGTGGAGTGAAATTTTGAACATTGTGATTGAAATATGGCATTTGAAAGCGGCCACTCGGTTGAACGGATGGATTACCATTGAACTGAAAATGAGGAAGATTGGAGTTTAAATAGGAAGTCTGTTGCTGAAGGTGAACATGACAAGAAGAAGTTTGCGTTGCAACATTTTTACCTTCCTTGCGAAATCTCAGTTCGTTCTCCAAATCCATGATACGGTTTTGTAGAGAATGAAAGGCCATCCTGACTAAGATATGACCTTCGAGGCGAGCGCGTTAGAAAAATTTGTTCATTTTCCTCAACGCTAGCCACATGCGGCACTTGAACGTCAGAGTTCAATTCTAAAATTTCTTCCTCCTCTTGAGGTACAGTTTGTTTTTCGAAATGAGGCTCTAACATCTCCACAACATCCACCATCAAATTTTGCATATGACTGTATGAATTTGGTGATCCACGAGAACTGGTCACTAACAACCACACTCGCACACCAAGATGTAACAATCGTGAAAAAAATTGATTTTTGTTTTCTTTTCTGTGCACAGATCGAGGGCCGTTTTTATCTCGACAAACTTTTGGGAGCATGTCTCTCTACCTCCACCGTTTCATCACCAACCACTGACTGCACATTTTTTTCAGTTGTACCATCACGCTCGGACTTTAAACGATCTCGCAACATCTTACGTTTTCTTGACATATTGAAGCTATCATCCATCAGCACGGCTCTTGATTTCAGCTCATGATCAAGCTCATCGTCCGTCAGAAACTCAACTCTCATCTACCATCTACCATAGTACCATTTGAGCAGTAATTCACACGCGTTATCAAATGTTAAACGCGAAGATGCCATTCTAAGCCGAGGAAATATTACTCACTTTTTGTTCTACAAAATTTTATAAATAAAAAGTTACCAATGTTGTGTTCAAAATTTAATGTAAAATATGAAAGAAATTTAATCAGAAATAGTAACCAAGGATAATTAATTGAAGAAGTAGAATTAAATAATAGAAAAATAGCAACAACAAAAAAAAAGGATTAATTCACAATATTTGAAAATAGGAAAACAAATGATTATTATTGAATTTTTATTTTCCAAATGTAATTTTGATGTTAGAAATAACGAATCAGTTCCGAATTCTCTTCACTTCTTCGACAAGTGTTTTTATTAAATTTGCAGCCGGAACGCCCTACTAATTTGTGACTCCGTTCGACAACTTTAATTAGAGGCATTCACACGAACTGTGTTCTTAACTTTGTATAATCCGCACACACACTAATCAATACCTTTCTCCAGGTAGATTTCCGAACAATGCGTTCACCTGACGACTTCGCGAGTATTGAAAATAATTTTAAATTATTTGAAATTTCCCCCGGAGATCATTCGGAAAAAGGGATTTTCTTCAGGCCATAAAGAGAACCACTTTTTCCGCCTATTTTTCGTTGGACGCCAATTGATAGTTTTTTACTTGCTTTTAAGCTGGTTCTTTCGACGCAGCTTGGGTCGTTTGCTGAGGAATCTCTGGGGGAACTTCACACAAATTACTCGCGACGCGGAACACGGAACAAAATGGTGGAAAAGCACAATTACAACACTTTTTATCGTCGGCGGAAAACAAGACTTGCTACGTAAAACCTAACAAACAAAGAACACCGCGGTTTGGACGGCCACACAATAAATAAACTTATTATATAAATTCTGTACATGTACTGTTTTTTTATTATATTTTTTTTTGGTTTCAATTTGGCTCGAGCTCACCGATTCGTTGTGGCCGTTCGCTGCGTTGGTGCACTTCCGGGATCTTCTGGGCTGGAACTGATGACGGGAACGGAGCGGCTTCGGCTGGACAGGATACTGGATGACGATCACAAGACGGGAACAAACTTCTCACGTGGCACGGCCGTATATAATGTCCACCGGCGACACTGGTTAGCCAGAGGGTCGAGTTGGCTAAATTGCTCGCACTCACTGTCTCGCGAACTCACACGGTAAATACCGTGGAACCGGGAACCGGAATCAGTTGAATTTCTCTGTGAACTAGCCTTTTTACGTGGCTAGTTCACACACGGAGGACTTAAACCCTTTTAAATTTAGGAATAACTTTTAGTTAATTTTCGCAGTAATAGCAACTGCGTCCGTCCGTGACCAGATCTTCGCGAAGACTCCCCGAACTCTTCCATTTTTGCGTCCTCCAAACCTTTCCTTTTCCTTTTTCTTTAGCATAAAACAATTAAACCTCTCGACCCTATTCATATCTTCTGGTAATTTTCCACTAGGTAGCGTTTCCAATGCCTTTGTCGAGCCGTCCCCCTTACGATGCGACGACAAGGATCACGATAACTACTCCGACAACACAAACACAACTTAATACTATTGGTTTCGGTTGGTGTCACGACTAATAAATAAACATTTAAGGTAGCATGCTATACCTGGACAATTAAACCTAGCACTTGCTTTCCGCATATAAATGAATAAATAAACAATGAACTGAATAAATCAAACACGCAATTGTAAATAAACTTTGAATGTATAAATAAATAAATAAATAATTGAATAAATAGATGAATAAATAAATAAATAAATAAATAAATAAATAAATAAATAAATAAATAAATAAATAAAAAGTAAATAAATATATAAATAAGTAAATAAATAAACAAATATCTTCCTTCCCTTCCCTAAATAAATACAAAAAAACTAACTAACAAAAAAATTATCTATTGTGAAACACCAACCTGGGGGTCTGCGATTAACTGTTTATTTGGTTTATTGCAATAATTGGACTCATACGTCATCTTTTCTACGACAGTTAATCACAGACTCCCAATACTACTTTTTTTTTATTGTCATATGAGAAATAACATTAAGTCAAACACAAGATGTGGACATGAACTGTAAATTTCTCAAATGACAAGACAGCACAAACAAATATTTTACAAAATGTATTTACAATGTTGCTGAGGTCCAAACAGACGGTTGGCCTTCCCACCAAATTTTGCATTGTAACCCAACGTTTGGTTACAAGTTTCGTCAACGAGAACTTCAGTACAGACCTCAATGAACCGTTATGTGAAGACATCACCATGACCTACGATGAAATTAACGTCACTCGTGGATTGAATTTCTTGGAAACCGACAGTATTCATATATATTATCAGAACGTCAGAGGCCTCCGCACTAAAATAGATGACTTCTATACCCTGTCAGTGTTTCGGAAATTGACGTTGTGATACTAACTGAGACGTGGTTAAACGAACAATGTCATTCAATGCAGCTATTTGGAACTGGATACAACATTTACCGCAATGACCGTGATACCATTAGTACAGGCAAAACGCCGCCTCCTGCGTCCTCATTGCTGTTTCAAAACGTTACAGTTCATTGGAATCAGATATTGGTATAGATACCAACATAGAACTGCAACATCCCAATTATGAGAACACTTGTAATACTAACCTCGAGCCAACCGCGAGTAATTGGTTACATATTACTAACATAGTTGTAAATAAACATTGTCAAAATATTGAACTCCTGGCCCGTTAGGCTGACGCCATATGAGCCTTAATAAAAATATATATTTTGGATAGAAAAAAACCAACATAGAACAGTTATGGGTTAATGTGAATGGGGGAAGTCGAACAATTTGTTTCGGTGTGGTATATATCCCACCAGATTCTTCTACTTCTGTGGACTATATAGAAAGTCACATCGGATCTGCACTGACTATATCTGAAAAACTGCGACCTCATGACCTTCATCTGTTGTTTGGGGACTACACTCAACCTGGCTTTAAAGGGTGTGTCACATCAAATTGCATCACGGAAAAAACGCTGTAGAAATTTAATTTTTAGGAATTATATCTTCAGCTTTCGCTTATAATCAGATAAGAGTGTATAGATCACGTTGGCCATGCTTCACTGTCAAT
The DNA here is from genome assembly GCF_029784135.1 of Toxorhynchites rutilus septentrionalis. Lineage (NCBI taxonomy): Eukaryota > Metazoa > Arthropoda > Insecta > Diptera > Culicidae > Toxorhynchites > Toxorhynchites rutilus. Next base: position 92,219,252 of record NC_073744.1, read on the forward strand.
TTTTCGTAAATTTGGAAAAATGTCGTCGAACGAAAAAGAGCGTCGTGAATTAATCCTGTGCACTCATTTCGAGAATCCGGAGTTGTCACATCGGGACATCGGTAAGATGCTGGGAATCGTCCAATCCACGGTCAGCAGAGTACTAAAACGATACTTTGAGAACCTAACCATCGACCGGAAGGTGAAGAACGGCAAAAATGGATGCTCCGTCAGTGAAAAAGATGCGCTTGTGATCTTTTTCACTGACGGAGCATCCATTTTTGCCGTTCTTGCCGTAGTTAAGCAGTTTAGACGTGATCCGAGAAGTTCGGTCCGGGATGTCGCCAATAAGCTGAATTTGTCAAGTTCATTCGTCCAGCGGACCAAGCAGCGGGAGGGCCTGCGTACATACAAGGTTCAGAAGGCTCCTAACCGCGACGAATGGCAAAACATGGTGGGGAAGACGCGAGCCCGGAAGCTGTACACCTAAATGCTGACGAAGCCGCATTGCCTGGTAATGGACGACGAAACCTACGTCAAAGCGGACTTTCGTCAGCTGCCGGGCCTGTTGTTCTTCTCCGCAGAGGACAAATTCAACGTTCCGGAGGAGATTCGCAAGCAGAAACTATCCAAGTTTGCCAAAAAGTACATGGTGTGGCAAGCGATCTGCTCTTGCGGAAAGCGGAGCGCCCCCCACGGTAAACGGGCAGATTTACCTTAAGGAGTGCCTACAGAAGCGCTTACTACCACTATTGAAGCAGCACGAGGGCCCGACCATCTTCTGGCCGGATCTCGCTTCGTGCCACTATTCAAAGGACGTGTTGGAGTGGTACGAAGCCAACGGGGTCACCTTCGTGCCAAAGGAAATGAACCCGCCCAACGCGCCGGAGCTTCGCCCAATAGAGAAATATTGGGCGATTATGAAGCAGGCCCTCCGGAAGAACCCAAAAGTTGTCAAATCGGAGGCGGACTTCAAGAGAAAATGTATTTCTGTTCAAAAAAAAACTACAACCTGACGTTGTACAGAACCTTATGGACGGGGTGAAGAGGAAGGTGCGAGCATACGGGCTTGGGCTCGAAGTATGAATAAAAAGAAAATGCCAAAAGTTGTTTAATAGTTTTTATTTTACTGTCTAAAATTTTCAAAAGGATCGGTCTACTGGGCGAATTTCTACAGCGTTTTTTCCGTGTTGCAATTTGATGTGACACACCCTTTATTCTATTAACCAGCAAAAAAATCAACGAGTGAAAGTAGTCAAAGATTTGGGTGTCCTTTTGGATAGTGGACTTACCTTTCAGAATCACTACAGTAATATCATCGCTAAAGCAAACAAAAATCTGGGATTCATAATGAAAATCGCTAAGAACTTTCGTGATCCGTACTGCTTAAGAGCACTTTTCTATGCACTCGTCCGCTCAATCCTTGAAACGGCAGTGGTTGTCTGGAGTCCTTACACTGATATTTGGTCCGTACGGAATGAGTATGTTCAGAGGAAATTGATCAGGTTTGCGCTTCGGAATCTTCCTTGGAGGGACCCGATGGCGCTTCCTCCATACGAAAGTCGATGCAAGCTGCTGAACATGGACACACTGGCTAAAAGAAGAGACAATATGCGCGCGGTCTTCGTTGGAAAACGACTTCTTGGGACAATCGACGCTCCTGAAATTCTAGCTAAACTATACGTGAATGTGATGAATGAGATTTCTCCGTTCTACGACTTTTCTTCGTATTCCTTTCCACCGGACAGTTTACGGACAAAATGAACCAATTTGTGCTATGTGTTATATGTTTAATTCTGTTTTTCATTTGTTCGACTTCAATATTAGTTGTGAAACTTTCAAGAATCGCTTGCTTAATCGAGATTTAGTGTAGTTTAGTACCTAATCATGTAACATTTTATCATGTAGACCATGTCGTCAGATGATTCTGTTAATAATAAATATAAATATCAATATCAATCGTCGCTGGCTTGTTTGCATCGGTCATACACTTGACGTAGCCCCACAGGAAATAGTCTAACGGTTTCAAATCGCATGACCGAGGCGGCCAATTGACTGGGCCATTTCGTGAGATAACACGCTCATCAAACATGGTTTTCAATAAATTGATTGTTAAATTCGCTGTGTGGTGCCGTCCTGTTGAAACCGCATATTGTCCAAGTCCATATCATTCAATTCAGGCAAAACATATTCGGTTATCATTGAGCGGTAGCGATTCCCATTCACAGTAACGTGCCGGTCTTGATCATCACGGAAGAAGTGCGGCTTAATGACGCCGCCGAAACCGCAACAAACGTAATTTTTTCGGGATGCAATGGTGACTCATGGAGTACGTGTGCTGCCTGACCAATAACGCATATTTTGCTTATTGACGAAGTCATTCAGCCAAAAATGAGCTCATCATTTTCAATTCACGAACATACTTACGTCAATTTGATTTTGTAAGGATGTAGGCCAAGATATTTTCGCAAAATTTGCCACAACGACGTCACAGAGAAGCCCAAAGCTTGAGAACGACGTGTGAGAGACTGATTTGGGTCTTCCTCAATTGATGCGCTAGCGGCAGCAATATTCTCGACACTACTGGCCCTTCTTTGTCTCACTGGAACGGGAACGTTTTGTACTGTGCCTGTGGATTCAAAATTTCCACTAGTCGCTCAATTATTGATCTGGCAGAACGATTATGACGCCCATAATTTGGACGTAGAGCTCTTAAAGTTGAGGCCGTTGACTTCGAATTTCGGTAGTAAATATTAATAATCTCAACTCGTTGCTGGATCGTATATCTTTCCATTATGAAATGGCAAACCTTACTGAAGAGAAATGTCAAGAGAGCGGGAAAAAATATGGCGTCGTTTGTTGTCCCTATCGGTCTATTTTTATAGCGTCCCTATTGAAATACCCGTTATTACTCGGTAAAAAAATAACAAGAGAGGAGTAAACACTCAAAAATACAATTGATGTATGTTTTAAGAGAAATAGTGTACGTAAATTATGTTGTTACAATGCAATTTGCAAGAAAATGTTGACTAAAAGTTTAAAATGGGTCATTTGACCTCTCGTGGTAGGTTTAGTGTTAAATAAATACCAATAACGCCTAAAAATACACAATAGTAATAAATCAGCGACACTCACAGTCTGTGAGTATACAAGTTACGATTTGGCGCGCGAGTACAGGAGAATTAAGAATGTTTGTCTGATTGGTTTTATTCTCGGTTTTATTGACTCATTGAAATTTTTAATTTTTTTTAGTTTCAGGTTTACGTGTTAACGTTTTTATTCCTGAACTATTTGGTCAGCCTACTTAAGGAGCCGTACACTGTTTATCCGGCATTTTAGGCATCCAATAACTGAATATATATTTATATTTGCTTGTCGTGTTTTGTTTCGAATATATTTGATCAGTACACGTTGATCAAAATTTTACTGTCAAAGAGTGTAAAATATTTGGCTTCGGTCAAACAGTGTATGAGCACCCCTATTTCAAAAATTACGCTTTGGGTAAATACTGTTGAAGTAAGGATATTTATTCATGAGAGCTAGCACAAACTGATGTTTTAAGATATTATACTGATTCAGTTACTTCAATCCAATTATAAGTCCTTTTTTTCAATACGATTTTTTACAAAACAGTTTCTTTCGACAGATTAAACAATTCAGAGAAAAAGGCCCTCCGATAGAAGATAGTTTTGTATTTCATCTCGTTTCCGAGCTCTCGTAACCCGACAAACAGATATGAACGAAATACGTGACTACAACTCGAATGAGGGGAACTTTTGTTTTGTAAATCGGTTGCTTCGGTTACCATTCAGCACTCGCTTGGAGCTTCCTTGGATTGTTAACAGATTTACTTTATTTCGAAAAAAAACTACCAACACGTTAGAACTCAATCATTTGAGCTCTCATGTAATAAAAAAACTTATTGAAAAGTGGAAAAAAAATTAAGCTACGATTATGTTTTGTTTGATATTCTTTATGGAGAGTTAAATTGTGTTCTAGAGAATATCATGTATATTGAAATGGATACTTGTTCGATTTTGCGTCAATAATAGATAGTTAAGTTTTCTTTGTGCAGTGATTCTGAAAGTGTTTAATCTGAACATGTGATGATGTGATGAAAAAACTGCAAATAAAACTAAATGAAAATTGATTCGACTGTGTAAAACCTTTCGGGAAACTCCTACATGTTAAATCTCAAACGAGTGAAGATTCCTCTGAACCGTTTGCCGGATGGAGAAAAATGGGACAAACAAAAATCTCAACCATCCAACGAAACAAAAGCAATAGTGGCTGGCTGTATGGACAAATGGTTTGGAGAAAAACGACTATGGTTATTTGGTAATCATTTGCCATTACTTCCAAGAAGGTACCCTTTTACAATTATATTGTATTTGTGCAATGTCTTGTACTTATAAGAAGTATCATGAATCGGACATTTGTTTGTTTAGTATCAAAGCGCTGTTTTGGAAACAAATCTCACCAATTTTATAGTTGTGAAATTTGACGGAAAGTAAAACGAACATTTTTGGGATTCAAAAATAGTAAACGTTTCAAAATTATTGCCTCAAAATTATGGTTGCTTGCTTTGTAAATCGATTTTCATTGAACGAATTGTCATCTGTCAAACAGTCAAACTGTCAAATTCACAAACCTAAATCAAACAGTAACTGACAGATGGCACTGTCTGTACCACCTGGAATGGCGTCTTAAGAGAACCCCTATTGAACTGACAGGAGTCAACATATCGACTATCCCACTGACATTTTCCCTTTGTTTTCACATGAATTGGGTATCCCAATAACAGTTCTGCTTGAGATTTTGCTAACGATCCTAGAAACAATCAATCACCCAGCTGGTCTGTACACTGTTTGTCCGTAGGTAAAATATTTGACACTTTTTGACAGATAAAGTTTGGTTTGAAATTTGTACAATCAATATTTTCTTTGCTATTCTTCAATTATCAACAATGTCAAACATTGAACATGAAAAAATTCGACTGAAATATTTGAGGTAACGTAACCATGTACCGACAGGTTCGAGGAACAGACCAAAAAATATTTTAGTCTCAAAGCATTACGTAGATTTCTGGGTATGAGTAACTACTATAGACGATTTATATCGGAGGACAGAGGGATGGTTCAACTCTTGACTGATTTGCTCAAAATAAACCAAAGCACGGGAAACGACCTTTCCATGATCAAGAAACTGCCCATAAGCACTCCGATTCTTACAAATCCGGAGTTCTAACACAAATGCACGAGGAAATCGAAAACCGATCGCGTATCATTCACAAAAATTGAGTGATGCTCAACAACGTTACTGTGCAACCGGAAAGGAAGCACTTGCGGTTCTTAACTCGATACAGAAATTCAGATGCTACGTAGAAGACTCTCGATTTACAGTAATCACAGATGCGTCGGCGTTGACATAAAGTAGCCGGCGCACCTCCAAAGACACAAGATGTCCATTAAGCATCGTCGAGGGGTTGATAATGTTATTCCTGACACATTACCCCGTTAGGTTGAAGTTGTGGGAGTGGAATCATGATTGGTATGCTAAAATGCTAAAAAAGTTGTGGAAAGTCCGAAAAATGATTTTAGAATCGACAACGGTAAACTTAAGAAATTTGTCCCAATTAAGAATGATAATTTAGACTATCGATTTGAGTGGAAGATGTGTATTCCGGAAAAAAGGCGAAATCATATTTTAGTGGAAGAGCATATTAATGCGCTCCACAATAGCATGGAAAAAACCATTCACAAGATCCGCAAAAAAAAAAGTTTGGCCACGGATGACCAAATATGTCCGCACACATTCGTCAGTGTACTATATGTCAGCAGAACAAACCCCTAACTCGATCACAGCATCCTGAAATGGGGAAACAACGGATAACCACCAAATCGTTCAAAATTTTAGCGGTAGATTTCATTCAATCCCAACCTCGAGGTAAACACGGCAATTCCCATTTATTGGTCACGATGAATCTGTTCTCAAAACATTGTCTTTTATTTCCTCTTCGTAGAATCTCCTCGGGGCAGGTGGGCCAAATCCTAGAACTGAATTGGTTCGGAAGGTTCTCAACTCCAGAGTAACAGATAATGCGTTGACCTTTCTTTCGCACGAATTCCAAGGTCACATCATCATCCCGACATCACAGGCAATCCAATCCTGTCGAGTGTTTGAATGGAACAAGAAACACATATATTAAAACATATGTTCCTACGGATCAAAAGCTATGGGATTCACGAATTTTAGAAATTGAATATGTTTTAAACACTACACTACGTGCTTTTTGGTCATGAATCATGATATAATTGGAAGAGGGGACGAACATAGAATTGGCAAATGAGGAGAGCATAGGAAAAAGGGTAGAAGTGGATAGACTAATTTTTGATTTAGTCTACAAACAGTCAGGAAGGCAACAAAACTAAAAACTAATCATTGTACAATATGCGATACCAACATAAAGCACTTTTCCATAAAGTGGGTCAAGGGGTCCTGAAACAAATTTCCGTGTTTCATCTGCAGCTCAATATTATAATCCCAGACTGAGCCCCTGCTATGTGCTGTGTGTTATCCTCGCCAGGATAAGTACTAGCTCATATGAATTGGCCGACGACTCTGGGAAAAGTCTTGGAACATCCTCGGCGGACGATTTAGAACCGATGGGAAATCTAAACGAATAATGAAAATGTTAAGATTGTTTCGATTCATAATGAGTAATTTTTTTTTCGGCATTTCAAAAGCGACAAATATCATCTTGCACTAAACCTATGTTTTTGAGATGGTATTTACTCGGACAGTGTCCTATTGTAAGGCCAGTGAATGTGCTGAAGTCTTTCTTATTTTTTTTTATCCTTTTTGTTTATGTTAGGCTCATTTGCATTTTATCTGTAACAGAGCCGAATTTGAATCGTGTACATGTCACATGTTTATCATATCTATAATTAGCACATTACACAGTTGTCATTTTTCGGCGTTAGAGTATTCTCTTCTATACCATTGCATATGGTACACATTTACACAGTAGCCATTTAAGCGTAAGAGTTTTCCTTCTGTTCTTTCATTATCCAGTTGGACCGGACAGCGGAGACAGTTGATTGATCATTGTTGAGTTATTTGTAGAACAGCAGCCCGATGTATCTTGTAGAGCAGAGCAGTTGTATGGATGAATCGATCTTATTTCGACCGTAGATCGATCTCCATCGCTGATGATTGTTGCGTGAACGTACATATTCTGTAACGACACAAAGATGGTCAATGAGTGCCCTAAGTTTTGAACTTACGATCGATCGCTTACTATGCGAACGCGCAACCAATGTGGCTACGGAGACCCCCATCTTTCTTAAGACTCAGCAATTGTAGAGTAATTTTAATACTCGGCGTGTTTAAGCTAGGCAGCGTCCTCCATCGTGACACGCACTCCGCCACAGCAACTCTCGTGGGGTACACACCGATTTGAATACGTTCTCCTTGGCGCTGGCTCCGTCGAAACGACACCCGCAGTGTTCCTCCTTCCAATCTACCATCCTTCATTGCCAGCTCACATTTTGTTGTTCCTTCTCGCCAGATTCCGCTTACCCGTCGTGAGGTGTACCGATTAGGAATTGCCCTCCAACTTGAAGCGCAATCCATCACAGCCACCTTCGCGGGATTTCTCACCTGTCGAGAAGTTAACCGATTAGGAAGCGCCCTCCAACTCTTCTCAGAGGAACGCCGATTAGATAGTGCCCTCCAACATAACGCGTACTCCGTCATGGCAACTCTCGTGGGGTCGTTGCAACAACCTTTCGCAGTTGTTCTTTTTCTATAGTCGGGCGTTTTCAGCATGCTGGTCGGTCCTCCACTTCCGCTGTAGCTCGAACATGATGTGCACGATTGCACTGTTCACTTCGTTCCAGGTACCCTAGTCACGACACATTTCCTCCACGATGTTCCCAACATGAAGGGTAGGCAACCCTTCGCGTCTTGCGATGAATCTGGGACATAACCGCTTGACTGTCTTAGGAGATGCAAATGTTAGCATGTATATAATTTATTTTGAGGCAAACATTTATACATTCTATTATTGCAGCTACTCCTGCCTGAAAAACTGTTGGCAAGTTCCCCATAACTACAGAAATTTTTATTCTGGGACCATACACTCCAGCACCTGTTCTGTTACCCATTTTCGATCCATCGGTATAGAAGACAGGAGGGTTATGTAAGATCCGTTCATAATTGCCTATAGTAATGACTCTCCCATCACTGAAATAAAACTGAAACACAGACAAATCAGCCAAATGTCAATTGACAGGGTCATTACAAGCTCCGCCATATGAAGGAAGCACAAGTTTTTGCATTACTCGAGAATTAATCAAGCAAATGAAACCAAATTAGGCATATGAAGGTTTAAGGGTGCAATAAATAATTCTATGGTGGTTAGACACTCCACCCCCCTCTCTAAGGGAGTGGTTGCCATACAACTTCTTGAATGGCGTTAACGTTCCCTGTGAAACTCTTGCCGTCTCAACGTATGTATTAGCTAGCGTCATTTATTAATACTTAGTTGAGATTTCTTAAGCCAAATAACACGCCTTGAATGTATTCCGAGGGGCAAGCTCTAGAATACGCGTGACCACAGTGCAAGTCGAAGGAAATTTCTCTGACGAAAAATCCCCCGGCCAGAACGGGAATCGAACCCGAACACCCGGCATGATAATGTGAGATGGTAACCACTCGGCCACGGCTGCCATACAATTAAAACCCAAATTTCTGCATTACTCGGGAATTAATCAAGCAAATAAAACCAAATTTGGCATGTAACGTAACGGAGAAATATGTTATTTGCAAGTGGTTGAAAAATCTTGGACGAGAATTGCGTCTAAAAATAATCTGATATTATAATGTCGAGTTTTGGTAGAAGTACTAGGAATTTTATAGTGAAAGATAATTTCAAAGGGGGGACCGGGAAAACTACAGTTCGTGGGCGTTTGCAACCTAGATGCTTTTGATTCGGGAAGGAACTTGGGATACGATTACACGATAGGAGGTTGATCAGGAGGATGCGCAGTCATTGCGGGCATTAGCTACAGTTTGCCTGAGCATTGAAACGGTAAATTACAGTTTAGTTCAGAGCGCTAGGATAGCAAAACAAGCCTGGATAAACTTGAAACATGCATTCCAGATGATGGGATCATGGGATGACCCGGCGGATCGGATTGCTGCGTAGGTTGACACGTATACGCTTATCTGATTGTTCGCCGGTGGAGGAATATGTCAGTGAGCTGATGTCGACCAGCCACAAGTTGTCAGAAATTGGCTTTGTGGTCGACGATACTTGGTTGGCATGTTTGTTGCTGATGGGATTGCAATGATAATGGGTCTCGAGGCGTCCGGAACACGAATAACTGCAGATACTGTAAATGCAAAAATTCTCCAGGACGTGAAAATGTGCTCGGTTCCAAAAGCAGCGCAACGCGGAAGCCTTCTACAGCCAGTAATAAAAAGGGAAGAAGAAAAGCGATAAATCCACTGTGAAGTGCTTCAAGTGCAAACGATCAGGGCACTACGCTTCAGAATGTCGGCAGAAACATTCAACGGATAAACTGGATAAATCTGACAAGCGACACGCAGCGATGACTCTTACGCCTCAAAATGGTAACAGTGTAGTATATAACAAAAGTTATCTTAGGATAAAAAATGTACACGAACGAATTCGGCTCTGTTACAGCTGAATTGCTAAATGAGCCTAATAAAATAAATTGTTGGGATAAAAATAAGCCATTTAACAAGAAGGGATCCAGAGCATGTGAAGTTCTGGAGTTGATTCATTCCGACCTCTGCGGCACTATGGAAGACGAGTCTCTTGGCGGTAGCAGATGTTTCCTGACATTTATCGACGACGTCAGCCGGAAGCTGTTCATTTACTTCCTGAGCTCTAAAAAGGAAGTTTTTGAATGTTTCAAGGATTTCAAAGCATTTTTCGAAAATGGAGTACGTTAATGCGAATGTTTATGCGCTCTTTCGGCATCCACCACGAAATGACAGTTCCTCACAATCCAGGGTAGAACGGATTAGCTGAGCGCATGAATCGAACGGTCGTCAAGAAAGCGAGATGTCTGATGTTTGATGCTGGGTTGGATAAAAGTTTCTGGGCTGAAGCTACAGCAACGGCAGCTTTTCTAATCAATCGGTCGCCAACAAAGGGTGTGACTGTAACACCAGAGGAGCAGTTCAGTGGCAAGAAACCAGATCTGTCGGGGCTACAAAAAAAGGTTATGTGCTATGTACCGAAAGCACACAGATGTAAATGGGATGCGAAATCGGAACCTGGTATTTTTCTTGGTTTCGCTACACAGTCAAAGCGAATGCGTGTCTACGTACCAAGAACAAAAAGGGTTATAGTAGCTCGCGATATCGTCTTTTTGAGCGAGGCAGAGAAGACATCAACCGTATTCAACAATACAGTTACTTGTTGAAGATGAATCAGTTCCCAACGATAATGGTCGAACGATGACAACAGAGGCACTGGTTTCAGAATCCGATAATAGTGATGGTGATGAGTCCTACTTTGATAGCGCGTATGACTCAGCAGACGCACCCGCTCCAGAATCGACTGCGCTCCCTCCACTACAAGAAGATTTACAACATGTTGTCAGGCACGGCGAGAGGGAGCGCCGACTTCCAGGCAAGTATCATAACTTTGATATGACGTGCAGTGCTCTTCCTCAAAAATCTCCGTTTTCGCAGGAAACTTCTATACACGTTGGCACTGAGTCGTAGTCTTTCCAAGATGCTATGCGGTCAAACGAAAAACTATTGTGGCGGCGTGCTATGATGGAAGTCGAATTTGAAGCTCTTAAATCGAATGGTACATGGGAACTGATAGATTTGCCACCAGGGCGGAAGCCTCTAATGTGTAAATGGGTCTACAAAGTGAAGACAAATTCGTTTAGGTTAGTAGAGCGATTGAAAGCTCGACTTGTGGTTGAGGGATTTTCGCAAGTGAAAGGCGACTACAACGAAACGTATTCGCCTGTAGTCAGGTATGCCAGCATCCGGTACCTAATGGCGATGGCAGCCTAAATGGATTTACGTGTGCATCAAATGGATGCTGTAACAGCCTTTCTGCTAGGAAATTTGTCCAACGAAGAAATTCTTATGGAGCAGTCGGAAAGATTCGTTTATTCAAAGCCTCCACAGAAAGTGTGTCGCTTGCGAAAAGCGCTGTACGGCTTAAAACAGGCAAGTCGAGTATGGAACGTAAAGCTGAAGAGCATTGGTCTGAAGCGATTCAGTTACGACCCATGCGTCTACTTCAAGTCTGATGGAAAGAGTATATCATCGTCATTGCAGTCTATGTCGATGACCTTTTAATATTTTCGAATGAACCGGAATGGGTCGACGATGTGAAGAAACAGCTGTCAGCTAAATTCTATATGAAATATCTTGGAGAAGCCAACCAGGTGCTTGGCATACGGATCACTCGAAACGATAGGACAGGTATATTAGATCAAGAACGGTACATCGATGAGTTACTGCAGAGGTTTAACATGGTTGACAGTAACCCGATCTCGACGCCTGCTGAGATGAATCAGCGACTGACGAAAGCAATGGGACCGAAGACTGAAGAAGAGAAGACGAGGATGCAGGATGTTCTGTACCGTGAATTAGCAGGTGGACTACAGTTCATAGCGCAGTATATGTGGAGCTTCCGATATTCACTGCAAGGGTTCCTCAATGCCGGTAGTATAAGCCTACAGTTAAATCACCCGATACAGAGAGGAAATATTAAGTGTGGCTTAGCTATTCGACCGTTGTCTGCTGAAGGAGGAAATGATGTGACATGTGTGCTACTACTGCTGCTATGATATAACACCAACATCACTGTTATACTGTCAGCTGCGAGGGGTAGGCACAATGATTTAATCTCTCTTCTACGCACCTCACAGTATACACGACCGGATATCGCATATGCAGTGAACGCCGTAAGAAATTTTTTCAGTAATCCTGGTGAGGCTCATTGGATGGCAGCCAAACGCATTCTACGATCTCTCAAGTGTACCAAAATGATGGAGCTGGTTTACCGGAAGCGAGATAAGGCAGTTTTCGAAGGTTTCAGCGATGCTGATTGGGGTAATGAACCTGACTCAAGACGATCGGTCACCGGATATGTTTTTCAGTATTACGGTGGATCCGTGTCTTGGAGTTTGCGCAAGCAGCCAACGGTTGCGCTCTGTACCACAGAAGCCGAGTACATGGTTTAACGGCTGCATCACAGGAGGTACTTTGGTGGCGTGCATTCCGTGCTTAGTTGTTTGAAGTTATGCAGTCGGTTTCAATATACTGCGATAAACGCAGTACGATTTGTCTGACAGAAAAAGAGATTGGTTACTCACCTAGAAGCAAACACATTGATGTAAGACATCATTTCGTGTGAGAACAGCTGGATAATAAGTCAGTTAAACTACAATTCGTCAGTTCAGACCCACAAAAGGCCGATACTCTCACGAAACCAGTTGCAGTTCTCAGATTTGTACAAGCACAGAAGATTTTGGGCATAGCCTAAATTCCCGGTTAAGGGGGAATATTAGCAGTGTAAGCGATGAATTCAATTAAATTGAATTTGCACTGTACTGTAAACCTATATTCTCCCCTATATACAATAAACGTGTAATTACATTCTCTATCTTGAAAACCGAACCGAGCACACGTGTGTTTATTTTCTCCGCAATTTCCCATAGAAATGATTTAAATGGGAACGCCACAGTGGTTAACGTCTGCTGGTCAGGTCCGACCAGTGGGCCTTCTTCATTATATGCAGTCGAGGACGCCAGAAAATTGGAGTGACCACGGCAGCAAGAAGCCCTGCGAAAGGGACAATTAGTACCGCTCCAGCAAAGAACCAAAGGCCAGCTGATTAGGGAACGGAGTTCTCCTCAAACTCACGCAGAAAACCGAAGCATCAAACCGCAAGTACTGAAATTCTTCACGGCTTAAACGTCAACGCTGCAGTTGCAGCGTTCTATGGAGTTCTGTTCAGAATCATAAGCACACATACGCCTCGTCGCAGTACCAATCGTCGCCGGTTGAACAATCAACCGTGGTGGAACGTTGAGCTTCGACATCGACGCAATGTTCTCCGTAAAGCTCGACGCCGTTTTTTGCGTCATCCGCACTGAACTCAGGAGGCTGGAAGCTGACTACGTGAGTATATATTTGGAATCCAAAACGAAATCAAGGCAAATCCCTCCTCTTTCTGGCGATTTTTCAAGAATCGGAAAAACGCACAGTCGATTCCGTCGATAATTTCCTTCGATCAAAGGAACAGTGACGATAGCGACGGCTCAGTCGAGCTCTTCGCTTCTTTTTTCAAATCCGTCTATAATACTGATTCCCCGCCTGACTCCCAGGAATTGTTGAATTCATTGCCGTCGTATAATATAAACTTTCCGTGTCTAGTTTTCACGGTAGCAGACATTGTCAGTGCATTGAACTCTGTCGACCCAGCCAAAGGATCTACCGAGTAATCATCTCACCGGTTGATTGTGCAACATGATTGCAACATGAGGTTGACACCGTGGCGAGTTGATGCATATCAAATGCAATGGAAATGAACGCAACGAAATGCAAAATAATTTCCTTCAACAAATCTCGGACACAGCTGAATTTTAATTGCAAAGTGAACAGCAGCAGAATGGACCGTGTCACATCGATCAATGATTTAGGGGTAACAATGGACTGCAAACTAACATCCAACGAACACATCACTGTAACCACTGCAAAGGCTTTCGCAATTCTCGGTTTCATACGCCGAAACGCATCTGAATTCCGCGATGTGTACGATTTGAAGGCACTATATTGCTGACTCGTTCGCAGTGTACTTGAATATGGTGTTCCAGTCTGGGCCCCTTATCACGAAGTTCATATCGCTCGGACCGAAAGAGTTCAACGGAGCTTCGTTCGATATGCTAGATATGCAAGATTACCATGGAGTGATCCGGTTAGATTACCTCCATGTCATATGGAGTGTGGACTAATAAGCCTAGAAACGCTACGTCAGGGAAGAGAATACCTGCGGGGAATATTTGCGTTCGATTTAATCAGCAACCGAATCGACTGCCCAGATCTCTTGCAGCAGATGAATATTTTTGTTCCAGCAAGACGTTCTCGCCAGCGTTTGCTATTCGCGACCGCTAGACATCACACTGTGCTCGGACAAAACCATCCTCTTGAAATGAGCTTTACTTTATTAAATATTTCTGATTTGTTTTTATTTTAATATATGTAGACAAAGTTTTAGAAATAGGATGATGCAAATATTATAAGAGTTTTCAGTCTGTGCAGCATTTTAGCTGAAGCCGTAGTAAATAAATAAATAAATAAATTCACTCGACCACATTGATCCACCCAATTCCGCCCAATCTAAAATGTATGAGTGATTATCAAGAGACACTTAAAGAAAACATAAAGATGACTTGAGATGATGGTCATATATTAGATACACCATGAGTGTATTCTGAGAGGCAAGCTCTAGAGTACGCGTGACCGCAGCTTAAGGCGGAAGAAATTTTGTTTGGTGAAACATCCTGCGGCCAGAATGGGAATCAAACTCAAACCGCCGGCTTGATAATTTGTGACCTCTCGGCCACGGGAGCACATGACTTTGGTATGTTCAATTCTCGAAACATCAATCGTCCAAACTGATGATTTGTCCAACATGTCAGATTCTCCTTCTTCTTCTTTTGGTTTTAAGAGGGTTTAAACTTTTCAGTTCATTCGCCTCTAGAACATATCAGATTGAACAAACCAAATTCCACCAGAAATTCCTTAGATACCATGCGCACAGAACTACGGCCAAATGGCTATCAAGACAGTAATTTCTGTTTTTATTTATATTTTGACATGCTTGTACTGTTGTACTGGTGACTCAAAATTCATTAAATTCTTCAAACATAAGGATACTATCAATACCACATCTATAGCCAATATTTATACTATCAAACCAGCAAGTGACCACTTTGCTCCCATTACTCCTACACTTTGTGACTTTTTTATGTTCTCATGATGAAAAATACTTGCTTGGATTGACATTCAATGTGTAGAAGTATTTAAAAATTTCACATCTGAGATGACTGAATAATGTTTTGCGATATGGTTTCACCGAATGCAAAAGTGAATCACTTAGAAGAACATTGTTTTAGAAACAACTGAATATAAGCTCTAAATCATACCCTAATTCTATTTCATAACGAAAAACTCAAACAAATAATTTGGTGCATTTTGATTGCGAACTCAAATGCAACCAAAATATGTTCCCAAGATTTTGAGTTTCGATCAATTCACGTTGACGCGAAGCTAAAATTTATGGATTATGGATGAAATAAATACATTTTTAAAACAATAGAATCGGTTCTGTCGGTTGTTCAGATCATAATAACCACTTGTTTTCTGTATGTTCCCAAACTATATGGATAGGAAAAATGTATGGCAACGGCTATTCAATACAGCATAGTTTCTGTTTTGTATATTCGTTGCTTAGGTTACCTTCTGGCGGTGTACAACGAAAGCTACCCACAATTTTACACATTCAGTTGTTCCAGACAACAGCGACAATAAACACGAACGCAATTTTGAAACTTTCTCGTGATTGTCATCGATTCAAGTAAAAAAATCAATTATATTCGCAGTTTCGTTACATGTGTTCTTCGGACACGCACTGATGGTTTCCCTCGAGAAAATCGTTCCAGATTGGTCATATATGGTATATGCCCTAATAACCGTGAAATCTGTCTACCGAAGAATATCGATTTTTCATCAACATTAAATTACCAGAAAAGTCTTGGTTTTGTGTAATGCGTCTCACGAAAGTTGACATAATGAATGCCGATATTGGAATAGGCAGGGTTACAAACGAAAATTGAATTGAAAGTTTTGCTTCTTGTAATCGGCATCATGAACCCCGAAAAAGTGAATTGCATTCAAAGCTAGTCATCAACAGCTGATAAATGGTACAAAAAATAAACTCATCTATCCAGTAAAAAGAAAGTGAAATATCAGGCTATATGGACAAATGGTTTGGACAAAAACGGTTATGGTTATTTGGTAACCATTTGCCATTACTCCCAAGAAGGTAAAGCTCCTACGCTTGGAGAGTAATTTATTCGCATTGTAATCTTAAGAGTACTAAAATGGGGTTAGTATGTGGAATAGTATAAGAACATACAGGGTTGTCCAGTTCGTGGTTGGGAAAGTAAGGTGATGAAAACCACAATTAGTTCGTTTTGTAATTTGACTAGAGTCGATCGATGTAGAACACAGCATCATTCAAATGTTCGCTTGCAAGCACTATTTCAGAAATTTTTCTGCTCAACATTTTTAGAATTGTCCGAATAAACACGATTTCAAATCTCAAAATTAATTAAATTTGGGTACAAAGAAAATTGGCTCATAAAGCCCAAACGTTGCCATTTTCCTAGGAAATATTAACAAGTATTACACCTTTTCCGGTCATCAAACGATCCAGTGGTCTAAAACTAAACGAATCAAGAGTTGGGTGATATCCAAATTTGACTATACCTTCCGAACCATGAATTGATACCATAAAAAAAATTTTAAGTACATGTCGTTGCCGATAAACTATCCACCATCCACGTTTTTTCTCAACGCTTTCGCCATTTTAATGCTTTATAGTACCAGTAATCTTCCTTTCAGATGGACCTCTGGGGACTCGAGCGCAGGAAGTGCTCTGAAAGCCGAAAGGTATACCAATGCAACCAAATTTATCATAGTTTCGTACTGTTATTGCCCAACAAGCGGTGTTTATTTAATTGAAACCTTGATTTGGTGCGTTTTGATCCCTACGATCCTCCAATAAAGCATAAAGCTCTCCGCATTTAGTTCTTCAATCATTGTAGTATCTTTTATAACAGTTCGGCTGAAAAGTTTATAATGTAACACAGTAAATTTTTTTTTTTTGCAAAATTCAATTTTATTATTCAACATAATTGCCCTTGAGGGCGATAAATATATTTTTTTCTTTGATCATAGACCACACAGACTATTTAGACATTCTTAATTCTATTTTTAAAAACTAGTCTACTTATGTTGAAATCAAAAATATCGTGCACATCGTTAAAAAGCCTACAGCATCTATCTAGCGGATTGTTATATCCGTATGTAAATAGTACGGTGTCCTTGAACTATGAGAAAGGAAGTGCTTCGGAGTTGGCGGTTCGGAACGTGAATATTTATATTTTGCAGTAAGCTACCGCAGTCGATGTTGCTGAGGACGTCGTAGATGAACAGTCTTTGCAGAAAACTACGCCGACTCGACAGAGTTTGAAGTCCGATGAGAGCGCATCGATGTTTGTAAGGCGGTAGATTGTCGGGATTTTTCCATGGGAGCCGCCGTAACGCAATTCTTATGAAACGTTTCTGGATTTATTCGATACGTGTTACGTGCACACTATAATACGGGGCTCAGATTTGCACTCCGTACTCTAGCATTCTGCGAACCAGAGAACAGTACAGTGACTCCATGTCATGTACGTCGTCAAATTGCGCTGTATTTCTTCTTAGGAAGCCAAGCATGGGGTTTGCTTTAGTGACTTTCATCGATCAATATCAGATTGCAGAGCCAGACAATTAACCGTCGTCTTGATAATGCAGTAGAGTTTTAAGTCGTCTGCATACAAGAGCTTGCAGCAGCTTAGGTGGTCGCATACATCATTTATAAAAAGTATAAAGATGAGAGATCCAGGGTGACTACCCTGAGGAACTCCGGACGGTAGGTGAAACGTATCCGATGTAGCATCGTGAACCTTCACGAAAGCTTACCTGGACGAAAGGTACGATTCTATCCAGCGAACAATCCACGAAGGGAGACCGAGGCGGCTCAGTTTTGTGATAGCTAGACCATGCGGAACTTTGTCAAACGCCTTGGAGAAGTCAATATACATGGCATCAACTTGTCGACGCTTCTCGATGGAACCAACCAGAGTGTTAGTGAAGGTCATCAGATTGATAATGGTGGAGCGTGCCTTCATAAACCCGTGCTGAAATTCCGAGATTAACGATCGGACTGCCGTGTACAGCTTATCGTGCAGCAGTCTTTCTAGGACATTCGCCAAACAGTCCAGTATTTAGATTGGACGGTAGTTTTCCACGCTATGAATGTTTCCAGAATTGAAGATCGGGGTTATGGAGGCTAGCTTCCATGACTCAGGAAAGACGCCGTCAAGAAGTGATCGATTGAAAATAAACTTCACGATGGTGGTCAAAGATGCAGCACAATTCTTAATGAAGAAAGGTGGAATTCGATCCGGACCACGACCTTTCGAGGCGTCAACAGAAGAGAGGTTGACGTCTAGATGGCGCCTCTTACAAAAATCTACTTGACTATCACAAAGCACCATCTTTCAATGGATACGTGTCAAAATTTGATAGAAATCGGTCGATTGATTCGTGAGTCACAGCAGTGAGAGTGAAGCAACTTTAGTTATTGTGAAAAAAATGGAAAAATCACAAATCGATGAAAACGATGGCTAAATTGCATGAATTGGGCTTCGAATTGCTTCTGCATCCACCGTATTCTCCAGATCAGAGAATATCGTCGTGGCTGAAAGTGGCTTGCTGCAGACGAATATCAAAACTAGGCAAGTTATCGATGTATTCCTGCGGAGTTGAAGCCTGATCGACTTCGTAAACTGTTCGGAAGAATTCCGCGAAGAGGAGCTTTGACTACAGTATGTAACGTCCACTGGAATACGTGCTGAGCCTTTCCGGGAGTTTACGAAATTCCAAAAAGATGATGGATTTATCTTAAAACTACTCTGCAAATTGTCAATGTACTGTCGAAAGCTCATGCTAAGTTCATGTAAACCACTATACTCGACTTCGGCCAACTGTACAGCAGATTTATTTGCAGCTGTTTTGGAGCGGAAATAACGTTTCCGAGCTTTTCGCAGACGTTTACGCAGATTACGGAGTTCGGAATTCCACCACGGTTGTATGAAATTTAGGGAAGACTTACATCTTTTAACAGGAACGGTGTCTTGAATTATTCGATATATGTTGTCGTAGAAGGCGGAGACAGCTGCATCAATGTCAGAGAGGTCAAGAAGCTCTATCCAATTCAACGAGCCGATTCACGCGTTGATAGCGTTAAAATCACACCGTGCAAACTTATACTCACTGCGAACTCCTGGAACACCGGGCGGGCTGACCTGGCCAGGCGAATGGACGTCAAGTTTTAAAAATAACGGCTTATGATGATGGTCGATTTTTAAAATAGCGGATGGTGGTTCAAACAGCTCAATGCCGTCTGAACCGCTAACGGGTACCAGGTCAAGTAACGTGCCATTCACATTTACTAGATCATTCATTTGCTTGAGTCCAACGGACAAAATGGACTCGACAAGAGCAAGTTCTTGTTCAGACGATGCATTGTGGCAACAGGCCGTTGATGTCTTCTTCGAAATTCCACACTAAATTCGGTAGATTATAATCACCCACGACGATAATTGAATCATGAGGCTTTGCCATATCTATAAGTTGTTGCACAGACTCGGCGTGCTTGGTATAAATATCTAGATGGCTTCTGGGACGAATATAGATGCAGCATAGCAAGAGCGATCGATGTAGAAGAACAATTTGTACGGCAATTTGTTCAAGGTTCTCACTGTCTAACAGATTCACAGATTTGCAATCAAGTCTGAGATTGAGAGCAATCAAAACGCCGCCACCGCGTTAAAATGAGCTGGTGCGAGAATTCTGATCACAACGATAGATTGTATAGTTAGCTGCCAACTCGGTATTCGCAATGAATGAAGCCACGTTTCGGTGAAAAATTACCACATCGAAATCACAGTAGAGCAGCGAATGAAGCAAAGCGTTCGTTTTAGTACGTAAACCACGAACGTTTTGATAATAAAAGGTCAAGTAATCACGAGTGCTGATATAGGTTGGCAGAAGTGTTACGTCGACGTTGCTCCCGGGTCGGCCATTGGCACAGGTTTCCAAAAATGCCGTGTGGAGGTGCCATTGTCCACGATTATAGCGATTATAGTGATCTTACAACTTTTCGAAACCATTTTTATAATACTCTTTCGGTTTTTCCAAAATAGGCCTCAGTTTCGGCAATCACTTCATCATCGGTCTTAAATTTCTTGCCAGCGAGCATTCTCTTCGAACAGAAAATAGTCGCTGTGGGCCAGATCTGGCGAATACGGTGGATGCAGAAGCAATTCGAAGCCCAATGTTGTTTCTGTAAATATGACATCAGAAGAAATTCGAAGAAGATTAAGATTATATTTTAGAGACCAACTGAATGTATAAGTTCTAAGTTTGTATGTTTTATGTTTTCTGTATTCACGTTTAATTTTAAGAAGGCTAACGGGCTTACAGCCTATAGTCCAAATAAACAAAAATTCATGCAATTTAGCCATCGTTTTCATCGATTTGTGATTTTTCCATTTTTTTCACAATAACTAAAGTTGCTTCACTCTCACTGCTGTGACTCACGAATCAATCGACCGATTGCTGTCAAATTTTGACACGTATCCATTGAAAGATGGTGCTTTGTGATAGACAAGTAGATTTTTGTAAGAGGCGCCATCTAGACGTCAACCTTATGCACTCTTCAGCCGAACTGTTGATTATCAGAACACCCAAAAACTTTTGATACTACAAAATTTATTGATTTTCTGTTTATTTGCAATTGTATTTTCTCTTCATTTTGGCATTGAGACGACCATGAAGGGAGGTCACTGCGGATTATGATCCGCGGACGAAACCGCGTGATGTTAAATCTAGAGGAGATGTATAGCACTTTGTAATTTTCTTTCCATTATTTAGTAATTTGAGAACAATATTAATTATAATAGTAAATTATATTGCTTTCTTTAACTTTCAGAACGCGAGGAAGTAGTAAAATGGATAGATACGAGAAGCTCAGTCGTTTAGGCGAGGGGTCGTATGGTATAGTGTACAAATGCCGTGATCGTGAAACCGGCTCACTTGTCGCAGTGAAGCGATTCGTGGAATCAGAGGATGACCCTGCTATTCGGAAAATTGCTTCACGAGAAATTCGCCTTTTAAGGAACCTTAGACATCCGAACCTTGTCTGCTTGCTTGAGGTGTTCAGAAGAAAACGAAGACTGCATTTAGTGTTTGAGTTTTGTGAACATACAGTGCTGCACGAACTCGAGCGACATCCAGAGGTGAGTAGTAATCGATTCATCTTATCATTGTTTGATGGCATCAACATTCCTAGACACCTGAGTTCTTATTTCACCAACGTGCGTTCATTCGAAGCGCTTGTTCTCTCACCAAACCATATGTGATCGGATAGACCGGATTGATTCGTTTAGAAAATAGAATTATTGCATACGCCAAAAACACACATAAACAAACTTGGTAGGCTTTCAATACTTTCGCAGTAATTTATCCAGGAACATTTATCGAACATAGTTTTTACTTTGTCAAACATCTATCAACTGATTGTTTAGGTTTCGTTTCCAAACGTTTTTTTTTGGACAAAGCGTGAATTCGCGATGAAAAAGGAATAGTGTCGACGTCTGGTGGCGACTTTCAATTAGGGACCATAGTTTGGGTCCCTATCTCGTTAGTGTAATACCTATAATATTAGAAGACACGAAGCCAGTTTTCAAATATTAAAATTTGAATGAAAATGTTCACATCATGTTATTTAATCACTTAAAACACTTTTTCCGACTTTTATTTAACCCTTAGTCTATACATTTTCCAACATCATTACTGAAACTTTTCATTATAATATAAAGTTGTCTTCAAAAACAATATCGTACAAGATTTTTTCACCACCTGCAAACAAAAGTGTTTTTCATTGAAACAGAATGCCAAATTGATACGGGAAGGTTATTTTTCATTCATAATTTAAATTTTAAAAATGTGTTCATTCCGCCTAAAAATCAATCAATTTTTTTACGCTCCCCTAAACTAGTAAACGAAGCTCAATGCCATCAATGCGGATCGTTAACTTGTTTAACTTCAAGCGCAATATAGCAGCATTAAACATAAATCGGATATGACATCAAAACGAATGATAGTGTTTTCAGATCCAAAGTATGCTCATGAGCATACTTGATAATAACGAAGTAAATACTTGATGAATGCTGTTTTATTCATACCAAATCAGCTAAACATCCATTTTCGAAAAGTAAATACTTTGTTGTTTCTTTTATTCATACCAAACGTAGTAAAAACTTAACCTCACTGCTCGACTGCTCGAATGAAGTTAAGTAAAGGTGAATTTTGTTTTTATTCATACGGCCTAATGTCACATTCATCTGGCTACACCAAGAAATCGGAGCACAGTTGTAAAAGAACACGTAACCGGAAGTTGACCGCCGGCCAATCTGCATCGCTGTATCCGACCAATGGTTCATTATTTGGTCCACCAAGACACAAGTAATCTTCTTTTGTCGCCTCCAAATAACGCAATAAGCGCTTTGCTGCGATCCAATCCGATTCATTCGGAGCAGAGAACTTTCGTCCGAGAATCGATGTGCTGGTTACTATATCAGGTCTAGCTATCACTGATAGGCCACCAACTAAACTCCTGTATATTGTTGTATCCTGGATCAATTTACTATTGTTCTCAGCCTTCAAGAAACCTACTTCCATGAGTGACCGTTCTGCTTCAGCTTCTTCCATGTTAAATTTTAATAACAGTTTCTCGATGTATTGCTTCAAACGAATTTTGAAAATTCCATTCTCTCGCAGTACTTCCATGCCCAAAAAATAAATCTGTGATTTCGAATTCTTTCTGCAAACTTTTATGAATCCGGGTCATTTCAGCTTCATCTGTTGAAGCGAGGACAATATCGTATACGTATACTCACAGGAGCGTTGTCGCTTTTCCTGTAATCCTCATGTACAAGCACTGAACTGCGGAAGAAACCTTGAATTGCATCTTCGTCAACACATCATGCAGTCGCTTGTTCCAAGCAATAAATACTTCATCTAAGTAGACATAAAGGTTCCTCCTGTCCGGGAACTACAAAACATGGAGGCTGACGCATAAAAATTTATTTTCCAAGCGTCCCATTTAAATACGCTGTTTTCACGTGCAGGTGTCTAACATCAAGTTTATGTTTACCAGCTACTGCAAGAAACATTCTAAGAGTAAGCTGACGCGTTACTGGAGCAAATACTCCGTCATAATCGACTCCAAACTGCTGTGAATAACCTTGAGCAACGATACGAGCTTTCAATTTCCTGACTTTATCTTCTTCGTTCGTTTTACTTTTAGCGCCCATTTGGATCCTACAACATGTCGTTCTTTTGGCAATGGCACTAACTCTCAGGTAACATTTCGCTTATGAGCATCAAATTCTTCTTGTATCGCTCTCCGTCAATCCGCCATCGTCATGGCCTCTCAATAATCCTTTGGATCTTCTGCCGTACAAGCCGCTATACCAACGGCGTAGTCAAGAACGTAGTCTTCTAGGTGGCGTGGAGCTCGACCTCGACCCTGCCTATCTGATCGACGAATGTCACCGTTTTTTTTTTCCCAAAATATATATTTTTATCAAGGCTCATATGGCGTTAGCCTGACGGGGCCGGAGTTCAATATTTTGACAGTTTTTCTTATTATCTATGTTAGTATTATGTAACCGATTACTCGCGGTCTGCTCGAGGTTAGTATTACAAGTGTTCTCGTAATTGGGATGTTGCTGTCTCCAATGCTCTGTACGTGTGCCCGACACGGGATACTTCCTATTGGGATGCAGCTGACCATTAATCAGCAACTCCCCCCTAGTATGTACCCCATATCTAGCGTGGTGCATCTTCTCGACTCGAGGAATCCAGGATAGAATGGTCACTAGCCGGCTCAATCATCAGCTCGTGTAGAGTTGTCATAAGCGGTACAACCTTTGGCTCTTGTTGAATCATCAGTGGACTGCACAACCTTTGGCCCGTGTATCTGTAAAGAGTGTGTGTATGTATTGCCGCGACTAAGTAAAAGTTTATAGATCGGATAGGAGGGATATGAAACAGGGACACAACGAAGGAAACATCATTAAACGTTGACATCGGCGTTTCTGAGGAACAGGTATAGATGAAGCAAAAGATCAGGATCACGGCTACCTAAGATTTCCCGGACGGGGATATCCGATTGTTTGCCTTGTGCTCTCAGTGCTCTAGAGAGCTGGGAGCGAGCAGCATGGAACCGGATACACGACCAGACAACATGCTCGATGTCGTGGTAGCCATCGTCACAATCACAAAGATTGTTTGCTGCGAGCCCAATGCGATAGAGATGCGCGTTTAGGTTGTAGTGATTGGACATGAGCCGAGATATCACGCGAATGAAATCACGACCTACATTCAATCCCTTAAACCAAGCACTCGTCGAAACCTTAGGGATAATCGTGTGTAACCAACGACCGAACTCATCTTCACTCCACATGCGCTGCCAACTAACGAGTGTGTCCTGATGAGGAATGTGGAAAAATTCATTATAGGCAATTTGCCTTTCAAAAAGTGTGCCTTCCGAAGCGAAGCGAAGCACCTTAGCTAGCGAGTCCGCTTTCTCATTCCCCGGAATCGAGCAATGAGAGGGAACCCATGCTAAGGTAATCTTGAATAATTTTTCGACCAAAACACTCAATAGATGTCTTATTCTTGTTAGGAAATAAGATGAGCGTTTATCAACTTTCATTGAGCGGATTGCCTCTATTGAGCTGAGACTGTCTGAAAAAATAAAATAATGGTCGATGGGCAGTGTTTCAATGAACCCTAGAGCATAGTATATTGCACCCATTTCTGCGACATATACGGAACAAGGATCTTCGAGTTTGAAAGAGGCACTGGAATTTTCATTGAAGATGCCGAAGCCAGTGGACCCGTTTATGTATGAACCGTCAGTAAAGAACATTTTATCAGATCCAACTTTCCCATATTTTTCCGAAAATATCGACGGAATAACATTGGAGCGTAGGTGATCTGGTATTCCATGGATTTTTTGTCGCATGGACAGATCAAAAATGACAGAGGAATTGCAAAAGTATGGGAAGCAAACTTGGTTGGAGATGCCTGGTGAAGGGTGCACGTCGTGGGTAAGGTACTCATGGTATAAAGACATAAAACTTGACTGAGGAGTCAGTTGTAGTAGATTTTCGAAGTTATCAATCACCAATGGATTCATGATCTTGCAACGGATGAGAAATCTGTAGGATAATTCTGTGAACCGAAGAGTAAGCGGGGGTACTCCTGCCAAAACTTCGAGACTCATCATATGTGTCGAATGCAAACACCCCATGGCTATACGCAAGCAACGATATTGTATCCTCTCCAGCTTGAGAATATGAATCCTGGCAGCTGATCGGAAGCAAAAACTGCCATATTCTAACACTGACAATATCGTTGTTTTGTACAACTGAATGAGGTCTCCTGGATGGGCACCCCACCATGTTCCGGTTATTGTTTGGAGAAAATTGATTCTTTGCTGGCATTTCTGTTTCAAATACGCAATGTGTCTCCCCCAGGTACATTTAGAATCAAAATATACACCCAGGTATTTGAAAAACATAGAGTGTTGGATCGTTTTGCCGGATAGGTAAAGCTGGAATTGGGCGGGTTCGTGCTTCCTAGAAAAAACAACCATTTCAGTTTTCTCCGTAGAGAATTCGATACCCAGCTTGAGGGCCCACGTGAACAGATTGTTCATGGTATCTTACAACCAAGGATGCAAAATTTCGAAAGAACATGTTGAAATCGAAAAGCAATTTTTATCAGTGCAAAATATCTCCACCGACATTCTTCACTTCTTTCTATCGCGGTGCCGCTGTGCCTATGACCGCTGGCTCACCATCTCGTTTGTTTTGATATAGTTTTCGTTCCATCAACAGAAATATCAGTTCATTCTCGATGTCAGTGAATGCTCAAGCCGAAAATATCACCTTTCATTGCGTCCTGGTGAAATTTTCGTTGGTCATACACCCATAAACTCAGCACTCAAATGTGCCGTTGCCCATCGATGTGTGTGCAATAAGCGGCACAAAAATGGGACCGGGGCTAGAAACATACTAGGAAAACACACACGAACACGCGTTTAAACGTCTGACGCGGTGTCAGTGAGATGATATTTCCTTGTATGGAATTTTGTTCCCTTCCACTGTCAGCTGATCGAAGATACGTATAAAAATTTCGGGCGTAAATTCTCAGTGAGACAGTGGAACGAATGAGTGTGGGGAATAATGCAAAAACCAAATGTTCCACGTGACGGAGTGTCGGTTGCATGGAATTAAGTTTGGTTCATTTGTCATGAACTGCAGGGGAATTGGTGGTTGATTTTGATGTTGTCTCAATATCTTGCGCTGTCAGTAAAGTGAGTGTGAGATTTTGCAACTCTGCTTGCAACGACTTTTGCAGAGCGACGGGATTAGTACCCGAGATGGAAATAACTCCATCCTCCATCCGCAAGTTGTCTCAGCGTGCAGTCTCTAGTTAGATAATCATCCATATCATTGACGTAAAAACTGTACAAGAGGGGGCTTAGGCAGGAGCCTTGCGGTAGGCCCATAAAACTGTAACGAGAAGATTTTGAGTTGCCATGAGAGAAATTCATGTGCTTTTCTGACAGTAAATTGTACAGGAAATTATTCAGAATTGGTGAAAGTCCACGATTATGAAGCTTCTCTGAGAGAATTTCCATGGAAACTGAATCAAATGCCCCTTTGATATCGAGGAAAACGGAAGCCATTTGTTCTTTGCGAGCAAATGCGATTTGGATTTCAGAAGATAGCAGCGCGAGACAATCATTCGTCCCTTTACCTCGGCGGAAGCCAAACTGCGTATTTGACAGCAAATTGTTCGTTTCGACCCACTTGTCCAAACGAAGTAGAATCATTTTCTCTAACAATTTGCGAATACAGGATAACATTGCAATCGGCCTATACGAGTTGTGATCGCAAGCCGGCTTGTTGGGTTTTCGTATGGCTATCACTCTCAGTTGTCTCCAGTCATGCGGGACAATATTCAGCTCCAGAAACTTGTTGAACAAGTTCAGCAAACGCTGTTTTGCCAAGACGGGAAGATTCTTCAACAAGTTGAATTTAATCTTGTCCGACCCCGGAGCTGAATTGTTACATGAGAGGAGGGCAATTGAGAATTCTACCATCGAAAAATTCTCATAATCGCATTGGAGCGGAATATCGCGTACGACGCTTTGTGCAGGAACAGAATCGGGACAAACCTTCCTTGCAAATTTGAAAATCCAACGGTCAGAGTATTCTTCACTTTCATTGGTATGGTTCCAGCCACGCATTCTCCTAGCCGTATTCCAAAGAGTACTCATAGCGGTCTCCCTTGACAAACCATTAACGAATTTCCGCCAATATCCACGCTTTTTTGCTTTAATCAGACCTTTTAGTTTGGCTTCTAGAGCTTGGTACTTTCGAAACCATTCCACTAATCCAGTTTTCCTGAATTTTTTGAAAGCGGATGATTTTTCAAGGTAGACCTTTGAACACTCCCTGTCCCACCAAAGTGATGGAGGACGACGTCGGAAAGTGGTAGCCGGTACACGTTTCTTTTGAGCTTGAAGTGCGCTATCGTCAATCAAACTTGATATAAAATTATACTCTTCAAGGGGAGGAAGCCCTCAAGCTGGGTATCGAATTCTCTACGGAGAAAACTGAAATGGTGGCTTTTTCTAGGAAGCACGAACCCGCCCAATTCCAGCTTCACCTATCCGGCAAAACGATCCAACACTCTATGTTTTTCAAATACCTGGGTGTATATTTTGATTCTAAGTGTACCTGGGGGAGACACATTGCGTATTTGAAACAGAAATGCCAGCAAAGAATCAAATTTCTCCAAACAATTACCGGAACATGGTGGGGTACCCATCCAGGAGACCTCATTCAGTTGTACAAAACAACGATATTATCAGTGGCAGTTTTAGCTTCCGATCAGCTGCCAGGATTCATATTCTCAAGCTGGAGAGAATACAATATCGTTGCTTGCGTATAGCCATGGGGTGTTTGCATTCGACACATACGACGAGTCTCGAAGTTTTGGCAGGAGTACCCCCGCTTACTCTTCGGTTCACAGAATTATCCTACAGATTTCTCATCCGTTGCAAGATCATGATTCCATTGGTGATTGATAACTTCGAAAATCTACTCCAACTGACTCCTCAGTCAAGTTTTATGTCTTTATACCATGAGTAGCTTACCCACGACGTGCACCCTTCACCAGGCATCTCCAACCAAGTTTGCTTCCCATACTTCTGCAATTCCTCTGTCATTTTTGATCTGTCCATGCGACAAAAAATCCATGGAATCCCAGATCACCTACGCTCCGATTCTATTCCGCCGATATTTTCAGCAGAATATGAGAAAGTTAGATCTGATAAAATGTTCTTTACTGACGGTTCATTCATAAACGGGCCCACTGGCTTCGGCATCTTCAATGAAAATTCCAGTGCCTCTTTCAAACTCGAAGATCCTTGTTCCGTGTATGTCGCTGAACTGGGTGCGATATATTACGTATTAGGGATCATTGAAACATTGCCCATCGACCACTATTTTATTTTTTCAGACAGTCTCAGCTCAATAGAGGCAATCCGATCAATGAAAGTTGATAAATGCTCATCTTATTTCCTAACAAGAATAAGACAACTATTGAGTGTTTTGGTCGAAAAATTATTCAAGATTACCTTAGCATGGGTTCCCTCTCATTGCTCGATTCCGGGGAATGAGAAAGCGGACTCGCTAGCTAAGGTGGGCGCTTTAGAAGGCACACTTTTTGAAAGGCAAATTGCTTATAATGAATTTTTCCACATTCCTCGTCAGTATACGCTCGTAAGTTGGCAGCGCATGTGGAGTGAAGATGAGTTCGGTCGTTGGTTACACACGATTATCCCTAAGGTCTCGAAGAGTGCATGGTTCAAGGAATTGAATGTAGGTCGTGATTTCATTCGCGTGATATCTCGGCTTATGTCCAATCACTACAACCTAAACGCGCATCTCTATCGCATTGGGCACACAGCAAACAATCTTTGTGATTGTGGCGATGGCTACCACGACATCGAGCATGTTGTCTGGTCGTGTATCCGGTTCCATGCTGCTCGCTCTCAGCTCTCTAGAGCACTGAGAGCACAAGGCAGACAATCGGATATCCCCGTCCGGGATATCTTAGGTAGCCGTGATCCTGATCTTCTGCTTCATCTATACCTGAGAAACGCCGATGTCAACGTTTAATGATGTTTCCTTCGTTGTGTCCCCGTTTCATATCCCTCCTATCCAAACGATGAACTTTTACTTAGTCGCGGCAATACATACACACACTCTTTACAGATACACGGGCCAAAGGTTGTGCAGTCCACTGATCATTCAACAAGAGCCAAAGGTTGTACCGCTTATGACAACTCTACACGAGCTGATGATTGCGCCGGCTAGTGACCATTCTATCCTGGATTCCTCGAGTCGAGAAAGACGCACCACGCTAGATATGGGGTACAGACTAGAGGGGCGTTGCTGATTAATGGTCAGCTGCATCCCAATAGCAGGTATCCCGTGTCGGGCACACGTACAGAGCATCGAAGACTGCAACATACCAATTATGAGAACACTTGTAATACTAACCTCGAGCCAACCGCGAGTAATCGGTTACATATTACTAACATAGTTGTAAGCAAACATTGTCGAAATATTGAACTCTCGGCCCCGTTAGGCTGACGCCATATGAGCCTTAATAAAAATATATATTTTGGATAAAAAAAACAGGAAGTGGGTTATATCTATGATATAACCGCAAGGGTGACGTAGGCCTATCGTTGATTTAGAGATCATTTGTATGAAGTTGAATCTGAATTCATTCTGAATGAATGAATATTTGGAGAACTTCGAAAACGAGAGCGTTACGTTGGAGGCACAAGGTTTCATGCATCCAATATTGGATACGGAAATATCCTACTGATGGGGAAGAATAATCTTCAGAAGCTATCCTGTTGATTGCGATTGATTGAAAAATCACAAAACCTAATGTATTTGGTCACAGTGTTACATGGATAGAAAACATTCAATTAAACTCTTTCACATGAATATATTTTGAAAATTCCCAAAGGAACTGGCAGATTATTTTCAGTAACGATTAGATATTTCCACATTTTCCTCGATACTGGAAGCCCACCAGTGGTTAATGCCAACTCGATAACCACCTGTTAATAGCACTTGATTGAAACATATTTGGTCACAGTGTTACATGGATAGAAAACATTCAATTAAACTCTTTCACATGAATATATTTTGAAAATTCCCAAAGGAACTGGCAGATTATTTTCCAGCAATGATTAGATCTTTCCGGAACTTTCTCGATGCTGAATGGCATCTTAACGGAAAGAGTTCTGCGCGTGTATGTGTCGATCCTTCGCCGTCCACCTCCTCCAGCACGTTAGGCAACGATGTTGTCTTGTCGATGTCCTCACGAAAAATGAATGTGTCTCACCACCAGAATATCGCTTAAGTATGCTTTTTGTGTGTGATTGAATCGAGAGAAGGTGTGGTTTACGATGGCAATTTGGAAGGCAAACTAGAGGGGAATGAACTCTCTGAGCTCGGAACTTTCGGCGACTGAGCAATAATCGATTGCGGGCGCATACAATATTGGATACGGAAATATCCTACTGATGGGGAAGAATAATCTTCTGAAGCTATCCTGTTAATTGCGATTGATTGAAAAACCACAAAACCAAATGTATTTGGTCACAGTGTTACATGGATAGAAAACATTCAATTAAACTCTTTCACATGAATATATTTTGAAAATTCCCAGAGGAACTGGCAGATTATTTTCAGTAACGATTAGTTATTTCCACATTTTCCTCGATACTGGAAGCCCACCAGTGGTTAATGCCAACTCGATAACCACCTGTTAATAGCACTTGATTGAAACATATTTGGTCACAGTGTTACATGGATAGAAAACATTCAATTAAACTCTTTCACATGAATATATTTTGAAAATTCCCAAAGGAACTGGCAGATTATTTTCCAGCAATGATTAGATCTTTCCGGAACTTTCTCGATGCTGAATGGCATCTTAACGGAAAGAGTTCTGCGCGTGTATGTGTCGATCCTTCGCCGTCCACCTCCTCCAGCACGTTAGGCAACGATGTTGTCTTGTCGATGTCCTCACGAAAAATGAATGTGTCTCACCACCAGAATATCGCTTAAGTATGCTTTTTGTGTGTGATTGAATCGAGAGAAGGTGTGGTTTACGATGGCAATTTGGAAGGCAAACTAGAGGGGAATGAACTCTCTGAGCTCGGAACTTTCGGCGACTGAGCAATAATCGATTGCGGGCGCATACAATATTGGATACGGAAATATCCTACTGATGGGGAAGAATAATCTTCTGAAGCTATCCTGTTAATTGCGATTGATTGAAAAACCACAAAACCAAATGTATTTGGTCACAGTGTTACATGGATAGAAAACATTCAATTAAACTCTTTCACATGAATATATTTTGAAAATTCCCAGAGGAACTGGCAGATTATTTTCAGTAACGATTAGATATTTCCACATTTTCCTCGATACTGGAAGCCCACCAGTGGTTAATGCCAACTCGATAACCACCTGTTAATAGCACTTGATTGAAACATATTTGGTCACAGTGTTACATGGATAGAAAACATTCAATTAAACTCTTTCACATGAATATATTTTGAAAATTCCCAAAGGAACTGGCAGATTATTTTCCAGCAATGATTAGATCTTTCCGGAACTTTCTCGATGCTGAATGGCATCCTAACGGAAAGAGTTCTGCGCGTGTATGTGTCGATCCTTCGCCGTCCACCTCCTCCAGCACGTTAGGCAACGATGTTGTCTTGTCGATGTCCTCACGAAAAATGAATGTGTTTCACCACCAGAATATCGCTTAAGTATGCTTTTTGTGTGTGATTGAATCGAAAGAAGGTGTGGTTTACGATGGCAATTTGGAAGGTAAACTAGAGGGGAATGAACTCTCTGAGCTCGGAACTTTTGGCGACTGAGCAATAATCGATTGCGGGCGCATACAATATTGGATACGGAAATATCCTACTGATGGGGAAGAATAATCTTCTGAAGCTATCCTGTTAATTGCGATTGATTGAAAAACCACAAAACCAAATGTATTTGGTCACAGTGTTACATGGATAGAAAACATTCAATTAAACTCTTTCACATGAATATATTTTGAAAATTCCCAAAGGAACTAGCAGATTATTTTCAGTAACGATTAGATATTTCCACATTTTCCTCGATACTGGAAGCCCACCAGTGGTTAATGCCAACTCGATAACCACCTGTTAATAGCACTTGAGTGAAACATATTTGGTTACAGTGTTACATGGATAGAAAACATTCAATTAAACTCTTTCACATGAATATATTTTGAAAATTCCCAAAGGAACTGGCAGATTATTTTCAGTAACGATTAGTTATTTCCACATTTTCCTCGATACTGGAAGCCCACCAGTGGTTAATGCCAACTCGATAACCACCTGTTAATAGCACTTGATTGAAACATATTTGGTCACAGTGTTACATGGATAGAAAACATTCAATTAAACTCTTTCACATGAATATATTTTGAAAATTCCCAGAGGAACTGGCAGATTATTTTCAGTAACGATTAGTTATTTCCACATTTTCCTCGATACTGGAAGCCCACCAGTGGTTAATGCCAACTCGATAACCACCTGTTAATAGCACTTGATTGAAACATATTTGGTCACAGTGTTACATGGATAGAAAACATTCAATTAAACTCTTTCACATGAATATATTTTGAAAATTCCCAAAGGAACTGGCAGATTATTTTCCAGCAATGATTAGATCTTTCCGGAACTTTCTCGATGCTGAATGGCATCTTAACGGAAAGAGTTCTGCGCGTGTATGTGTCGATCCTTCGCCGTCCACCTCCTCCAGCACGTTAGGCAACGATGTTGTCTTGTCGATGTCCTCACGAAAAATGAATGTGTCTCACCACCAGAATATCGCTTAAGTATGCTTTTTGTGTGTGATTGAATCGAGAGAAGGTGTGGTTTACGATGGCAATTTGGAAGGCAAACTAGAGGGGAATGAACTCTCTGAGCTCGGAACTTTCGGCGACTGAGCAATAATCGATTGCGGGCGCATACAATATTGGATACGGAAATATCCTACTGATGGGGAAGAATAATCTTCTGAAGCTATCCTGTTAATTGCGATTGATTGAAAAACCACAAAACCAAATGTATTTGGTCACAGTGTTACATGGATAGAAAACATTCAATTAAACTCTTTCACATGAATATATTTTGAAAATTCCCAGAGGAACTGGCAGATTATTTTCAGTAACGATTAGATATTTCCACATTTTCCTCGATACTGGAAGCCCACCAGTGGTTAATGCCAACTCGATAACCACCTGTTAATAGCACTTGATTGAAACATATTTGGTCACAGTGTTACATGGATAGAAAACATTCAATTAAACTCTTTCACATGAATATATTTTGAAAATTCCCAAAGGAACTGGCGGATTATTTTCCAGCAATGATTAGATCTTTCCGGAACTTTCTCGATGCTGAATGGCATCTTAACGGAAAGAGTTCTGCGCGTGTATGTGTCGATCCTTCGCCGTCCACCTCCTCCAGCACGTTAGGCAACGATGTTGTCTTGTCGATGTCCTCACGAAAAATGAATGTGTCTCACAACCAGAATATCGCTTAAGTATGCTTTTTGTGTGTGATTGAATCGAGAGAAGGTGTGGTTTACGATGGCAATTTGGAAGGCAAACTAGAGGGGAATGAACTCTCTGAGCTCGGAACTTTCGGCGACTGAGCAATAATCGATTGCGGGCGCATACAATATTGGATACGGAAATATCCTACTGATGGGGAAGAATAATCTTCTGAACCTATCCTGTTAATTGCGATTGATTGAAAAACCACAAAACCAAATGTATTTGGTCACAGTGTTACATGGATAGAAAACATTCAATTAAACTCATTCACATGAATATATTTTGAAAATTCCCAGAGGAACTGGCAGATTATTTTCAGTAACGATTAGATATTTCCACATTTTCCTCGATACTGGAAGCCCACCAGTGGTTAATGCCAACTTGATAACCACCTGTTAATAGCCGCGCGTGGATGTGTGTGTAGCGATGTCTTTCCAGGGAACCGTTTGTGGCATCACTCTCCTCCTGATAGATTCCCTTCTGGCCTAGGGTGCACAAACAGGCTCTTGGTGACACCGTTCATCCGCGCTTTCATGATAAATAAAGAGCTTCACCGCAACAGCGACAACATGCTCCAATCGCTGTTCAATTAGAACTGAGTGGATTTCCGAGCGCCGCTCGCTTATATACCGATTGGTGATTTCAATAGCCTGTTTTGAAAGCAATTTTAAGACTATTGAAACAAGTTTTTTGATCAAAAAGTAACAAGTATATAACGCGTAGACATTTTATCTTTCGAATGAAGTGTTTATCATACCATTTCGTTCAGTTGTTTAGGAGCTATTAACGCTCAAAATCTCGGTCTCCGGCGTAACGCTTTCGGTTTCGAAGCTTTGATTTTACACCCCGGTATAGAAATGAAAGACGTAGTCCTACGTCAAAAACACAAAAAAAGCCCTTCTCAGGAGGATGGGAAGGAAAGGAGTGGAAAGGATTTGGGTGGGATTAGAGGAGTGGAAGGGGGTGGGAGTGGTATGGGGAGGGGAGGAGTGGGGATGTATTTTTTTGCCATCGCTCCCTTTTAACGCTCATTCGTTCGTCTCGTTGGACTCGCCCCTCTGGCTGAGTCTGCCGATTTGTCTCTATCCTGTTAGTGTGTACCGCTAGAGTATAAAACACGCGGACCCCAAAAAAATATCTTATTTTCTTTCAAACCGTAAACCCGTGTGGTTGTACGGCATCGGCATCGTGGACGTAACAAAGGAGGACAAGTTAAGGGAAAGGCAAAGTCTCACTCGAAACGTGCAAGTCTCTAGTTCCCTGTTGGTCGCATTCACTGATTACTCCGCAAGGGTAACTAGGCCGAACGAATTGGTGCCGGAGCACCAGTATACCTAACAGCGATTATAGAGTTTCGGCCGTCGGAGTGCTCGAGTTGGCTTGCAAAGCTACTCACGACAATCAGAAAACCCGCATCAAGAACAGAGCAGCTTCGGTTCGGCGCTCATCAATGCAACAATTAGTTTCAGTGAGTGGCAAAGTGTTTCTCCGGCACGTCGCATCAAATGTAATTTACTGAACAACATGTCACAAGCTGGATGGGAAGAAAATTTTCAAATGTGAAAGCTGTGGCGAGTGGCAAATGCAATAGCTAAACAGGAAGGTTTAACCGAACAAGATGGGAATATCGAGTGATAACAAAAACACGACACCAAAGGTTCTTTTCAGAACCATCAACATATTCATGAAGAGTAAACAGTAAACTAATCCATTTTTAAGGTAGATAGGTAGGTATTCACGTAGGAGAAGAAAATAAAACAATATATTTAAAATATATATATTTAACAAAAGCTGTCCCCTTTGTATAGTCCTACGTCACTCCGGTTATGTCCCCGACATTACCCACCCGTCTTTTTTTTCATTCTCAATAGCTTTGAGACAAAAATATGGAAAAAAAATATTGAAAGTACATCTGACTAAGGTGTATCGATAAACATCTTCAAACAATTATTTCATCAAAAAATGTATTTATAAAAAAAAATTAAACTTGCGGTACAAGAAAAAAAAATTTCTGGCATTTCGAAATTTTGAAAAAATATAACTTTGAAACCCGCTTCTGTTCTAATTTCTATTTAAATGCGTTCGTACGTGACTTATTTTCTACATGTAGTGCAATTTTTTCCTGAATGTTTAAGAACATTGAGATACACAAGCATAATTTTCTTCATCGTCTGCATTATCATTTTTATTTTCTTGAAATCGATTATTTTATGGTATTCGTGATTTTCATTTTTTTGCATTCGTGATTTCATTCGTGGGTCTCTAAATTCAAAATAAACTAAAAATGCCCATAGGCCAAAAAATTATTTTATTTTTCGCGCAATCCTCCTAAAACTTCAAGAAAAATTACGCTACATGTGGAAAAAAACAACACATACGAAAGCATTTAAATAGAAATTAGAGCAAAAGTGGGTCTCAAAGTAATATTTCTTTCAAAATTTCGAAATGCCTGAAAATATATATATTTTTTTGTACCACGAAAACACTCTAAAAATTCTGAAAAAAATTACATATACCTAAAATAGACGTAGGAAGAAATTTGAATACAAACTAGAGTAGTACTAAAAACTCAGAATAAAAAAAAATATAGGAGGTTGTGTTCAAGACACGACCGCATTGTTGACGTACAATTACAATGTAGTTTAACTGCGGATATTATTTTATTATGCTACGAAAATTTTGAAATAGCCATTCTACCAGTTGGTCATACCGAAATGTTTTTTTTTATTGTAGAATCATTTGACGATAATTGTTTGATGATTCATTCTGGTGCTCGCAAAACAATACATGCTCGAGATAAGCGCAGCTGTCATCCTGAGTGGATAAAGTTTTGCTTCACCATAGTGTCAGTTCAATGCATTGATGACAGAAAACAAACAATGTTAACTGCTTGAAAAAAGGCTGAATATTTGCCTCAGCAGAGATTCATTACCAATACCCTAGCGTAAATATTTCCCTCCCGCTATCTTCCCTCCTTGTTTATATTTATCATTACGTCTGCATAATTTGCAACACCAAACAATCGTCAATCATAACACAAAAAAAAAATTAGGCGATTGTTGCATCGTTACAGGGCCAATGCACACGGGAGCAGATACAAATGGGGTTTCAGAGAGAAGAGAAGAGAAGATGCACTATTTTTACGTACGGGTTATGAAGCAGCACGTACGCATACAAATATCCATACACGATGGCTTGAAGCAACTAAATATACACACACTTATCTCCGTTTTGCGCTCTTTTCAACAGAAGCCCTTTCTGTTAATATTGCCAGTCTAGATTAGCTTAGCTGTCATCTTTTGTGGAGAGAGTTTTCCTACAATCATGCGAAACCAAATCACTGACAAATTTCCAGAACATTTATTTCCTTGGTGAGCTGACGATAGACTAGCTTGATGATTCCCCACACAATTGTGTAGCTCAGAACTTCAATGCAATGGCGTCAGTTTGATGCGATGACTGCAATGCCAGAGACATCAACGAGTGAGTAATTTGGTCGCGTCCACAGCTCAATCCGAAACAATGACATGTGATGACTCAAAACAAGGAAGAACAAGCGATATTCGTTGCTTTGAATACAGAACGATACTGAAAGTTTGCCTTCCTTCTTTGTTTCAGACTTTAAACATCTTCAGTTCGTCCGTCTCTAACCTTTAAAAAGGCCCTTGGAAAACTTTACTTTATCCATCATATTACTCCTCCTCCCTCAATCGCCGTCCAGCTCGCCCAGCAACGATGTTGTTCAGTCGATTTCCTCACGAAGAATGAAAGTTTGCCTCAGCGAGATCCACTGTTTATACTCTAGGCAAATATTCCTTTTCGTTCTTCTCCTTTTCCTTTGGTCACGGAGACTTCACATCTTACGATTTCCGTTGCTCGTCGATAAGTTGCTCGCTATTGACAGCTCTGTTCGGGAAAACACACAAATGGACAGAACAAATGTATGAGGAGATGGGTATGTCTCCAATTTTCATCAATTTAAATCATATACAGACTATGGGATTGTAATGTATAGCACATCAAACAAATCTTAGGGATTTTCCGATTCGTTTGATATATAAATCGCCAAAACCCGTTCGCGGCAAAAATAGTTATAAACGTTAACTTTATTTCATAAAAACGTGACCTGTTTTCTGATTTGGCACCCTTAATGAAAGACGTAGTTCTACGTCAAAAAAATTAAAATTTTATTTCAATTTAAAATAAAAATTTATTTAATTTTTTTTTAATATTTGATTCTTTTATGAAGAAATTGTTTGAAAATATTGATCAATACACCTTAGTAAGATGTACTTTCAGTATTTTTTTCCATATTTTTGTCTCAAAGCTATTGAGAATGGCGTGAAAAAAAAACGAGAAGGTGCATTTTTCACCATAGATCCTATGATGTACCATATAAGGACTCAAATATATGGTACTACTGCCAAAATGTTTTATTTAGTACTCTATACAATATTTTTCATACAGCTGGTGATTTGGTTTGAGGGCACTTTTTGCTCCCTTATCCAGCCAGACTCTTCGGAAATATTAGGCTGTCAAAAAAGTCCTGCGGTATTTTTTTGGAATTTTCATTTGTTCATAAAATTAGTTACAATCATCTGTTTTAAGTCAAATATGCGCCGGTTTGTTCGATGACTTGTTCCCAACGAGATGCCAACTTCATAATACCCCTGTTATAGAAGCTCGCTTCCTTATTGGCAAAAAACTCGGATAGCCAATTTTCACAGGCCTCTTTTGTGGCTAACTTCTGACTACCTAGCTCGTTCGCCATGGACAAAAACAGGTGGTAGTCACTTGGTGCAAGGTCCGGACTATACGGCGGATGCAAAAGAACCTCCCATCCGAGCTCCCGAAGCTTCTGGCGCGTCACCAAAGAAGTGTGTGGCCTGGCGTTGTCCTGATGGAAGACAATGCGGCCTCTGTTTATTAAAGATGGCCTCTTCTTCATGAGTGCTACCTTCAAGCGGTCCAATTGTTGGCAGTACAGGTTCGAATTGAACGTTTGGCCATAGGGAAGCAGCTCATAATAGATTATTCCTTGACAATCCCACCAAACACACAGCAGAACCTTCCTGGCCGTTAATGAGGGCTTGGCCACCGTCTGAGCCGCTTCAGCGGGCCTCGACCACGGCCGTTTGCGCTTCACGTTGTCGTAAGTGACCCACTTTTCATCGCCAGTCACCATCCGCTTCAGAAACGGGTCGATTTTGTTGCGATTCAGCAGCGATTCACATGCGTCGATACGGTCAAAGATGTTTTTTTGCGTCAACGTGTGTGGAACCCATACATCGAGCTTCTTTGTGAATTCAAGCTTCTTCAAATGGTTAATAACGGTTTGATGACTTATCCCCAGCTCTTGGCCGATGCTACGGCTGCTACGATGCCGGTCTTTCTCGGCTAATTCAGCGATTTTGTCGCAATTTTCGACGACAGGCCTTCCGGAGCGTGGCGCATCTTCGACGACCTCTACACCAGAACGAAAACGTTGAAACCATCGTTGTGCTGTGGAAATGGAAACTGTATCGGGTCCATAAACTGCACAAATTTTATTGGCATCTTGAGATGCATTTTTGCCTTTGTCATAGTATAAAGTGACCAGATGGTCAGAGGTCTAACGCGGGACACAAAAAACAAAACGTTATGTATATACGTTATGTGAACATAAACCATAGTTTAGCGAGTTTAAACTGATCAGTATTATTTCTTTCTGAGTATCGGCACTCAGTTGTGATTTTTCGGTGGTTTACGCCCGAAAATCACTCGCTCGATCAGAGCATTTACGCCTGGCAAGCACGATTCAAATTCTACAATTTTCTTCAAATTACCGAATGAAATGCTCGAAAATTCCAATTCATTTTTCATCGATTTTAGTGTTAACGTTGAATGCATGCAGACTAATTTCGGATGGCGATGAAAGATAATTTATAGGAACGAATTTTATTTAAATCTTACATTTATTAAGTCTAGAAAAAAAAAATATTCAAGGCTGTTGATTCGCAGCAGCAGCAGCACTGTCAAGCAACTTGATGATTTTTCAGTACTCAAGCTCTAACCCACAGCGAAGGAGTTGGACATCCTGAGGCACTTTGTGTCCACCAGATATAGCCGATCTGGTATTTACAATATCATCTCTTTGCCGCCCCTTAAGCCGGGAGATCGTAGCAACCGGCCGAATGGTGGAGAAGAATCTGGCCAAAATGGACATTTTTATGCGAAAGTGTCAGACAAGACCGGCCGTATCTGAGCAGCAGGCAATCACCCAGAAGGAGTAGCTTGAGGTGCTGGTGAAAAATTTCTTTACGGCGAAAGAAGTGAAAAACTTATTTTCGTACTCAGAAAGACGAGACGTACTTGATGCTAGAATTCAACGAATGGCAGGGGACCGGGTACTTTACGTTCCCCAGGTAATCGATGACGTCGAATATATCATTCACATCAAGTTCTCGAAGAAGGTCCTTCTCTGACAGACGTGAGAGAAATGTCCAAGCCGCTCTTCTTTCGAGTCATATTGTGAACGGGAGATATATAGTACGAAGTGCTTGCCGGAGTTGGGAAGGTGATGTGGACTTTATTCCGAACCCTGGGATCAGCCCATTATGCAAAAAGATCACTGGAGGATGGATCGGCTGAAGATAAACATTATCGCGAAGACCACCAACCTTCCCAACATTCCCCAGCTGCGCTCGATAGAAAACATTTGGGCGAATGGACAAAAAAAAGGAACCCCCAAAGCCACGAAAAGGTAAAACAAAACGCCGATATACATATTTTCATCGGCCATGGTTCAGGTTCCGGCCAACTTCCATAAGACTGCTCAGCGCTTCATTTACGATACTTCATCAAACAACTCTGTCTCTTCTTGTCAAGTATACACTAGTTCTTCCGGCTTATTTAAAACGTTAAGCCCTGACCGAGCTAGAGGACCGAAGATGAACTTTTTATCTGGCTCACGTTGGTCCCTATTTATATCGCGGGACATTTTCGTTTATTTTGCCAAATGCGGGACGGAATCTTACGCGGGACATTTTGTTGAAATGCGGGACTGTCCCGCGTAACGCGGGACGTCTGGTCAGTTTATCATAGTAGTACTGTAAAATATGTCGGATTTTCTCTTTATTTTGCTCCATATTTGCGACACTATAACTCACGAACGACTTAACCAAACAAAACACAGTCAAGGACTATATTATAGCGCGCAAAAATACCTTTACAACAAGCTATAGTATGACTCGATACAATGAATACAACTAGAACTACGCGCTTACAACGACACCTCGCGGAAATACCGCAGGACTTTTTTGACAGCCTAATATAAAAAAAAAAATTTGTATCGCGCAACACTGAAACAAATCTGAAAAAAATCACACATACTTAGAAAAGAAGTAGAAACACATTTAAATATGAATTAGAGTAGTACTGAATCTCTAAATCCAAAAAAAAAAATCAAAATTTCAATATTTTTTTAGTACTTAAATTTTTGATAATTTTTTTTTAATAATTTTCATTGATACTCCGTAGTAAGATGCACATTTAGTATTTTATTCAAATTTTTATCTCGTAGCTTTTGAGGATGACGTGAAATAAACGAAAAAGTACGTTTATCACTATAGATCCTACGTCAAACCACATAGGGGTTCAAATAAACCGCCAACATTTCTTATTTAATATCCTATACAATCACCTCTATTCCGGTGCACGAACGGGTTTGAAATTAGATGATGCATTTTATCTCAAGATCGATTATTTGCGATGTGAAATACGAAATTTTCTTACAGTTCAAAATGTAAAGTATTGCGTAATTTCGGTTGATTTTATTATATAGTTTTACTATCATTCTTCAGATGCCAGAAGCAACCGGAGATGTGGAAACCTTTGCGTTAAGGCTGAGATCTCTCAGCTGATGTCATCAACAGGTTCTACCCGAACAAAAAAATATTCTTGCGTAAATTGATCACCAACTCTTCGTATGCTCTCGACAAAATTCGTTATAAATCGCTCATCTAACCCTTAATATTGAACAGCGACAAGGAGCTGTTTATCAAGCTCATTTTTAACAAGGAAGCTGGAACTCTGACTAACATCGATATTTCCCAGCAAACATTAAATCGCATAACAAGCGTATATATAACATTATATGCTCTTAATTTTGGTTGGCATATAATGCGCCTAACTGGCATATGCATGCAAAAGTGGAGGCCATATACATACATGGCAAATGCTTACCGAATTAGTTTGGATGAATATGCAACTTTGATCGGCTATAATAGCGATTATGGTGAAATTGAATTGCGATTAAATATGAATATATTCATGAATTGTCAACGCACCTAATACGACTTTTGCCATACTCATATACGATTTATTACAGACATAGAAAAAAAAAACAAATGGCGCAAAATATTTTCGTGAAATGTTTATTATAGCCTCACGAATCGCCATTTTTATATATGAGTATTTATGTTTGTAGAAATAATAATTATTTAATTGACTTGTGTTGGGAGTAGAATATAAATGTTTAAAATGGCACAGATTGATGTTTGGTAAAAACTGCTCCGATGTGGGTTTGAACTCCAGCCGTCTGGATTATCATCCACCAGCTATCTCGCGCGGCTATATGAAATTTAATTCAACAGCGGTTAAAACTCATACATATGATTCGATATGATATAACCTAATACATTCTATACAGTAGGATCAGTCATTCCTGGTTGCCGATTTTATTATTTAACTAGATCAAAGAACTAGAACAAAGAAAAAGATCTTTGATTTCCCTATCATAGACACCAAATATATAGTATCATTGAACTGGAATGATAACAAATAAATGAATATCAATGAAACTATCTCAATTTTAGATTATTTTTATTACAATTCTCACTGTACAATTTGCTTTCTCAATCATATCCAACTAAAATCTGATTACTATTATAATAAATATAATAAATCAATCAAAACGATGCGATGCAATTTGCCAAATTCGATGTGATATATATCTAAGATCTAAGCCACTTTTTTTAAATTTGATTATTTTATTCTTCCGTATTAAAGCATTTCATTGACATTTCAATATGATGTAATATGTTCTTTATTAAGATCTAATATGATTTACTGTTTCATGATAATCTTCAGCATGCAACACGATTTACTACAGTACTGAATCGATTCAAATTATACGCTTATACGACACACAAACTGCATCAGCGTAGTATACGCATATGATGCGGATTAAATATATTTTACGACAATGTACATCATAAAATTGATGTTTAGTATACCGAATTGCGACTTAATTTGATAATGGTATATAAAATCGAGTTTTTACATTTTATGCGATTTCAAACATACACGATACATACTTTGATTGATATTATATGCGATTATGATTTAATCTGATTTCTTGTAAGACTTAGCACGTGCAAAATTATACGATTTAATGTTTGCTGGGTTGTATCGGAATGACCAAAACCGATCTGGTCAATAACCGTGGTACGATCGCCAAGACCGGAACGAAAGCGTTAATGCAAGCTTTGCAAGCCGGAGCCAAGATATGGAAGATTGCTATCAACTGTTTCCATTTACAGCATGCTATCTTTAAAGATTATTATAAAAAAATTGACTATTTGATAGATGTAAACGTTAATATTTTTTATTTTCTTTATTGTATCTTCGCTTTTTTAATTCTTCGGCTCATCTTCATGCACAGATATTGCCTGAGGATGCATTTTAAAGTAGACTGGAACAATCCAATAAGGATTTTATTCTACATCCTTAGCATATTTGAGAAGTGCCTCACGCAGATCTTGATCATCTTCCACTCTCTTGTTCAGACCAAGATTCCTAATTACATACGACGTCAAGGTTTTTTTCTTCTCTATTATAGTGACTTTCAGCACATTTTGGCTGGTTCGTCACTTTAACTTACATTTTTGGAAGAATGTCGGGAGTGAGAATTGAACTCGTGACGTGAGAGGTATGGATGTTACCATTACGCCAGATCGCCTCCACGACGTCAAGGTGCCTCCGGAGCTGGCGACACGCCCCTTTGTTCACTGGTAGGAGGAAAATTTGGTCGTTTGGATTTAACAAGAACCAAACGATCCTTCTCCATCTTCTTCCGATGAGAGCGAGACTTCTCCTGACGGAACATCGAAAACGCGTGGGGAGTAATGACTTGGGCGGCTCCGATCACTTCCGCATCTGTTCCGGCGATAGGTACGATCCACTCAAAGCTTGGCTCCTCTCACACTTCGCTTCTCATCGCACAATCCGCAGATAATTCCATTTCCACACCCAAGGAAAATCTGGTTCAACTTCGGATGCCAATGAGTTTGAATTACATGTGAATCAGTAAATGGAATAATCGTTCCGAAAGCATGCGGGAAACCTTTTGAAAGAATCGATCCGAAAAATCGAAAATCAGATCTTCTAAATATCGATCCGAGATCGCCCAATCCTAGTGTAGCCCTCTGCTGAATCTATCACTTTTGAATTGACGTTACTCTCGTCGTTCTCATCCTCTGACGTCTCACAACGAGTCGGAATTCTGATGATGGAAGAGAACCAGAACTAAGACCCGCAAGTGCGTCACTCAGTCTAACATCCTCTTCTGCAGTCATAGAGTCAATCTTTAGGAAGGATTTTTGCCGCCAGGGAGAGACTGCCCGAAGTGTTTTGTTTATTTGGATTGTTCATAGCAGTCTAACGAGTTGCGCGGTAAAGATGGTGCGCTGCATCAATAACCGGTTTAATGCATTAAGGGCAGAAAAGTACTGTGAAGGGCACCTTGGTACCCAACAGGCTTAGGGCAGAGTATTTGTTTAAACTTCCGGACCATTCATCCATCGCGTCACACCTTGACTTAGAGGTTTATCAATCTCTTTCTTCGCATAATAACCAGGTATAACAGCTATTACAACCACCCTCCTCAGGGGCTTTGAGCCCTCTGCACTGGTTTTAGGTTCTTTTTTGGACATGCTACTTTAGAAATCAGTCATTCGCAGGTCTGTGTCCAGATTGTCGAGGCATATAGTTTGCTAGAGACTTCACGGCGCATTCAATACATCAGAAAGCTTCCAGAATAATATCGAGAAGTGCCAAAACTTT
Source organism: Toxorhynchites rutilus septentrionalis (assembly GCF_029784135.1). Classification (NCBI taxonomy): domain Eukaryota; kingdom Metazoa; phylum Arthropoda; class Insecta; order Diptera; family Culicidae; genus Toxorhynchites; species Toxorhynchites rutilus. The sequence goes on from NC_073744.1 coordinate 92,264,081, forward strand.
ATCCATTAAATATACCATAACAATAATATATAGTTATAATAAGTCTACATTTTCAGGGATGTCCGGATAACCTAACCAAACAAATCACATTTCAAACTATTCAAGGCGTCGCGTACTGTCATAAACAAGGATGTTTACATCGTGACATTAAGCCAGAAAACATCCTACTAACCGCCCAAGGACAAGTAAAACTGTGTGATTTTGGATTTGCTCGCATGCTAAGTAAAAAAGTTAATGTTATAATTGCATTTCATAGGCTTACAGCTGATTTTTAGGTCCTGGAGAGAACTACACTGATTATGTTGCAACACGCTGGTATAGGGCACCAGAATTACTTGTTGGCGATACTCAGTATGGAACACCGGTCGATGTATGGGCTATAGGATGCGTGTTTGCTGAGTTGGTGCGTGGAGATGCTCTCTGGCCAGGCAGAAGCGATGTTGATCAACTATATCTAATTCGACGTACCCTTGGTGACTTGCTACCTCGACATTTAGCAATATTCAATCAAAACGAATTTTTCAAGGTACTGTAAATCATGGTATGTTTTTTCGGTTGCAATATTTATTTGTTCATGTCTTCAACCTAGGGCATCACATTACCAGTTCCTCCAACACTGGAGCCGCTAGAAACCAAAATGCCATCGCGCACTCTATCGAATCCGATGATGATGGATTTCCTCAAGGTGAAAAGAGAATAGAAATTTGTATCACCGCAGTAACTTGTAACTTGTTCTTTCCTGTTCTCCATAGAAATGCCTCGACAAAGATCCAGCTAAACGCTGGTCATGCGAACGGCTAGCGCTTCATACTTACTTCGAGGATTATATAACAAAGCAGAAGGAAATCGAGCAAACCATCACGCTGGAAAATCAAAAGCAAAATATGCGCGAGTCAAAATCTAAAATATCTAATACATCGTTACCACAATTACCGGCCACACAAGAATCTCGAGTACCACAGAAAAATTTCTATCTACGTTCCGATCATCATCTACCCACCATATAGATGATCCCACACATATAGTGATGTAATTTGGAATATTTTTCTAAATGTTAAATACAAAACAATATCAGTGGAAACAATACAATTTTGTTTAATGTCATCTGTCAAATACCAACTCGTTCCAATATAGCATTGTCATGCGACAAAATGAGTATCCCTTTGACCAAGTCAAACAAGTTTGTATATTTTTTGAGTTTCTTCACCCACAAGATGTCTAAACGTTCTTCTTTTCGATGATAGTTTTTAACATATCGCACGTTTACTTTTGTCCGCCACGGTACCATTGATGCTATTTTTCTCCAAGAAATGTTCGAGAGCAAAATTCATGCGCTTTTTTACAACTTCAGGTTTCCATTTTTAGTTCGATTTCGTAGTTAGTTCGATTAGTTTGCAATAACTGCTAGATTGATACAAGAAATATATCGTGTCACGGAAGTGGCGTAGCGTGACCGGGTGACACCTGGGGCGGTTGTCTTAGGTGTCATCCATCAAATCAAACCTTGTAATCAAAACTTTGTTCAGTTTTTCAATGAAAACAACAAATTTATCGAATCCAGAAATTTATTTACTTTAATATTAAATGACAGGAACAACAAATCATAATATTTTCACGACTCGACTAACAAAACATCTGAACAAAAAATCAATGTCAATAGACATTAGTTAATTTTACTTCAAATTAATTTACCACTCGCGCCTCTCATTGGTCGGACAGCTAGAAAAAGATTTTAAGAAAGGTTAGTAACAACTTTAAACCAACTTCAAAATTTGGAAGCGTTCCTTGGAAGTCCCACAATCCCCATCCTAGACTCGACAAAATAATTAGAGGAACAGAGCGCGAAGTCGAAATTTTTAGGTGTTTTTTGAAATGCTGTAATTTTGTAAAAAATCAACACATAGAGATCGGATGTATATCATTTTAAAGCTTAAACTTTCATGTTTAGGAATAGTTTGAAATCGAAAGTTTGGAATCGTTTATTTCGAGAATACGCATAGCATTTTGTATTTCTGGTATAATTTGCCATAAAATGCTCCTCTTATTAGCTCCAAACTTTGATCGGCCTGCTATAAAAAAAGGCTAAGCGTATCCATATGAAACGTTCACAGGGGTTTAGGGGATATACTCGGTTAAAAATTTGCCTGCAAACACCAGAGCTTACTGAAATATTTGCAGAATTACAGCAGATTTCGTGAAACACTATGAAAATCACCATAATATAATTTTCAAAAGTTTTTGAAATCAATGCAAAACATTCAAATAATTTTTTTTCGTCCAAGTAACAAATTGTCCTTGTACAGAATTTAGTGTGTTTTTCAAAACAACCTTTTCATTTGCGGTTCGATCATTATTTATTGGATTATTTGTGATCAAACACGAAGAGGAAATTTTTCATTCAATCAAAAATTTCTCTGTATTGAAAGGTCCTACGGGAACATCATAGGCTTTCAAATGAAATTTGGTTGATAAGATTTAGTTTTAGTTTAGTTTAAAAAAAATGTATTAGTCCACAATTTAAAAAAAACGGAAAGAAATCGTTTGTTAATTTCTTCCCGATATTTTTGTCCACTACATCTACGTACACTAAGATCAATTTTTTTCGTAAAATATTCCTAAACTTGAATGTTCAAGCTTCGAAATGATGATTCCATCTCCATGCGTTGATTTATCACGAAGTTACCGCATTTCAAGCATTACCTAAAAATTTCGGCTTCAAACTCTGTTCCTCTATTATTTTTGTCGAGTGTATCATTCATTCCACATCCAACTTATGTATGTAACGCATCACGAAAATAAACCATCCGTTATTTAGTTAGTATTCCAGTGTAATTTCTCCTGTGCAAGCTGTACCCAAACGGTATTTCTCAAGACCAAAGTATCAGATTTATCCAATTTCTGAGTTATCAACATCCTCTTTCAATCAAAGGATCCGCCGTTCCCATCAATAGTCAGAACCTCCAAATGGTCTATTTGATTAGACTGTTTCACGAGCTGCTAGTTGAAGGAACTCGTGCACTCGATTTATTATTTAAGCTTTCGGTAAGATCTCACGAAACTTCAATGGCTCTGATCAGTCCATCGTAGTGCGCATAAATCTCCGTCGAATTGGGTCTATAAACCCAATGAATACGCCTGTGTGCTTTACTTTCTCAACAAAACTTGAACTGCTCCATTCGATCCTGACATTATTGGAGCGATGTCGCACGATTGTGACATGCACTTCATGAAATCTCGACCGTTACTCTCCTGGTCACGAAGGATCGTTACTCAAAACAGCAGCCTTTACCATCCGAAACGAAAAAAAAATCAAGACAGAACCTTTTGCATGGACCGTGGTGAAATTTTGAACGTAGGACTACGTCTTCATGTCCACTAAACTTTCTCAAAACCATTTGTTCATCGGTTCCGAAAATTTTACACCATTTTTTACAACCCTTTTGTCAAATACTAATTCATGTAACAAACGGCACTTTCCAGAGCCATTTGGAATCTAATCAATTGGAATTAGTGAAGTCTACGAATGTCTGAACAATCAAAAGAAGTCAATTCAAATACATGTTTCGAACTATCACAGTCCTGCGTTCAGCTTTTGTTCGCGACCTTAACACATATTTAGCCTTATACTTCTTACTGGACAATATCATCAATCAGTGACACGTGCTGTTCATTCAAAAACTTGAAGATCTTTTTTTAACTTATCGTCATGGGCCCCCTCCGCCCCCTCTACACTGCGCCACTGTGTCACGGGATACGACAAAAGTGATTGTTCCTTAATTTTTCGAAGAAATGCTACTCTTTAAAGTTCTGTCGAAAAATCAAGATATTTTTCTCATAGACTTCATTTTTGTCCACAACACACTTTGATTGCAGCTTTCACAGCAAATCCCAATTTTATTTTAGTTGCTGGCAGAAACGAATCATCAGAAAGATAGACGTTCATGAGGGACTTCAGATTTTCTAAAGGAAAGGTGACATAGGCTCGTCAAAAATGGTTGAACTGCAGTAGCTGATGTAAAGAAAAAGACCCCAAGCAATTTATCCTCAACAGCATCTGCAACTACTCTAAGGCCGATTACACATTATCCGGTTTCTGCCGGACCGGTTTCAAAAAACGCCGCTGGGTTTGGACGGATAACCGGATAACAATGTGAAAGAGACCTCGCACTACACAAAACCGTACATCTCTCACATACACATACATGCATTTATTTATATAGTGAATTGACAGATAAACGTCCCTGCAAATATTCCTGCTACATGCAGCTGATTGCTGTTGGGTGGCTGGCCCAATTCGCTCAATTGTTCTTGTTGCCTGTGGTATAACTGCACCGAGCTGATCGAGCCCGTGTTTATTGAATTCCTACTATTATTTCTGATTAGGACATTCACCCTCTCATGATGTGCCTTTTGATGGTGATTTTGGGGATGGGTCATGAACAATATTACATATGGAAAATCGTGAAACCACAGCTGCTGCGGCAACCACGAGCCTGCTCATATTTACGTCCCTTGGAGAGTACATACGACCCATTTCAGAATACGTTCGCAAACCTTTTCCGTAATTCGCAGAGCACAAATTTTCATCTTAGGCGCATATGGTTCTACAACGGTTCCCACAACGACGGCAATGTAAATTTGCAATGGTAAATGAACATGAAAAACTTACTGGACAAAAAACTCGGCCGTCATCAACAGTATTACAAAAACTAACTTTTGTCCAGTTACTGTGTATGATTCATTCCACACGCTCTGTTGCCACATATTTTTTCAACAGTCTCAGCAACACGGTTAGCAGGGCAAGGGTACAATTTTATGAACCAATAATAATAATATTTCGTAACAAGCTAGGGGAACTACTTATTTATATGTATTATGTGTTTACTTTCTGTAATTATCTTGAAATTTGCAAAAAATCATTCTAGAGTGTTTTTTTTTTTTTCACCATTGCAGTATTATCTTTGCGATTAAAATTACATCATACTTTTCCTTCAAACACTATCTCATTGCTGCTTCCGCAGATCCTTGTTCAGAAACACACTCAGCTGCAATTCCTCGAGGACGTACTCCTGGGGCAGGGCAGCTTCTCTAACGTATTTCGCATCAATGCACGGCTATTAATACGCGGATCCTGGGCGACGAATGACCGAATCATATATGCCAACAGCTGGGTGATTTCGTCCTGACAGAGCCGATGCCTCAGCGTCGGGGAGGGGAACATCTTGATCACCGAGCACAGATCGGACAGTTCGGGCTTAAGTTTCTCGAGCCGAGTCGCGGCCACCTTATCGTCGATCGTGTTCCGGGTCAGGTCGAACTGTATGGAATACCAAATGAGAATACTAGATGAGAGAACAATTTTTTTTTATCCAAAATATATATTTTTATTAAGGCTCATATGGCGTCAACCTGACGGGGCCGGGTGTTCAATATTTCGACAATGTTTGCCTTATAAGTGTTTTGTTTGGTTAAGTCGTTCGTGAGTTATAGTGTCGCAAATATGGAGCAAAATAAAGAGAAAATCCGACATATTTTACAGTACTACTATGACAAAGGCAAAAATGCATCTCAAGATGCCAATAAAATTTGTGCAGTTTATGGACCCGATACAGTTTCCATTTCCACCGCACAACGATGGTTTCAACGTTTTCGTTCTGGTGAAGAGGTCGTCGAAGATGCGCCACGCTCCGGAAGGCCTGTCGTCGAAAATTGCGACAAAATCGCTGAATTAGCCGAGAAAGACCGGCATAGTAGCAGCCGTAGCATCGGCCAAGAGCTGGGGATAAGTCATCAAACCGTTATTAACCATTTCAAGAAGCTGGGATTCACAAAGAAGCTCGATGTATGGGTTCCACACACGTTGACGCAAAAAAACATCTTTGACCGTATCGACGCATGTGAATCGCTGCTGAATCGCAACAAAATCGACCCGTTTCTGAAGCGGATGGTGACTGGCGATGAAAAGTTGGTCACTTACGACAACGTGAAGCGCAAACGGTCGTGGTCGAAGCCCGCTGAAACGGCTCAGACGGTGGCCAAGCCCTCATTAACGGCCAGGAAGGTTCTGCTGTGTGTTTGGTGGGATTGTCAAGGAATAATCTATTATGAGCTGCTTCCCTATGGCCAAACGCTCAATTCGGACCTGTACTGCCAACAACTGGACCGCTTGAGGGTAGCACTCATGAAGAAGAGGCCATCTTTGATAAACAGAGGCCGCATTGTCTTCCATCAGTACAACGCCAGGCCACACACTTCTTTGGTGACGCGCCAGAAGCTCCGGGAGCTCGGATGGGAGGTTCTTTTGCATCCGCCGTATAGTCCGGACCTTGCACCAAGTGACTACCACCTGTTTTTGTCTATGGCTCGAGGTTAGTATTACAAGTGTTTTCGTAATTGTGATGTTGCTGTCTCCAATGCTCTGTACCTGTGCCCGACACGGGATACTTCCTATTGGGATGCAGCTGACCATTAATCAGCAACGCCCCACTAGTCTGTACCCCATATCTAGCGTGGTGCGTCTTCTCGACTCGAGGAATCCAGGATAGAATGGTCACTAGCCGGCACAAACATCAGCTCGTGTAGAGTTGTCATGAGCGGTACAACCTTTGGCTCTTGTTGAATGATCAGTGGACTGCACAACCTTTGGCCCGTGTATCTGTAAAGAGTGTGTGTATGTATTGCCGCGACTAAGTAGAAGTTTATAGATCGGATAGGAGGTATATGAAACAGGGACACAACGAAGGAAACATCATTAAACGTTGACATCGGCGTTTCTGAGGAACAGGTATAGATGAAGCAGAAGATCAGGATCACGGCTACATAAGATATCCCGGACGGGGATATCCGATTGTCTGCCTTCAATTTTGGTGTGTTCAAATTAACAATAACTCACCTTCACATTCAGCTGGATGAAGTCACTCAAAATCTACCCCTTGATGAACCAGTTGAACATTTGTTTAACACCCTCGATCTAGTACAGTAGCGATTTCAAATGAGGAAAGTTGTATGTGAGCTAAACAAAAACAGAAGTTAATTGAGGAGCTCGATTAATTTGTCAAAAGACAAATTAATCGATCAATCTACACACCGTTGAACACAATCCATGGCAAAACACTCCAGACGACCTCGTGCGCCTGTGATCATTGCTTCACTTTGAGCAGAAACTTTCGTCACTGAACATGTTCCACTGCAGCTAAATAAAGAAGCGAAACAAAAATTTCAGTGTCCATATCACTTGCAAAATCTGATTGAGTCCAAAATCAACAAACAAACGTCAAACGGCACACACATACTAATATATGGGGCGAAAAATTGCCTGAATTGTACTAATACTAACAGACATGAAAAACAACTGTCAATTCGCGTGGAGCTTCGTGCTCCGCTTTTGGGAAATGATAGTGAAAATTGATTTTCGGGTGCAGTTAACACACATTTAAAAATAAAAATTATGAATGAAAATTAACATTTTCTTATAAAATATGTTCTTAATGCAATAGAGTTACACGTTCTTTTGCAAGTGAGTGAAACCCCCTGAACAAGAATTGTGTTTGATAATGATTTTATATTACAATGATGAGTTTTAGTGAAAATATCAAGAAAATTATACAAAAATGGTTAAGTAAGAATCAGTACTACGGGTTTTAAGTAATCAAATAACATAAAGTAGTTTTCATTAAAATTTTAAACAACTCAAAACTGTCTTAAGATCTGCTAAGCTTATAGAGAATGATTTGCTTTCCTAAACCGAAGTCTCCACCAGACGTCGACACAGTGCTACTGTCATCGCGTATAATGCTTGTCCGGTCACCGGACATTGCAGTCGCAGTAGACGGCTGCATCACGGCGCCATAAAGAGGTTGGTCCGGTCTAAATTTGCCATTTGGGTTTCAAACCGGTCCGGCAGAAACCGGATAATGTGTAATCAGCCTAAAGGTACTGGTTGTGAAAACAGCAGCAACGATCCTGCGGAAATATGGATGTGTATCTTTATACTTACGTTCCTTTTGTGCTTATACTGCGGCTACGGAGATTTTAAGGATCGGCAGCATGTTCTGGGCTATTTCTGCTACCGGTTGGTTCTCGATCCATCTAACTGCGCAAAACCTAAGGGGGGACTTTGCCGATCCAGTAGTTGAAGAGTACTCCGCAAATCTTAACGGAACGTTCTTAAACAGGCTGTACAAGCACTGGAGGAATTCATCAATTTTCCAACCAGTCTTTGTCATTCCTTCTTTGAATGAATTGTGCACTGTTAGCGCATAAACCACGCTAACTCCGGTTGGAATTGTTCTGGCTGAGCGCACTGTGGAAATAAAAATCACTAGGACTACAAAGTCCAAATTGATGGTGAGGAAAAAACTGGAATGATGAATCACGTTGTGCGCTGTTTTTATGTTTGTCGGAAGTTGGTGAGGTGATTATCTTGTCGGCTCCACACGGCTCATTCGGGTTCTGTTCGTTTGTAATGTTGCTATTCCATTCATCTCGTTCTCGCACGTTGCGGTGTGATACGATGGAATGAAGTGGGATCGGGTAGTGAATGGAAAATTTTTGTTGCTAACAAAATGGAGGCTTTCAATTATTGTCCTAACATGTCAGAACACGTATGCGCAACATTCTCCCAGGCCAAATGTGACTATTTCTTCTCTTCAATTATTTCTAATTGCATGTTGTCTTGTATAGGAAGAGGAACCAATTTGCTTGTGGTACGGCGATACACACCAGAAGTAGTTTTTACATCTGCTACTCTAACTATTGTGTGTGTACGGCGACGATTTTTCTCAGCTTCCATGTTTGGGCAGGTGTGTTGTCTTCAGCTATGATGATTATCATGTTCGGCTGCATGTTTGGACGTTTCTTAAAGCATTTTTCACGAGTATCCTCAGACAGGGTGTCGACTCAAAACCCGAAAAAAGTTTCCCAGGTATTCCCTGATTTTCCAGTAATTTCTCAAAAAAATTCCAGTTGAAGACTAATAATCAAATTTTCTACCCGTTCTGTAGTTGTAATTCTCAAAACATTCAATTAGCTAAAACAAAATTTATAATTGAATTGTTTGCAATTTTTAACTGAGATAAACGACGACTGAGAAATGTAGTAAAAGATGAGAAATTGGATTTATCAATAAAGTTTTCAAAGTTGTCTTCAATAAAAATGACAAAACCTGTCATTTTCATTTTGATGCGGATCAATCTCACGAAAATGTCACTATTCTACCGAAACGATTTTTACTTCCAATCATTCGGCTTCCTTCTGCGCGTTTTCCAAATTTTTCTTAGTTTCACCACGGGAGATTTCGCTTGTGCCTTTCGGGGTCGTTTAAGGTGAAGGTGGAAGCTAGCCATAAATGGCTGCCACAATGGCGCTCATTTCTTTCATCTCCCTCCCTCACCTCTCGCCCGAAAATCAATAATTTTGCGAAACAGTGTGAAGAAAATAATCGTTCTCGCACACTTCCCATCAAGTAATATCAACCAAATTCTAATCGATTACTCACAAGATATTAAATTTTCATCTGCTTTCGCACCGTATAGTGAAGAACGTTGGAAAATTCGAGCAAGTGCTCTGAAAGTTAAATTTTCGTTTTTCAATCTTCTGCAATGGTTTTGTTTGTATTGGTGGAAGCATCGTTATTTTTTCGACACTGATGCCAAACAACATCATCGAAACAGCTATAAAAACCACTCAATAAAATGTTATTCCGGAGTCATAGCGTCCCATGTCATGAAAATCAATAGAATAAAATTGTGTTGATATCAATACAATTATTATTTTTACGTTTAATGGGTCTATAATGTAAGTTTTAGCAACTTTAACATTGGGTAAGAAAATTGTATTGCAGAACTCGGAACACTGCCACGGCTGCCTATGCTTTCAAAATCAGTAAACGGAAAATTATTAAATTCAATCTAAATGCCTCGGCCAACGAAGAGAAGGGTTAAGGCTTTCCAACGTGAATATGTGAAAACAATACGATCAACGAAGGAAAATATTAAGGAATTATCAACATCGAGTTACTATGCGGAAGAACTTGTTAATACCAAAAGTGCCCCAATTCGCATGTGTTATAAATTTGCTCATGTTACGCTCGCGTATAATCAGAATCATATGCAAATGCACCTTCTATATATATTTATATTTGCAATTGTTCATCGGAACATATCGTTCATACATTTTACTTTAGTATTGAATTGTTATTTGTTTTTTTTTTTCAAATGTATTCAAAGACTCGTGTCAATGAAGCGCCACACAGTCTGATAAGTGAATTGATCTATTTACGTGTGCTTTGCTCTTCTCTCACAAACACTATTACCCCATTTTTACACGAGGGTTTACCTATACTACTACAATGGCTAGCTTCCACCTTCACCTTAATTAACACTCATCATTTATTCAACGCAGAAGCTTCTTTCTTCCGACTTTTTTCTCTCTTCTAGATAGAAAGAATGAGATCTCCGAACTCGTTGAATTAACTAGCTCGACATTTTCATTGATGCTATCCCTCCAAAGGGAAACATAGCATCATAAATTTGTCGCATAGCAAAACAGTTTCTTCGAGAGATTTAAAACCAATGCTTTACATTCCTTCGCATCCTCTACGAAATTGAAGAATTTGTCTGTCGTAAAATTTTGACGAGTTTTTTGAATATTCCATTCATCCCTCCATTCTTGGATGCATCGTGTGAAATATGCAATCCGAAGCCATCCAAATTCAAGAGTTTTTCTTCTACACATTGAAAGTCCAGTTGCAGCTCGCACAGCAGCTACCAGAAGAAGGCTTTCTTCAAAAGTTGCAAGTTGAGCTTGAGAACGTCTCAAGAATATTGTCGTCATCTAACGATTTACAACCTTCTTCTTTTTCCATCACAAAATCCGACATTCAGATCCATCTGCAGCCTCTTTGTAGTTGTTTTCAAAGGTTAGTCGAAACCAACGACAATGCATATCTGCAAAGTTTTATCGAGCTTCGATTTAAAATACGTGGTAAAGCTAAACATCATTACAAAGCTCATTTTATCACGCCCTAGCTAACCTTCTTAGCTTTTTTTCTACCTGTCATGAAACATTCTCCTCAATACAACCAAGACGGGTCTATGGTACTAGGTGAGGCCGTTTCGTCACTAAGTTGGTTAGGGGAGCGGTATATGAAAACAGTACGGAAGAAAGCAGAAGGGGAATTATTTCCTTGAAGCGTGAAAGAGACAGACTGATCACGAGCGAGCTCCGGCATAAGTGCACAAGCACACAATATGTTTACAAACAAATCACAGTAGATTTCCAAGATGGCTGAAGAGTGGTTTTAGCAAGTTGGCCCACCTTAGGATATACTTCTACGCGCCTTGAATACAACCATGTATTTTTCAGCAATGCAGAGTGATTTGTTACACATAACTGTTTCCAGCTTTGATAGTATGGTTTTTAAGCATGAATTTGTATCGACAGTTTTCGAAAAAAGAAAAAGGCAAAATAAAATAACATATACCCCAAAAACCTACAGAGAGTTTTACTAGTTAAATACAATTTATTTTGATATCATTCAATTTCTAATAACTGTGATTATAAAAATTCTAATTGGCGGAATTTAAGTTTTTCCAGATTGGTGACGAAATTCTCTGGTATCCCCTGATTTTCCCTGACACTATTTGAATTTCCTGATATTCCCAGATTTTCAAGGATTTTCCAGGTAGTCGACACCCTGCTTAGACCATAGCTTCCAAAAATGGTCCCGTATAAGGATGATGTATTGCCAGCGAGATGAAAGTTTTGATTGGACATCTGAAGAAGGTCTTGGTACTGGTTCTAACGGTTTTCCTAGCTGAAATTGTTGGTAGTGGATCATTTAGATAATCTTTCTTCATAGTGATCAGACCAGCGTAATCAACGCCAGTTAAAACGAAAGGCAAAGCTGGAACCACAAACTGCCCTTCATTTGATGAACGCTTTTCGGATTTGTTTAAAACAGGTTACACAGTTGCGGAAGATGCCTTTAATTACTAATTTGTCCTTTATCAACCAAAATTTCTGGCAAACCGTAGCTTAAAGTTCTGAGTACCCGATGAGGAAATTTTCGATATGTAATGTGCAAAGTAGTAATTCGGTAACTGAATGAACATGTGGTAGAAGTAATTTATATAGGTAGGTTGAAATGTTGAGGTGGAGTCCAATTTTGAAGACGACCACCAACTCCTAGCAATTCATTGCCATCTATGATTGAACATAGCGATGATAATTTGTTTGGTGTCTCGCCATCGATCACACTACTCATTCCAAATGAAAACTCGATTCCTTCAATTCCCTTCACGATGCATTCTAAGAATTGTCTCATCTCGGAAACCATAACAAACATGGTTTTAATTTTTCCCGATTGTTATTTTCGTATTAAATTATATATTATATAAAATCATATATAATTTACTAAAAAAAAAATTCAAATCCTGGTAATTTTCGGAAATTGCTGAATTTTTCAAACACTCGCGAAACAACATCAGCTGGGTTAAATTCAGTGCGAATGTATCTCCATCTGCAATTATTCGTTGAGCGATTAATTTCGATGACTCTATTGCGTTGGAAAACCTCCAATTTATGAGCAGACTTCTTCAACGCAAAATATCGCCCCCTCTAACCCCCTCTAAGGGTAACACCCATGACTATGACAAGTATATTATATTGAAAAAAATCATGATTTTGAATGGAGATAAACGGTTATTACTTATGGTTTTAACTAAAAGTCCATGTTATAGAATCTTTCATGGTTTTCTTATGTTCATTTTTTCGTCATACTATATCTTTCATTTCTGTACTGGAGTGTAAATTCAAAGTCTCGAGAACGAGGAAGTTACGTTCGGAGTACAAGGTTTTGAGCGTTAATATCTCTCTACCGGATGAACGAAAGATAAAAGATCTACGAGAGATGTATTTTTTTTACTTATTGCCCATAAATTCTTGTTTCAATAGCTCAAAACTACCTCGAAAGCAAACTATTTAAATCATCATTAATAGTGATAGCTTCTTGAAAATTCCATTTCCGTCTCGATTGATGCGTTAACTGGCCAACTCTGTCAGTTTCTTCTCTTACTGCCGTGGTGAACCCAAGGAGTAGAATATGATTTCGCACACATTTGGGCAGTTAACTGAGTGTTACCGTAATGATTTTGACGTAGGACTACGTCTAACCGGAAGATATAGGGGGTGAAATGGAAATCTAGGCACTGAACAAGTAGGAAAAAATGCAAGATTTGGAACGCTTATAACTCGAGCATTTCTCAATAGTACGCAAAGGTTTTTGCACCAATTGATAGGAAATATATCTACGCATCTATCATAATAAATAACATTTCATTTTTCTTGAGATAAATAATTGAATAAATGTGAAATATTGTCCAAATGCACTATGTGCCCATTTTTGATTGGTCCATTTTGTGCTCCTCAAATCGTACCGACCAAAACGGGCAACCAGAGCAGCAGCGAAATAGAATGAAGCACGATTGGAAAGGAAAAAGAAAAAAATGAACGAAACATTGGTCGCAGTCTCACACATGCGTAATTCTCGAGCCAGCCAGTCAGCTTAAAAATCCCCGCTCCGCTGCCGTAACGATCATTCTCATTCAAACCGTACACCACATCGGTTCGCATCACAACACATCAACAAACCAACCCAAGCAGCCATGTCTGGACATGGTAAAGGAGGAAAAGTGAAGGGAAAGGCAAAATCCCGCTCGAACCGTGTTGGTCTGGAGTTCCCCGCAAGGGTAGCTAGGCCGAGCGCGTTAGTACCAGTGCACCAGTCCACCTAGCCGGCGTTATATAGTTTCGGCCACCGAAGTGATCGAGTTAGCTTGCAAAGCTGCTCGCGACGATAAGAAAACCCGCGTTCGGAACAGAACACATTCGGTTCGGTGGACATCAAGACAACAGGCAGTTGCAGCGAGTGGCGAGTGGCAAACGCAATCGCAAAACGGCAGCTGGTAGCAGAAGAAAAAAGTTTGTTCTTTATACAATCTGCTTTGGTGGCAAATCCAGAACAAGGCGGCATCGAGGGCGTTCGAAATGGTTTTCTTCAAAACCACGAGTACTAAGTTTTCTAAAATTCCATAAAACACGGCGCTTATCAGGGCCATCAAACCTTTCAAAAAAGAGTTTACGAAATACAGTTCAATGCTTTCTAAAATAATATCCAAAATAATAATAAAACACAAATTGATTTTTTCATAATTTGTTTGCCAGGATCTGATGAGTATGTGAATTTGGCAGTTGTTCTGAGGTTATGATAGTTGGTGACTTTCCTGATCATTCAATTTTCACCAATTCTTAAATTGTTTCCATTTTTGTAAACATAGAGATCCAAATTATGACCCCACATTGAAAGTCGACACTGTGCCACTGTCATCGCAAATGTTCAATTACAGGTTAAAATCGCCTCCAATGCGACACTGAGTGATGTTTCGGCACGTCGCATTGAATATAATTTACTGTACAACATGTCACAAGCTGGATGGGAAGAAATTTTCCAACTGTGAAAGCTGTGTCGAGTGGCAAACGCAATCGCTAAACAGGAAGGTTTAGCCGAACAAGATGGGGATATCGAGTGATAACAAAACAATAAACTCTTTAGATTAAAGATAATTTTGTGATCCTGAAAAAAACCCTTTTTAGCCTGCATGTGAATCCAACGAGCGAACAAATCGTAATGAATGTATTTTTTGCCATCGCTACCTTTTAACGCTCTTTCGTTCGTCTCGTTGGACTCGCCCCTTTGGCTGAGTCTGCCGATTTGTCTCTATCCTGTGAGCGTGTTTGAAAGTTTGTTTATATAGACTGCTTTGGTGGCAAAACCAGCCACCGTAAAACACGGCGCTTTTCAGGGCCATTAAACCTTTCAAAGAAGAGTTATAAAAAGTTTTTCACAATACCAATGCATTCTAAAGTGACATAATATGACATATAATATAAACTGATTTATTTTGTTTATGCTTGTTCTTGAACTTATTGGTGGTTGAGGTCTTTTGATTGATCATTCAGTTTTCACAAACCCATACATGGTCTCCGAATTAAAAGTGGCTTCAAATTACAACACATTGTATGCAGGATGGCATTAACAAATTTTCTCAGTAGCAAGAACTGCTTTCTTTGGTTGATAACTGATGTTGAAAATTAACTGACGTTACATCTGCATTGTATAGAAAAATAACTAAGGAGCAACATGATGAGCTATGTATTTCCTGCTGCTCTGTTCTTATTTTAAAGGACTTTAATCCGAAGGTCATCCGTCCCTGTATTTACTGTTGGTTTTTCAGAACGCTTATAGCTCGTTTATTTCTCGACAGATCGTAGAGTTCGTCTCCAAAACCTCAGTTCTTTTTCATTTTTATTTACTTTGTTTGCGGAAACTACAAATCTTACAATTCATTCGTCTCCGAAACACGGAAACAGTTTAAGGTACGGTAATGTGCTCAATAGTGAAATATATGATAGTGAATGAGCTGATGACCACCTATGCATCCCCTATCACAGCCATCTTTTTGATTGTACGATATGTGCATACGCCGAAAGATGCCCGGCGTTGAACATTTAATAAGTACAAAGCCTTCGGAATAAAAAATCAAGAATCAACTATAAGACAGTGAGAAAAAATTGAGAAAGTTTGTAAAAAAAAAAAGACGGATGGGTAATGTCGGGGACATAACCGGAGTGACGTAGGACTATACAAAGGGGACAGCTTTTGTTAAATATATATTTTAAATATATTGTTTTATTTTTTTCTCCTACGTGAATACCTACCTATCTACCTGAAAAATGGATTAGTTTACTGTTTACTCTTTATGAATATGTTGATGGTTCTGAAAAGAACCTTTGGTGTTGTGTTTTTGTTATCACTCGATATTCCCACCTTGTTCGGTTAAACCTTCCTGTTTAGCTATTGCGTTTGCCACTCGCCACAGCTTTCACAGTTGGAAAATTTCTTCCCATCCAGCTTGTGACATATTGTTCAGTAAATTACATTTAATGTGACGTGCCGGAGAAATACTTTGCCACTCACTGAAACTAATTGTTGCCTTGATGAGCGCCGAACCGAAGCTGCTCTGTTCTTGATGCGGGTTTTCTGATTGTCGTGAGCAGCTTTGCAAGCCAACTCGAGCACTTCGACGGCCGAAACTCTATAATCGCTGTTAGGTATACTGGTGCTCCGGCACCAATCCGTTCGGTCTAGTTACCCTTGCGGAGCAATCAGTGAATGCGACCAACAGGGAACTGGAGACCTGCACGGTTCGAGTGAGACTTTGCCTTTCCCTTAACTTGTCCTTCTTTGTTACGTCCACGATGCCGATGCCGTACAACCACACGGGTTTACGGTTTGAAAGAAAATAAGATATTTTTTTGGGGTCCGCGTGTTTTATACTCTAGCGGTACACACTCACAGGATAGAGACAAATCGGCAGACTCAGCCAGAGGGGCGAGTCCAACGAGACGAACGAATGAGCGTTAAAAGGGAGCGATGGCAAAAAAATACATTCATTACGATTTGTTCGCTCGTTGGATTCACATGCAGGCTAAAAAGGGTCCTTTTCAGGATCACAAAATTATCTTCAATCTAAAGAGTTTATTGTTTTCTTGTCACTCGATATCCTCATCTTGTTCGGCTAAACCTTCCTGTTTAGCGATTTGTTGCCACTCGCCACAGCTTTCACAATTGGAAAATTTCTTCCCATCCAGCTTTGTGACATGTTGTACAGTAAATTACATTCAATGCGACGTGCCGAAGCGCCACTCAGTGTCGCATTGGAGGCGATTTTAACCTGTAATTGAACATTTGTGATGACAGTGGTACAGTGTCGACTTTCAATGTGGGGTCATAATTTTGATCTCTATGTTTACAAAAATGTCCAACTAAATAAGTCGCATTACATGTCCATCCAATTAGCTAAATGTCGAACTAATTGTAAATTACTGTACTTTCAATCTGGAAACAATTTAAGAATTGGTGAAAATTGAATAATCTGGACAGTCCCCAACTATTAATAAGCTCAGAACAACTGCCAAATTCACATACTCATCAGATCCTGGCAAACAAATTATGAAAAAATCAATTTGTGTTTTATTATTATTTTGGATAATGTTTTAGAAAGCATTGAACTGTATTTCGTAAACTCTTTTGACGTAGGACTACGTCTTTCATTTCTATACCGGGGTGTAAAATCAATGTTTCGAAAACGAAAGCGTTACGCCGGAGACCGAGATTTTGAGCGTTAATAGCTCCTAAACAACTGAACGAAATGGTATGATAAACACTTCATTCGAAAGATAAAATGTCTACGCGTTATATACTTGTTACTTTTTGATCCAAAAACTTGTTTCAATAGTCTTAAAATTGCTTTCAAAACAGGCTATTGAAATCATCAATCGGTATATAAGCGAGCGGCGCTCGGAAATCCACTCAGTTCTAATTGAACAGCGATTGGAGCATGTTGTCGCTGTTGCGGTGAAGCTCTTTATTTATCATGAAAGCGCGGATGAACGGTGTCACCAAGAGCCTGTTTGTGCACCCTAGGCCAGAAGGGAATCTATCAGGAGGAGAGTGATGCCACAAACGGTTCCCTGGGAAGACATCGCTACACACACATACACGCGCGGCTATTAACAGGTGGTTATCGAGTTGGCATTAACGACTGGTGGGCTTCCAGTATCGAGGAAAATGTAAAAATATCTAATCGTTACTGAAAATAATCTGCCAGTTCCTCTGGGAATTTTCAAAATATATTCATGTGAAAGAGTTTAATTGAATGTTTTCTATCCATGTTACACTGTGACCAAATATGTTTCAATCAAGTGCTATTAACAGGTGGTTATCGAGTTGGCATTAACCACTGGTGGGCTTCCAGTATCGAGGAAAATGTGGAAATATCTAATCGTTACTGAAAATAATCTGCCAGTTCCTTTGGGAATTTTCAAAATATATTCATGTGAAAGAGTTTAATTGAATGTTTTCTATCCATGTAACACTGTGACCAAATACATTTGGTTTTGTGGTTTTTCAATCAATCGCAATTAACAGGATAGTTTCAGAAGATTATTCTTCCCCATCAGTAGGATATTTCCGTATCCAATATTGTATGCGCCCGCAATCGATTATTGATCATTCGCCGAAAGTTCCGAGCTCAGAGAGTTCATTCCCCTCTAGTTTGCCTTCCAAATTGCCATCGTAAACCACACCTTCTCTCGATTCAATCACACACAAAAAGCATACTTAAGCGATATTCTGGTGGTGAGACACATTCATTTTTCGTGAGGACATCGACAAGACAACATCGTTGCCTAACGTGCTGGAGGAGTTGGACGGCGAAGGATCGACACATACACGCGCAGAACTCTTTCCGTTAGGATGCCATTCAGCATCGAGAAAGTTCCGGAAAGATCTAATCATTGCTGGAAAATAATCTGCCAGCTCCTTTGGAAATTTTCAAAATATATTCATGTGAAAGAGTTTAATTGAATGTTTTCTATCCATGTAACACTGTGACCAAATATGTTTCACTCAAGTGCTATTAACAGGTGGTTATCGAGTTGGCATTAACCACTGATGGGCTTCCAGTATCGAGGAAAATGTGGAAATATCTAATCGTTACTGAAAATAATCTGCCAGTTCCTTTGGGAATTTTCAAAATATATTCATGTGAAAGAGTTTAATTGAATGTTTTCTATCCATGTAACACTGTGACCAAATACATTTGGTTTTGTGGTTTTTCAATCAATCGCAATTAACAAGGATAGCTTCAAAAGATTATTCTTCCCCATCAGTAGGATATTTCCGTATCCAATATTGTATGCGCCCGCAATCGATTATTGCTCATTCGCCGAAAGTTCCGAGCTCAGAGAGTTCATTCCCCTCTAGTTTGCCTTCCAAATTGCCATCGTAAACCACACCTTCTCTCGATTCAATCACACACAAAAAGCATACTTAAGCGATATTCTGGTGGTGAGACACATTCATTTTTCGTGAGGACATCGACAAGACAACATCGTTGCCTAACGTGCTGGAGGAGTTGGACGGCGAAGGATCGACACATACACGCGCAGAACTCTTTCCGTTAGGATGCCATTCAGCATCGAGAAAGTTCCGGAAAGATCTAATCATTGCTGGAAAATAATCTGCCAGTTCCTTTGGGAATTTTCAAAATATATTCATGTGAAAGAGTTTAATTGAATGTTTTCTATCCATGTAACACTGTGACCAAATATATTTCAATCAAGTGCTATTAACAGGTGGTTATCGAGTTGGCATTAATCACTGGTGGGCTTCCAGTATCGAGGAAAATGTGGAAATATCTAATCGTTACTGAAAATAATCTGCCAGTTCCTTTGGGAATTTTCAAAATATATTCATGTGAAAAAGTTTAATTGAATGTTTTCTTTCCATGTAACACTGTGACCAAATATGTTTCAATCAAGTGCTATTAACAGGTGGTTATCGAGTTGGCATTAACCATTGGTGGGCTTCCAGTATCGAGGAAAATGTGGAAATAACTAATCGTTACTGAAAATAATCTGCCAGTTCCTCTGGGAATTTTCAAAATATATTCATGTTAAAGAGTTTATTTGAATGTTTTCTTTCCATGTAACACTGTGACCAAATACATTTGGTTTTGTGGTTTTTCAATCAATCGCAATTAACAGGATAGCTTCAGAAGATTATTCTTCCCCATCAGTAGGATATTTCCGTATCCAATATTGTATGCGCCCGCAATCGATTATTGCTCAGTCGCCGAAAGTTCCGAGCTCAGAGAGTTCATTCCCCTCTAGTTTGCCTTCCAAATTGCCATCGTAAACCACACCTTCTCTCGATTCAATCACACACAAAAAGCATACTTAAGCGATATTCTGGTGGTGAGACACATTCATTTTTCGTGAGGACATCGACAAGACAACATCGTTGCCTAACGTGCTGGAGGAGTTGGACGGCGAAGGATCGACACATACACGCGCAGAACTCTTTCCGTTAGGATGCCATTCAGCATCGAGAAAGTTCCGGAAAGATCTAATCATTGCTGGAAAATAATCTGCCAGTTCCTTTGGGAATTTTCAAAATATATTCATGTGAAAGAGTTTAATTGAATGTTTTCTATCCATGTAACACTGTGACCAAATATGTTTCAATCAAGTGCTTTTAACAGGTGGTTATCGAGTTTGCATTAACCACTGGTGGGCTTCCAGTATCGAGGAAAATGTGGAAATAACTAATCGTTACTGAAAATAATCTGCCAGTTCCTTTGGGAATTTTCAAAATATATTCATGTGAAAGAGTTTAATTGAATGTTTTCTATCCATGTAACACTGTGACCAAATATGTTTCAATCAAGTGCTATTAACAGGTGGTTATCGAGTTGGCATTAACCACTGGTGGGCTTCCAGTATCGAGGAAAATGTGGAAATATCTAATCGTTACTGAAAATAATCTGCCAGTTCCTTTGGGAATTTTCAAAATATATTCATGTTAAAGAGTTTATTTGAATGTTTTCTTTCCATGTAACACTGTGACCAAATACATTTGGTTTTGTGGTTTTTCAATCAATCGCAATTAACAGGATAGCTTCAGAAGATTATTCTTCCCCATCAGTAGGATATTTCCGTATCCAATATTGTATGCGCCCGCAATCGATTATTGCTCAGTCGCCGAAAGTTCCGAGCTCAGAGAGTTCATTCCCCTCTAGTTTGCCTTCCAAATTGCCATCGTAAACCACACCTTCTCTCGATTCAATCACACACGAAAAGCATACTTAAGCGATATTCTGGTGGTGAGACACATTCATTTTTCGTGAGGACATCGACAAGACAACATCGTTGCCTAACGTGCTGGAGGAGTTGGACGGCGAAGGATCGACACATACACGCGCAGAACTCTTTCCGTTAGGATGCCATTCAGCATCGAGAAAGTTCCGGAAAGATCTAATCATTGCTGGAAAATAATATGCCAGTTCCTCTGGGAATTTAAAAATACATTCATGTGAAAGAGTTTATTTGAATGTTTTCTATCCATGTAACACTGTGACCAAAAATTTTCATCAAGTACTATTAACAGATGGTTATCGAGTTAGTATTAACCACTGGTTGGCTTCCAGTATCGAGGAAAATGTGGAAATATCTAATCGTTGCTGGAAAATAATCTGCCAGTTCCCCTTGGAATTAAAAATGACATTCAAGCGAAAGAGTTTATTTTAATGTTTTCTATCCATAAAATATCCATATAATACATTTGGGTTTGTGATTTGTCAATCAAGTACAGTTAGCAGGTTAGCTTCTGAAGATTATTCTTCAGAAAAAGGTTTCGTATCCTATATTGGATGCATAAAACCTTGTGCCTCCAACGTAACGCTCTCTTTTTCGAAGTCCCCCAAATATTCATTTATTCATTCATTCAGAATGGATTTAGATTCAACTTCAAACAAATGATCTCTAAATCAGCGATAGTCCTACGTCACCCTTGCGGTTATACCATAGATATAACCCACTTCCTGTTTTTTGAAAGGTTTAATGGCCCTGAAAAGCGCCTTGTTTTATGGAATGGTTCCAATTTAGAAAACTTAGTACTAGTGGTTTTGAAAAAAACCATTTCGAACGCCCTCGATGCTGCCTTGTTCTGGATTTGCCACCAAAGCAGTTGATGCCGTTTTGCGATTGCGTTTGCCACTCGCCACTCGCTGCAACTGCCTGTTGTCTTGATATCCACCGAACCGAATGTGTTCTGTTCCGAATGCGGGTTTTCTTATCGTCGCGAGCAGCTTTGCCAGCTAACTCGATCACTTCGGCGGCCGAAACTATATAACGCCGGCTAGGTGGACTGGTGCACTGGTACTAACGCGCTCGGCCTAGCTACCCTTGCGGGGAACTCCAGATCAACACGGTTCGAGCGGGATTTTGCCTTTCCCTTCACTTTTCCTCCTTTACCATGTCCAGACATGGCTGCTTGGGTTGGTTTGTTGATGTGTTG
This sequence comes from Toxorhynchites rutilus septentrionalis, assembly GCF_029784135.1. NCBI lineage: Eukaryota > Metazoa > Arthropoda > Insecta > Diptera > Culicidae > Toxorhynchites > Toxorhynchites rutilus. The sequence goes on from NC_073744.1 coordinate 92,286,060, forward strand.
TGATGCGAACCGATGTGGTGTACGGTTTGAATGAGAATGATCGTTACGGCAGCGGAGCGGGGATTTTTAAGCTGACTGGCTGGCTCGAGAATTACGCATGTGTGAGACTGCGACCAATGTTTCGTTCATTTTTTTCTTTTTCCTTTCCAATCGTGCTTCATTCTATTTCGCTGCTGCTCTGGTTGCCCGTTTTGGTCGGTACGATTTGAGGAGCACAAAATGGACCAATCAAAAATGGGCACATAGTGCATTTTGACAATGCTTGATATTTCACAATTATTCAATTATTTATCTCAAGAAAAATGAAATGTTATTCGTTATGATAGATGCGTAGATATATTTCCTATCAATTGATGCAAAAACCTTTGCGATCTATTGAGAAATGCTCGAGTTATAAGCGTTCCAAATCTTGCATTTTTCCCTACTTGTTCAGTGCCTAGATTTCCATTTCACCCCCTATACCTTCCGGTTAGACGTAGTCCTACGTCAAAACGCAAAAATACAACGCCAAAGGTTCTTTTCAGAACCCCCAACATGTTCATAAAGAGTAAACAGTAAACTAATCCATTTTTCAGGTAGATAGGTAGGTATTCACGTAGGAGAAGAAAATAAAACAAAATATATAAAATATATATTTAGCAAAAGCTGTCCCCTTTGTATAGTCCTACGTCACTCTGGTTATGTCCCCGACATTACCCACCCGTCTTTTTTATATCACGGAAAATATATTTCGGATGTACGGAGGATCGAATCTGTCTTGGTGATTTGAGTGTCGAACATCAAAAAGAGACCTCAACCGAAAAAATATTATTTCGTATATACAGGGTTTTCCAACTTTAAATTCCTAAAGTAAATTGAAATAAAACACACTTAGAATTCGAATTTCGATGAAACTTTTATTTCAAATTAAAGTTTATGCCATTATGTGTGAAATACAACATCATTCAAATGTCCACCTAGGGCTTCCTCGCACACCTTGATCCGGAACAGGTAATTTTCGATGACTTTTCGGTACATATGGGGCGGTATCTCGGCCATAACTTCACGAATGTTGTCTTTCAAATGGTCAAAAGTTTGCGGAGAGTTGGCATAGACACGGTCTTTCGCATAACCCCACAAAAAAAAAGTCTAGCGGGTTCAAATCGCATGATCTGGACGGTCAATTGGCATCACCAAAACGCGAAATTATGCATCCCTCAAATTTCGTTCGCAATATGGCCATGTTCGGTCGTGTTGTGTGGCACGTGGCGCCGTCCTGCTGAAACCACATGTCATCCGTATTCATATCTTCAATCTGTGGCAAAAAAAATCGGTTAACATGCGGCCATAGCGCTCACCATTCACAGTTACCGTCTCGCCGTCCTCATTTTCAAAGAAATACGGCCCGATGACTCCACCAGAGAATAATGCGCACCAAACAGTGACTTTTGGCGGATGCAATGGCCTCTCAACAATCACGTGTGGATTTTCTGAGCCCCATATACGGAAATTTTGGGTGTTCACATAGCCACCGAGCTCGAAATGTGCCTCATCGCTGAAGAAAATTTGATGCGAAAATTCAGCATTTTGCTGCAAGTCCAAATGCAAAATTCGCCACAATGATGTGTTTGACAAGCCCAATTGCTGAGCACGCCGTGGAATCGAAACATTCGGGTCATCGTCCACACTGGTAGCAACAGCAGCAATATTTTCGGCCGAACGCACATTACGATGATGCACAGTTTTCACAATATCCGCTACGGATCCAGTTTGTTCGAATTTACGCACTACATTAGCGATTGTGTGCTCTGTATGCCGTCCATGACGACCAAAATCCGTCCGTAATGCTCGAAAAACATTTGCCGGGTTTTCATCATTTTTATAGTATAATTTAACAAAATTAACACGTTGTGCGAAGCTAAAAAGATCCATATTGTAAAATGGTAGACATTCAACTAACGATATGACGCTTTGGTTGACAGCTATGTCAAACGGTTGTCAGCGTAGGGCTGTATACTTTCGGAAGCCCGAAATGGAAAACCCTGTATTTGAAAAGAACGCAAGACAATTTCAAGAGAAAACAAAATATCCATTCATCCATTTATTGAGAATTGATTTAGATGCAACTTCAAACAAATGATTACTAAGTTGACCGCTCCAACCATGTCAGGATCAAACGAAGGAGTTCAGGTTTTGTTGAGAAAACAAAACAAAAAATCCGTATCCATAGGGTTGCTAGACAACATATGAGGACAACATGATTTTGGAAATCTACAGCGTGTGATGATGATGATGATGTTGAATTAAAGAGGCTTTAAACTTTTCAGTTCATTCGCCTCTAAACCAGCGTGTGAGATTTTTAGAACTGTTTAATCTGTTCACTCGCTTTTCGCAGTCACACAGGTGTGTTGTTGAAAGATTATTGCAAACTGGGTGGAGTGGATAATGCTGTAAAACCAATTTATGGGCTGATCACAGCCACTGGAGTATTGTGCGATTCAAATACTGGATCATGTGCACGGTGCACCAAAATATTATGATTTAATACTTCTGTGTTATCGGTACTTCTGATACGTTGTACTACATAAATCTAGCGCAGAATATTTGCAAATCAAAGGACGATCTCTGACTAATGTTGTGATCAGACTCAATGCACTGGTAATTTTTTTCGCTGTTAAAAGGAATAGTCTAGTCGAAATGGCCATTAAGAAGGTTTTATTAAAATCCAACGACTAAAAATTTGCTACTGAAAGGAGAATTCCTCATGAGAGGAGCAAACCAGGCAAATGACCTTCCGGACCCGATCCAACGATGGAAGAGGGAATGTTGGAATGCATTGGTCATTTTCATCGAGAATTACAAGAATGGTCAAAATCGTCTAAAGAAGCCGAAATTTTTGAAACAATTCAAGCTCGACATATGTTACACCTGACAGCGAACTGTTTGAGGCTTTTCTTTGGTCTAATTGATTTCAGATCTCGCTGAATTACAAAAAGAAGGATGGGTAGACAACGTTGAAAGAAGGAATAGCTTGGAAGAGCAACGCAGGCCACCAAAAACGGATTTTCTTTGACCAAGCATCGAAAGTGTTTGAAAATGTTCGAACAACAATGAAAAGATCCATGCAGAATTCTAAATGGACTCAATCCAATTGTTCTGGTCTGGAATCTGGCCAAGACACCTGGAATCGATCCCAGAATACTGTTACTGATCGTAACATTATGCCAAAATACTTTACATAAACATAAGTATGTTTTTTCGATGAAACACACACTGGACCAAATCACCCCGCATCAAATTTTAATGTCAAAAATCATCATCCTTATTCTGGTTTTCGTACGAATAGGAAACGTACACGAATCCCATCCTTGTTTTCGAGCGAACCATTCGTCGTATTTTACTAAACTATAATCTACATTATCGACATCGATGACAGGTGTTTACATTTCACACTCCTGTTTTGATTTTGATTTTGAGTTTGGTCGGATGGAGGAGCTGATCGAGCTCGATGCCGCCTGGAACCAAATCACTCATCTTCCTCCCCGACTGGGTACGGAATTTGCGTTCGCTCACTCTGCGCAACAATCAGCTCGTCTATCTGCCCCAGGATCTCACCGTGCTGCAGCTGGTATTCCTTGATATCAGCTGCAACAACATCACTGCCCTGCCGGTGAAACTTCGACATCGCGCTGCAGAATCATCTCGAGCAGAAGAAGCTGTCGAATAAGAGTAAGTAATATAAACGCATTCGGAAAAAATCAAAGTCAATTATCCTATTCATTCATTTGTAGCGTCGATATTTCTCTAGAAGATGATTTAAAATTTGATAGAACCTAGAGGCGAATGAACTGCAAAGTTTAAAGCCTCTTAAAAACAAAGAAAGAAGAATATAGAACCAAGTCCGAAGAACAGATGCGAACGCTAGGAAATATTCAAACTTACAGGTATACCTGATCACTATAATTCATTCAAATTGTATCATGCAGCATCTTTCAATACTCGTTTTACATGGAATGCAAGGAAGCATTGCGTCAGCAACGCAGTCAGGTTGATATCTACCAACCCAAAGAGCCAAATTCCAGAAAGCAGTGGATCCATGTCGGAATCGTCACCTCTTTGTAATTTTTCTCCGTACATAAAGTCTCAAGCCACCACTCCTTCATCCGCGGTGTACAGCAAAGCAGCCAATGTTCTCTATCCCACACCACGGTAACGTCCACAAACTAAACCAAATCAACGCTAATGGCGCCAACACCACTAATGGTATTGAACAAAACATCATCTCTAGTCCACTTCTGTCGCCAAACCGAAACATTGTGCCACGGTTCGTTGAAGATGTCAACAATAACGGCAACAGTACGATTTTAACGACTAACAAACGACTGGTTCAAAAGGTCATCCCTTTGTGAGACATATCCATGATCAAGTTTCCTACCCATCTGAATGGGAACAATCACCTCTCGATGAGTGCCCCAATGAGCAATAAAAAAAACATTACAAATGGCACCCTGATCCAGACAACAAAAGCTGTACGGATTACGCATACGTGAAGCGTCTGGCATTCTGACCCACAACAGTGTTTCTTCTTCGATTCTGAAACCATCGGCAAATCGGGATAGAAATCTAACACGTCGAGACGTTTGACATCGCTATGTACTTCTTAATTTGAAATTTTCTAAAATCTAAAATCGTTGGATATAACCCAGGAGAGAACACTGTTCATTCACGTGCCAGACAATCATCGGGCTTATAGTTCCGAGCAGACGAAAAGTATCATATTTCAAGCGCTGGAATTTTGCATCTGGAAACTGCATGCCAATGAAAAACTTTGATAAGTTTAATTCTGGTTCCAGATGTTCGGGTGGAATTGATTATCGATTTTACTGCTTCAAGACATAATTTAATAATAAAACCTAATTCGACCGAACTATTTCTCCTGAGATTTGTTTAGTAAAGCCGCTTTGCGTCACACTTAGGATTGCTTCTTCCACTGCTTGAACTAGCTGTTCGTCGGATTGCATTTGCCTAGGGATTAACTATAAAATAGAAGTATATTTTAAATAACTAACAATATATGTAATGTTTGTGAACACTCACCATTATTGTTTCGACTTTCATCTTGTTTTCAATCTCATCAGACCTGTGGTCGTCTGTCCATTCGAGAGATAGTATTCGTCGTCCAAAACATCAACATTGAACATTTTACCATCGTGCGCTTTCAGCAACAAACCGACTATATTCAAATACTCGATCGGAGCATTATTCGCCACATCACTTATTTACAATCTTTCCTACGCAATTTCTCACCCGCTGCATTTCGAAGCGATTCTTTACCAAATAATCAAGTGTTTACCTCGACAGCTGGAATGCATTGGGTCGCTCTAAGGGAGAAAATAAATTTAACGCGTCTGGCCTCTCGATCTCTGCACATGCTAGCAACAAATCTTGTCTGGACACTACCTTTACACGACTCTTTCGGAAATACTGTGTAACCCGCCAATTGCCGAAAATACTCGCCAACAGTTCAACCGAAATGCAATTCAATATTCACAGCGATAGACAAGTGCCACAAGAATGTAAAATTTCCTTCGATACTCGTTATCGACTTTGCGAAAGATCCCATCTAAAGCGGACGTTACACGGTCAACTTTATTGACAATATGATGACATTTGAGAGCATAATGACAGCTGAACATGGCCGACGACACAGAAATCCGGATTTTCTGATTTTCGAGCATCAATATCGTGACATTTCATATGGATGCATGATGTTGACGTTTTACCTCACGGACTTCCAGACTGAGTTGCCAGATATGCAAGCGCACATTTAATTTTTGTTAGTCTTCTTTGCGATTGCAATTAAAATTTATAAACTACTGAAATTGTAGGAATCATAAATGGAAGTTTTTGGTTTGAAAAACCGATACTTTGAATAGCAAAATACGGTACATTTCATGATACAAATCAAAACTTCAAAGTAAACTGACAATGTGATGGTGAGAGAGTGGATGAAACTTAACAACGTTTTAGGAATTTTCTAACGTTAAACTCGGTCATTCTTTGCGCTAGGAGCGGGTTGTGTGTTCACACTCCGCTATAAAATTTGGAGAATGAGAAGATCTGGGAAAATCACAGATGAAAAAACATCATGTGTTAATTCAAGCTACAGTAGAATCCCGATTATCCGCGGAATAGTCGGTCAAACTCACCGCGATTAACGAAAATCGCGGATGACCCATTGAAGGACAAAAAATGCAAACACGAAAAGAGATGTTTCAACATAAAAACTTTGTTCTATCAATACAGAAATCAATCAACTATACATCTATAAGGTCGTGTACACCAGTGGCTAAATAATGTAAAAGCCATGACCACAGCAAAAGAGCATGGGCCTACCACTCACTAACAAATTACGGAAAGGCCTATTGATTTACTATGGAACTCGCAGTCACGAATAATCCGCAGGGCGGATCACCCGCTAGCGGATAATCGGGGTTCTACTGTCATAGTTTCATTTATGGAATAAAAACATTTGCTTGCAGATAAAATAACTTGCATATATTTTCGCAAACTAAAATAATCTGGCATCTCTGAAACTGAAAGGAACAGTCTGTATTTGTGAAACGAGTATTATGATGTATTTTTGAGAAGAAAAACCGAATTCTAAAGTGTAAATTATGAATGAAAATTAACTTTTACGAATCAAATTAATATTCTATGTGAATGCAAATCACTTTCTTTCTGCAAGTGGTGAGAAAATCCCATACAAAAATTATGTCTGAAATTGACGTTATATTATAATAATACATTTTAGTAGGAATATCTGACAATTCAGGGGAAATAGGTTAAGTTAAGGTTAGGACTACGCGCTTCAACTAATTTAATAATACCAAGTAGATATTTTCATTCAAATTTTACCAATTGAAAATTGCCTTTTAGCCTTCTAATCTGATAGAGAATAGTTTTGATCCCAAACTCAAATGTCGCCACTAGCCATCGCGGATATTTTCGTTGTCACGGGTTGAGGGCGATATTGACCGTGTAAGGTGGAAAAATATTGATTGAGGTTAGATCAGATGTTGAAAGCCTAGCTGTCACGATATTGAAGACACTTATTGTCAATCCGGTTGATCGTGTAAGGTGCCCATAACAAAAGCTTCAGATTGAATTCTAAGTCTTCCAATGGCATAGAAATGGTTGAACAACTCCAAAGGGACGTTGACAAATCTTTGACGTGGATGTGTGGTGGTATATCGATCCTGCAGTTTCTTTTTTGATTTCTGTTTCGATGTATTTGGAGCATTCGGCTAGAAACAAGCGGTTTAAATCATCGTCGCTTATAAGGTTATCAACGAAGTATGCTAAAAGATGAGATATCCCTCGGAAATCAAAACATTTCCCATGGCTTTGTACAATATTTCTTGGGAATGAATATAAATTAGGTTTACAATAAAAGAAATCAAGTTTAGATAATCGCTCCAACCGTATTTTTGACGTAGGACTACGTCTAACCGGAAGATATAGGGGGTGAAATGAAAATCTAGGCACTGAACAAGTAGGTAAAAATGCAAGATTTGGAACGCTTATAACTCGAGCATTTCTCAACAGATCGCAAAGGTTTTTGCATCAATTGATAGGAAATATATCTACGCATCTATCATAACGAATAACATTTCATTTTTCTTGAGATAAATAATTGAACAATTGTGAAATATCAAGCATAGTCAAAATTCACTATGTGCCCATTTTTGATTGGTCCATTTTGTGCTCCTCAAATCGAACCGACCAAAACGGGCAACCAGAGCAGTAGCGAAATAGAATGAACCACGATTGGAAAGGTAAAAGAAAAAACAGGAAGTGGGTTATATCTATGGTATAACCGCAACGGTGACGTAGGACTTTCGTTGATTTAGTGATCATTTGTTTGAAGTCAAATCTGAATCCATTCCGAATGAATGAATAAATGAATATTTGGGGGACTCCGAAAACGAGAGCTTTACGTTGGAGGTACAATGTTTTATGCATCCAATATTGGATATGAAAATATCCTACTGATGGGGAAGAATAATCTTCAGAAGCTTTCCTGCTAATTGCACTTGATTGAAAAATCACAGAACCAAATGTAATTGGTCACAGTGTTATATGGATAGAAAACGTTAAAATAAACTATTTCGCTTGAATGTAATTTTCAATTCCAAGGGGATTATTTTGCAGCAACGATTACTTCTTTCCGGATTCTTCTCGATAACCAGCAAACGTAAAGAGTTGCGCGCGTGTATGTGTGTGTGATGTCTCAAGTGGAACCAATTTTCGATGCTGGTATTCTCTCGGTCGTCTTCTCTTCTCTTTCTGATGGATCGGCTTTTCTGCGCTCCGTCACAGTCTCAAACAAACTGAATGCGTTTCAGGTTAGGTCAGGCCAGGTAATGAATCCCTTGATCCCTCACGAAAAATTATTCCGTTTCACCACCAGAAAATCGCTTAAGTATGCTTTTTGTCCGTGATTGAATAGAACGAAGGTGTGTTTACGATGGCAATTTGGAAGGCAAACTAGAGGGGAATGAACTCTCTGAGTTTGAAACTTTCAGCGACTGAGCAATAATTTTGAGGATTATGTTTTTCGCGATGCGAAACATTTTCCGTTGCGCGCGCATACAATATTGGATACGAAAATTTTCTGAAGCTTTCCTGTTAATTGCGATTGATTGAAAAACCACAAAACCAAATGTATTTGGTTGCAGTGTTATATGGATAGAAAACATTGGACAACAATTTGGCATCAATGTATTTTTCAATTCCCAGGGGAGCTGGCAGAGTATTTTTCAGTAACGATTAGTTCTTTCCAGATTTTCCTCGATACTCGAAGCCCACCAGTGGTTAATGCTAACTCGATAACCAGCTGTTTTTTTTATAAATCGTTTATTTTTACAGGCTCAGTTACATTAGTTTAAAGGAGCCGAATTCTTAAATATATTTTTTTAAACTATATATATACAATTTTCCTAACACTATGGTTAGTAAGATGGAAAACCGATTACTCGCGGTTTACTCGAGTTTAGAAGGGTGACATATTCTTTCAGGAAAGGGATGGGATATAAGGGAATTGTTACAATGTTGATGATCACACTCAATTCTTAAATCTATTCCTATATCTATTGTATATTTACATTTCAACTTATTTTACTGTTTATACCGAGGGGGGCAATCGCTCGCAATGGATGAAAAGGAGGGTATAAAGACATAGGGACAATCACACACGAAGATCGATAGCTTTAAGGAAAACATATATTTGGGTCATGTAATCAAGATCTAACCGAGCCAACACATCTCTCACCGGCACATTGGGCTGTCTTCCTCGGGCCCGAAGGGAGTTTTCTAAATTCGATCTGGCGACAAGATACACCTCGCACGACCAAACAACATGCTCGATGTCGTGATAACCTTGACCACAGACGCAGAGATTGTTGCTGGCAAGATTGAAACGAAAGAGTAGCGCATCTAACGAACAGTGATAGGCCAACCACTTGTTAATAGCACTTAATTGAAAAATATTTGGTCGCAGTGTTACATGGATAGAAAACATTCAAATAAACTCTTTCACATGAATGTATTTTTCAATTCCCAGGGGAACTGGCAGATTATTTTTCAGCAACAATTGAATCTTTCCGGATTTTTCTCGATGCTGAATGGCATCCAAACGAAGAGTTCCACGCGTGTATGTGTGTGTGTGGCGGCTGCTCCGATCTCTTCCCGGGGAACCGTTTATGGCATCACTCTCCTCCTGATGGCCTAAGGTGCACAAACAGGCTCTTGGTGACACCGTTCATCCGCGCTTTCATGATAAACAAAGAGCTTCACCACAACAGCGACAACATGCTCCAATCGCTGTTCAATTAGAACTGAGTGGATTTCCGAGCGCCGCTCGCTTATATACCGATTGGTGATTTCAATAGCCTGTTTTGAAGGCAATTTTAAGACTATTGAAACAAGTTTTTGGATCAAAAAGTAACACTTATAGAACGCGTAGACATTTTATCTTTCGAATGAAGTGTTTATCATACCAATTCGTTCAGTTGTTTAGGAGCTATTAACGCTCAAAATCTCGGTCTCCGGCGTAACGCTTTCGTTTTAGAAGCTTTGATTTTACACCCCGGTATAGAAATGAAAGACGTAGTCCTACGTCAAAAATGAACGAAACATTGGTCGCAGTCTCACACATGCGTAATTCTCGAGCCAGCCAGTCAGCTTAAAAATCCCCGCTCCGCTGCCGTAACGATCATTCTCATCCAAATCATACACCACATCGTTTCGCATCACAACATATCAACAAACCAACACAAGCAGCCATGTCTGGACATGACAAAGGAGGAAAAGTGAAGGGAAAGGCAAAATCCCTATGCCGAGCGCGTTAGTACCAGTGCTCCAGTCCACCTAGTCGGCGTTATATAGTTTCGGCCGCCGAAGTGATCGAGTTGGCTGGCAAAGCTGTTCGCGACGATAAGAAAATCCGCATTCAGAACAGACCACATTCGGTTCGGTGGACATCTAGACAAGAATAGGCAGTTTCAGCGAGTGACGAGCAGAAGATAAAAGTTTGTTCTTCATACAAACTGCTTTGGTGGCAAATCCAGAACAAGGCAGCATCGATGGCGTTCGAAATGTTTTTTTTTTTCAAAACCACGAGTACAAAGTTTTCTAAATTGGAACCATTCCATAAAACACGGCGCTTATCAGGGCCATTAAACCTTTCAAAAAAGAGTTTACGAAATACAGTTCAAGACATTCTAAAATATTATCCAAAATAATAATAAAACACAAATTGTTTTTTCATAATTTGTTTGCCAGGATATGAAGAGTATGAGAATTTTGCAGTTGTGCTGAGCTTATTGATGGTTGGGGACTTTCTCGATTATTCAATTTTCACCAATTCTTAAATTGCTTCCAGATTGAAAGTACAGTAATTTTAGTTCGATAATTAGCTAATTGGATTTTTGTAAACTCTATGGGGGTCCAAATTATGACCCAACATGTCCCAAGCTGGATGGGAAGAAATTTTCAAACTGTGAAAGCTGTACCACTGTCATCGCAAATGTTCAATTACAGGTTAAAATCATCTCCAATGCGACACTGAGTGGTGCTTCGGCAAGTCGCATTAAATGTAATTTACAGTACAACATGTCCCAAGCTGGATGAGAAGAAATTTTCCAACTGTGGCGAGTGGCAAACGCACTCGCTAAACAGGAAGGTTTAACCGAACAAGATGGAGATATCGAGTGATAACAAAACAATAAACTCTTTAGATTAAAGATGATTTTGTGGACCTGAAAAGGACCCTTTTTAGCGTTTGCTTCCTTCTCCTTCTTCTTGTCGGTTTCCGAGATATTCTTCTGCGCCGTGCCGAACTTTTTGGCGGCTTTTCCACTATTCCACTAGTCTTCGGTGCCTTCGTGTTTGTTAGAAACACCTGCATGTGAATCCAACGAGCGAACAAATCGTAATGAATATATTTTTTTGCCATCGCTCCCTTTTAACGCTCATTCGTTCGTCTCGTTGGACTCTCCCCTTTGGCTGAGTCTGCTGATTTGTCTCTATCCTGTGAGCGTGTACCGCTAAAGTACAAAACGCGCGGATCCGCTGAAAAATATATCATTCTCTTTCAAACCGTAAATCAGTGTCATTCGGCATCGGACTGTTGAGCAATCCAGTTCATTTTATTTTCGCTGCGCCTCGATCCAAGATTGGACCCCACCAGTGGTAATCCATCTTGGATATCGTTGTGTAGTTTTCTTCACGTTTTTCGCGCGTCATTTCAGTATTAGACTCTCGTGCAGTACGGACGCACTTTGGAGAGCGGTGAATCAGATAACGTTCGAAGTGAAAGTAGTGTTAGCATCCAACGAGTGAGCACGGATTTTTCGAAAAGTGAAGTACGCGATTGACAGCATGGGTGGGAAGAGAAAGAAGAAAAGTCTCAACCCCAACGATTCATCAAACAGCCCCGACCAGAAGAAAGGCAAACGAAACAGCAATGTATCTGTTCGTCCATCGGCCTCTCTCACAGACAGTGTTGTACAGTCTGATCGTGTCAGCAACCGTTTTGCGATCCTGGCTAACGCTGAAGACGACCAAGAATCTGCTCGAACAATTACAACATCGGCAATCAACTACGCAGATCCCGGCGAAGGAATATCAGGAATCCTTCCTCCAGCAAAGCAGAAGATGAAATTACCCCCGCTGGTAGTAAAATCGATCCCCTTGGACAAAATTAAGAGGACTATGCAAGCGATCGGTGTAGACGCTGTTTACCAAATCACCAGGATGGGTATCAAAATTATCACATCGACTCGAGAGGAATATAATATATCCAAAACGTACCTGACCAAGGCCAACATTCCCTATTTCACGCATGATGTGGCAAGCGAGAAACCCTTCAAGGCGGTGATCCGAGGACTACCCGTAATGGATGAGAAAGACATCTTATCAGAACTCCGGGATAAATTCAAGCTTCAGGCACTAGCGGTCTTCCCAATGAGTCGTCGGAACAAGGAAATCTTGTATTGCAATTGTTTATATTTGATCCACTTTGCAAAAAACACTGCATCGCTGAGAGCCCTTCAAGCAATTCGGTTGATCAGTAACGTGAGGGTTAAATGGGAAGCGTACCGAGGACCAACCCGTAGCGTGACGCAGTGCATGCGTTGCCTTAACTTCGGCCATGGCACCCGTAATTGTCACCTCAGACCGAGGTGTAACATCTGCTCTGAACAGCATCTTACTGACAGTTGTCCAACTAAAGAAGCTAGCGTCTTCAAATGTGCTAACTGCGAGGGTGACCACCTGGCTACGAACAAAACTTGCACCAAACGGGAAGAATATCACCGGATCAGGATGGAGGTCTCGAGACAGAACCAACCAGGCCAGCGCAAGAAGCCGAAACAAGTAAACATCGATATGAACGACTTTCCCGAACTGCCTCCTCTTCGATCGAGACCAGTGCCTAACCTCGCTCCGTTACCACTACCGAGTCAACAGAAGATACGCAACCCACACCCTCCATCTGATCTCCTTCCTGGGTTCAGGCCAAATCAGCCGTCCGTCGGCATTAGCCAGGGGCCTCCGGAAGAAAACCAGAATTGCTGTTCGTCACATCCTCCAATGGATGCCCTCACGCAAAACATCACCCAGCTGGCGACTATCATTGTTGAGTTAAAAAAGATGATGATGCAGATGATGCAGTTTTTCACAAATCTTAACATTCACTCTCCAACTGCTTAATTGGAATGCCCGCTCTCTGGCGGCGAAGAAGCTGGAAATCAATGAATTTCTACAAACGAACCGAATAGACATCGCGTTTCTAACGGAAACTCACCTCAAGCCTACAATCAACTTTAGCCTATCACATCATGCCGTCTATCGACTCGATCGAGTTGGGGCGGCGAAAGGTGGCGTTGCCATCGCTATCCGGAAAGGACTCAAATTTAAAACGCTACCCGACTTCCGTCTGTCGATCATCGAAGCCGTTGGCGTAGAGTTCCAAACTGCTGATGGGCCCATCACTGCCATTGCTGTATATTGTCCAATCCAGTGTAAGAACTCAGATGGTAGCTCTGTCAGTTTCAAGAACGACATCCAGCGGTTGACTCGTCGAAGCGGGAAATTCATAATCACCGGTGACATAAACGCCCGTCACACAACGTGGGGAAACATCCGTGGTAACAAAAACGGTGCGGTGCTTGCCGATGACCTACAAGCGGGACACTATGTGGTCCTCCATCCGGACACTCCAACCTTCTATTCACCGGCCGGAGTTGGCTCCACACTCGACATCTGCCTTACCAACATCCCTAATGGCTGTTCCAAGCCAGTTGTGATCACCGATCTGTCATCTGACCACCTGCCGGTAGTCTTCGAGCTAGAACAAAACATCGATCAACGACAGCAACATCATAGGAGAAATTATCATCGTGCGAATTGGTCCCAACTCCAGCGGTATGTTGAGGAACGTATTGACGAAAATGCCCGTTTGGATGCGGAAGAGCACATCGATCGGATGCTGCAAGCACTGTCGGACGACATCGGCGACGCGGTAAATCGGTTCATCCCTTCGACTATGGTGACGAATAAGTTTACACCCCTGGATCCAGAAACTAGAAGAATAGTGTCTCTCAGAAATTGTGTCAGGCGTCAATATCAGAGAACCGGAAATCCAACTAGGAAAGTGCTATACAAACATTTGAACAAAATTATTGCTGCTAGAGTACAAAAACTTAGAAACATACGATTTAACAACGAACTCGGAAGTTTGCCTAAATATTCTAGGCCCTTCTGGCGTATGGCTAAAGTGTTGAAAAATAAACCGAAACCAGTGCCTCCTCTTAAAATGAATAATAAAATCTACCTTACATCTACTGAAAAGGCAAATGCCATAGCGCAGCAGTTTAGGGCTGCACACGATCTGGGTCGGAGCATTGTTAGTCCGATGGAGGTATCGGTTGCACAATGCGTTCATCGGCTTGACGGTGTACCGATCGAGCTTGTGGAGGATCAACGAGTCACAGCGTATGAGATAAATCAAGCCATCAAATACTCCCGCAATATGAAAGCCCCCGGATTCGACGGCCACTTCAACATTGTGTTGAAAAACCTCGGACCCAAGTCATACGCTCTGCTGGCAAGCACCTTCAACCGTTGTCTGGAACTCGGGTATTTTCCACCTACCTGGAAGACGTCCAAGGTTGTGCCGATCCTGAAGCCAGGTAAGGATCCTACGAGCCCGTCAAGCTACCGCCCGATCAGCCTACTCTCTTCCATCAGCAAACTGTTTGAGAGAATATTGTACACAAGACTTCTCCGACACACAGAGGAAAACAACATCCTGCTCGAAGAGCAATTCGGGTTTCGTCGAGGTCACTCCACAGTGCACCAACTTCAGAGGGTAACCAACTTGGTCAAGCGATCGAAGGAACTCTCCAAAACCACCATCATGGCCCTGATGGACATCGAGAAGGCATTCGATAATGTCTGGCATGACGGACTGATATTTAAGCTTCAGAGTTTCAACTTCCCAGTTTACCTGGTGAAAACCATCCAGAAATATCTTCATGGTAGAACATCCAAAGTATACATTGCTGGTGCCCTCTCGGAGCCGTACCCGGTCGCAGCTGGTGTCCCACAGGGGAGTATACTGGGTCCGTTACTGTATAACCTGTACACTTCGGACATTCCTCCTCTACCCGGTGGAGGCAAACTGTCGCTGTTTGCCGATGATTCGGCAATTCACTACAACGGACGTATCATCAATGCCCTCGTAGCTAAGCTCCAAATCGGGCTGAACGCTTACGTTGAATATCTCAACACCTGGAAGATTCGGGTAAACGCGGCTAAAACCCAAGCGATTATTTTCCCACACCGTAACACGAAGCGACTTAAGCCTACATCGAGAGTGAAAGTACTGAACAGCGAGATAGAGTGGTCATCCGAGGTTCGCTACCTTGGTGTGATCCTAGATAGCAAACTCATCTTCCGTTCGCACGTAAATGATCGCGTTAACAAAGCCATCACCATGCTTCGTAACCTCTACCCGATCATCGCCAGGCGGGCTAAAACATGTACTGAGAACAAACTGGCAGTATTCAAACAAGTGGTGTCGCCGATGCTAGAGTACAGCTCTCCGGTCTGGAGTGGATGCGCAAGGTCTCACCTGAATAAGCTTCAGGTAGTTCAGAACCGCTTCCTGAAACTAATACTCAATCTTCCGTGGCACACGAGAACCACTGACGTCCACCGGCTAGCTTGCTTCGACTCAATAGGAACTAGAATCGAGCAGTTCGAACAACGGCACATGGCCAGAACCCGACAGTCGGAATGGCAAAAAATCAGGGACCTTTATCCCTAAATGTTGTAAATTTGTGTATATAGTAGTTTAAGTGTGTATATAGTAGGTTAAGTAAGTTTAAATCAAACCAAAATAGTTCAGTAACAACTGACAAAATGGTACAACAACCATCTAGGAAAAATTTGATTTTATATAAATTAATTATATCAGTAACAGCTGGACTAAAGATTGAATCACCATGTGGAATCTCTTATATTGTAAACTAATTGTAAATCAAAAATTAAATTAATAAAATTAAATATATAATGAAAAAAAAAAAAAAAAAAAATGTAAATCAGTGTGGTTGTATGGCATCGTTTCACATCACATCGCATCAACAGATTGGTGCCGGAGCACCAGCATACCTAATAGCGGTTATAGAATTTCGGCCGCCGGAGTGCTCGAGTTGGCTTGCAAAGCTGCTCACGACAATAAGAAAACCCGCCTACAGAACAGAGCACATTCGGTTCGATGGCAACAATCAGTTTCAGCGAGTGGCAAACGCAATCTCAAAACGGCAGCAGGTAGAAGAAGGAAAATGTTTGTTTATACAGACTGCTTTGGTGGCAAAATCATCCACCGTAAAACACGGCGCCATTCATGGCCATTAAGCCATTCAAAGAAAAGTTATTAAAAGTTATTCACAATACCAATGCATTCTAAAGTGACATAATATGACATATAATATGAACTGAATTATTTTGTTTATGCTTGTTTTTGAACTTATTGGTGGTTGAGGTCTTTTAAATTGATCATTCAGTTTTCACAAACCCATACATGGTCTCCGAATTAAAAGTGGCTCCAAATTACAACACATTGTATGCAGGATGGCATTAACGAATTTTCTCGGTAGCAAGAACTGCTTTCTTTAGTTGATAACTGATGTTGAAAATTGACTGACGTTACATCTGCATTGTATAGAAACATAACTAAGGAGCAATATGATGAGCTATGCATTTCCTGCTACTCTGTTCTTATTTTAAAGGACTTTAATTCGAAGGTCATCCGTCCCTGTATTCACATTGATTTTTCAGAACGTTTATAGCTCGTCTATTCCTCGACAGATTGTAGAGTTCGTCTCCAAAACCTCAGTTCTTTTCATTTTTATTTATTTTGTTTGCGGAGACTACAAATATTACAATTCATTCGTCTCCGAAACCACAGTTTAAGGTACGGTAATGTGCTCAATGAACTGACGACCACCTATGCATTCCTTATCACAGCCATCATTTTGATTGTACGATATGTGCATACGCCGAAAAATGCCCGGCGTTGAACATTTAATGAGTACAAAGCCTTCGGAAAAAAAATCAAGAATCAAATATAAGACAGTGAGAAAAAAATGAGAAATTTTTTACAAAAAAAAACGCAAAAACACAACCAAAAGGTTCATTTCAGAACTCCCAACATGTTCATAAAGAGTAAACAGTAAGCTAATCCATATTTCAGGTAGAGAGGTAGGTATTCACGTAGGAGAAGACAATAAAACAACATATTTAAAATATATATTTAGAATAAGCTGTCCCCGTTGTATAGTCCTACGTCACTCCGGTTATGTCCCCGACATTACCCACCCGTCTTTTTCCATGATCTCTTCGGAACAAATCTGATTTATTCAGGCATTGTCCTTCGGTATATTTTCAATTTACTAATCTTGTTCGGTATCAAGTACATGAAACCATGCAACATTTCTACTAGCAGTTTGAAGCTGAAAAACAATAACGTTAAATGAACGATTACAATAGTTTATCTATTTATGAAATACCCCAACATGCCAGTGTTTTGCCATAGCGGAACATTGTGTAACGAGCGGTACACAATTTTCCTGAATGAATCTCAATTAAAAACAGAACAGAAGTGAAAAATTGTAAACATCTGTCATCGGTGTCGATAATGTAGTTTATCCAAATACGGCCGTAAATCAGAATGGCTTTTTCGTTGACGACGTATCGTAAACGACGAATGAATATACGGATACGACCGTAAATGAGAATAAGGGTGCATATCTTTTATTTTATGATATATTTCATAATTTGAAACTTGATATAATGATTAAACATTATTGATTTAGAGAAAACAATTGTAGCTTAGTATACAATGTGGCATTTTTTATTTAGACCGTATTGGTTTGGAAATATTAGCTTAGGGGGCCAAATTCCCCCCCCCCCCCTTTTACCCCTACTTGATGGGAAGTGTGCGAAAACGATCATTTTCTACACACTGTTTCACACAAATTATTGATTTTTTTTTTGCATATCGGGCGAGGGGTGAGAGAGGGAGATGAAAGAATAAGCACCATTGTGGCAGCCATTGTAGTAGTATAGATAAAAGCACGTGTTTTCCATGGGGTATTAGTGTTTGTGAGAGAAGAGCAAAGCACACCGTTTATTTTGGATTTGGTACGTAAATAGATCAATTCACTTTTCAGACAGTGTAGCGCTTCACTGACACGAGTCTTGGAATACATTTGAAAAAAAATGACAATTCAATACAGGAGAACGATGTGTTCCGATTAGAGAATGGCAAAACAGTTCACTTTGGTGAACGGTTCAGTCACTAACCGTTCATCTGAGTGAATCAGTTCTTTTGAACAGTTTTTCGCTCTTTCTATCAGCGGTATTAAGAACATATATTGTTAGCTGAAACCCAACATCCAGTCTTCGGAATGCAACTCGGTGCTGTTGGATAGAATGGTGTACGCATGGGATTTATATTTTTGAAATTTAGTGGGGAAAGATAAGGTCCTTCTTTAAAAGTCGCAAACTGTATGTAAAAATATGTGCTCCGTGAAATTCTTCATATTTTTACGAGAACTTTTTTTTTAAATTCGATTAGATTGAAAATTGCTTGTGGGACAAAGATGCGCAGTGGCTGTGGGGCAAAAGTTCGCACTAGAGTTTTGCTCTGAAAAAAATTATAAAATGTTTTCAACCAAGTTTTTAACGGGACCCACAAGAAGAAAACTGATTTGAAGTCTAGAAGCGTCGGATTGCGGCAGACCTCGATATTTCTGAATCAGATCTGAGGAAAAGGTTCTTCTTCTTTTATTGACATTTCTGATAGGGCGGTTCAGACATGTATTTACGAGTGAGCTGTCTGAGAAACTGGCGGACCACTGCAGAGCACTGGACAAAGCTTTGGATGGTATGACTCTCTAAGATTTACAGCGCCTAGCGTTTCATTTTGCGGAAGCCAACAACCTCCAGCACGAATTGAACCAATTTGCAAAACTGGCAGGAAGATACTGGGCTTCTAGCTTCATGAGGAATCATCGTCTGTCTCTTCGAACCCCACAACAGCGCTCCAAGGCAAAGCGTCAGAATCCTCAAAACCGAAATCCAAGATGAGGAAGAAAAATAAACAATTGCTTAAAAATAATTCAAAATGAATTTCAAATGAAAAAGACGGGTGGGTAATGTGGGGGACATAACCGGAGTGACGTAGGACTATACAAAGGGGACAGCTTTTGCTAAATATATATTTTAAATATATTGTTTTATTTTCTTCTCCTACGTGAATACCTACCTATCTACCTGAAAAATTGATTACTTTACTGTTTACTCTTTATGAATTATTAAACTGTGGTTTCGGAGACGAATGAATTGTAAGATTTGTAGTTTCCGCAAATAAAGTAAATAAAAATGAAAAAGAACTGAGGTTTTGGAGACGATCTGTTGAGAAATAAACGAGCTATAAGCGTTCTGAAAAACCAACAGTAAATACAGGGACGGATGACCTTCGGATTAAAGTCCTTTAAAATAAGAACAGATCAGCAGGAAATACATAGCTCATCATGTTGCGCCTTAGTTATTTTTCTATACAATGCAGTTTTCAACAAAAGTTATCAACCAAATCGGTAGCAGTTCTTGCTACCGAGAAAATTCGTTAATGTCATCCTGCATACAATGTGTTGTAATTTGAAGCCACTTTTAATTCGGAAACCATGCATGGGTTTGTGAAAACTGAATGATCAATTTAAAGGACCCAAACCACCAAAAAGTTCAAGAACAAGCATAAACAAAATAAATCAGTTTATATTATATGTCATATTATGTCACTTTAGAATGCATTGGTATTGTGAAAAACTTTTAATAACTCTTCTTTAAAAGGTTTAATGGCCCTGAAAAGCGCCGTGTTTTACGGTGGCTGGTTTTGCCACCAAAGCAGTCTGTATGAACAAACTTTTTCCTTCTTCTACCTGCTGCCGTTTTGCGATTGCGTTTGCCACTCGCTGAAACTAGTTGTTGCCACCGAACCGAATGTGCTCTGTTCTGTAGGCGGGTTTTCTTATTGTCGTGAGCAGCTTTACAAGCCAACTCGAGCACTCCGGCGGCCGAAATTCTATAACCGCTATTAGGTATACTGGTGCTCCGGCACCAATCCGTTGAGGCGATGTGATGTGAAACGATGCCATACAACCACACGGGTTTACCGTTTGAAAGAAAATAAGATTTTTTTTTTCACTTAAATTCTTTTTATTTCTTAATTTGGTTTACATTATAATAAAGTACTACATATCAAGTGATCAACCTAGGGTTCTACATATTTAAGTTGCATTGTCAAATTTTGTAATGATTTGTATCATACACATTATTCGATTGTTTCATATTCCTATTGTAAAATCATGCCTAAACTTTTCTAGTTTTTTGTTACCTTTTTTTTACCTAAATCTAACTTATAAGATACCCTCCCCAAATTATTTACAATACCCCAGCTTACACTACTTATCTAACTGGAAATAAATATAATGAAAGGTAACGACTATGAAGTCAGGTAGCATAATCATACAGATTTTGTATTATTCCGTGTGTTGAGAGAGCGCAACTCTGTTCAAATTTCATACAATTGTTATTGATAATTTCATCCAAGGTTTTAATCCCGGCCAGCTGATGTATCTCCGAATTTCGCGTTCTGGGTGGAGAGTTTAGAATCATACGAAGAATTTTGTTTTGTATGCGTTGAAGTTTTAATTTGTGAGTTGGAGCACAGCACTCCCAAATGGGCATCGCATATGCGATAACTGGAAATATTATTTGTTTGTATACTGCAAGTTTATTCGTTAGAGATAATCGAGAGTATCTATTGATCAGGGGATACAATGACCTGATTAAAATGTTGCATCTTGTGTCTGTTTTGTCAATGTGTGCTCTGAAGGTAAGCTTTCGATCGAAAGTTAGACCCAGATACACTACTTCTGAAGACCATTCAATGCTATTGCCATTAAGACTGACTGTCATATTTTGAGGAGGAACAAGCTTTGGAGTGTTCTTGTGGGGAAACAATATAACTTGTGTCTTTGCGGTATTTATGCATATTTTCCAATTATTGCAATATCCAGACAAAGCGTCTAACCCTCTTTGAAGTTTAGATCTTAGTTCTGTGATACTTCTGCCCTTGTAAATGATGGCAGTGTCATCTGCAAATAGTGACAGTTTCCCATCAGATGGGAGTGCGGGAATATCTGAAGTGTAGATATTGAAAAGAATTGGTCCCAAGATGGATCCTTGAGGAATACCTGCATTCACAATGAATTTCTCTGACGAAATATTGTTTATAGAAACATTGAACGCTCTATCAGAAAGATAATTTTTATCAAGTATGTAGGAAAACCAAAGTTCCGAAGCTTGTAAATGAGACCATTATGCCAAACATTATCAAATGCTTTTTCAACATCAAGAAGTGCCATGGCAGATGATTTTGAAACTGACTTGTTTCGTCTGATTATGTTGTATACTCTACGAAGCTGGTGAATGGTAGAGTGGCCTTTTCGGAATCCAAACTGCTCATCCAAAAAATATATTGTGCTCATCTGCAAAAGCAAGAATGCGCGTTAATATAATTTTTTCGAATACTTTCGAAAATGCTGGGAGAAGGCTAATTGGTCGATAGCTCTTTGAAGAAGAAGGATCTTTTCCGGGTTTTAGTATCGGGATCACTTTTGCCAACTTCCAACTCGAGGGGAAGTAGCTAAGTGATAGACATCTGTTGAAGACAGAAGTCATAATTTCATATAAGTTGTTACTAAGATGTTTCAACTCAATGTTAAATATACTATCGAAGCCGGGGGCCTTCATATTCTTCAACGAGCGTATAACCTCTGCAGTCGAGATGATTTCATTCTCTTGAGGTACAGAATGAATATTGTCAATAGCCCTTACAGTATCATTCGCCGAAGCTTCAAATGGACTTGTAATGTTCTGGCCAAGATTGTGTGAACTAGCGAAATGGTTGCCAATTGCATTAGCCTTTTCGGCAGGTGTTATCAATCGTTCTGAATTGTCAGGTTGAAGAAGAGGAGGAATAGGATTAGACTTGGTCTTGAGAATTTTAGCGAGCCTCCAAAATGGCTTGGAGTTATTCGGAAGTTTACTAATATCTTTTGCGAATTTTTTGTTACGGAGATCAATCATTCTGGTCTGGATAACCTTGGTTAACTGATTATACTGTCGTTTCCTCTCTCGAATACCAGTACGTTGGTACTGTCTTCGATAGAGGTTCCGAAGTCTAATCAAATGTTTAGTAATTGGATCAATTTGAACAGAGTCACTCACCTGAATCGTTTCTGGGATGTGGTTTTGGCAAGCCTCAATAACTGCAGTTTGAATATAGCTGACTGTTGTTTCGATATCTTCGGGAGATTCAAGAGGCTGATCGAGATCAATAATGTTGTCGATAAGCTGCTGAAATTCCTCCCAATTCGCACGATGATAGTCTCGTCTACATTGTGGCCTCCTGACTACGACATTCACTCCCAATTCAACCATCACTGGGAAGTGATCCGAACTCAGCTCGTTAAGGGCAATAGGATCATCGATGTGGCGATCCATGTTGGTAATGAAGAAATCAATGATGGAATGTATTCCAGAACGAGAAATTCGAGTGGGGGTTGCTGGACTAAGAATCCTGTAGTGCCCACACTGTAGATCATCATTTAGAGTCACTCCATTTTGATTCCTCCTCTGGTTTCCCCAGGACTGATGTCGAGCATTAATATCCCCGCCGATGACGTATTTCGACTGCCGTCGTGTTAGCTTGATGATATCGTTTTTAAGAAGCAATGCTGAGCCATCTCTGATTGACGTCTGTTTGGGATAGTAGACCGCAATCACGATAATAGGCCCAATCGATGTTGTGATTTCCGCCCCTATAGCTTCGATGATGTTAAGTTTGAAGCACGGCAAAAGTCGATATCTGATGTTATTTCTGATGGCTAGGGCAACACCTCCTCCACCAGAACCAGTACGATCCATTCTCAACAGACGATAATTCGGAACTCGAAGGTTAATATTCGGTTTAAGATGCGTCTCGGTAACGATAGCTACGTCGATGCTGTTTGTCACTAAGAAGTCAGTGAATTCGATGACCTTACTCTTGAGAGAGCAGGCATTCCAATTAATTAGCCTGACAGATGACCGATCCATGGTTGTAATAAAAATGTAGCATGACTTGCACTTGTTCCTGTTGGTTGCGACAACTTCTAGTTTGTCGATCTAGTTCAAGAAACAGGGTTGCAAGTTCTTGCATGCTATAAAGATCCTCACTAGAAGAAGAGTGAGGTGAAGATGGTGGCGTAGGTGGTAAACCAATAGCTGCAACCTTACTATAGCTCGGTTGCTCCTTTTTTGGCTTTTCGCTAGAAGAGGCCGTTTGGGGGCGACCTGTAGGAAGTGGAAGAGGAGGAAGAACAGGAATCGTACGAGAAACCATTGGAGGGAACTCTTTGTCAGTAAGTTCTAGAACCTTCTTCCTATTCTGCGTTTTATCAGTAGCTTGCTTCCGGATGCGTTTGAAATCCGTACGTTTTGTACAGCTACGGCTAGTGGCTTGGTGATTTTCGCCACAGTTCACACACTTGCGAGATTCTTCCTCTGGAAGGCTACAAGCGCTTGTTGGATGGTCAGCAACACACTTTCCACAACGAGTTTTCATGTGGCAATTTTTTGTTCCATGACCGAAACCAAGACAATTAGTACATTGAGTGACGTCCCGATTTTGGGGTTTGTATCGGTCCCATTATCGGTCCCGTGATGTTAAAAATGGTCTTGATTTCCCTCAGACGCGTGATGTTGGTCGATCCATTTTTAATGTGGATCAGATACAAAACATTGGAAAAGCCATTTCCATTGTGGATCAGATGATCTTGTGATCTTGTCTTGTGATTTGTGTCTTGTCATCCGATGTACAGCCAGCGGTTGTAGACTATGGGAATGCTCTAGTTCCTTTTTGATGTCCTCTGTTTCAATGGCAGGAATACCTCGTAGTACTACCTTAAATGGTTTTTCAGAAGGTATATCATGAGTGTAAAACTCATGATTGTTCTTTTTCAGGTACGTTCCAACGATCTTGTATTGTTCCAAATTGGGACAGGTAATCTTAATCCCTATGCTACACATTTTGAACACCGGCTGCAATTTCTGCGCCAGTAGCTCGGATCTCAAAGTACCGATGTCCTTTGATGTAGTGAAATAAGGCGGTACCTTCACCTTTTTATCAACATTGACTGATTCCTCTCCAGTGTGGCCATCCAATAAAGCATAGCGGTTTCTTGTGATTTGTGTCTTTTTTTTTTTTTTTTTTTTTATAGAGGTGAGGAACGCTCTACCAGCCTTATCTGGGAAGGGTTAACCCAGACGTCGAGTGGGGATCGCACCCACAAAAACCAAGCCCTCTACTCGTTGCCTTATTCCCCCTGGGACCACATCTAGGCGACTACTTCAGGGGGCGGCTGTGCTCATGCACTCTTCGAGTTTTCAACGCTGACTAGCGTTGTCCTTCCCTTTTTCTCAACATTTTTTCTCTCTATTCGCTTTTCATTCCACTGCGCTTATGTCCTCTTCGCAGGCATCCATTTACCCGTCGAGACGTGTACCGATTAGGAATTGCCCTCCAACTTGACGCGCAACCCGTCACAGTCACCCTCGCGGGATTTCTCACCTGTCGAGACGTGCACCGATTAGGAAGCGCCCTCCAACTTGACGCGCGCCCCGTCACAATCACCCTCGCAGGATTTCTCTTCCCAGCGGAGTGCCGATTAGGTAGTGCCCTCCTACATGACGCGCACTCCGTCACAGCTACTCTCGTGGGGTATACACCATTTTGATCACGGCTTCATCCTTCGCGGTGTTTCTCCATCCAGGCCACGATCAGGCGTTGCCAGGCAAGCATTTTTGCTGTTCTCCGCGGCAGTATCCGGTTACCTGTCGAGACGTGCACCGATTAGGAAGCGCCCTCCAACTTGACGCGCGCCCCGTCACAGTCACCCTCGCAGGATTTCTCTCCCAGCGGAGCGCCGATTAGGTAGTGCCCTCCAACATGACGCGCACTCCGTCACAGCTACTCTCGTGGGGTATGCACCATTTTGATCATGGTTTCATCCTTGATGCTCGCTCCTTCGAAACGTTCGCAGTGTTTCTCCATCCAGGCCACAATCAGGCGTTGCCAGGCAGGCATTTTTGCTCTTCTCCGTGGCAGTATCCGGTTACCTGTCGAGACGTGCACCGATTAGGAAGCGCCCTCCAACTTGACGCGCGCCCCGTCACAGTCACCCTCGCAGGATTTCTCTTCCCAGCGGAGCGCCGATTAGGTAGTGCCCTCCAACATGACGCGCACTCCGTCACGGCGGCTCTCGGGGGGGACTATCCGGTACTACAGCCGTCTCGATTATTCATCTCTTATGGTCAGGCGTTATCCGCATGCTGGTCGGTCCTCCACTTCCGCTGTAGCTCGGACATGATATGTACGATTGCACTGTTTACTGCGTTCCAGGTGCCCTCGTCACGACACATTTCCTCCACGATGTTCCCAGCATGAAGGGTAGGCAGCCCCTCACGCACTGTGGTGAATCTGGGACATTCGAATACGATGTGTTCCGGTGTTTCCTCCACATTTCCACACTCCGGACAAAGAGGCGATCTTGCGTGTCCGAACCGGTGCAGATACTGCCTGAAGCAGCCATGACCAGACAAAAACTGCGTTAGATGGAAATTTACCTCTCCGTGTTTCCTGTTCACCCAGCCCATTAGTGTCGGTATGAGCCTGTGCGTCCACCTGCCGTTTTGCGCGGCACTCCACTCTTGCTGCCACCTAGCCATCGACTCCGCCCTCATTAGCTTCCGGATTCCTCTGGTTCCCCTCCTCCTATAGCACTCGCTGTCCTCCGCCAAGATGATGTCTATGGGGACCAACCTGGCTATGACGTAGACCGCTTCTGTTGACACGGTTCTGTACGCACTCGCGACTCGCATCGCCATGAGCCGGTACGTACTATTCAGCCTCTTCGTGTTCCGCTGAGTTTCTAACGCCGCGATCCAGGCTGGACCACCGTAACGTAGTGTCGATGAGGAGACACTAGCCAAGAGGTGCCTCTTGCTGCTGCTTGGGCCAAAGTTGTTGGGCATGATTCGTGTCAGTGCATTGATTGCCTTCGTTGCTTTTTTACAAGCGTAGTCGACGTGACTGTTGAAGTTCAGTCGATCGTCGATCTGCACCCCCAGGTATTTTAGGTCTCGCTTCGAGGTTATCGAATGCTCTCCAATTGTGATTTCTGCACGTTGCACCGCCCTGCGGTTGCTGACAATCAGCATTTCCGTCTTGTGGTGGGCTATCTGCAGTTTCACACTTTGCATCCACCTTCCGATCATGTCTATCGACTCGGTCGCGAGCATTTCGACCCGTTCCAAAGATTCCCCTGTCGCGAGAATAACGATGTCATCCGCGAAGCCAATGATCTCCACACCTCTGGGCAGATTCAGTTTTAGTACACCATCGTACATACTGTTCCAGAGCGATGGGCCCAGGATAGAGCCCTGCGGAACTCCCGCCGTAGTTTTAATCTGCGCCTGGCCCGTGTTTGTCTCGTACACCAGCACACGGTTCTCGAAGTAGCTTCTCAGTATTCTACACAGGTAGTCTGGGACTTTCATCGTGTGGAGCGCAGTCGCGATGGCCTCCCAGCTGGCACTATTGAACGCGTTCTTAACGTCGATCGTTATCACTGCGCAGTATCGATTTCCTCTGAGCTTCTGTTTGGATGCTCTGTTGGCTCTTTCGACCACTATGCGAATGGCATCTACCGTGGATCTCCCTTTCCGAAATCCGAATTGATTATCGGACAGTCCACGAACTCCCTCCGTGCATTCCGTCAGCCTATTAAGGATGATTCTCTCCAAAAGTTTCCCAAGAGTGTCCAACAGGCATATGGGTCTATACGATGCTGGACCACCCGGCGTCTTTCCTGGCTTGGGCAGTAGTACTAGCTGTTGTACCTTCCATCGATCCGGAAAGTAGCATTCGTCTAGACACTTCTGCATGGCTGTCCTGAACATATCAGGGAATGCTAGGACTGCCGCTTTCAAAGCTACGTTGGGGATTCCATCTGGGCCAGGCGCTTTCTTCGTTTTTAGGCGTTTGATAGCTGCAACTAGCTCATCGTTCGTCACATCTCTGCGTTCGATGCTATCCTCATCCTCTCCATATGGCGTGGGTGGCCAGGTCGTTGGGTCGTGCTGCGGAAATAACCCTTCCACGATAATTTTTAATTTTTCGGGACACATTTCGGAAGGTGTCGTTGGGCCCCTGAGCTTCGCCATCACCATTCGGTAAGCATTGCCCCATGGATTGACGTCCACGTCCCGACATAACTCCCTGAAGCAATTAGATTTGCTCCGCTTAATCGCCCGTTTAAGAGTGGATCTAGCCTCTCTGAATTCCACTCTCCGCTCTTCTCTGGTGTCTATGCTTGACCGTTGGAAACGTCTTCTGGCGCTAAGGCAGTTGGCCCGAAGCACGCCAAGTGCCTCGCTCCACCAATAGGCTGGAGGTCGCTTATACCTGGGTTCCCTTTTTCTTGGCATTGTTATATCACATGCTGTTGCTAGCGTTTCCGTCAGTTCATCCGCGTTCATGTTCAAGACGTCGCTTTCCACGCGTAGTGCTTCGATGAAAAGGTCCTTGTCAAAGGTTTTTGTCTTCCACCTGCGCGGGCATGTCCTATTTATCCGTACTGCCACGGAGTTTCGTTGGCCAATGGTATAACGGATGGCTTGATGATCACTGTGGGTGTATCCTTCACATACCCTCCACCTCATTTTCGTCATTAACGAAGGACTGCAGAAAGTCAAGTCGATGATGGACTCTCGACCCTCTCGGCGGAAGGTACTAGTGGTGCCCTCGTTGCACAGGGTAACATCCAACTTGGCTAGAGCTTCTAGTAAACTAGTCCCTCTCGCGTTGGTGCATCTGCTTCCCCACTCTACTGCCCAAGCATTGAAATCCCCTCCTATAACGACTGGTTTTCGTTCGGCGAGCTCCTCGGTGAGGACATCCAGCATATAGTGGAACTGGTCCATCGTCCATCTGGGAGGTGCGTAGCAACTGCAGATAAAAATTCCGTTGATCTTTGTGATCACGAAACCCTCGCGAGACCTCGAAACTACCTCCTGAATGGGATATCGGCCCATGACCTGGATGGCGGCCATTCCTACTTTATCCGTCACCCAATTACCGTTACCGGGGGGAACGCGATACGGCTCCGCGATAATTGCGACATCACATTTTGTTTCTGTCGTTGACTGCCACAACAGTTGCTGTGCGATGTCACAATGATTGAGATTAATTTGGGTTATCTCCATCACTGTTGGCTTGCCCTCGCCTGTTTGTACACAGGGCAATTAAAGCCTCCCGTCATATGGTCATTACTATCCTCTTTTTCGCAGAGCATACACCTTGGTTTTCCCTTGCAGTCGCTGGCAAAGTGTCCCTCTATTCCGCATTTCCTGCACAGTTTGGATCTATCTGGCCCCAAGCAGCCTTTCGCCAGGTGGCCGAAGTTTAAACACTTGAAACATCGCTCCAGTTGCTTGGGAACAGGCGGAATGATTCTAAAACGACCCACAGCCCAGCAGACGTTTATACTCTCTAACTTCAGTAACTTGTTCGCTGCGTCCGTTGAGAGACGAATCGTTGCGGTCTGCGTCCCGCGATACGCCTTTCGTAGTCGGATTTTCATCGGAACTTTGCCCAGGATGTTTTCCTCCTCCAACTTCTGACGTAGGTCTATCTCGGTGGTGAACAGACTGAGGTTCTTGCATTCTATCGATGCCTCGGAGGATAAGGCCCTTACGTTCGCTCCATCGCCGAGAACCCTTTCTACAAGATCCTTGAATGCTGAGCTCCTGATTTCTGGGTCTCTCTTCAGCTCGAACAGCATTTCGCCGTTCTGGGTGCGCCTGGACTTCACCACGCTCTCCTCCAGTTTCTTGAGGCCAGGGTCCTCTCGCATTTTTTTAAAGAGATCAGCGTATGATACGTTGCCCTTCGCTAAGGCGATGAGTGCATCGCCTTTGTCTCTCGCCCGCCGAGGATTAGGCTTCTTGTCTTTTGGCCCCTGCCACTTTTCATTCTCTTTCTTATTTTTTTCCACTATTTTCACTTTTCTCTCCCTCTCTTTTTCTTCGTTCCTTTGTTTTTTCTTGTTTCTTTTCCTAACCGTGCTCCAGTCGTTTCTCTTGCTATCGGTGCTGATCTGGTCATCGCTGTCACCCAGCTCTTCGCTGTCGCCCTGGGCGGCACTATCGTCTTGATCATCGTTGTCGTGATCGTCCTTGCGTTTTTTGAACATTTCTTCTTCTGCTGGTGAATGTGATTTGTGTCTTGTCATCCGATGTACAGCCAGCGGTTGTAGACTATGGGAATGCTCTAGTTCCTTTTTGATGTCCTCTGTTTCAATGGCAGGAATACCTCGTAGTACAACCTTAAATGGTTTTTCAGAAGGTATATCATGAGTGTAAAACTCATGATTGTTCTTTTTCAGGTACGTTCCAACGATCTTGTATTGTTCCAAATTGGGACAGGTAATCTTAATCCCTATGCTACACATTTTGAACACCGGCTGCAATTTCTGCGCCAGTAGCTCGGATCTCAAAGTACCGATGTCCTTTGATGTAGTGAAATAAGGCGGTACCTTCACATTTTTATCAACATTGACTGATTCCTCTCCAGTGTGGCCATCCAATAAAGCATAGCGGTTTCTTTCTAATATTGGCTCCTTGCCGGTATCCGATCGATGTCGTTTGTTGGTTCCATGTGGTATGCCTGGGTCGGTTGACCGTGTTTTCCCCATTATCGCAGTCCTCAAGGGCAGACAGGTGGTTGATGAATCGCAGGTAGACAATCTGAAAAGAGAAATAAATAACTTTTAAAAAAAACAGGTAGTAAATAGAGCTCCAAACACGTCCGTCTCTGTCGACGGTCAGTGTGGAATGATAAGATATTTTTTTGGGGTCCGCGTGTTTTATACTCTAGCGGTACACACTCACAGGATAGAGACAAATCGGCAGACTCAGCCAGAGGGACGAGTCCAACGAGATGAACGAATGAGCGTTAAAAGGGAGCGATGGCAAAAAAAATACATTCATTACGATTTGATCGCTCGTTGGATTCATATGCAGGGTAAAAAGGGTCCTTTTCAGGATCACAAAATTATCTTCAATCTAAAGAGTTTATTGTTTTGTTATCACTCGATATCCCTATCTTGTTCGGCTAAACCTTTCTGTTTAGCGATTTGTTGCCACTTGCCACAGCTTTCACAGTTGGAAGATTTCTTCCCATCCAGCTTTGTGACATGTTGTACAGTAAATTACATTCAATGCGACGTGCCGAAGCACCACTCAGTGTCGCATTGGAGGCGATTTTAACCTGTAATTGAACATTAGCGATGACAGTGGAACAGTGTCGACTTTCAATGTGGGGTCATAATTTGGATCTCTATGTTTACAAAAATGTCCAACTAAATAAGTCGCATTACATGTCCGTCCAATTAGCTAAATGTCGAACTAATTGGAAATTACTGTACTTTCAATCTGGAAACGATTTAAGAATTGGTGAAAATTGAATAATCAGGAAAGTCCCCAACTATCAATAAGCTCAGAACAACTGCCAAATTCACATACTCATCAGATCCTGGCAAACAAATTATGAAAACATCAATTTGTGTTTTATTATTATTTTGGATAATGCTTTAGAAAGCATTGAACTGTATTTCCTGAACTCTTTTTTGGAAGGTTTAATGGCCCTGAAAAGCGCCTTGTTTTATGGAATGGTTCCAATTTAGAAAACTTAGTACTCGTGGTTTTGAAAAAAACCATATCGAACGCCCTCGATGCCGCCTTGTTCTGGATTTGCCACCAAAGCAGTTTGTATAAAGAACAAACTTTTTTCTTCTGCTACCTGATGCCGTTTTGCGTTTGCCACTCGTCACTCGCTGCAACTGCCTGTTGTCTTGATGTCCACCGAACCGAATGTGTTCTGTTCCGAATGCGGGTTTTCTTATCGTCGCGAGCAGCTTTGCCAGCCAACTCGATCACTTCGGAGGCCGAAACTATATAACGCCGACTAGGTGGACTGGTGCACTGGTACTAACGCGCTCGGCCTAGCTACCCTTGCGGGGAACTCCAGATCAACACGGTTCGAGCGGGATTTTGCCTTTCCATTCACTTTTCCTCCTTTACCATGTCCAGACATGGCTGCTTGGGTTGGTTTGTTGATATGTTGTGATGCGAACCGATGTGGTGTACGGTTTGGATGAGAATGATCGTTACGGCAGCGGAGCGGTTTGTCCGTTTTGGTCGGTACGATTTGAGGAGCACAAAATGGACCAATCAAAAATGGGCACATAGTGCATTTGGACAATGCTTGATATTTCACATTTATTCAATTATTTATCTCAAGAAAAATGAAATGTTTTTCGTTATGATAGATGCGTAGATATATTTCCTATCAATTGATGCAAAAACCTTTGCGATCTATTGAGAAATGCTCGAGTTATAAGCGTTCCAAATCTTGCATTTTTTCCTACTTTTTCAGTGCCTAGATTTCCATTTCACCCCTTATTCCCGGTTAAACGTAGTCCTACGTCAAAATGTTTCTATTTTCACCATGCATTCAATTCAATAACGTTTATGTTCCGTTTATGTTTATGTTTTCACAAGGAATTTCAAATAAATATTGTTTTTTTTTCAACAATGAGTTTCAAATAAATCAAGTGAAGGTAACTATGTATTTATAAACTTAATCTATATGAGTAAAAATGATTTGGTGTCCGTTCCTCATGATTTAACTCAAGAACGGAGCAGCGGATTTAAACAGTCAGTATCAGGATTGATGCATCAGGTTTATATGTCAAAAAAGAAATTATATACCGCGAGTATAGACTATGTACATAAAAATAATTTCTGTGGGAATTTGAGTGTTCGAAATTATTTATATCAATATATCAATTGTGGGTGGGACGAAGTTCGCCGGGTCAGCTAGTTAATTAATAAAAACGAAATTTCTGTTTCAAATGTTAGACATTTTCAGATATCACATATCAGATATCTCATATATACTCCGATTTGACAACTTTTGGGTTCTTCCGGAGGGCCTGCTTCATAATCGCCCAATATTTCTCTATTGGGCGAAGCTCCGGTGCCTTGGGCGGGTTCATTTCCTTTGGCACGAAGGTGACCCCGTTGGCTTCGTACCACTCCAACACGTCCTTTGAATAGTGGCACGAAGCGAGATCCGGCCAGAAGATGGTCGGGCCCTCGTGCTGCTTCAATAGTGGTAGTAAGCGCTTCTGTAGGCACTCCTTAAGGTAAACCTGCCCGTTTACCGTGCCGGTCATCACGAAGGGGGCGCTCCGCTTTCCGCAAGAGCAGATCGCTTGCCACACCATGTACTTTTTGGCAAACTTGGATAGTTTCTGCTTGCGAATCTCCTCCGGAACGCTGAATTTGTCCTCTGCGGAGAACAACAGGCCCGGCAGCTGTCGAAAGTCCGCTTTGACGTTGGTTTCGTCGTCCATTACCAGGCAATGCGGCTTCATCAGCATTTCGGTGTACAGCTTCCGGGCTCGCGTCTTCCCCACCATGTTTTGCCTTTCGTCGCGGTTAGGAGCCTTCTGAACCTTGTATGTACGCAGGCCATCCCGCTGCTTGGTCCGCTGGACGAATGAACTTGACAAATTCAGCTTATTGGCGACATCCCGGACCGAACTTCTCGGATCACGTCTAAACTGCTTAACTACGCACTTGTGATCTTTTTCACTGACGGAACATCCATTTTTGCCGTTCTTCACCTTCCGGTCGATGGTTAGGTTCTCGAAGTATCGTTTTAGTACTTTGCTGACCGTGGATTGGACGATTCCCAGCATCTTACCGATGTCCCGATGTGACAACTCCGGATTCTCGAAATGAGTGCACAGGATTAATTCACGACGCTCTTTTTCGTTCGACGACATTTTTTCAAATTTACGAAAAATTGACAGTGAAGCATGGCCAACGTGATCTATACACTCTTATCTGATTATAAGCGAAAGCTGAAGATATAATTCCTAAAAATAAAATTTCTACAGCGTTTTTTCCGTGATGCAATTTTATGTGACACACCCTTTACGCTTCAAAGGTAATATATATAGTTACAATTTGGTAAGTAAACTGAATTCTATTTGTTTTTATTTCAAGAGTTATTAGACGGCAACAGTTAGGTGCGCACCTTTGCCTCGCACTACTCTACTATTTTTGACAGCAGAGGTAACCGTGGCAGTGTTCCGAGCTCTGCTTATAGACCTATTGAATGTAAAAATAATAATTGTGTTGATATCAACACAATTTTATTTTATTGGTATTCATGATTTTAGTGACGCTATGACTCAGGAATAACATTTTATTGAGTGGTTTTTATAGCTGTTTCGATGATGTTTGGTTGATATTACTTTATGGGAAGTGTGTGAAAACGATCGTTTTCTACACACTGTTTCGATAAATTATTGAATTATTTTGCTTATCGGGCAAAGGGTGAGGGGTAGATGAAAGAAGTGAGCGCCATTGTGGCAGTTATTTGTGGCTTCCTTCCACCTTCACCTTAACCTTCACTTGATTTTTTTAAACTGATTGTTGAAAAAAAAAACTATACTACAGCGCGGACTAGATGATATACAGTATCCGATTTCTTTTCACTGTATATAATCGAATCCTGAATATAATCGAGTCAAAAATTTTTTTTTCTTATTCGTTTTTTATGCATATTTTTTCCGTTTATTGAAAATAAAAGAAGAATTTAATTTTTGATTCATCCCCTTCAATTCTGATGCCTTCATTTGAAAGATGAGAGTACAGGATATAGTAGTGAAACATCTAAATTAATTTTTTTTTTTGGCAGACTTATCTCACTTCTTAACTGGGCGAACCTAGCCAGAATTTTCACCTGCCCCCGGGCTTCTGAATGTCAAAGGGGGACTAGGCTCTGCGGAATGCACGTATCTGCATGCTCGTGCTGTTTAGTTGTGCTGTTTTTTTTTGGCAGACTTATCTCACTTCTTAACTAGGCGAACCTAGCCAGAATTTTCACCTGCCCCCGGGCTTCTGAATGCCAAAGGGGGACTAGGCTCTGCGGAATGCACGTATCTGCATGCTCGTGCTGTTTCAGTTCTGACCGAGAAATTGTCGGACAATCGCGCAGGTGCTAAGGATGACCGAGTTTTGGATGCCGGCCAATTCCTTCTCCATATTCAACACCTTTAGCGCTTCCAGAAGTGTCTTCGGGACAATTCCAGTTCCAGAGAGAACGACTGGAACAATTCCTGGGACCTCCCTTAGCCCCCACAGTTCCTTGAGCTCCACGGCCAATGGTCGGTACTTGCAGATTTTGCGACCGTGGGTCTCCTCCAGATTCTGGTTCAGTTGAATAGCGACATCGATGATGGTGACTTTGCGGTCGCTCTTGTCGTAAACCATTATATCTGGGCGGTTGTGGTGGATCGAGAGGTCGGTCAGAACAGTGCGATCCCAGTACAGCTTGAAACGGTCATTTTCCAGGACAGGTACAGGCAGGTACCGGTAGTTTGGTACGTTGTCTTCCAGTAGAGCACATTGGAGCGCCAGTTGTCGATGAACAATACGGGCCACGTTGTTGTGGCCCTCGGTGTAGGCTGCGTTGGCCAAAACGGGACAGCCTCCCATAATGTGCTCTATGTTTTCACCTGGTTGATGGCACATCCGGCAAATGTCATCAACGTCTTGATGCCAGACGTACCGCCTGCAGTTTCTCGTCGGCATTATCCTGTCCTGGATGGCTATCATGTCGGCTTCTACTACTGAAGAGAGTTCACCACGCGTTAGCCACAGATTAGATGCGGCCTTGTCGACGTGTGGCCGGTCCAGTTGATGGGGGTGGGCACCATGTACTGCCTTCTGCTTCCAAGCTGCAATCTTCTCCTCCACTGTCTGCAGATTGCAGTTGAGTTGGTACTCCGCTTGCGCCAAGTGCAGAGCGCTGTATCCTCTGTCGGCGGCGCAGACAGCCCGGTATAGCGCATTTTGGTTGGCGCGTTCTGCGAAGTACTCGCGCAGTTGTCGTACCTGGGCAACACACAGTGCAGATATGTCGACTATTCCAAGTCCCCCTTCTTTGCGTGGCAGTGAAACTCTCTCCAGTGCCGATTGAGGATGGTGCATTCCGGCCTCTTTAAATGCTTTCCTCATCCTCCTCTCAAGGTCCTCTAGGTCAGTTTTGCTCCATTTGACTACACCAAAACTGAAGGTCAGCAGGGGAACCGCGAATGTGTTGATCGCGCGTACCTTGTTCCCCGCGTTGAGGAAAGTCCTCAGGACACAGTTCACTCGACTCAAGAACTTGTCTTGCAGCTCCGTCTTGATGTCGGAGTGGCGAATCCCGGTGAGCTGTCGGAATCCAAGGTATTTGTAGGATTCGCCACGAACCATGTCTTGTATAAACTCGCCGTCATAGACCTCGTAGCCTCCGGATTCGGTAAGTTGTCCCTTCAGCAGGTGGACACAGCGGCACTTGTCGAGGCCGAACTCCATGCAGATGTCCCTGCTTATATCTTCGACAACCCGGATAGCTACACCTAGACGCTGACGTGAATCAGCGTAGACCTTGAGATCGTCCATGTAAAAGGTATGGGTCACTTCTTCGTTGGCGCCGTCGCCATACCTTAACTTATAGCCATGACCGTTCCTATTGAGCGTCCTACTGAGGGGGTTCAGTGCCAGACAAAACCAAAGCGGGCTGAAAGAGTCGCCTTGGAATATCCCCCTCTTTATCTGCAGCGTTCTAGACTGCAACACATTTTCCCCATCACTGAGGTGCAGAGACGTACTCCACTGCCTCATCGCATGCTGCAGGAACCTAACGACGACGGGATCAATTTTGTAGAGCTCCAATACCCGGACGAGAAACGAGTGAGGAATGGAGTCATAAGCCTTCCTGTAATCGATGTAGGCCATGCTTAGGTTCCGCTGGTTGTAAACCGCCTGGCCGACGATGGCTGCGTCGATGATGGCCTGGTCTTTGCAGCCATGCGTATTTTTCCTGCATCCTTTCTGCTCTT
This sequence comes from Toxorhynchites rutilus septentrionalis, assembly GCF_029784135.1. NCBI lineage: Eukaryota > Metazoa > Arthropoda > Insecta > Diptera > Culicidae > Toxorhynchites > Toxorhynchites rutilus. Next base: position 92,322,302 of record NC_073744.1, read on the forward strand.
CTGCGATGATGTGATGTTGTTCGCAGTGAGCAGAAACTTTGGCGGTTATGATGCTGCTTAATATCTTGTACAGACTCGATAGGCACGTTATCGGTCTGTACTGTGATGGGTTCAATGTGTTGCTGTCTTTCGGGAGGAGGAATGTGACGCCACGGGTGGCGAATTCAGGGAGGTTGTGTGGGTCACGTAGCACCTTGTTGAAGCACTCAGCTATCTTTGGATGTGCGACGGTTAGCTTCTTGTGCCAGAAGTTCTGAGCACCATCGGGGCCCGGTGCTGCCCAGTTCCTCAGGTACCGCGAGGCTTCGCGGACATCGTTTTCTTCGACGATGATAGCTGGCATCTCTCCAATTTCACCACAACTCTCCTCCTCCCGTCTTAACCACATTTGCCCGTCGCGATGTTGTACTGGGGTCTCCCAAATACCAGCCCAGAAGTTCGTCACATCGCTAATATCTGGCAAACCTTCGCGGTAGTCGGGCTTCTCGTCGCTAATGTGGTCGTAGAACGCCTTTTCGTTATCTCTGAACATCCGATTTTGTTGTTGGCGCTTTGCAGAGTCAGAGTAACGTTTCAGCCGTTTTGTTAGGACGCTCAATTGCTGTACCAGTGTGTCGAGTTTTTCCGTCAGCTGGTGAGCTCCCAGCTGGCGAAGTTCAGTAGGCCGCACGATCACAGCAACTTGGCGACATAATTTCGCCGATCTGCTGCCTCTTTTGTACGCCATCAGTCTTCCAATTGCGGCGCGCTTGTTTAGGATCCGTTGCTCCAATCTCCTTCGCCATGGAGGCTCACGCCTTTCACGGAGATGTTGGAGCAGTCCGCCTCTTGGCCTAATACGGTATCCTAAACTTTTGGCGGTCGCCACAGCAGCGCAGTAAACTTTCAGTTGCAGCTCCTCCATGTTCTCAGCATCAACCAAGTGCAGCGGAAGAACGTGCTCGTTCATGAGCTTTACTGCACTTGTCAGCCTGCGGGAATGCTGCAACTTCGGGATCCTGGGGCGCGACAATGGGTCTGTGTCGCGGAACTGTGAGATCGCCTCGTCGTAATGGAAGACCAGATCGCGTAGTAGTTGTTGATCTGGCTGTGGGTCTTCCGGCTCAGGGGGTTGTTGTACTGTGGCCTCCACTGGTGCTGATTCGCGTGCCCCACTCGCGAATGAATTGCTCAGCCGTACTGAACTTCGTCTCGACACATCGCTTGCTCTGTTGTTCCTGGAGCTTATTTCTCTCTGCACCTGCTGCTTGATCTCGTCGATTTGCGTTTGGGAGAGCATGTTGTTGCGTACTATCGCTCTACGCCTCGCGTTCATCGCGTTCTGATCAAGCCTCCCGACGAACTCTGGATACGCTTCCTCGAACATTGTTAGAATGCGAGGGCGACCGCTCATGTCCGTCTCCAAAGCAGTGCAGATGTAATAGGCGCGGATCACGAATTCGTTCATTTCGTGTGTCCACATGATCCGGCGCCTAGTGGTACCCACGAGTGTGGACGACTGCCGACTGGCAGTCACAACACGCCTCGTAGGCGCAGCGTTTCTTCGGTGATGTCGATGGCTGCTGTTTCCGTGTGGCGGTAGCTCTTCGGGTTGAACCCGGCTGGTGGCCCGCTCTTGCACCTCGCCCTCCAGCCGCTGGCCGCTCGCTCTTACGCCCGTTCCAGGACCAGCTCCAGTTCGGGGACCCTCCTCGGGCGATCGCATTCTGAGTATTCTTCGTGAACGTAGCTCCATTTTCTGGGTGTATCTCCTTTGCCCGGGAGACAGCGGGTTGGCAAGGCCTCCATGACCCGGGAGGCCTTCCCCGGGAGAGATATAGATTTTTTTTTTTTTAATTTAATTTATTTTCAACTGGCTCAGCAACGTTAAGCATCAATGAGCCGTGTTTATGTATAGGGAAAAGCCTCTGTGAGTAGAACTATGCAAATGTTCTTTCTCATAAAGGCATAAAAACCCTATGATTTTTTCAAGAAATAGAACAATATAAATAATTATACAACAATTCATTATAAAATATTATTTAAGACTTCTTCTTGAGGTTTTTTTATAGAGAAAACCACCTCCTTGAAGATTGCGAGCAATTGCGTGCATCTGAGTATTTTTGAGTTCTGAGGAAAATAGTTGAACAAAAATGAAAACGTTAATAACCATATATTATTGATAAATAATAAAAATATTCATAACAAAAAACAGGAAGTGGGTTATATCTATGGTATAACCGCAAGGGTGACGTAGGACTATCGTTGATTTAGAGATCATTTGTTTGAAGTTGAATCTGAATTCATTCTGAATGAATGGATATTTGGGCGACTTCGAAAACGAGAGCGTTACGTTGGAGGCACAAGGTTTTATGCATCCAATATTGGATACGGAAATATCCTACTGATGGGGAAGAATAATCTTCAGAACCTATCCTGTTAATTGCGATTGATTGAAAAACAACAAAACCAAATGTATTTGATCACCGTGTTACATGGAAAGAAAACATTCAAATAAACTCTTTAACATGAATATATTTTGAAAATTCCCAAAGGAACTGACAGATTATTTTCAGTAACGATTAGATATTTCCACATTTTCCTCGATACTGGAAGCCCACCAGTGGTTAATGCCAACTCGATAACCACCTGTTAATAGCACTTGATTGAAACATATTTGGTCACAGTGTTACATGGATAGAAAACATTCAATTAAACTCTTTCACATGAATATATTTTGAAAATTCTCAGAGGAACTAGCAGATTATTTTCAGTAACGATTAGATATTTCCACATATTCCTCGATACTGGAAGCCCACCAGTGGTTAATACCAACTCGATAACCACCTGTTAATAGCACTTGATTGAAACATATTTGGTCACAGTGTAACATTGATAGAAAACATTCAATTAAACTCTTTCACATGAATATATTTTGAAAATTCCCAAAGGAACTGGCAGATTATTTTCCAGCAATGATTAGATCTTTCCGGAACTTTCTCGATGCTGAATGGCATCCTAACGGAAAGAGTTCTGCGCGTGTATGTGCCGATCCTTCGCCGTCCACCTCCTCCAGCACGTTAGGCAACGATGTTGTCTTGTCGATGTCCTCACGAAAAATGAATGTGTCTCACGTTTCACGTTTCACGTTTCTTTGTTTTTAAGAGGCTTTAAACTTTGCAGTTCATTCGCCTCCAGCCCAGTGAAGAGCCACAATAAAACCAGTCCAGAGGGGACTGGCGAAAGGGAAACCAACAAAATCACTCATCAGACCCGTCCGCTCGACTCTCGGTTAAAGAAGAAGGTAGGAAGGGATCCTATGCTTCATAAGATATTTAATATATGCTGTAAAGAAAAGTAAAAATTTACTGATCCGAGGACCAAAGCAGTAACGAAGCACAAGTGACCTAGCGAAAGGCGTGTTCCAAAGCCAAAAAACAAAACGGCCCCTCTCAGGAGGATAGGAAGGAAAGGAGTGGAAAGGATTTGGGTGGGATTAGTGGATTGGGAGGGGGTGGGAGTGGTATGGGAAGGAAAGAGGGGAGGAGTAGGTGTGGGGTGGGGTGAAATGAAATGAAATACAGTTTGAATAGATAATAAAATATAGTGGTTTTGAATTTAATGGTATATAGTATAGCTGAAAAATGGAGAGGTTTATTTAATGAATTTATTCTCCTTGGTGAGTGTGGCTGTAGGAATAGGAAGTTGATTAAAGTATAATGTAATGGATAGAAGATAGATGTGGGTATGAAAGTATATATTATATTATTTGTTATTTAATATTATTGAATGCGTGTATATACATGTATGAATACCTTCCTTCCGACCCGTACATACATGTGTATACACACATAAACACGCATACATGACTGTGAAGTGGCGAACTTTAATAAGCACTTTCCAAGGTATTTAGTATTTCGGTTTAGATTTTACCAAAGAAGTCGGTTTCTTTCAGAAACGCAATTAAATTGGTTTCTTGGGTCTCGTCTCTACTGAGGATATCTCGGAGACTCTGACCTATGTTGTGTCGGACTCGAGCATCTTTGGTATGTTGACATTCAAGTAAAAGATGGCTAACGGAAACCGGAGCTTCGTTGCAAGCACATTGGGGTTTTTCGGCTCTGCAGAACAAGTGTGAGTGGGTGAAGTTAGTGTGCCCAATTCGAAGACGGGTAAGGACTTGCCTTTCCCTACTATTGAGGCGGTCATCCCAAGGGAGAGTGGAATTTTTAATTTTATGAAGATGAGTGGGACGGCTGTTTATCCAGCCTATGTCCCAGCTTTCACGGACTTGCTGTTTTACCCAGCGGACAATGTCAGATGGAGGACAGGGCATGTCTGGGGGATCTATTTTGCTGCCCTTGCCGGCCAGTATGTCGGCGGCTGTGTTTCCACGGATTCCTGAGTGACCAGGAACCCAGCAGAAGGAGATGTTTTTATTTGAAGCAGCCTCTTCTGTTTGCTTAATCCATGGGTGTTTGCTGTTTCCACTCAGAAGATCGTGGAGACAGCTAGCTGAGTCTGAGAATATTGTGGTAGGAAGAAACTCATGGGTGCATTCTTGGGTAGCTATTAAAAGGGCGAAAGCTTCCGCACTGAAGATGGAGCATTGCGGTGGAAGAGAAAAGCTACCAGTGTATCTACTCTCAAAGACTCCACATCCAACTCCATCGGCACTGACTGAACCATCTGTGTATACCTGGTGGTTGATTTGAAAATTGGATGCAACGAGGTTATTGAAGCAGGCTTTGACTTTTGGAGAAGGGTCTCCCGCTCGAACTGTCTTGAGAAGTTCAAGGTTAATGTTCGGCGGTTTGACGTTCCAATTTCTTCCCGTCGCAGATGAACGTTCACATATATCGGGAAGATCTTTGTTCGTGAGATTTTTGAACCATGTTTTAGCTCTATGTATTAATGGGACATTGTGGTCGCTTTCGGGGAGTGACAAGTGACGGATGGCTTTATTGGTGATGGCTTTTGTTACCAGGTGGGTGAAGGGAAGTTGCCCACTTTCTGCCATTACAGCAAGAGTGGGACTGGTGGGAAAAGCGCCAATTGCGAGCCTAATTGCTTTATTGTAAATTGGTTGAATGGTGTTTAACACCCTGTCCCCTCCACGGCTGAAGGTGCCTATTCCGTAAAGGATTTGTGGGACCAACCAAACATTTACAACATTTAGCAACGTCTTTCTATGACCAGAGGCTAGGTTGCCTGCGATAGACTTGATGATGTTCAATTTCTTTCTGGTGGCTATTTTGGTCTTTTGGGAATGTGATAGGAAGTTGAGTTTCTTGTCGAAAGTAACCCCTAGTATTTTCAATGTCCTCATTGTAGGGATCGGGATTTTGTTGAGCTGAAGATAGGTTCTCCTTCTGAGAGCTTTTCCGATATGTATGTGTTTGGATTTCTCCGGGGAAATTTTAAAACCTGTTTTTAGAGCCCAGTTTTGGATGGAGTCTAAGGTTTTTTGAAGCCTCTTTCTCTGAATTAAGCCGAAGCAGCTCGTAGAGATAAGAGTGATGTCATCTGCATAGACTATGACCTTTATATGGTCCGGGATAATCTCGAATAGAGATTGCATGGCAATGTTGAAGAGGGTTGGTGAAAGTGCTGAGCCTTGTGGGAAGCCGTTTTCTGGGATTTTTAGAGAAGATTGGTGGTTGTTAATAACGGTTTTGAAAGACCGGTTTTCTAGAAAACTTTTAACGAAGAGACCTAATCTCCCACGAATCCCCCAGTCGAAAAGGCTTTTCAGCACTGGGTACCTCCATGCCCGATCGAAGGCCTTGGATAAATCCAGGGAAACAATATCAATGTGGTGTAATTTTTCAGTTGCGTCGTCTAGGATTTTTTCGATTGCTACGAGGCAATCTTCTGTACCTTTTCCCGCACGGAAGGCGAATTGTCTGGGATCAATCAGCTTATTTGACTCTAGAAAAGTCGTTAAGCGTCGATTGACCATTTTTTCCAAGACTTTCCCAACACAACTTAGGAGAGTGATGGGGCGGAAATTGTCAAGAAGATGGTTGTTCATGTCTGGTTTCGGGATACAGATCATTAAACCCTCTTTCCAGCAACTGGGGAGGGTTCCACTGTCCCAGACTTTGTTGAGGAGCTTCAGAAGTGCTTTTTTCCCGAGATGGGGTAGATTCTTAAGCATAGGGTAGCTAATGTCATCAGGTCCTGTGGATCCTTGTTTGACTTTGTTCAGTACCCAATCGAGCTCTTTGAGGGAGAGGTTTTTGTTGAAGTCAAATTCCACATCGGTATGAAAATCGATGGGAATTCTTTCGCATTCCGTTTTGTGGGTTAGAAAGGTTTGGTCGTAGTTTTGATTGGAGGAGGCGGAAGCAAAGAAATCTCCAAACGCCTCGGCGATGATTTTCCGGTCATTGGTGTATTGACCGTTAATTAGAAGATTATATTCTTTGCTTCTTTTCTTTCCATGAAGCCTGCCAATCTTACTCCATAAATCCTTTGTTGACGCGTTGGGATTAATTTCGCTGACGAATTTAACCCAACTGTTGTGCTTGGCTGTGTTGATAGCAGTCTTAGCTTCTTTGCGAGCCCTTTGGAACTCTGCAAGCAGAGTGGGTCTCAGTGGGCTGTCCGGATGGGCCTTTCTTAATTTGCGTAGGGCCTTACGTCGACCTTTGATCGCTGCCTTCAGCTCAGGCGACCACCATGGGACACATTTCCTGCCAGGGATGCCACTGGTTCTGGGGATGTGCACCATTGCAACTTCTAGGACAACTTTGGAGAATTCCTTGGCTGTCCAATCTCGTTTAGCGGAGAGGCGGTTTTCAATGTCAAACTGATAGCCAGCCCAGTCAGCGTATTCAAATTTCCATCTTGGCCTTGTTGAAAACTCTGGAGAAGTTTGGCCGAAGGAAGTGAAGATTGGAAAATGATCGCTTCCGCAAGTATCATCGTGGATGTTCCAAGAAAGTTTTGAAGATAGTTTGTCTGATACTATAGTGAGATCGATGGCTGAAGTAGTACCAGAATAATGGATTCTGGTGTGTTGGCCGTTGTTAAGAAGGAGAAGAGAATGGTCGGATATGAAATCCTCAATGATGGATCCTTTTCGATCGAGGTATGCACCTCCCCAGGCGTATGAGTGGGCGTTGAAATCACCCATAAGCATGATTGGGGCGGGAAGTTGGGCGAACAGATGGTCCAGTTGGCCGCGTAGAGTGTTCGGATCGGAATCATTAGTGATGTAGATGCTAACGACGGTGATTGGAAAGGGGTGTTTAATGCGCACTACCACTGCCTGAAGATCAGTGGTAATGGGAAGAAGATCATGTGGAGTGCCATCTTTGATTGCGATTGCAACTCCGTTTTTTGAGGGGTTGGGACCCTCTTTGAAATATGTGATATATTTTGAGATGAAGTGTTTATCGAAGTTGTTTGGAGTCATAGTTTCTTGAAGGGCTATGACTGTGGGATTAGAGTTTGAAATAAGCATTTTCAGTTCTAGAATATTTCGTCGGATACTTCTGATGTTCCATTGTATCCCGAATTTCTGTGTTGGAGTGAATGTGTTGGTGTTTTTAACTCTAATTCCTAAGTCTTAATTGTGTGTATGTTTGAACTATTCAAAGAGAATTAGTTCGATGGTCCTTTACCCTTGGAAAGAGAAGCTTTCTTTGAGGTATTGGTGTTGTTTTTGTTTGGTGTAGAAGTCTTTGGAGTGTTTGTTGTGTTTGTGTTGTTTTTTGTTGAATGTGCGTTGCTGTTGTTGTTATTGTTGTTTTTTGTTTGATGTGTGTTGTTGTTGTTGTTTTTTGTTGGTGTTGTGTTGTTATTTGTTGGTGGTGTAGTTCTTTGTTCGTTTTTTGTTCTTTTCTTGTCCTTGTTATTTTGGATTTCATCTTCGGATTTTTGATCAGAATCAGAAGATGATCCTTTCGCCATTTTCCGTTTATTTTTATTTTTGTTTGGAACATCAGAAGTGTCCATTGAAATGACTGATTCGGATTCGGATTCCGTTGTTGAGCTGTCGGTTGTCGACTCTGTCATAGAAGTATCGATTGTAGTGTCAATTGGGGGAGTGCTTTCGCGGCTAGAAGAGGCCGAAGCGGCCGAGGCGCAGTTGCATTTGCAGTTGCAGCTGGGTGTTGGTTTTTGCAAGTTGGAGAGTCTGTCTTGCAGAACACTTGCAAAAGTTGGTCCATTATTTTGACCGTTGTATCTTTCTTTCGCCTCTTTGTGGGAGATACCATAGTCAATTCTTATTTTTGTGATGTTGTTCTCAGTTTGCCATACGGGGCATTTCCTATTCGAAGAGGAATGGTCCCCTTGGCAATTCAAGCAAAATGCTGAAGCATTGCAGGTTTTAATTCCATCCTTTTGTTCTGGATGTTCCTGTCCACAATTTCGGCAAAGCGGGTTCTCGCGTTTGCATCGTTTGCTAGTATGTCCAAATTTGTAACACTTAAAGCATTGCATTGGGTTGGGGTAGAAATTTCTAGTCCCAGCCCGAATAAATCCAAAATTAATGAAATTATCATACCATTTCGTTCAGTTGTTTAGGAGCTATTAACGCTCAAAATCTCGGTCTCCGGCGTAACGCTTTCGTTTTCGAAACTTTGATTTTACACCCCGGTATAGAAATGAAAGACGTAGTCCTACGTCAATATATTTGGTCACAGTGTTACATGGATAGAAAACATTCAATTAAACTCTTTCACATGAATATATTTTGAAAATTCCCAAAGGAACTGGCAGATTATTTTCCAGCAATGATTAGATCTTTCCGGAACTTTCTCGATGCTGAATGGCATCCTAACGGAAAGAGTTCTGCGCGTGTATGTGTCGATCCTTCGCCGTCCTCCTCCTCCAGCACGTTAGGCAACGATGTTGTCTTGTCGATGTCCTCACGAAAAATGAATGTGTCTCACCACCAGAATATCGCTTAAGTATGCTTTTTGTGTGTGATTGAATCGAGAGAAGGTGTGGTTTACGATGGCAATTTGGAAGGCAAACTAGAGGGGAATGAACTCTCTGAGCTCGGAACTTTCGGCGACTGAGCAATAATCGATTGCGGGCGCATACAATATTGGATACGGAAATCCCAGCAAACATTAAATCGTATAATTTTGCACGTGCCAAGTCTTACAAGAAATCCGAATAAATCAGAATCGCATATAATATCAATCAAAGTATGTATCGTGTATATTTGAAATCGCATAAAATGTAAAAACTCGATTTTATATACCATTATCAAATTAAGTCGCAATTCGGTAAAATAAACATCGATTTTATGATGTATATTGTCGTAAAATATAATTAATCGGCATTATATGCGTATATTACGCTGATGCAGTTTATGAGTCGTAAAAGCGTATAATTTAAATCGATTCAGTACTGTAGTAAATCGTGTTGCATGCTGAAGAAAATCATGAAACAGTAAATCATATTAGATCCTAATAGAGAACATATTACATCATATTGAAATGTCAATGATGCACTCGAAAGTTTTAACCGCTGTTGAATTAATCTTCAGATAGCCGCGCGAGATAGCTGGTGGATGATAATCCAGACGATCGGAGTTCGAACCCACATCGGAGCAGTTTCCACCAAACATCAATCTGTGTCATTTTAAACATTCATATTCCACTCCCAACATAAGTCAATCAATCAATTATTGTTTCTACGAACATAAATACTCATATATAAAAATGGCGATTCGTGAGGTTATAATAAACAATTCACGAAAATATTTTGCGCCATTTGTTTTTTTTTCTATGTCTGTAATAAATCGTATATGAGTATGGCAAAAGTCGTATTTGGTGCTTTGACAATTCATGAATATATTCATATTAGATCGCAATTCAATTCCAACACAATCGCTATTATAGCCGGTCAAAGTTGCATATTCATCCAAACAAATTCGGTAAGCATTTGCCATGTATGTATATGGCCTCCACTTTTGCATGCATATGCCAGTTAGGCGCATTATATGCCAACCAAATTTTAGGGCATATGATGTTATATATACGCTTGTTATGCGATTTAATGTTTGCTGGGATATCCTACTGATGGGGAAGAATAATCTTCTGAAGCTATCCTGTTAATTGCGATTGATTGAAAAACCACAAAACCAAATGTATTTGATCACAGTGTTACATGGAAAGAAAACATTCTAATAAACTCTTTTACATGAATATATTTTGAAAATTCCCAAAGGAACTGGCAGATTATTTTCAGTAACGATTAGATATTTCCACATTTTCCTCGATGCTGGAAGCCCACCAGTGGTTAATGCCAACTCGATAACCACCTGTTAATAGCACTTGATTGAAACATATTTGGTCACAGTGTTACATGGATAGAAAACATTCAATTAAACTCTTTCACATGAATATATTTTGAAAATTCCCAGAGGAACTGGCAGATTATTTTCAGTAACGATTAGTTATTTCCACATTTTCCTCGATACTGGAAGCCCACCAGTGGTTAATACCAACTCGATAACCACCTGTTAATAGCACATGATTGAAACATATTTGGTCACAGTGTTACATGGATAGAAAACATTCAATTAAACTCTTTCACATGAATATATTTTGAAAATTCCCAAAGGAACTGGCAGATTATTTTCAGTAACGATTAGTTATTTCCACATTTTCCTCGATACTGGAAGCCCACCAGTGGTTAATGCCAACTCGATAACCACCTGTTAATAGCACTTGATTGAAACATATTTGGTCACAGTGTTACATGGATAGAAAACATTCAATTAAATTCTTTCACATGAATATATTTTGAAAATTCCCAAAGGAACTGGCAGATTATTTTCAGTAACGATTAGTTATTTCCACATTTTCCTTGATACTGGAAGCCCACCAGTGGTTAATGCCAACTCGATAACCACCTGTTAATAGCACTTGATTGAAATATATTTGGTCACAGTGTTACATGGATAGAAAACATTCAATTAAACTCTTTCACATGAATATATTTTGAAAATTCCCAAAGGAACTGGCAGATTATTTTCAGTAACGATTAGATATTTCCACATTTTCCTCGATGCTGGAAGCCCACCAGTGGTTAATGCCAACTCGATAACCACCTGTTAATAGCACTTGATTGAAACATATTTGGTCACAGTGTTACATGGATAGAAAACATTCAATTAAACTCTTTCACATGAATATATTTTGAAAATTCCCAGAGGAACTGGCAGATTATTTTCAGTAACGATTAGTTATTTCTACATTTTCCTCGATACTGGAAGCCTACCAGTGGTTAATACCAACTCGATAACCACCTGTTAATAGCACTTGATTGAAACATATTTGGTCACAGTGTTACATGGATAGAAAACATTCAATTAAACTCTTTCACATGAATATATTTTGAAAATTCCCAAAGGAACTGGCAGATTATTTTCAGTAACGATTAGTTATTTCCACATTTTCCTCGATACTGGAAGCCCACCAGTGGTTAATGCCAACTCGATAACCACCTGTTAATAGCACTTGATTGAAACATATTTGGTCACAGTGTTACATGGATAGAAAACATTCAATTAAATTCTTTCACATGAATATATTTTGAAAATTCCCAAAGGAACTGGCAGATTATTTTCAGTAACGATTAGTTATTTCCACATTTTACTTGATACTGGAAGCCCACCAGTGGTTAATGCCAACTCGATAACCACCTGTTAATAGCACTTGATTGAAATATATTTGGTCACAGTGTTACATGGATAGAAAACATTCAATTAAACTCTTTCACATGAATATATTTTGAAAATTCCCAAAGGAACTGGCAGACTATTTTCAGTAACGATTAGATATTTCCACATTTTCCTCGATACTGGAAGCCCACCAGTGGTTAATACTAACTCGATAACCACATTTTAATAGTACTTGATTGAAAAATATTTGGTCACAGTGTTACATGGATAGAAAACATCCAAATAAACTCTTTCACATGAATATATTTTGAAAATTCCCAAAGGAACTGGCAGATTATTTTCCAGCAATGATTAGATCTTTCCGGAACTTTCTCGATGCTGAATGGCATCCTAACGGAAAGAGTTCTGCGCGTGTATGTGTCGATCCTTCGCCGTCCACCTCCTCCAGCACGTTAGGCAACGATGTTGTCTTGTCGATGTCCTCACGAAAAATGAATGTGTCTCTTCTTCTTCTTCTTTTTGGCTTTAAGAGGGTTTAAACTTTTCAGTTCATTCGCCTCTAGCTCTGAGAAGAGCCTTTGAAAACCAGTCTTGAGGAGGCTGGTGAAAAAGAAGAAAAACCACACTCAGCAGACCTGTCTGTTCAGTTGTAAAACCGGGTGAAGGTAGGAAGGAATCCTATGCTATGTAAGATGTTTAATATAGGCTGTAAAGAAATTGTATTGTTATTAATTAGTACCAAAGCGGCGACGAAGCATCGTAGAACCAAGCCCTAGAACAAAGGGAAAGGGAGGGAGTGGGGGGGTGGGTGAAAAGGAAGGGATGATGAGGAAAAGGGTGGGATACAGAGGAAAGGAATGAAGGGAGGCAAATGCGATGTTGGGTGATTTATGAATGTAGTAAAATTTAATGGTGTTAGTAAAATGCTGGATAAGAATGAATTAGTGTAGTTAGGAAATGTTATGTCAGAGGTAATGTAAATTTTATAGTACTGGTTATGTATTGTAAATTATATATAGGTGATGTAAATTATATAGTACTGCTAAATTTGCTGAAAGATTAATGTAAGTAAAGGTTTTTGTGAATTAAGCGAAAATGTTTATTGGTTATATATTATTGTATGATTTAACATTTTTATGTATTTTTCTGTGTTTATATGTATACCGTACATACGCAAAATTCTGTTTGCTTTCATGATTTTGTTTTTATACATATGTATGCATGCGTATGTACATGTATACATGTATACACGTTTATTAATTTATATATGGATACGTAACGGTGAAGTGATTAATTTAAATAAAGATATGTTTTAGAATTTAGATTTTACCAAAGAAGCCGGTTTCTTTCAGAAACGCAATTAAATTGGTTTCCTGTGTCTCGTCTCTACTAAGAATGTCTCGGAGACTCTGACCTATATTGTGTCGGGCACGAGCATCTTTGGTGTGTTGGCATTCTAGTAGAAGATGCCTAACTGAAACTTGGGCTGAGTTACATGCGCAAAGTGGTCTTTCGGTTTTCTCCATTAGGTGTGAGTGTGTGAAAAAAGTGTGTCCAATTCGAAGACGGGTTAGCACCCGTCTTTCTTTGCTGTTGTTTTGATCGAACCAAGGAAGCGTGGTATTTTTGATTTGATGGAGATGGGTGGGAGGGCTATTTAACCAGCCTATGTTCCAGCTTTCGCGAATTTGCTGACCCAGCGAACTATATCAGTTCGAGGACAGGGTATAACTGGTGGTTCTATTTTGCTACCCTTACCGGCCAGTTTGTCTGCGGCTGTGTTTCCGAGGATTCCGGAATGACCAGGAACCCAACAGTAGGAGACGTTTTTTCTGAAGCAGCCTCTTCTGTCTGTATTATCCATGGGTGTCTACTGTTTCCACTGAGCAGGTCTTGAAGACAGCTAGCTGAATCGGAGAAAATTACCGTAGGAAGGTGATCATGGGTACACTCTTGTGTAGCTATTAATAGAGCAAAAGCTTCCGCACTGAAGATGGAGCATTGCGGTGGAAGAGAAAAGCTACCGGTGTATCTGTTCTCGAAGATTCCACACCCAACTCCATCGGAGTTAACAGAACCTTCTGTGTAGACCTGGTGTTCGTTATGAAAGTGAGTAGCCGTGAGATGGTTGAAGCAGGCTTTAATTTTTGGTGGAGGGTCGCCCGCACGGACAGTCTTGAGAAGATCAAGATTCACGTTCGGCGGTATGGCGTTCCATTTTCTTCCCGTGGCAGTTGAAAGTGCACATATATCGGGAAGGTCTTGGTTCGTGAGGTCTTTGAACCAATTTATAGCTCGAATTACTGATGGTGCGTTGGGGTCATTGTCAGGAAGTGAGAGTTGTCGGATGGCTTTGCTCGTGATGATTCTTGTTACAAGGTGTTTGAAAGGCAGATGACCACTTTCCGCCATAACAGCAAGAGTGGGGCTTGTGGTGAAGGCTCCTATTGCTAGCTTTATTGCTTTGTTGTAGATGGGTTCAATAGTGTTGAGTACTCTGTCCCCACCACGGCTGAAGATGCCTATTCCGTAGAGAATTTGGGGGATCAACCAGACATTGATAATTTTGAGCAATGTTTCTCTGTGTCCAGAGGATAAACTTCCTGTAATAGACTTCAGGATATTCATTTTACCGTTGGCTGCTTTTTTGACTAATTGAGCATGATGTAAAAAGTTAAGCCTGGTATCGAAGGTTACGCCCAGTATTCTTAGTGTTCTCTTCTGAGGGATTTCGGTTTGATTAAGCTTTAGGGCGGATTTCTTTTTGAGTGTTTTGCCAATGTGAATGAATCGGGATTTTTCTGGCGAAAATTGGAATCCTATGTTTTGGGCCCAGTTTTGTATGGAGTCAATTGTACTTTGAAGTCTCTTTCTCTGTGCTAACCCAAAGCCACTGACAGAAACAAGAGTGATATCATCAGCATAAACAAAAATGTTTATACTGTCGGGAATTAATTCGAAAATAGGTTGCATGGCAACAGTGAAGAGTGTTGGAGAAAGGACTGAACCTTGGGGGAAACCGTTTTCAAGGATTTTCAATGAAGACTTGTGATTGTTGATGATTGTTTTAAAGGTTCTGTTTTCCAGAAACCCTTTGATGAAGAAGCCTAATCTACCACGAACCCCCCAGTTGAAAAGATTTTTCAGAACTGGGTACCTCCATGCTCGATCGAAGGCCTTGCTAAGATCGAGGGATACAACATCTGCGTGCAGATAACGTTCAGCGGCGTCGTCTAGGACTTTTTCGAGAGCTACGAGGCAGTCTTCTGTGCTTTTACCCGCGCGGAAGGCAAATTGTCTAGGGTCAAGCAGCTTGTTTGACTCTAAAAAGGTCGTTAAGCGCCGGTTGATAATTTTCTCCATGATTTTACCTATGCAACTCAGAAGAGTGATGGGACGGAAGTTGTCCAGCAGGTGATTATTTTTGTCTGGTTTAGGCAGGGAGACCATTAGGCCTTCTTTCCAGCAATTTGGGAAAATTCCACTGTTCCATACATTGTTGTAAAGTTTTAAAAGAACTTTTTTCCCAAGATAGGGTAGGTTTTTCAGCATTGGGTAGCTGATATCATCTGGTCCAGTGGAGCCGCGTGTTGCTTTGTTTAAGGCCCATTCTAGTTCTTTGAGGGAAATAGTTTTGTTGAAGTCAAAATTTGCGTCGGTGTTAAAATCAATGGGGATTTTTTCGCATTCTGCCTTGCGGGTTTGGAAGGTAGTATCGAAGCTTTGGTTGGATGAGGTGGAGGCAAAGAAATCTCCGAAAGCCTCTGCTATAGTTTTCCGATCATTTGTATAATGACCGTTAATTAAAAGGTTGTATTCATTGTTCCTTTTTTTGCCATGAAGTCTGCCAATTTTGCTCCATAATTCCTTTGACGACGTGTTGGGATTAATATCGTTGACGAATTTAATCCAGCTGTTATGCTTGGCTGTTTTAATAATAGCTCTAGCATTGTTGCGAGCCCTTTGGAATTCCTCTAGCAAAGTGTGCTTAGATGGGTTATCCGGATGGGCCTTTCTTAGCTTGCGTAAGGCTTTTCTTCTGTCTTTGATGGCTTTATTTACTTCAGGTGTCCACCATGGGACGCATTTTCTACCAGGATTTCCGCTGGTTCTAGGAATGTGCCGTATTGTAACCTCAAGGACGGCTTGGGAAAAGTCCTCGGGTGTCCAATCTTGTTTGGCTGAGAGGCAGCTTTCAATGTCACATTGATAGCCAGCCCAGTTTGCATATTCAAATTTCCATCTCGGCCTTGTTGAAACTTCTGGAGAAGGTTGGCCAAGGGAAATACATATTGGGAGATGATCGCTGTTGCAGCAATCATCGTGGGTGTTCCATGAAAGCTTTGAACAAAGTTGAGGGGATTCGATGGTGAGATCTATGGCCGAAGAAGAGCCAGAAGCAGAATTGATTCTGGTGTGTTGGCCGTTGTTCAGAAGAGTGAGAGTATTATCGGAGAGAAAATCCTCTAAAATGGAACCTCTTCGATTGAGGTATGAACATCCCCAGGCGTATGAGTGAGCATTGAAATCACCCATAAGGAGAACTGGGGAGGGAAGTTGGTTAAGAAGATGGTCCAGTTGATTCCGTAGAAGAGCCGGGTCGGACGTAGGAGAAATGTATATGCTGGCTACTGTGATTGGAAAAGGAAGGTTTACTCGTATTGCCACTGCTTGTAGAGCGGTGTTAACGGGGAGAAAATTGTGGGGGGTGCCGATTTTTATTGAAGTTGCAACCCCGTTGAATGAAGGGTTGGGTCCTTCTTTGAAGTAAGTGGTGTATCCTTTGATAGAATCTTTGTGAAAATTTCTCTGCGTCATAGTCTCTTGAAGAGCTATGATTGTGGGATTATATTTATAAATTAATGTTTGTAATTCCGGAAAATTTCTCTGGAGACTTCGAATGTTCCATTGAATAGCTAGTTTGCTCGTTGGAGTGAATGTATTGACGAGTAAGGTGGATCTTATTTCCCCTTTGAAGGGGTGCTGTTCTTTCCGGATTTCTTGTAATTTTTGTTTTGCTTGTTGTTGTTTTGTGTGTTGTTGTTTTGTGTGATGTTGTTTTGTGTGTTATTGTTTTGTGTGTTATTGATTTGTGTGTTGTTGTTTTGTGTGTTGTTGTTTTGTGTGTTGTTGTTTTGTGTGTTGTTGTTTTGGGTGTTGCTGTTTTGTGTGTTGTGGTGTGGTGCGTTGTTTTGTGTGTTGTTTTTTTGTGGTGTGGTTTCCGTTGATTCCTGATTGTTTCGTGTCTTCTTCCTTTGTTTCTCTTTATTTTGGCGAAGTTCATCTTCCGAGGTTTTTAGCTCTTCTGAAGATGTGTTTTTGGAAGATATCTTCCTCTTGGTTTTCCTTGGGGCCTCGGATATTGTCATTGAAACATCGGAATCATATTCTGATTCGGTGGTCGAGGTATCAGATTCGGACATAGTAGTGTCAACTGTGGATGGAGTGCTTTCGCGACTTGTTTCCGGACTTGTTTCAGCTGAAACGCAACTACATTTGCATTTGTTGCAGCTAGCAGTCGGTTTTTGGAGGTTATTTAATCTGTCTTGTAGGACACTTGAATAGGAAGGTCCATTATTTTTAACGTTGTATAGATCCTTGGCTTGTTTATATGAGATGCCTTGATCTATTCTGATTTTGGTTATGTCGTTTTCTTTTTGCCATATTGGACACTTCCTGTATGAAGAGGAGTGGTTTCCTTGGCAATTAATGCAGTGGGCGACATCGTTACACGTTTTGTTTTCTGTGCCATGTTCCTTGCCGCAATTTCGACAGAGTGGATTCTCGCGTTGGCATCGTTTCGACGTATGTCCAAAGCGGAAGCACTTGAAACATTGCATCGGACTTGGGTAAAAATTCCTAGTCCCGATGCGGAGGAATCCGAATAAGATCACTTCTGGGATCACTGTCCCACGAATGGTCAAAATTAGAGTAGCTGTAGGGATAACTACATCTTTTTCCTTCCTAGTGATCCGTTTAACTTCGATCACGTTTTGGTCGGCAAGTTCGGTAAGAAGTACGTCTTCTTTCATATCGATCACTTCACGACATGTGACAACGCATTTGCGTTGATTTAATGTTGGATGGTATATCACCTCAACAGGTGTCTTATCGATCAGTTCATTTATTAAGAGGAGCTTACCGATAGTGTCCTCGTCTCTGGCTGTTAAGATGTATTGCGTTCTCTTCTTATCGTCCTTTGATGGTCGGGCGTTGTTTTTGTTAAAATCTTTCACGGTATTGGTGATGGTTTTACTCACGATAAATGGGTTGGATGGTAGTTCTTTATCTCCGGTAGCACGTAACAGTAAAATTTGTAAATTACCGTTCAGAGGGTCAGCCCATTCTGGAGCGGTACGTTGAGTTGGCTTCCCTTGGTAGAGGTTTGTAGCCCGGCCTCCCGGAGGCCCGGAGCTACTAGACGCCATTATGTTGCCTGGCTACACCCTGGGTATAGCCGGCAGAATGATTTTGGTTACCACGAACCAACAAACACTATTCGGATATATCTCCGAAAAACGATCAACACACCGAATGGAGAAAAGGAAATAATCCAAATGTAACTCACTGTAGATCGCGAAAAATTCTGGGAAAAATGCACTTAAAAATTTTCAGATGTATACACACTCGGTTTAATCACTTCACCGTATGAAAATTGTTTACATATATTAACACTATGTATGTATCTAAGATGCACTATAGAGGGGAGCGTCAGTGACGCCGCAAAAGCGCGCGCTTTTCCGGTTAGCCGGTAAGCGCCCGCTCTTAACGGTCGAAACGAGCCGGTGCTTTCTCCTGTTCGCCTTTTGCTCCCACGCTGAAATATTTTAAATAAATCTCCTTCGGATCGCCAAAATCGCCAAGGGGTGACTACCCAGTCTGCTATCCAGGAATCCAAAACGCCGAGCTGCTGAAAAAAACGACCTTCTCGGTCGGAGGTTAAAATCAGTATGAATGTGTCTCACCACCAGAATATCGCTTAAGTATGCTTTTTGTGTGTGATTGAATCGAGAGAAGGTGTGGTTTACGATGGCAATTTGGAAGGCAAACTAGAGGGGAATGAACTCTCTGAGCTCGGAACTTTCGGCGACTGAGCAATAATCGATTGCGGGCGCATACAATATTGGATACGGAAATATCCTACTGATGGGGAAGAATAATCTTCTGAAGCTATCCTGTTAATTGCGATTGATTGAAAAACCACAAAACCAAATGTATTTGATCACAGTGTTACATGGAAAGAAAACATTCAAATAAACTCTTTAACATGAATATATTTTGAAAATTCCCAAAGGAACTGGCAGATTATTTTCAGTAACGATTAGATATTTCCACATTTTCCTCGATACTGGAAGCCCACCAGTGGTTAATGCCAACTCGATAACCACCTGTTAATAGCACTTGATTGAAACATATTTGGTCACAGTGTTACATGGATAGAAAACATTCAATTAAATTCTTTCACATGAATATATTTTGAAAATTCCCAAAGGAACTGGCAGATTATTTTCAGTAACGATTAGTTATTTCCACATTTTCCTTGATACTGGAAGCCCACCAGTGGTTAATGCCAACTCGATAACCACCTGTTAATAGCACTTGATTGAAATATATTTGGTCACAGTGTTACATGGATAGAAAACATTCAATTAAACTCTTTCACATGAATATATTTTGAAAATTCCCAAAGGAACTGGCAGACTATTTTCAGTAACGATTAGATATTTCCACATTTTCCTCGATACTGGAAGCCCACCAGTGGTTAATACTAACTCGATAACCACCTTTTAATAGTACTTGATTGAAAAATATTTGGTCACAGTGTTACATGGATAGAAAACATTTAAATAAACTCTTTCACATGAATATATTTTGAAAATTCCCAAAGGAACTGGCAGATTATTTTCCAGCAATGATTAGATCTTTCCGGAACATTCTCGATGCTGAATGGCATCCTAACGGAAAGAGTTCTGCGCGTGTATGTGTCGATCCTTCGCCGTCCACCTCCTCCAGCACGTTAGGCAACGATGTTGTCTTGTCGATGTCCTCACGAAAAATGAATGTGTCTCACCACCAGAATATCGCTTAAGTATGCTTTTTGTGTGTGATTGAATCGAGAGAAGGTGTGGTTTACGATGGCAATTTGGAAGGCAAACTAGAGGGGAATGAACTCTCTGAGCTCGGAACTTTCGGCGACTGAGCAATAATCGATTGCGGGCGCATACAATATTGGATACGGAAATATCCTACTGATGGGGAAGAATAATCTTCTGAAGCTATCCTGTTAATTGCGATTGATTGAAAAACCACAAAACCAAATGTATTTGATCACAGTGTTACATGGAAAGAAAACATTCAAATAAACTCTTTAACATGAATATATTTTGAAAATTCCCAAAGGAACTGGCAGATTATTTTCAGTAACGATTAGATATTTCCACATTTTCCTCGATACTGGAAGCCCACCAGTGGTTAATACCAACTCGATAACCACCTGTTAATAGCACTTGATTGAAACATATTTGGTCACAGTGTTACATGGATAGAAAACATTCAATTAAACTCTTTCACATGAATATATTTTGAAAATTCCCAGAGGAACTGGCAGATTATTTTCAGTAACGATTAGTTATTTCCACATTTTCCTCGATACTGGAAGCCCACCAGTGGTTAATGCCAACTCGATAACCACCTGTTAATAGCACTTGATTGAAACATATTTGGTCACAGTGTAACATGGATAGAAAACATTCAATTAAACTCTTTCACATGAATATATTTTGAAAATTCCCAAAGGAATTGGCAGATTATTTTCAGTAACGATTAGATATTTCCACATTTTCCTCGATACTGGAAGCCCACCAGTGGTTAATGCCAACTCGATAAACACCTGTTAATAGCCGCGCGTGTATGTGTGTGTAGCGATGTCTTCCCAGGGAATCGTTTGTGGCATCACTCTCCTCCTGATAGATTCCCTTCTGGCCTAGGGTGCACAAACAGGCTCTTGGTGACACCGTTCATCCGCGCTTTCATGATAAATAAAAAGCTTTACCGCAACAGCGACAACATGCTCCAATCGCTGTTCAATTAGAAGTGAGTGGATTTCCGAGCGCTGCTCGCTTATATACCGATTGGTGATTTAAATAGCCTGTTTTGAAAGCAATTTTAAGACTATTGAAACAAGTTTTTGGATCAAAAAGTAACAAGTATATAACGCGTAGACATTTTATCTTTCGAATGAAGTGTTTATCATACCATTTCGTTCAGTTGTTTAGGAGCTATTAACGCTCAAAATCTCGGTCTCCGGCGTAACGCTTTCGTTTTCGAAACTTTGATTTTACACCCCGGTATAGAAATGAAAGACGTAGTCCTACGTCAATATATTTGGTCACAGTGTTACATGGATAGAAAACATTCAATTAAACTCTTTCACATGAATATATTTTGAAAATTCCCAAAGGAACTGGCAGATTATTTTCCAGCAATGATTAGATCTTTCCGGAACTTTCTCGATGCTGAATGGCATCCTAACGGAAAGAGTTCTGCGCGTGTTTGTGTCGATCCTTCGCCGTCCACCTCCTCCAGCACGTTAGGCAACGATGTTGTCTTGTCGATGTCCTCACGAAAAATGAATGTGTCTCACCACCAGAATATCGCTTAAGTATGCTTTTTGTGTGTGATTGAATCGAGAGATGGTGTGGTTTACGATGGCAATTTGGAAGGCAAACTAGAGGGGAATGAACTCTCTGAGCTCGGAACTTTCGGCGACTGAGCAATAATCGATTGCGGGCGCATACAATATTGGATACGGAAATATCCTACTGATGGGGAAGAATAATCTTCTGAAGCTATCCTGTTAATTGCGATTGATTGAAAAACCACAAAACCAAATGTATTTGATCACAGTGTTACATGGAAAGAAAACATTCAAATAAACTCTTTAACATGAATATATTTTGAAAATTCCCAAAGGAACTGGCAGATTATTTTCAGTAACGATTAGATATTTCCACATTTTCCTCGATACTGGAAGCCCACCAGTGGTTAATGCCAACTCGATAACCACCTGTTAATAGCACTTGATTGAAACATATTTGGTCACAGTGTTACATGGATAGAAAACATTCAATTAAATTCTTTCACATGAATATATTTTGAAAATTCCCAAAGGAACTGGCAGATTATTTTCAGTAACGATTAGTTATTTCCACATTTTCCTTGATACTGGAAGCCCACCAGTGGTTAATGCCTACTCGATAACCACCTGTTAATAGCACTTGATTGAAATATATTTGGTCACAGTGTTACATGGATAGAAAACATTCAATTAAACTCTTTCACATGAATATATTTTGAAAATTCCCAAAGGAACTGGCAGACTATTTTCAGTAACGATTAGATATTTCCACATTTTCCTCGATACTGGAAGCCCACCAGTGGTTAATACTAACTCGATAACCACCTTTTAATAGTACTTGATTGAAAAATATTTGGTCACAGTGTTACATGGATAGAAAACATTTAAATAAACTCTTTCACATGAATATATTTTGAAAATTCCCAAAGGAACTGGCAGATTATTTTCCAGCAATGATTAGATCTTTCCGGAACATTCTCGATGCTGAATGGCATCCTAACGGAAAGAGTTCTGCGCGTGTATGTGTCGATCCTTCGCCGTCCACCTCCTCCAGCACGTTAGGCAACGATGTTGTCTTGTCGATGTCCTCACGAAAAATGAATGTGTCTCACCACCAGAATATCGCTTAAGTATGCTTTTTGTGTGTGATTGAATCGAGAGAAGGTGTGGTTTACGATGGCAATTTGGAAGGCAAACTAGAGGGGAATGAACTCTCTGAGCTCGGAACTTTCGGCGACTGAGCAATAATCGATTGCGGGCGCATACAATATTGGATACGGAAATATCCTACTGATGGGGAAGAATAATCTTCTGAAGCTATCCTGTTAATTGCGATTGATTGAAAAACCACAAAACCAAATGTATTTGATCACAGTGTTACATGGAAAGAAAACATTCAAATAAACTCTTTAACATGAATATATTTTGAAAATTCCCAAAGGAACTGGCAGATTATTTTCAGTAACGATTAGATATTTCCACATTTTCCTCGATACTGGAAGCCCACCAGTGGTTAATACCAACTCGATAACCACCTGTTAATAGCACTTGATTGAAACATATTTGGTCACAGTGTTACATGGATAGAAAACATTCAATTAAACTCTTTCACATGAATATATTTTGAAAATTCCCAGAGGAACTGGCAGATTATTTTCAGTAACGATTAGTTATTTCCACATTTTCCTCGATACTGGAAGCCCACCAGTGGTTAATGCCAACTCGATAACCACCTGTTAATAGCACTTGATTGAAACATATTTGGTCACAGTGTAACATGGATAGAAAACATTCAATTAAACTCTTTCACATGAATATATTTTGAAAATTCCCAAAGGAATTGGCAGATTATTTTCAGTAACGATTAGATATTTCCACATTTTCCTCGATACTGGAAGCCCACCAGTGGTTAATGCCAACTCGATAAACACCTGTTAATAGCCGCGCGTGTATGTGTGTGTAGCGATGTCTTCCCAGGGAATCGTTTGTGGCATCACTCTCCTCCTGATAGATTCCCTTCTGGCCTAGGGTGCACAAACAGGCTCTTGGTGACACCGTTCATCCGCGCTTTCATGATAAATAAAAAGCTTTACCGCAACAGCGACAACATGCTCCAATCGCTGTTCAATTAGAAGTGAGTGGATTTCCGAGCGCTGCTCGCTTATATACCGATTGGTGATTTAAATAGCCTGTTTTGAAAGCAATTTTAAGACTATTGAAACAAGTTTTTGGATCAAAAAGTAACAAGTATATAACGCGTAGACATTTTATCTTTCGAATGAAGTGTTTATCATACCATTTCGTTCAGTTGTTTAGGAGCTATTAACGCTCAAAATCTCGGTCTCCGGCGTAACGCTTTCGTTTTCGAAACTTTGATTTTACACCCCGGTATAGAAATGAAAGACGTAGTCCTACGTCAATATATTTGGTCACAGTGTTACATGGATAGAAAACATTCAATTAAACTCTTTCACATGAATATATTTTGAAAATTCCCAAAGGAACTGGCAGATTATTTTCCAGCAATGATTAGATCTTTCCGGAACTTTCTCGATGCTGAATGGCATCCTAACGGAAAGAGTTCTGCGCGTGTTTGTGTCGATCCTTCGCCGTCCACCTCCTCCAGCACGTTAGGCAACGATGTTGTCTTGTCGATGTCCTCACGAAAAATGAATGTGTCTCACCACCAGAATATCGCTTAAGTATGCTTTTTGTGTGTGATTGAATCGAGAGATGGTGTGGTTTACGATGGCAATTTGGAAGGCAAACTAGAGGGGAATGAACTCTCTGAGCTCGGAACTTTCGGCGACTGAGCAATAATCGATTGCGGGCGCATACAATATTGGATACGGAAATATCCTACTGATGGGGAAGAATAATCTTCTGAAGCTATCCTGTTAATTGCGATTGATTGAAAAACCACAAAACCAAATGTATTTGGTCACAGTGTTACATGGATAGAAAACATTCAATTAAACTCTTTCACATGAATATATTTTGAAAATTCCCAAAGGAACTGGCAGATTATTTTCAGTAACAATTAGATATTTCCACATTTTCCTCGATACTGGAAGCCCACCAGTGGTTAATGCCAACTCGATAACCACCTGTTAATAGCACTTGATTGAAACATATTTGGTCACAGTGTTACATGGATAGAAAACATTCAATTAAACTCTTTCACATGAATATATTTTGAAAATTCCCAGAGGAACTGGCAGATTATTTTCAGTAACGATTAGTTATTTCCACATTTTCCTCGATACTGGAAGCCCACCAGTGGTTAATGCCAACTCGATAACCACCTGTTAATAGCACTTGATTGAAACATATTTGGTCACAGTGTAACATGGATAGAAAACATTCAATTAAACTCTTTCACATGAATATATTTTGAAAATTCCCAAAGGAACTGGCAGATTATTTTCAGTAACGATTAGATATTTCCACATTTTCCTCGATACTGGAAGCCCACCAGTGGTTAATACCAACTCGATAACCACCTGTTAATAGCACTTGATTGAAACATATTTGGTCACAGTGTTACATGGATAGAAAACATTCAATTAAACTCTTTCACATGAATATATTTTGAAAATTCCCAGAGGAACTGGCAGATTATTTTCAGTAACGATTAGTTATTTCCACATTTTCCTCGATACTGGAAGCCCACCAGTGGTTAATGCCAACTCGATAACCACCTGTTAATAGCACTTGATTGAAACATATTTGGTCACAGTGTTACATGGATAGAAAACATTCAATTAAACTCTTTCACATGAATATATTTTGAAAATTCCCAAAGGAACTGGCAGATTATTTTCAGTAACGATTAGTTATTTCCACATTTTCCTCGATACTGGAAGCCCACCAGTGGTTAATACCAACTCGATAACCACCTGTTAATAGCACTTGATTGAAACATATTTGGTCACAGTGTTACATGGATTTCCGAGCGCTGCTCGCTTATATACCGATTGGTGATTTAAATAGCCTGTTTTGAAAGCAATTTTAAGACTATTGAAACAAGTTTTGGATCAAAAAGTAACAAGTATATAACGCGTAGACATTTTATCTTTCGAATGAAGTGTTTATCATACCATTTCGTTCAGTTGTTTAGGAGCTATTAACGCTCAAAATCTCGGTCTCCGGCGTAACGCTTTCGTTTTCGAAACTTTGATTTTACACCCCGGTATAGAAATGAAAGACGTAGTCCTACGTCAATATATTTGGTCACAGTGTTACATGGATAGAAAACATTCAATTAAACTCTTTCACATGAATATATTTTGAAAATTCCCAAAGGAACTGGCAGATTATTTTCCAGCAATGATTAGATCTTTCCGGAACTTTCTCGATGCTGAATGGCATCCTAACGGAAAGAGTTCTGCGCGTGTTTGTGTCGATCCTTCGCCGTCCACCTCCTCCAGCACGTTAGGCAACGATGTTGTCTTGTCGATGTCCTCACGAAAAATGAATGTGTCTCACCACCAGAATATCGCTTAAGTATGCTTTTTGTGTGTGATTGAATCGAGAGATGGTGTGGTTTACGATGGCAATTTGGAAGGCAAACTAGAGGGGAATGAACTCTCTGAGCTCGGAACTTTCGGCGACTGAGCAATAATCGATTGCGGGCGCATACAATATTGGATACGGAAATATCCTACTGATGGGGAAGAATAATCTTCTGAAGCTATCCTGTTAATTGCGATTGATTGAAAAACCACAAAACCAAATGTATTTGGTCACAGTGTTACATGGATAGAAAACATTCAATTAAACTCTTTCACATGAATATATTTTGAAAATTCCCAAAGGAACTGGCAGATTATTTTCAGTAACAATTAGATATTTCCACATTTTCCTCGATACTGGAAGCCCACCAGTGGTTAATGCCAACTCGATAACCACCTGTTAATAGCACTTGATTGAAACATATTTGGTCACAGTGTAACATGGATAGAAAACATTCAATTAAACTCTTTCACATGAAGATATTTTGAAAATTCCCAGAGGAACTGGCAGATTATTTTCAGTAACGATTAGTTATTTCCACATTTTCCTCGATACTGGAAGCCCACCAGTGGTTAATGCCAACTCGATAACCACCTGTTAATAGCACTTGATTGAAACATATTTGGTCACAGTGTAACATGGATAGAAAACATTCAATTAAACTCTTTCACATGAATATATTTTGAAAATTCCCAAAGGAATTGGCAGATTATTTTCAGTAACGATTAGATATTTCCACATTTTCCTCGATACTGGAAGCCCACCAGTGGTTAATGCCAACTCGATAAACACCTGTTAATAGCACTTGATTGAAATATATTTGGTCACAGTGTTACATGAATAGAAAACATTCAATTAAACTCTTTCACATGAATATATTTTGAAAATTCCCAGAGGAACTGGCAGATTATTTTCAGTAACGATTAGTTATTTCCACATTTTCCTCGATACTGGAAGCCCACCAGTGGTTAATGCCAAATCGATAACCACCTGTTAATAGCCGCGCGTGTATGTGTGTGTAGCGATGTCTTCCCAGGGAACCGTTTGTGGCATCACTCTCCTCCTGATAGATTCCCTTCTGGCCTAGGGTGCACAAACAGGCTCTTGGTGACACCGTTCATCCGCGCTTTCTTGATAAATAAAGAGCTTCACCGCAACAGCGACAACATGCTCCAATCGCTGTTCAATTAGAACTGAGTGGATTTCCGAGCGCCGCTCGCTTATATACCGATTGGTGATTTCAATAGCCTGTTTTGAAAGCAATTTTAAGACTATTGAAACAAGTTTTTGGATCAAAAAGTAACAAGTATATAACGCGTAGACATTTTATCTTTCGAATGAAGTTTTTATCATACCATTTCGTTCAGTTGTTTAGGAGCTATTAACGCTCAAAATCTCGGTCTCCGGCGTAACGCTTTCGGTTTCGAAGCTTTGATTTTACACCCCGGTATAGAAATGAAAGACGTAGTCCTACGTCAAAACAAAAAAGTTGGAGAAGTAAACGATAATCAAAAATAAAAGAAAAATACACACATACTCATACTTGAAAGTGTATGGATTTGAGGAAGTAATAAATCAACATAATTGTATCGAGATTACGAGTAGCCAGAACGTCACGGTTCGAAACATTGAGTGGCATTCCCTTTTTGCGAACATTTTCTATTAAAGATAACCTTTTATTTTGAAATTCAGAGCAATAACATACAATGTGATCAATATCGTGGTAACCTGTACCACAAATACATAGGTTACTATCACTGATGTTAATTCGAAAAAGATGTGCATTCGAGGAATAATGATTAGACATGAGTCTGCACACTACTCGAATGAAATCACGAGAATAATTATATCCTTTGAACCATGGTTTGAGGGAAACTTTAGGAATGATAGAATACAGCCACCGACCTTTATCACTACCATTCCAACTTGTCTGCCAACATTGAAGTGCACGTTCACGAGGAAAATGGAGATATTCATCAAAAGTAATTGGCCTATGAAATAACAGTCCTTCCGTAGCGCCCTTCTTAGCAAGAAGATCAGCTTTTTCATTTCCTGGTATCGAACAATGAGAGGGAATCCATACAAAAGTGATATTAAATGATCTACTTATCAAAACACTTAAAAGATGTTGGATTCCAGACAAGAAATACGAAGAATATCTAGACCTTACCGAACGAAGTGCCTCTAAAGAGCTGAGACTATCACAAAAAATGTAAAAATGTTCAGGGGACAAGGTCTGAATATTTTGTAATGCAGTGTATATTGCAGCCAATTCCGCAACAAACACCGAACAGGGTAAACTAAGCTTACGGAATATGGAGAAGTTAGTATTAAATACCCCAAAACCTGTGGAACCATTAAGACTAGATCCATCAGTAAAAAAATTTTGGTTGAGTCAATATGTTTATATCTTGACAAGAAAATTGCAGGCATGACTATTTGGCGGAGATCACTGGAAATACCACTCACATAAACTTTCATTGACAAGTCAAAATTAATAGAAGGATTGAACAAAATTGAAGGAATGGTCTGGAAACCAAGTAAAGCAGATGGGCTTTCCAGGGTCAGAAATTCAAGATATAGCGACATTCGCTTAGATTGAGTGCCTAAGGTTAGCATTTTTTCAAAGTTTGTTATCACTATCGGATTGAGTGTTTCACAACGTATCAAAAAACGAAATGATAACTCGAAAAAGCGCACAGAAAGAGGAAGGATACCAGCTAAAATTTCTAGGCTCATTGTATGTGTTGACTGCATACATCCTAGAGCAATACGCAAACAGCGATATTGGATCCTTTCCAGTTGCATAATATGAGTACGGGCAGCGGACCTGAAGCAAAAACTTCCATACTCCATAACAGATAGAACGGTTGTTTTATACAACCTAATCAAATCGACGGGATGCGCCCCCCACCAAGTCCCTGTTATGGATCGGAGAAAATTTATTCGTTTCTGACATTTTTGTTTCAAGTAACCTATGTGTTTACCCCATGTGCCTCTAGAATCAAACACAACTCCTAAATACTTGAATGACGGCGAGTGCCTAATTGTTCTATCCAAAAGTTTAAGTTGCAATTGTGCGGGACGGTGTTTTCTTGAAAACACAACCATTTCTGACTTTTCAGAAGAAAACTCAATACCCAATTTACAAGCCCACTCAACCAAATTATCAAGAGAAATCTGCAAGGGATTATACAGATGAATACTGTCTTTGCCTGTTACCGACACTACACAATCATCTGCATATTGTCTCAAAGTACAGTTTCCTGATAAACAAACATCGATGTCATTTACATAAAAGTTGTAAAGGATTGGACTAAGACATGAGCCTTGAGGAAGGCCCATGTAGCTAATCCGTAAAACTGACGAAGAACCATGGGAAAAACTCATATGTTTTTCACGCATTAGGTTAAACAAAAAACTATTTAATTTTGGAGAAAACCCATTTAGATGAAGTTTTTCAAAAAGAACCTCAATGGAAACTGAATCAAACGCACCCTTGATATCTAGGAACACTGATGCCATTTGTTGCTTACTACACAAGGCTATGTCAACCTCTGATGAAAGCAGAGCAAGACAATCATTAGTTCCTTTACCTCTACGAAACCCGAACTGCGAAGGTGAGAGGAGGTTGTTGGATTCTATCCAGCTGTCTAAGCGACATAGAATCATTTTCTCTAATAATTTTCGAATGCAAGAGAGCATTGCAATTGGTCTATAAGAATTATAATCAGACGCAGGTTTACCAGGTTTCAGAATAGCTATAACTTTAATCTGTCGCCACTCATGCGGAACAACGTTCTGCTCAAGAAAAACATTGAACAATTTTAACAAACGTTTCTTCGCATTATCAGGTAGATTTTTCAATAAGTTGAATTTGATCCTATCTGACCCCGGCGCCGAATTGTTACATGACAGAAGTGCAAACGAAAATTCAGCCATACTGAACGGAGGCGCAATATCATCAGATGTCTCCAAGAAGGGAGGTGGAGCAGGTGCTGAGTCTGGACATATCTTCTTGGCAAAGTCAAAGATCCACCTTTCAGAATATTCAACTTGTTCATTTGAATGAGTTGAATTTCTCATTTGTCTGGCAACTCTCCAAAGAGTGCTCAAGGAAGACTCTCGGGAAAGCCCATTCACAAAATTACGCCAATAGCCTCTCTTTTTGGCTTTTATGAAGCTTTTGAATTTACGCTCCAGATAAATGTAATTGTCGTAACGTTCGCAGGAGCCTGATTTACGCCAATTCTTGAAAGCATTCGATTTTTCTTTATAGAGATTTGTACAATCTTGATCCCACCACAGATTAGGAGAACGTCTGCGAAACGAATTCCCAGGAAAACGTTTCGTTTGGGCATCAATAGCACTGTCATGAATTAAACCAGCTAGAAAATTATATTCTTCTAACGGGGGTAACTCATTAACTAATGCCACTGATTCTGAAATAATTGAAGAATGTCTCTTCCAATCAATGTTTCTAGATAAATCATGCTGAACATTTAAAGTTTCAGACGATTTAGAATAATTTGAAATAGAAACGGTGATCGGCAAATGATCACTTCCATGTGGATCTTGGATAACCTTCCAATGACAATCTAATGATAAAGAGGAAGAACAAAGGGATAAATCTAAGCGACTTGCGCGGCCTGATGAAGGAGCAATTCTTGTTATATCACCTGTATTCAAAACTGTCATGTTGAATTCATCGCAAAGATCATAAATAGAATTAGCTCTTCGATCATCAAAAGATTCACCCCAGCCAATGCCATGTTAGTTGAAATCTCCCAAAATAAGATGAGGTTGTGGAAGAAGCTCAATTATATTCACAAGGTTTCGATAATTAAGCATTGTACTTGGTGGAATATAAATAGAAGCAATGCACAAATCTCTACCCTTGATGCGTGCCTGACACGCAAGAATTTCAATTCCTGTGACTAAAGGCAGGGGAATCCTGTAAAATGGATAACATTTTCTAATACCTATGAGAACTCCTCCATAGGAATCATCACGGTCTAAACGAATAATATTGAAATCATGGATGTTTAATATATTGTCCGAACGAAGCCATGTTTCAGATAGAGCAAACACATCGCAATTCAAAAAATGGAGCATTTGCTTGAAAGAGTCAAGTTTTGGAAGAAGACTTCTACAATTCCACTGTAGAATAGTAGAATTCTCTGACTCATCCAATAAATTAGGCATCGAAATTAATGAAGGAGAGGAGGGGCCACTTTGCAACCATTTGTTTAGCTAACTGACTGATAGTAGGAAGCCAAGCAGAAATGAGACATTTCAATGAATCTGAAATTCCGAAAATATCAAAGATCCATCTAACAATTGAAAATACCTCCTGAAAATGATTGGGGTTCAGGAACCGATCGAGAAGCAAATCTGGGATGACTTGACAATTCAGGGAAATGAACGTCATAGTTGGAGGATCCCCAACCAGGAGGGTTACTGTTGGAAGGAGCAGAAAAATGAGAAGAAGCTTCTGGTTGATTAGAGGATAATCCTCTTTTTTTAGCAGGCTTGGAGGAGGAAGTATTTTTTCTCTTCCTGGTTCTTCCCGCGATTATTGGATCGAAAGTAGTATCCGATTCATCATCCTCTGATAAAGCAGAGAAACGATTTTCTGAAATCTCGGATACCTGAGCTGCCTTGAGTATATCAGCAAAGGATCGCTTAGAACGATCTTTAAGTGACTGTTTAAGTTTAATTGAACGGGATTTGTATTTTGGACAGTCTTTAACTGTGTGAGGAACACCTCCACAAAGAATGCATTTATCAGCATCCTTGTTGCAAATGCTTTCATCATGATCGACTCCACACTTAGAACATTTAATTTTATTGCAACAGAAAGTTTTAGTGTGACCTAACTGTTTGCAATTAGTGCATGACATTATTTTGGGAGTAAATAATCGAACTGGAAGACGAAGCTTATCAATGAGCACATAATTTGGAAGAGCTGTGCCCTCGAAGGTGATTCTAAAAGAACCAGATGGGAAATATTTCTTCTCGTTGCCATCAATTATAAATGAATTCAGCGATCGAACTTCTAAAATTTTCACATGAGGAAGTTTTACATCATGAAAAATACCCTCTGCTTTTTCGAAATCTGCTAGTTGGAGAGATTTTTCCGAAACGATTCGGAAATGTGTGCCAACAATGTGTGCCGGAATATACACTCGATATTCAGCAGTGAACAAAGAATTATTTACAACTGCGTTAGCGTCTTTACAATCCGAGAGCACAACACGAAGTTTGTCTTTATTAACTTTTGTAATCTCCAAGACACTTGAGTAATTAGATTTCAAGTCTTTACAAATTTGGGTCAATCTTAACGGTTTCCCTTTGGGACGGACGAATACCACCCAACGATTTTTCAATGAACCCGAAACGTTCTGGTATTGTCGTATTCGAGAAAGATTCTTGGGAGGAATATTCTCAATGATTGGATGTTGAGGAGAATTAATTAGATTTTGAACCGAACTGAGTGAAACAGAATCAATTGTTGGCTGTGTCGATTTTAACTGTGATTGTTTTTTATTTTTCTTCGAAGGACGAACTTCAGAAAAACAATTACTAGGAGAAGCTACGATGCTCATATCAACATCGGAGGGTTCGTTCCCCTCCATTTAGATAGAATTGTGTAATAAAAATGAGAGCAGAGAGAGCATAAAATGCCTAACACTCACAGAAAATAAAACTATTATTTTTGTATATATAAAAAAAATAAAATTAAATTAATTAATTAATTAAGTAACACAAAACAAAAACTTAGCTGTTTTATATTTTCCAGAGGCAGGGAATCTTCAGAAATCCTGCACCAAGGTTCAATACAGCGGGAAGCTTCACACACACCGAAAAACACTTGAAAATTCAAAATTCGTATATCTTCTTCGGGGAATTCCACTCGCTAAACAAATGGCTCCAATAACTTCACAACTTCTTCGAGAAATAGTCTTCAAAACACTGAAATGACCTACAAGAAAAAAAAAATCACGAAGAAAATCTGCAATATTCGTTTTGATGAAAATTATACGTCACCTTTATTCCACGGCTTGCTGATGTATAATCTAAATTAATTGATTTAAATAACTTTTTGAAAGTGAAAATCCCAAAGTTAGTAATTTTTAATGTGTAATTATTAATTTTATCCCAAAAATTCATATTGAACTTGAAAGTTTCTATTAATCAAATTGAAGTTCTCAAGCCACTTTACAATTTATTCTTTGACACCTAACTTCTATCTCTCTTAATTTCACTGCAATATTGATATAAATAATTCCTGGTGGAAATTCAAGCAAAATCTTCAAAATTCACGATTTTTACCCCACCGTACATAAAATAGCCACTTAAATTCCACCTTAATGTTCAAAAGTTACATTTTTTCTTGAAACAAGTCGTATTCGGCTAGTGACCATTCTATCCTGGATTCCTCGAGTCGAGAAGACGCACCACGCTTGATATGGGGTACATACTAGGGGGGCGTTGCTGATTAATGGTCAGCTGCATCCCAATAGGAAGTATCCCGTGTCGGGCACACGTACAGAGCATTGGAGACAGCAACATCCCAATTACGAGAACACTTGTAATACTAACCTCGAGCCGACCGCGAGTAATCGGTTACATATTACTAACATAGATAATAAGAAAAACTGTCTAACGCCATATGAGCCTTGATAAAAATATATATTTTGGAAGTCGTATTCAAAATGTAAAAAAAAAATTTTTTTTTTCAAACTGTGTATAATCGAGCCCAAAATTGTATATAATCGAGTCTGTATATAATCGAGTCCGACCTGTATATTTATTTGATGTGTTCATTGTGAAAACATACACATAAACGAAACATAACCGTTTCTGAATTGAATGCATGGAATGCATCAAAAGTCATACCATAAAAACCTTTGTCCGGTGCTCTACAATGGTTCGCCAGATCCTCAGACTGCTCACTCGTAAATACTGGTCTGAACTGCCTTAGGTGCTCGCTGGCAGACTCCAGCAAAAGTAGAAATGTCAATAAAAGAAGGTCAAATCATAAATCACTTATTGATATGAGCTTCTCCCTGATTCAGAAATACCGAGGACTGCCACAATCCGACGCTTCTAGACTTCCTCTAGAAGCCTCTGTCGGGCCATTTCGAGCAGTTCTGTTGTGCATTTCTTCAAATTGGTTTTCCTTCTTGTGGGTCCTGTAAAAAATTTGGTCATAAATTTTTTGAGAGCAAAACGCTGGTGCGCACTTTTGCCACGCAAGCAATTTTTCAACTAATCGATTTTCTAAAAAAAAACAGGAAGTGGGTTATATCTATGGTATAACCGCAAGGGTGACGTTGGACTATCGTTGATTTAGAGATCATTTGTTTGAAGTTGAATCTAAATCCATTCTGAATGAATGAAAAAATGAATATTTGGGGGACTTCGAAAACGAGAGCGTTACGTTGGAGGCACAAGGTTTTATGCATCCAATATAGGATACGAAAAACCTTGTTCTGAAGAATAATCTTCAGAAGCTAACCTGCTAACTGTACTTGATTGACAAATCACAAACCCAAATGTATTATATGGATATTTTATGGATAGAAAACATTAAAATAAACTCTTCCGCTTGAATGTAATTTTCAATTCCAAGGGGAACTGGCAGATTATTTTCAATAACGATTAGATATTTCCACATTTTCCTCGATACTGGAAGCCCACCAGTGGTTAATACTAACTCGATAACCACTTGTTAATAGTACTTGATTAAAAAATATTTGGTCACAGTGTTACATGGATAGAAAACATTCAAATAAACTCTTTCACATGAATGAATTTTTAAATACCCAGAGGAACTGGCAGATTATTGAAATGAATGAAATGAAATACAGTTTGAATAGATAATAAAATATAGTGGTTTTGAATTTAATGGTATATAGTAGAGCTGAAAAATGGATAGGTTTATTTAATGTATTTGTCCTTATTGGTGAGTGTGGCTGTAAAGTTAGGAAATCAGTTAAGGTACATACATGTATATACACACATGAATACGCATACATGACCGTGAAGTGGCGAACTGTAATAAATAAACAAGTATTTAATGTTTCGATTTAGATTTTACCAAAGAAGTCGGTTTCTTTCAGAAACGCAATAAGATTGGTTTCTTGGGTCTCGTCTCTACTGAGGATATCTCGGAGACTCTGACCTATATTGTGTCGGGCTCGAGCATCTTTGGTATGTTGGCATTCTAATAGAAGATGGCTAACGGAAACGGGTGCTACGTTGCAAGCACATTGGGGTTTTTCGGCTCTGTAGAACAAGTGTGAGTGGGTGAAGTTAGTGTGCCCAATTCGAAAACGGGTAAGGACTCGCCTTTCCCTACTATTGAGACGGTCCTCCCAAGGGAGAGTGGAATTTTTGATTTTATGAAGATGAGTGGGACGGCTGTTTATCCAGTCTATGTCCCAACTTTCACGGACTTGCTGTTTTACCCAGCGGACAATGTCAGATGGAGGACAGGGCATGTCTGGGGGTTCCATTTTGCTGCCCTTGCCGGCCAATATGTCGGCGGCTGTGTTTCCGCGGATTCCTGAGTGACCGGGAACCCAGCAGAAGGAGATGTTTTTATCTGAAGCAGCCTCTTCTGTTTGTATTATCCATGGGTGTTTGCTGTTTCCACTTAGAAGGTCATGGAGACAGCCAGCTGAGTCGGAGAATATTGTGGTAGGAAGGAAATCATGGGTGCATGCTTGGGTAGCTATTAAGAGAGCGAAAGCTTCCGCACTGAAGATGAAGCAATGCGGTGGAAGAGAAAAGCTACCTATGTATCTACTCTCAAAAATTCCACATCCAATTCCATCGGCATTGACTGAACCATCTGTATATACCTGGTGATTGATTTGAAAATTGGATGCAATGAGGTTATTGAAGCAAGCTTTAATTTTTGGAGAAGGGTCTTCCGCTCGGACAGCCTTGAGAAGATCATGGTTAATGTTCGGCGGTTTGACGTTCCAATTTCTTCCCGTAGCAGATGGCCGTTCACAAATATTGGGGAGGTCTTTGTTTGTGAGGTTGTTGAATAATGTTTTGGCCCTGCGTATTAGTGGGACATTGTGGTCACTGTCGGGAAGTGACAGGTGACGGATGGCTTTTGTCGCCAGGTGTTTGAGGGGAAGTTGACCACTTTCAGCCATTACGGCAAGAGTGGAGTTAGTGGGAAAAGCTCCGATTGCAATCCTGATTGCTTTGTTGTAAACTGGTTGAATGATGTTTAACACACCGTCCCCTCCGCGGCTGAAGGTGCCTATTCCGTTAGGGATTTTTGGGACCAACCAAACGTTTACAATATTCAGCAGTGTCTTTCTGTGACCAGAGGCTAGGCCTGCAATAGCCTTGATGATGTTTAGTTTCATTCTGGTGGCTATTTTGGTCTTTTGGGAATGTGGTAAGAAGTTGAGTTTCTTATCAAAAGTAACTCCTAGTATTTTCAATGTCCTCGTTGTGGCGATCGGGATTTTGTTAAGTTGAAGATAGGTTCTCCTACTGAAATGTTTTCCAATGTACATGTGCTTGGATTTCTCCGGGGAAATTTTAAAACCTGTTTTTTAGAGCCCAGTTTTGGATGGAGTCTAAGGTTTTTTGAAGCCTCTTTCTCTGATTTAAGCCGAAGCAGCTCGTAGAGATAAGAGTTATGTCATCTGCATAGACTATGATCTTTATGTGATCGGGAATTAGTTCGAAGATGGATTGCATATCAATGTTGAAAAGGGTAGGTGAAAGTGCTGAGCCTTGGGGGAAACCGTTTTCAGGGATTTTTAAAGAAGGTTGTTGATGATGGTTTTGAAAGACCGGTTTTCAAGGAAACTTTTTATGAAGAGGCCTAACCTCCCACGAATCCCCCAGTTGAAAAGGCTTTTCAGCACTGGGTATCTCCATGCCCGATCGAAGGCCTTGGATAGGTCAAGTGAAACGATATCTATGTTCTGTAATTTCTCAGTTGCGTCGTCTAGGATTTTTTCGATTGCTACGAGGCAATCTTCTGTACCTATCCCCGGGCGGAATGCGAATTGTCTGGAATCAATCAGCTTATTTGACTCTAGAAAGGTCGTTAAGCGTCGATTGATCATTTTTTCCATGACTTTCCCAACACAACTTAGAAGAGTGATGGGGCGGAAATTGTCGAGAAGATGATTGTTCATGTCTGGTTTCGAGATACAGATCATTAAACCCTCTTTCCAGCCACTGGGGAGGGTTCCACTGTCCCAGACTTTGTTGAGGAGCTTCAGAAGTGCTTTTCTTCCCGAGATGGGGTAGTTTCTTTAGCATCGGGTAGCTGATGTCATCGGGTCCGGTGGATCCTTGTTTGACTTTGTTCAGTACCCAATCGAGCTCTTTGAGGGAGAGGTTTTTGTTGAATTCAAATTCCACATCGGTATGAAAATCGATGGGAATTTTTTCGCATTCCGTTTTGTGGGTTTGAAAGGTTTGGTCGTAATTTTGATTGGAGGAGGCAGATGCAAAGAATTCTCCGAACGCCTCGGCGATGATTTTCCGGTCGTTGGTGTATTGACCGTTAATAAGAAGATTATAGTCTTTGCTTCTCTTCTTGCCATGAAGCCTACCAATCTTACTCCATAACTCCTTTGTCGACGTGTTAGGTTCTAGGGATGTGCAACATTGCAACTTCTAGGACAACTTTGGAGAATTCCTCGGCTGTCCAATCTCGTTTAGCGGAGAGGCGGTTTTCAATGTCAAACTGATAGCCAGCCCAGTCAGCGTATTCAAATTTTCATCTTGGCCTTGTTGAAAACTCTGGAGAAGTTTGGCCGAAGGAAGTGAAGATTGGAAAATGATCGCTTTCGCAAGTATCATCGTGGATGTTCCAAGAAAGTTTTGAAGAGAGTTTGTCTGATACTATAGTGAGATC
Organism: Toxorhynchites rutilus septentrionalis; assembly: GCF_029784135.1. Classification (NCBI taxonomy): domain Eukaryota; kingdom Metazoa; phylum Arthropoda; class Insecta; order Diptera; family Culicidae; genus Toxorhynchites; species Toxorhynchites rutilus. The sequence continues at coordinate 92,359,997 of NC_073744.1, forward strand.
GATAGCTGAAGTAGTACCAGAATAATGGATTCTGGTGTGTTGGCCGTTGTTAAGGAGGGGAAGAGAATGGTCGGATATGAAATCCTCAATGATGGATCCTTTTCGATCGAGGTATGCACCTCCCCAGGCGTATGAGTGGGCGTTGAAATCACCCATAAGCATGATTGGGGCGGGAAGTTGGGTGAACAGATGGTCCAGTTGGCCGCGTAGAGTGTTCAGATCGGAATCATTAGTGATGTAGATGCTAACGACGGTGATTGGAAAGGGGTGTTTAATGCGCACTACCACTGCCTGAAGGTCGGTGGTAATGGGAAGAAGATCATGTGGAGTGCCATCCTTGATTGAGATTGCAACTCCGTGTTTTGAGGGGTTGGGACCCTCTTTGAAATATGTGATGTATTTTGAGATGAAGTGTTTATTGAAATTGTTTGGTATCATAGTTTCTTGAAGGGCTATGACTGTGGGATTAGAGTTCGAAATAAGCATTTTCAATTCTAGAATATTTTGTCGGATACTTCTGATGTTCCATTGTATCCCGAATTTCTGTGTTGGAGTGAATGTGTTGGTGTTTTTAACTCTAATTCCTAAGTCTTAATTGTGTGTATGTTTGAACTATTCAAAGAGAATTAGTTCGATGGTCCTTTACCCTTGGAAAGAGAAGCTTTCTTTGAGCTCATCTTCAGATTTTTGATCTGACTCTGAAGATGATCCGTTAGTCATTTTTCTTTTGTTTTTGTTTGGAACATCAGACGTATCCATAGAGACGACTGATTCCTTTTCAGAATCAGTTGTTGAACTACCAGTTGTTGAATCTGTCATGATTGTATCGAATGTGGTATCAATTGGGGGGGGGGGTGCTTTCGCGGCTAGAAGTGGCCGAAGCGGCCGAGGCGCAGTTACATTTGCAGTTACATGTGGGTGCTGGCTTTTGCAAGTTGGTGAGTCTGTTTTGCAGAACACTTGCGAATGAAGAGCCATTGTTTTGAAGTTGAAACTGTTCCTTTGCCTCTTTGTATGAAATTCCATTATCGATTCTTATTCTGGTAATTTTATTTTCATTTTGCCATACGGGACTATTCCTACTGAAGAGGAGTGGTTCCCTTGGCAGTTGACACAAAAAGCTGAAGCATTGCATACTTTGATTGCTTCTGTTTGTTGTTCCTGGTGTTCTTGACCGCAGTTTCTGCAAAGCGGATTTTCGCGTTTGCATCGTTTGGTCGTACGCCCAAATTTGTAGCATTGCATGGGATTAGGATAGAAGTTTCTAGTCCCGACTCGAATGAACCCGAAATAAATGAAATCGGGAACAACCGTTCCACGAATGGTCAAAATTAAAGTTGCCGTTGGGACAACAAAATCTATCCTTCCTGGTAATACGCTTGATATCGATCACACCTTGATCGGAAAGCTCAGTAACCAGTTCGGATTCTTTGATGTCAATGACATCACGGCAAGTGACAACGCATTTGCGTTGATTTAATGTTGGGTGAAAGATAACTTCAACAGGGGTTTCATCTATTAATTTAGTTATAGAAAGGAGCTTACCAATAATATCCTTGTCCTTGGTTGTAAGAATATACTGCGTCCTCTTTTTTTCGTCTCGTTGTGGTCGCGCGCTGTTAAATTTATCCCCCGCAACGTTGGAGATAGTTAACTATGAACGGATTGGAAGGGATCACGTTCTCTCCTGTTGCACGAAGGAGCAGAATCTGCAAATTGCCGTTGAGTGGGTCGGCCCACTTTGGAGAGGTACGTTGGGTAGGTTTCCCTTCGTACAGGTACAGGCCTTTAGGAGGCCCGGAGCTACTGGAAGCCATTTTGTTGTCTGGCTACACCCTAGATATAGCCGACAAGTGGGTTTACCTTTGCACTAAAGCACTGAATAATTCTTGTGGGGGCTTGACACTGGGGGATATGTTCCCAGAAAATACAACTTTTTATACGAAAGCACTTGAAAAACCGCCAATATCGCGGGTAAACTTTTGGAATTATTCCCTCCTGTCACTTCACAGTCCGTACGCGTGCGTCTTCTTTTTAAATTTTATTTTATTTTGTAAACACTAAGCACTACTATTAGAATTGGCAACACTGCCAGAAAAGAAAAAGGGGGCGTGGCGTCAGTGACGCCGCGTAAGCGCGCGCTTTTCCGGTTCACCGGTAGGCGCCCGCTCCTCACGGTCGAAACGAACTGTTGTTTCCTGCTTCTTTTTCTGCTGCCACACTAAAACCGTTGAAATCACTCCTTTCGAAAACGCCGGGGGGGACGTCCTAGTCCGCTTGTCCAAAACGTCAAACTGCTGAGCTGAAAATAAAAGCGACTTTCTCGGTCGGAGGTTAAAATCAGTTTCACATGAATGTATTTTTAAATTCCCAGAGGAACTGGCAGATTATTTTCAGTAACGATTAGATATTTCCACATTTTCCTCGATACTGGAAGCCCACCAGTGGTTAATGCTAACTCGATAACCATCTGTTAATAGCACTTGATTGAAACATATTTGGTCACAGTGTTACATGGATAGAAAACATTCAAAAAAACTCTTTCACATGAATGTATTTTTAAATTCCCAGAGGAACTGGCAGATTATTTTCAGTAACGATTAGATATTTCCACATTTTCCTCGATACTGGAAGCCCATCAGTGGTTAATACTAATTCGATAACCACCTGTTAATAGCACTTGATTGAAACATATTTGGTCACAGTGTTACATGGATAGAAAACATTAAAATAAACTCTTTCACATGAATGTATTTTTAAATTCCCAGAGGAACTGGCAGATTATTTTCAATAACGATTAGATATTTCCACATTTTCCTCGATACTGGAAGCCCACCAGTGGTAAATACTAACTCGATAACCACCTGTTAATAGTACTTGATTGAAAAATATTTGGTCACAGTGTTACATGGATAGAAAACATTCAAATAAACTCTTTCACATGAATGAATTTTTAAATACCCAGAGGAACTGGCAGATTATTTTCCAGCAATGATTAGATCTTTCCGGAACTTTCTCGATGCTGAATGGCATCCAAACGGAAAGAAATCTGCGCGTGTATGTGTCGATCCTTCGCCGTCCACCTCCTCCAGCACGTTAGGCAACGATGTTGTCTTGTCGATGTCCTCACGAAAAATGAATGTGTCTCACCACCAGAATATCGCTTAAGTATGCTTTTTGTGTGTGATTGAATCGAGAGAAGGTGTGGTTTACGATGGCAATTTGGAAGGCAAACTAGAGGGGAATGAACTCTCTGAGCTCGGAACTTTCGGCGACTGAGCAATAATCGATTGCGGGCGCATACAATATTGAATACGGAAATATCCTACTGATGGGGAAGAATAATCTTCAGAAGCTATCCTGTTAATTGCGATTGATTGAAAAACCACAAAACCAAATGTATTTGGTCACAGTGTTACATGGATAGAAAACATTCAAATAAACTCTTTCACATGAATGTATTTTCAAATTCCCAGAGGAACTGGCAGATTATTTTCAGTAACGATTAGATATTTCCACATTTTCCTCGATACTGGAAGCCCACCAGTGGTTAATACTAACTCGATAACCACCTGTTAATAGTACTTGATTGAAAAATATTTGGTCACAGTGTTACATGGATAGAAAACATTCAAATAAACTCTTTCACATGAATGTGTTTTTAAATTCCCAGAGGAACTGGCAGATTATTTTCCAGAAATGATTAGATCTTTCCGGAACTTTCTCGATGCTGAATGGCATCCAAACGGAAAGAATTCTGCGTGTGTATGTGTGTGTGGCGATGTCTTCTCGGGGAACCGTTTGTGGCATCACTCTCCTCCTGATGGATTCCCTTCTGGCCTAGGGTGCACAAACAGGCTCTTGGTGACACCGTTCATCCGCGCTTTCATGATAAACGAAGAGCTTCACCACAACAGCGACAACATGCTCCAATCGCTGTTCAATTAGAACTGAGTGGATCTCCGAGCGGCGCTCGCTTATATACCGATTGGTGATTTCAATAGCCTGCTTTGAAAGCAATTTTAAGACTATTGAAACAAGTTTTTGGATCAAAAAGTAACAAGTATAGAACGCGTAGACATTTTATCTTTCGAATGAAGTGTTTATCATACCATTTCTTTTAGTTGTTTTGGAGCTATTAACGCTCAAAATCTCGGTCTCCGGCGTAACGCTTTCGTTTTCGAAACTTTGATTTTACACCCCGGTATAGAAACGACGTAGTCCTACGTCAAAAGCTCTTGAACTTTTTCACAAAAATGAATACGCGCTATTAACTACTATAGAGTGAAAGTTTCCTTGACAATGTAGTTTGGAACTTTCCAGTTATTTTAGGTAACTAAATCGTCGTCCCCAAAATTGGAAAAAATAGATCAAAACAACGCAAAACTCTTCTTGCCTCATAACTTTTTGCCACTTCCATGAAATGAATCTTGTTTATATGTGTGAACTGCTGGTGTAATAATGTGTCGTATTTGTTTGACACTGCTGCCGAATTTTTATGCTCGTTTGTTTATAAAAGGCCAATGCGCACTTTTGCCCCGCACTTCTCTATAGGAAATAAGCTCCCGTTTCGTGTGCATTCGGCAATTTACTCCATTTCCGGAGAATGGGTTGTTTTTAGAGCGACGACACTTTGGTGCATATTGGTTTTACCTGAAGGGGTATATTTCATGAAGTAAACCAGTGGATTTAGATCAGTGATCTAAGAGTCGAGAGGTAAAAAGCATTGATCGTTGTGTTTCAGCCACTTCTGGACTCGTTGCTCCGATTCGCAGCCGGAATTATCACCATATCAACATTCTGTGAATGCTAGTCGTTTAACGCCTGTTTTACTCGTTCTTTTTTTCATTTTCCACAAATCATATGGAAACAAACTCAATGTTTGATGGGATTTGAATAGTTAACAAATTTTAATTTAACTGTCAGGTCTTAATCAGACGTGAGCACAAGTTCTATATTTATTTTGAAGAGGAATATTTACAAATATAAATGATGTATAGTTTTTGGCATTCTAATTAAATTATTTATTCCATGTTGCTACGGTTCAGTACTATATATTTCGTGCGATATAAGGTTTCATTATCATTACAATATTCTATCAGCAACTTTATTGAAATAATCTATACCAGATAGTATGGTTTCACGTGTTGCTGGAGTGATGCTACCTATAATTTTTTTTCTTGTTTGCAGTAATATGGATCAATATAAAACCTACTCAAGTTCGTTATCAACATAGAAAACTAGGATTACAACAAAAATGAAACACATTTCCGAAATCATCACCAACCATTGCCAGTCTTCGGGGAGATCAAACTTTTTGCCGTTAAGATTCAATCTGTTCCTGTCCTTGAACCGAACTTTTCCAATCGCCTACGGCGAATTTCGCTCATTTCGGAACTATCTGCATGCCTAATGTTACTGTTATCACTGACGTTTTCTGTGGACTTTGCTGCCGATTCCCCTTGATCTGGCGTTATCAGAAATTCTTTACTAGTACTCGGAAGTGGTTCTTTCGTCAGATTAGTGTCATCATCACTGCCAAGATCCTCCAACAAAGCGTCAGCCTGTCCTGCTGGCTGTGAAGTACTTTGAACAGAAGTGTTTGACCCACCTGCTGAACTATGAGGGCCCGCTAAAGATGTTGCTATCGCAGATGTTGATCCCAAATCAGAGCGTGGACTAGAGCCGCTAGGAACATTTAAAGGCGGCAATCGGGCTACCATTGCAGTGTATTGATTCATCAATACCACAGACGCGTGAAGGAGCGTATGAATGTTATGCAGATGCTGCACGACAAAGATAGTTAAAGGTGCATTCGCCATCCATGGACAAAACTTCCAAATTAATTACCTTGATTCGCTCTTCCAAATGTTGACGCTCATTTCCTTCCATTGCGCGCAGTTCTTCTTCGGTGAGTGTTTCTAGTGCTGGTGGGGCCGGTGGTAAAGGCATCGTATATGTCGGCATTCCCATCAATGGAATATGTGGAAGTACTATGGGTGCTCCAGGAATAAGCGGAACAGCAGTCGGATTTTGCATATTCAAAATAGGAACTGAAAATTTGAAAACAGAATTGTAATAACGGTGAAAATATTCGAACACGATTAAGTGTAATTCAAGCAGGACAATTCGCAATACGATTAATACAGAACAAGGCTTGTATCTATTATATTTTGTCAGTTTTATTCCAGGTTATCCCTTTCGCTAAGGAATGTCGTCTATAGACGACATCAGGGTGATACTGCATATCGATCACACCAGCGCGAGATGTATACTTTACGGCGCTGTGCTCCGTACAGCGGTAGCACTCCGACAGAGCACACTGCCGTAATGAAAGGGTTAATAAACAAGCTACCATTTAGACTCATATTCCGAACAGACTCGAATTCCGAACAGTTTTTGGTACAATGAAAATGGCGTTTTGTAAAAAAACTGATGCCAAAAGCCTTAAAATCGCATGAAACGTCGAGATCTACTACCGTCTCGACGGTAGTAGATCGGTGTTGACGGTGTTGACGTAGGACTACGTCTTTTATTTCTGTACTGGAGTATAAGATTAAAGTTTCGAAAACGAGAGAATGACGCTGAAGTGCAAGGTTTTGAACGTTAATACCTCTTTACCGGCTAATTGGAGTGGTATAACAACCACTTCGTTCGAAAGATAAAAAATCAAAGAGTTATGTGATTGTCACTTATTGGTCCAAAAAATAGTTTCAATAGCTAAAAAATTGCTTTGAAAACATGGTATTGAACCCATAACAATCTAGTTGATTGATGATGATTGCTTTTGTGGTGATCGGAGTGTGTTCCCGAACACGGGCGCTAAATCAATGCACTTGGAGAAACTGTCATAGCAGACTCGGAAATCCACTCCGTTGTAATTATACAGAGTTTGGAGCAGGCTATTGCTGCTTTGGCGAAGCTAGCTTCGTTCATCATGATAGCGTTGATGAACGTTGCCATCAAGCGCATGTTTGTGCAAACAAACGGCATTGTTACGTCGGGACTGTTAAAAATTCCTCCTTAGGCCAAAATGAAATCCATCTGGAGGAGAGTGGTACTACTGAATCGAATATAAGTAATCCGTGGGTTTACACAAATCGTGATACTTTTAGAACAGCTCTTTTAGATAGAGTGGTCCACTCTATCCCATTCCATTAAGCATTTCCATAGCCGATTTTGCTTCAGCACTACGAAGAAATTTCTCTAGAGATTAGCAATAGGCAAAAATGAAAGGTGAACCAAAACACGTGTAAGAAAAGTCGTCAAAAATTTACTGAACATTCAAAATAGCTGTACTTGTTAGCATTAGTGAGAGACATGAGTACCAACATAATGCCACAAAAAAAATCTAGAATCGAATATATGTAACCCGCGTAAATTCGAAAGTCGCATAAAATGAAAAACGGAAAATGTTTCGCATCGCGAAAATCATATAATTTTCAAGCGATTATTTGCTTTGTGTTCATATAATACTGCGACCAAATACATTTTGTTTTGTTTAAACGAAAGATAAAATGTCCAAGTGTTATATGTTTGCTACTCATTGACTCGAAAACTCAATAGCTTTGAAACAACTTTGAAAACAGGCTATTGAAACCATATATAAACTGGCGCACACTCTGGAAATCGATGATAATTCGATACAGATGGGTGTCAATGGCTATGGATTTGGAGTGTAGAATACGAAATGTTTGATATGTTGTATATTTCGCCATATCAAAGAAATCAGATTGAAAATCATTTGTTTCCGAACGCTGCAATCGATCGACGTTGTTGAGAAGGGGGCCTTATTTTTGCTGTGTAATTTCGAGGAGGAAACCATTCCTTCTCAAGCATTAATAATCATCCGGATCAACGATGATGCCAATTGTAGGGGCTTGGGGAGCAGGTACTATTTGCGCTGGGTATTTCAGAGGAGGAAGCGATTCACCTTTGAGCGTTAATAATTATCTTCCGGCTAGACGACGTGGTATGATAATCTTTCTTTATTATTTATTTCTTTATTTTTCTTGTAACGTTTAACAATTATCTTTTGACGTAGGACTACGTCTAACCGGAAGATATAGGGGGTGAAATGGAAATCTAGACACTGAACAAGTAGGAAAAAATGCAAGATTTGGAACGCTTATAACTCGAGCATTTCTCAATAGATCGCAAAGGTTTTTGTATCAATTGATAGGAAATATATCTACGCATCTATCATAACGAATAACATTTCATTTTTCATGAGATAAATAATTGAATAATTGTGAAATATGAAGCATTGTCAAAATGCCCTATGTGCCCATTTTTGATTGGTCCATTTTGTGCTCCTCAAATCGTATCGACCAAAACGGGCAACCAGAGCAGCAGCGAAATAGAATGAAGCACGATTGGAAAGGAAAAAGAAAAAAATGAACGAAACATTGGTCGCAGTCTCACACATGCGTAATTCTCGAGCCAGCCAGTCAGCTTAAAAATCCCCGCTCCGCTGCCGTAACGATCATTCTTTGTGTGAATACCGACTGGACAACATCGTTGCTGGACGGCGAGGGATCGAGTGCCTTTCTCAAGGCAAGAGGGTGGAGGTGGTAGCGCTGGAGTAAAAGTAGAGTAGAGTTTTCAAAGGGCCTTTCTCAAGGCTAGAGACGAATGAACTGCAAAAGTTTAAAGTCTCTATAATACAAGACCTTCCTTCCTTCCGTAACGATCATTCTCATTCAAACCGTACACCATATCGGTTCGCATCACAACACATCAACAAACCAACCCAAGCAGCCATGTCTGGACATGGTAAAGGAGGAAAAGTGAAGGGAAAGGCAAAATCCCGCTCGAACCGTGTTGATCTGGAGTTCCCCGCAAGGGTGTAGCTAGGCCGAGCGCGTTAGTACCAGTGCACCAGTCCACCTAGCCGGCGTTATATAGTTTCGGCCGCCGAAGTGATCGAGTTAGCTGGCAAAGCTGCTCGCGACGATAAGAAAACCCGCATTCGGAACAGAACACATTCGGTTCGGTGGACATCAGGACAACAGGCAGTTACAGCGAGTGGCGAGTGGCAAACGCAATCGCAAAACGGCATCAGGTAGCAGAAGAAAAAAGTTTGTTCTTTATACAAACTGCTTTGGTGGCAAATCCAGAACAAGGCGGCATCGAGGGCGTTCGAAATGGTTTTTTTTTCAAAATCACGAGTACTAAGTTTTCTAAATTGGAACCATTCCATAAAACAAGGCGCTTTTCAGGGCCATTAAACCTTCCAGAAAAGAGTTTAGGAAATACAGTTCAATGCTTTCGAAAACATCCAAAATAATAATAAAACACAAATTGATTTTTTCATAATTTGTTTGCCAGGATCTGATGAGTATGTGAATTTGGCAGTTGTTCTTAGCTTATTGATAGTTGGGGACTTTCCTGATTATTCAATTTTCACCAATTCTTAAATTGTTTCCAGATTGAAAGTACAGTAATTTACAATTAGTTCGACATTTAGCTAATTGGACGGACATGTAATGCGACTTATTTAGTTGGACATTTTTGTAAACATAGAGATCCAAATTATGACCCCACATTGAAAGTCGACACTGTACCACTGTCATCGCAAATGTTCAATTACAGGTTAAAATCGCCTCCAATGTGACACTGAGTGGTGCTTCGGCACGTCGCATTAAATATAATTTACTGTACAACATGTCACAAAGCTGGATGGGAAGAAATTTTGCAACTGTGAAAGCTGTGGCGAGTGGCAACAAATCGCTAAACAGGAAGGTTTAGCCGAACAAGATGGGGATATCGAATGATAACAAAACAATAAACTCTTTAGATTGAAGATAATTTTGTGATCCTGAAAAGGACCCTTTTTAGCCTGCGTGTGAATCCAACGAGCGAACAAATCGTAATGAATGTATTTTTCTTCTTCTTCTTCTTTGTTTTTAAGAGGCTTTAAACTTTGCAGTTCATTCGCCTCTAGCCCAGTGAAGAGCCACAATTAGACCAGCCCAGAGGGGACTGGCGAAAAGGGAAACCAAAAACAAAATAACATCCATCAGATCTGTCCGCTCGATTTCCGAGTCAAGAAGAAGGTAGGAAGGGATCCTATGCTTCATAAGATATTTAATATAAGCTGTAAAGGGAAGTAAGTATTTAATGATCCAAGGACCAAAGCGGTAACGAAGCACAAGTGACCCAGCGAAAGGCGTGCTCCAAAAACAAAAAAACAAAAAGGCCCTTCTCAGGAGGATAGGAAGGAAAGGAGTGGTAAGGATTTGGGTGGGATTAAAAGGAATGGATTAGGGAGGAGTGACATGGGTAGGAAAAGGGGAAGGAGTGGGATAGGTAAGGCTTCTGAAATTGTAAATTAGTTAGTTGGCATTTGTTAGTAATTTATTCATTTTTTTACATGTATATATATTTTATTTAATTTTATTTTATTTTATATATGTATACACATACACATATTTATGTGTATTTAAAAAGTATTGAGTGTCAGGAATCGCCATCAATCCCACTGAGTGAAATGGAGGACAACTCCCGGCCTTTAGAGAAAATATAATATTAGACTAGGAACCGCCACTCCCCCTACCATCTCCAAAAATAAGGTGAGAGTCGGTTTCCGGTCCTACGATTATGATGTGAAAGTTATTTAAAGAAATAATGCGATTAAATATAATATAGATGAGTGAAATCCAAGAGACCGCCCTCGGTCCTACCTCTCCCTCAATAAGGCGGTGGCTCCAGGTCTTTCGATTTGATGGAAAGTATGGTGAGAAATAGATAACATATATCTAGCATGAGAGATTTGGAGCATCATCCGCTCTACCCTCTTCAATAATAAAGCGGATGATAACTCCTGGCCTCTCAATTTAACTAAGATAATCGTAGAATTGTTGTAAGAATGCTGAAAAGTAAAGGTTATAATAATGTAATGAATTACAGCGTAGGTTTAATGAAAGAAATTATTTATTTGTTCTATTATTACCCTTTGGGGGACTAGAATTTTTCCTGAGTGAGTGTTGTGAGTGTTGTTAGTGTTGATGTTATTTTTGGTTGGAGTAGATTGGCTTGAACTGTCAGCCTGTGATTGTTGATTATTAGTGTGTGAGTGTCTATTGCTAGCGTGTGTGTTTTGGTTGTTGTGAGTGTTGGTTCTTTCAGTTGTATGTTCGTTTCGTGTACGATTCCTTTGACTTTCTTTAGTTTGTTTATTTTCCTCATCAGAAGACTTATGTTCTTCTGAAGATGTTCCCTTGTTCGAAATTTTTCTTTTATTCTTTTTCTTTATTTCTATATATTCCATTGAATTGACTGAATCCTCATTAGTTTCCCTATTCTGTTCTTCTTCGGTTTCCATATTTTTCTGTTCCTCTTCTTCATCTTCTGATACTTCCGAATCTTCTTCCGATTCTTCATTTGAGTTAACCGATTCATCTTCGGAATGGACGGATGGGCTCTCATCCTGAGGGGAATTATTAGAAGTGCATTGGCATTTGCACTGTATGCAGCCGCCAACAGCATATTTAGCAATGTCCAGTCTGTCTTTAAGGACACTGGAGTATGTAGTTTCATTATTCTGGAAATTGAAGATTTCTCGGGCTTCCTTGTAGGAAATTCCCTGGTCAATACGTATTTTGGTAATTTTATTTTCAATTATCCATACTGGGCACATCCTACTAGAAGAGGAATGATTACCCTTGCAGTTGACACAATATGCAGAAGATTTGCAAATTTTATTTCCTGACTATTTTATTTGGTGCTCTTGGCCGCAATTAATGCATAGTGGATTGTCACGCTTACACCGTTTAGTGGTGTGTCCAAAGCGGAAGCATTGAAAGCATTGCATGGGATTTGGATAAAAAATTCCTTGTCCCAGCACGAATGAAACCGAAGTAGATAAATTCGGGGATTACTGTTCCACGAATTGTCAAAATAAGCGTCGGAGTTGGTATAATTGCATCATTATCTTTTCTGGTAATTCGCTTGACGTTGATCACTTTCTGATCTGCAAGCTCCTTTGCCAGTTCAGACTCGGTTAAATCTAAAACATCACGGCAAGTGACAACGCATTTGCGTTGGTTGAGTACCGGATGGCTAATTATCTCAATTGGAGTGTTGTCAATCAATTTAGTAATTTCAAGAAGCTTACCTAAATGTTCCTGGTTTCGTACTGGAAGGATGTATTGGATACTGTTTTTGTCGTCTCTTTGAGGTCTGGCCTCATTTAAAGATGATTTGATCACACTGTTGATCGTTTTGCTGACAGTAAACGGGTTGGTGGGGAGGACATTGTCCCCTTTAGCTCGAAGAAGTAAAATTTCCAGAGGAACACATTCCGGATCAATCCACCTTGGGAGGGGCGGCCTGGTAGACTTCCCCTGATACAGATTGGTAGCTCGGCCTCCTGGAGGCCCGGAGCTACTGGAAGGCATTTTGTCGCCTGGCTATACCCAGGGTATAGCCGGCAAAATGGTCAAACTGTTCACTAGAACACTTGTGAGAAAGGCTAATACTTCTGGATGTGACCAGGAAAAAGCCCTCACTGGGAGAAAACACACGAAATAAGCACAAGAGCACAAACAGTAAGTGTCCTTACTTTCACTTTTATACTTATGATCTTCAGCCTATCAGACTATTTTCCTAGAAATAGTTCACATTAATTTTCTTTTTATTTTCCTATTTCACTTTTCTTCCTAACTACTTATCGCACTCACTTTTCATGTCCCAAAACACAAACGCTAGCAACGTAAAAAACCCCTAATCACTGCCGCGAGAAGGTTCTTGAACCTGCAAAAAGTAGCGTGGGGAACGCTAAAAAGCGTGCCCCTTTTTCGCCGTTAAATAGATGCAACGGATGATGGAAGAGATGTGGGAGAACGAGAAATTAACCGCCGTTGCGGCAATATGTAATCCTTATGATGGTTTTGTCCTTCTGCTGCTCTGCAAAGCTGTTACAAAATCTTGTTAGCACATATAATAAGCCTTAAGAAAGGCTGTAAGCAGAAAACTCCTATTTTTTTATACTCTTTTCCAAGGGGCGCCAAAAACACGACCGAATCGGTTGAATGTCAGTAGCACCTTGATGTATTTTTTGCCATCGCTCCCTTTTAACGCTCATTCGTTCGTCTCGTTGGACTCGCCCCTTTGGCTGAGTCTGCCGATTATCCTGTGAGTGTGTACCGCTAGAGTATAAAACACGCGGACCCCAAAAAAATATCTTATTTTCTTTCAAACCGTAAACCCGTGTGGTTGTACGGCATCGGCATCGTGGACGTAACAAAGGAGGACAAGTTAAGGGAAAGGCAAAGTCTCACTCGAACCGTGCAGGCCTCCAGTTCCCTGTTGGTCGCATTCACTGATTGCTCCGCAAGGGTAACTAGACCGAACGGATTGGTGCCGGAGCACCAGTATACCTAACAGCGATTATAGAGTTTCGGCTATCGGAATGCTCGAGTTGGCTTGCAAAGCTGCTCACGACAATCAGAAAACCCGCATCAAGAACAGAGCAGCTTCGGTTCGGCGCTCATCAAGGCAACAATTAGTTTCAGTGAGTGGCAAAGTGTTTCTCCGGCACGTCGCATTAAATGTAATTTACTGAACAACATGTCACAAGCTGGATGGGAAGAAATTTTCCAACTGTGAAAGCTGTGGCGGGTGGCAAACGCAATAGCTAAACAGGAAGGTTTAACCGAACAAGATGGGAATATCGAGTGATAACAAAAACACAACACCAAAGGTTCTTTTCAGAACCATCAACATATTCATAAAGAGTAAACAGTAAACTAATCCATTTTCCCCTTTGTATGTCCCCTTTGTATAGTCCTACGTCACTCCGGTTATGTCCCCGACATTACCCACCCGTCTTTTTTAATGTTACAATGGGGATGAAATATGGGGTTGCTTATTCACTTGTTGCTACTATTTGTTTATCTCTTTAATTTTTCCTACTCGTCTATTGCAAGCTCGAAGCTCGAGACTCTTCTTGAATGTTACCTCTGAATTGATTAATTTAATGGCAGTTGGTAGACTATCTTATATCTAGGTAAATTATAGACACAGTGAACACAAGCATTTAGAGCAACACGCAGTTTATCGAGAGATCTACTCAAAGCATTATTATTAATGAAATCACCATATATGAAATGGGGCAAGAGTAGCGCTTTGAACAGCTTTGTCTTGTTTCGCGTGTCATAATGTTTCGTTATCAAGGTTAGGCGTTTTAGTGAACCATAGATTTTTGAGCCTTGAGAATTGATATGCTCATCCCACTCTAAGTTACTTCTAAAACCATTCCTAAATCATTCACGCGATCTACAAATGAAACACAAACATCATCAATATAAATGCAAGATGGGATTGGTCAATTGTTGTTAACTTTCAGCTTGAATATTAGCATGGCCTTGGTTTTGCTAGGATTTATGTGCAATAGATTTCTTCGAGACCAAAGCATATATCGAAGGTCATGCTTAAGTTTATCACAAATAACTGTAAACTCAATGTTTCTATCTGTACAAATATAAATCTGTACATCATCAGCAAAAAGGTGTATTGAGCAAAAATCGAGCACAGAAAGTAAATCGTTTATAAAAAGGGAAAAAAGGAGGGGTCCTAGAACCGATCCTTGAGGAACGCCTGATAGATTCGGTTGAAAAGTAGACAACACACCATCTTTGAAAACCGCTTGACTCCTATGGCTTAATCAACTCTTTATGAGTTTTATACTTGAGTTCAAAAATTCATAAAGTGTTACTAGTTTATTGACAAGTTTACTATGGACGACACGATCAAACGCTTTGGCAAAATCTATCAAAAGCGTAATAGTCACACCATTTTTGAATTTTGAAAACAGATTGAAAACGACAAAAGAAATTATTTCTATTTACATATGCAGCCAGTCCACGTTAAACCGATATAGTGGTTCTCAGATTTCCGTTAAAAGTGGTAATTTTGTTTTTTATCGCAAAACATTAGACTCTTTTTTTTATTTTTTCATTAGGGTACCCATTTCCATTTTAGGGTGGTCCGAAAAATCTTTTTTTCGCACATTTTCCCAAAAGTTATTTTTTTTTTCAAAAATTCATGACTTTTGAACCACTAAACCGATTTAGATGATCGATATATCAAAATGAAGCCAATGAGCTAAAAAATATTGAACTTTCAAAAATAATGGATTTTGTTTCCGTAATTATTGATTGTAGTCGATTTTTTTTGTTTTCATGGCTTTGGACTAGAGGTCGCTATATTCTTTTATACTTTTAGGAGTGGAAGAAAACAAGAAGAAATCATGAAGAGATCACATGGAAAATGTGTGAAGGAAAAGAAAAAAAGACGGGTGGGTAATGTCGGGGACATAACCGGAGTGTCGTAGGACTATACAAAGGGGACAGCTATTGTTAAATATATATTTTAAATATATTGTTTTATTTTCTTCTCCTACGTGAATACCTACCTATCTACCTGAAAAATGGATTAGTTTACTGTTTACTCTTTATGAATATGTTGATGGTTCTGAAAAGAACCTTTGGTGTTGTGTTTTTGTTATCACTCGATATTCCCATCTTGTTCGGTTAAACCTTCCTGTTTAGCTATTGCGTTTGCCACCCGCCACAGCTTTCACAGTTGGAAAATTTCTTCCCATCCAGCTTGTGACATGTTGTTCAGTAAATTACATTTAATGCGACGTGCCGGAGAAACACTTTGCCACTCACTGAAACTAATTGTTGCCTTGATGAGCGCCGAACCGAAGCTGCTCTGTTCTTGATGCGGGTTTTCTGATTGTCGTGAGCAGCTTTGCAAGCCAACTCGAGCATTCCGATAGCCGAAACTCTATAATCGCTGTTAGGTATACTGGTGCTCCGACACCAATCCGTTCGGTCTAGTTACCCTTGCGGAGCAATCAGTGAATGCGACCAACAGGGAACTGGAGGCCTGCACGGTTCGAGTGAGACTTTGCCTTTCCCTTAACTTGTCCTCCTTTGTTACGTCCACGATGCCGATGCCGTACAACCACACGGGTTTACGGTTTGAAAGAAAATAAGATATTTTTTTGGGGTCCGCGTGTTTTATACTCTAGCGGTACACACTCACAGGATAGAGACAAATCGGCAGACTCAGCCAAAGGGGCGAGTCCAACGAGACGAACGAATGAGCGTTAAAAGGGAGCGATGGCAAAAAAATACATCAAGGTGCTACTGACATTCAACCGATTCGGTCGTGTTTTTGGCGCCCCTTGGAAAAGAGTATAGAAAAATAGGAGTTTTCTGCTTACAGCCTTTCTTAAGGCTTATTATATGTGCTAACAAGATTTTGTAACAGCTTTGCAGAGCAGCAGAAGGACAAAACCATCATAAGGATTACATATTGCCGCAACGGCGGTTAATTTCTCGTTCTCCCACATCTCTTCCATCATCCGTTGCATCTATTTAACGGCGAAAAAGGGGCGCGCTTTTTAGCGTTCCCCACGCTACTTTTTGCAGGTACAAGAACCTTCTCGCGGCAGTGATTAGGGGTTTTTTACGTTGCTAGCGTTTGTGTTTTGGGACATGAAAAATGAGTGCGATAAGTAGTTAGGAAGAAAAGTGAAATAGGAAAATAAAAAGAAAATTAATGTGAACTATTTCTAGGAAAATAGTCTGATAGGCTGAAGATCATAAGTATAAAAGTGAAAGTAAGGACACTTACTGTTTGTGCTCTTGTGCTTATTTCGTGTGTTTTCTCCCAGTGAGGGCTTTTTCCTGGTCACATCCAGAAGTATTAGCCTTTCTCACAAGTGTTCTAGTGAACAGTTTGACCATTTTGCCGGCTATACCCTGGGTATAGCCAGGCGACAAAATGCCTTCCAGTAGCTCCGGGCCTCCAGGAGGCCGAGCTACCAATCTGTATCAGGGGAAGTCTACCAGGCCGCCCCTCCCAAGGTGGATTGATCCGGAATGTGTTCCTCTGGAAATTTTACTTCTTCGAGCTAAAGGGGACAATGTCCTCCCCACCAACCCGTTTACTGTCAGCAAAACGATCAACAGTGTGATCAAATCATCTTTAAATGAGGCCAGACCTCAAAGAGACGACAAAAACAGTATCCAATACATCCTTCCAGTACGAAACCAGGAACATTTAGGTAAGCTTCTTGAAATTACTAAATTGATTGACAACACTCCAATTGAGATAATTAGCCATCCGGTACTCAACCAACGCAAATGCGTTGTCACTTGCCGTGATGTTTTAGATTTAACCGAGTCTGAACTGGCAAAGGAGCTTGCAGATCAGAAAGTGATCAACGTCAAGCGAATTACCAGAAAAGATAATGATGCAATTATACCAACTCCGACGCTTATTTTGACAATTCGTGGAACAGTAATCCCCGAATTTATCTACTTCGGTTTCATTCGTGCTGGGACAAGGAATTTTTATCCAAATCCCATGCAATGCTTTCAATGCTTCCGCTTTGGACACACCACTAAACGGTGTAAGCGTGACAATCCACTATGCATTAATTGCGGCCAAGAGCACCAAATAAAAAAGTCAGGAAATAAAATTTGCAAATCTTCTGCATATTGTGTCAACTGCAAGGGTAATCATTCCTCTTCTAGTAGGATGTGCCCAGTATGGATAATTGAAAATAAAATTACCAAAATACGTATTGACTAGGGAATTTCCTACAAGGAAGCCCGAGAAATCTTCAATTTCCAGAATAATGAAACTACCTACTCCAGTGTCCTTAAAGACAGACTGGACATTGCTAAATATGCTGTTGGCGGCTGCACACAGTGCAAATGCCAATGCACTTCTAATAATTCCCCTCAGGATGAGAGCCCATCCGTCCATTCCGAAGATGAATCGGTTAACTCAAATGAAGAATCGGAAGAAGATTCGGAAGTATCAGAAGATGAAGAAGAGGAACAGAAAAATATGGAAACCGAAGAAGAACAGAATAGGGAAACTAATGAGGATTCAGTCAATTCAATGGAATATATAGAAATAAAGAAAAAGAATAAAAGAAAAATTTCGAACAAGGGAACATCTTCAGAAGAACATAAGTCTTCTGATGAGGAAAATAAACAAACTAAAGAAGGACAAAGGAATCGTACACGAAACGAACATAGAACTGAAAGTACCAACACTCACAGCCACCAAAACACACACGCTAGCAATAGACACTCACACACTAATAATCAACAATCACAGGCTGACAGTTCAAGCCAATCTACTCCAACCAAAAATAACATCAACACTAACAACACTCACAACACTCACTCAGGAAAAATTCTAGCCCCCCAAAGGGTAATAATAGAACAAATAAATAATTTCTTTCATTAAACCTACGCTGTAATCATTACATTATTATAACCTTTACTTTTCAGCATTCTTACAACAATTCTACGATTATCTTAGTTAAATTGAGAGGCCAGGAGTTATCATCCGCTTTATTATTGAAGAGGGTAGAGCAGATGATGCTCCAAATCTCTCATGCTAGATATATGTTATCTATTTCTCACCATACTTTCCATCAAATCGAAAGACCTGGAGCCACCGCCTTATTGAGGGAGAGGTAGGACCGAGGGCGGTCTCTTGGCTTTCACTCATCTATATTATATTTAATCGCATTATTTCTTTAAATAACTTTCACATCATAATCGTAGGACCGGAAACCGACTCTCACCTTATTTTTGGAGATGGTAGGGGGAGTGGCGGTTCCTAGTCTAATATTATATTTTCTCTAAAGGCCGGGAGTTGTCCTCCATTTCACTCAGTGGGATTGATGGCGATTCCTGACACTCAATACTTTTTAAATACACATAAATATGTGTATGTGTATACATATATAAAATAAAATAAAATTAAATAAAATATATATACATGTAAAAAAATGAATAAATTACTAACAAATGCCAACTAACTAATTTACAATTTCAGAAGCCTTACCTATCCCACTCCTTCCCCTTTTCCTACCCATGTCACTCCTCCCTAATCCATTCCTTTTAATCCCACCCAAATCCTTACCACTCCTTTCCTTCCTATCCTCCTGAGAAGGGCCTTTTTGTTTTTTTGTTTCTGGAGCACGCCTTTCGCTGGGTCACTTGTGCTTCGTTACCGCTTTGGTCCTCGGATCATTAAATACTTACTTCCCTTTACAGCTTATATTAAATATCTTATGAAGCATAGGATCCCTTCCTACCTTCTTCTTGACTCGGAAATCGAGCGGACAGATCTGATGGATGTTATTTTGTTTTTGGTTTCCCTTTTCGCCAGTCCCCTCTGGGCTGGTCTAATTGTGGCTCTTTACTGGGCTAGAGGCGAATGAACTGCAAAGTTTAAAGCCTCTTAAAAACAAAGAAGAAGAAGAAGAAAAATACATTCATTACGATTTGTTCGCTCGTTGGATTCACACGCAGGCTAAAAAGGGTCCTTTTCAGGATCACAAAATTATCTTCAATCTAAAGAGTTTATTGTTTTGTTATCATTCGATATCCCCATCTTGTTCGGCTAAACCTTCCTGTTTAGCGATTTGTTGCCACTCGCCACAGCTTTCACAGTTGCAAAATTACTTCCCATCCAGCTTTGTGACATGTTGTACAGTAAATTATATTTAATGCGACGTGCCGAAGCACCACTCAGTGTCACATTGGAGGCGATTTTAACCTGTAATTGAACATTTGCGATGACAGTGGTACAGTGTCGACTTTCAATGTGGGGTCATAATTTGGATCTCTATGTTTACAAAAATGTCCAACTAAATAAGTCGCATTACATGTCCGTCCAATTAGCTAAATGTCGAACTAATTGTAAATTACTGTACTTTCAATCTGGAAACAATTTAAGAATTGGTGAAAATTGAATAATCAGGAAAGTTCCCAACTATCAATAAGCTCAGAACAACTGCCAAATTCACATACTCATCAGATCCTGGCAAACAAATTATGAAAAAATCAATTTGTGTTTTATTATTATTTTGGATGTTTTCGAAAGCATTGAACTGTATTTCCTAAACTCTTTTCTGGAAGGTTTAATGGTCCTGAAAAGCGCCTTGTTTTATGGAATGGTTCCAATTTAGAAAACTTAGTACTCGTGGTTTTGAAAAAAAAAACCATTTCGAACGCCCTCGATGCCGCCTTGTTCTGGATTTGCCACCAAAGCAGTTTGTATAAAGAACAAACTTTTTTCTTCTGCTACCTGATGCCGTTTTGCGATTGCGTTTGCCACTCGCCACTCGCTGCAACTGCCTGTTGTCCTGATGTCCACCGAACCGAATGTGTTCTGTTCCGAATGCGGGTTTTCTTATCGTCGCGAGCAGCTTTGCCAGCTAACTCGATCACTTCGGCGGCCGAAACTATATAACGCCGGCTAGGTGGACTGGTGCACTGGTACTAACGCGCTCGGCGTTAGCACGCACCCTTGCGGGGAACTCCAGATCAACACGGTTCGAGCGGGATTTTGCCTTTCCCTTCACTTTTCCTCCTTTACCATGTCCAGACATGGCTGCTTGGGTTGGTTTGTTGATGTGTTGTGATGCGAACCGATATGGTGTACGGTTTGAATGAGAATGATCGTTACGGAAGGAAGGAAGGTCTTGTATTATAGAGACTTTAAACTTTTGCAGTTCATTCGTCTCTAGCCTTGAGAAAGGCCCTTTGAAAACTCTACTCTACTTTTACTCCAGCGCTACCACCTCCACCCTCTTGCCTTGAGAAAGGCACTCGATCCCTCGCCGTCCAGCAACGATGTTGTCCAGTCGGTATTCACACAAAGAATGATCGTTACGGCAGCGGAGCGGGGATTTTTAAGCTGACTGGCTGGCTCGAGAATTACGCATGTGTGAGACTGCGACCAATGTTTCGTTCATTTTTTTCTTTTTCCTTTCCAATCGTGCTTCATTCTATTTCGCTGCTGCTCTGGTTGCCCGTTTTGGTCGATACGATTTGAGGAGCACAAAATGGACCAATCAAAAATGGGCACATAGGGCATTTTGACAATGCTTGATATTTCACAATTATTCAATTATTTATCTCATGAAAAATGAAATGTTATTCGTTATGATAGATGCGTAGATATATTTCCTATCAATTGATACAAAAACCTTTGCGATCTATTGAGAAATGCTCGAGTTATAAGCGTTCCAAATCTTGCATTTTTTCCTACTTGTTCAGTGTCTAGATTTCCATTTCACCCCCTATATCTTCCGGTTAGACGTAGTCCTACGTCAAAACTTGTAGAATAGGGTTCTTAATGCACGACGCAATATGTTGGGGTGTGTAAACCGTTGTTGAATTTTCGCATCCATTCGGCTTGAGGAACACAATTCCGTTACGGGTAGACACATTTTGCACCAGTACATGTTGCGTTCCGTTGGTCGTTAGATTCTCATTGACATATATGCGGTTTGCGTTGATTCAAAATTCAAATCGCATGAAATATTCTCTTCTAATGGTCATTCGGTGGAGCAAATTTGGGCAGCTATTTCGTTGAATGATTGCTGCGTCTTTTTTGGTGTTTTCTACATTCCTCCTGATCGTACCAACAACTCAGTAGTGATTGAGCAGCATATTTCCTCTCTTCACTGGGTTACAAAACAAATGGAGTTGAATGACCGAATCCTTTAGCTTTGTGATTTTGAGTTGCCTGGTATCTGTTGGTCCCTCAGTGAATCGAAATATCTATATCCAGTGTATTCTCACTTATCTATAAACCAATTGACAGAGCGTCTGCTAAATTCTGCACCGCTGGTATATGTCAAAAGAATGGCATCCTCAACGACAATAACCGGATTCTTGACTTATGCCTCATCAACTTAGAGATGACTTACAACACGGTTATAACTGAAGCACCCGCCCCTTTGGTGAAACGTTGTCGTCATCTGGTATCTCTATCCATATCGTCAACACTTGCTTTCGCAAGCACAACCGAGTCACTTTACTACAACTATCGCAAAACTAATTTTCAGCAATGAATCGTTTTTTTTCTGAGTATCGATTGGAATGAAAAAAAATGGAATGATTTTTTTTTAAATCGCTGTGATTTCGGGAAAAATAGATATTCTATGGCGAACTATGGCGTTTAAACAGAGCTCTGTATTTCGCTAATCAAAACCGCATTCAATCCGATTTACGGGTCAACCATAGAGGATTTTAGAAGTATGTTGACACCCAGAGGAAAGAGCTCGGTCTACCTACCGTGATGTCGCGTGGCAATGTTGAAGCAGCTACCACAGGTATTTGTGAGTTATTTCGAAAACAATTCAAAGGCGTTTTTGTCGTCGAGAATCTCAATAGCGATCAAATTGATACAATCGTTAGCAACGTACCAAGCCTTTTATCCACAAGTGTGTCTCTAGTAATAAATGCCACTCTCGTACACAATGCCTGCAAAAAATTGAAAAACTCTTCGAATGCTGGACCCGACAGTATTCCTTCTGTTATTTTGAAGAAATGCTCTAGCAGCCTCTCGTTACCGCTGAGCATCTTGTTCCATCGCTCCATCGTCTGTGGAACTTTTCCAAATGCATGGAAAAAATCATACTTCTTCCCAGTCTTCAGAAAAGGCAACAAAAAAGATGTCAGAAACTACAGGGGAATCGCTTGTCTATGTGCGGTTTCTAAGTTGTTCGAGCTAATTATATTGGATTTCATCTCCCACACTTGCAGAAATTATATCGTTGAGGAACAACACGGAGTCATGCCTAAAAGGTCAATTTGCACGAACCTTGTTGTTTATACATCCTACATCGCCCGTCCTCTTGAATCACGCCAACAAGTCTATACGATCTATACTGATTTCTCTGCAGCATTCGATACTATCAACCATGATATCGCAATAGCCAAGCTTCGACGCCTTGGATTCAATGGTCCTTTCTTGGATTGGCTACATTCTTATCTCACGGATCGCGTTATGTCAGTAAAAATCGGTGACACAATATCTGGTTCTTTCCGAGTTACATCTGGCGTCCCTCAAGGCAGTCATCTTGGTCCGTACATTTGATATAAACTTTAGCCTAAGATGCTGCAAACTATCATATGCAGATGATTTTAAACTGTTCCACCCAGTGAACAGCATTGGCGATGTTGAAAATGCCGAATTTGCCGAATGGTGCGTTACCAAACAGAATATGTTTGAATCCATCGAAATGTTCAGTATTATCATTTTCACGTAAACGATCGTTGGTAAAATACGAATATAGGCTACATGGCCGAACATTGAACCGGGTCGAAATTATCAAAGATCTTGGGATTATACTGGACTCTAAATTAACTTTTCGCGAGCACATATCTTTTATCACCTCTAAAGCATCTAAAACTCTTGGTTTTATTTTTCGTGTTACATTAGTGTTGGCATTTTAAAAATATACACTGCATCAAATCTCTCTATTGTGCGTATTTACTAGAGGCGAATGAACTGAAAAGTTTAAAGCCTCTTTAATTCAACATCATCATCATCATCTATTGTGCGTTGGTTCGTTCAACTCTCGAATATGCTTGTGTAGTGTGGTCATCGTACTACCAAAATAATATTCAACGAGCGGAGTCAGTTCAGCATAAATTCATTCGTTTCGCTCTACGTTATCTTCCGTGGAATGAGCCTTCGAATCTCCACAGCTACGAGGATCACTGCAAGCTGATTGGGCTAGACTTACTATTCTCAAGAAAGAATGTCGCAAAAGCGCTATTCATATCAGATTTAATTACATCCAATATTGATTGTGCTGAGCTCCTCCGGATGATTAATTTCAACATTAATCGCCGGAATTTGCGTACCCAAAACTTTCTCCCCGCAACACGAACAAATTATGCATATAACGAGCCTGTACATAGTATGTGCCGTATGTTTAATCTTTGCACTAATTTCGACTATCATATTTTGCGTTCATCCCTCAAAAAATGCTCAGTATCACTCTTTCTCAGTGTTAGTAGCAGTAGGACTTTTAATGATTGATAAATTAGTTGGTAGTAATAGTATATAAGTAGATTTAATTGAAAGCATTAGGGCATCTATGTTCAGCCTGTTAACTTTGTGAATAAATTGAAAATTGAAAATCGCAGCCGATTGAGACAGCAACTTTCCGAAACCCGTATAGAACCCGTACAGAAACCAGCTGCTCCTCGATACTTTAAATACGTTTTTCCAGCATAGCATTCCCACTCATTATTTTCGCCTCCAGTCACTCGGTATTACTGGCAAGCAACAATTTTGCTCCACGAATCGTCTAGGCTACCGAGTGCACCATCATCAGAGTGTTTTGACAGCTCATCACAGGACCGTTTAGCCGAGGAACCAATAGCACACAGCCACGTAGCTGATCTAGAGCGAGTGATAGCTTTATTGTTTTGCGCCATTGTTAACAATGTCTCAGGCAGTGTCAAAAAGTGTGAAGTGTGAAAAAGCTTTTCCGGATCACTTCGAACAGTTCCTTGATATACTACTATTGCAAAACGTAATCGTCCGGATGAAGCTGCACAGAATTTATACAGAGAGATTGGTTACACAGATGATAATCACTTGGTTTGGCTACGAGCACTATTTGAACTTACTCACTCTTATGTATCCCTTCAGATTTTTTTAATTTCACTTCATTTTTTCATTTCATTTCATCTCACTTTATTCGAAACATGGAATGTCTAAGACTTATATGCTTTTTACTTATTGATTGCTAAGCCACCGTTAGTCCTACGTCCAACTTGCGGTTATATCAAATATATAACCCACTTCTAGTTTTTTTTTACCGCATGTGAACTAAAACATCCATCTATTATAACTAATTATCAATACTACATACCATTAGATTGTGCCGTCGTCGTATTGATTCCAACTGTGGAGATCGATCTATTTCCTTCGTTCGCAACATTTGCTGCATTTACTGCCTCATTCACATTCGGTTGATTGAGATTCGGAACAACAGTCGTAATAGGCGTTCGAAGGATATTCAACCTACAAGTGGGACATGTTTGCTGTCGCTGGAACCAGGAACGTAGACATGCAGTGTGGAAGATGTGACCGCATGGCAGTTTCTTTGAACTGCTAACCATGTCTTCGCGACAAATAATGCAGATATTATCCGACAGTTGCAATTCTTCCTGTGTGGCATCTGGATACAAGGTGTTCATGTTGCGAATAGCGCGACGAGATAGAATAACGTCATTCAGTGCCTTCTTGAAGTTTCTGAAACATACGACGTTTATCTGAAAAAGCTATCAATGTGCGTTATAAAAAGCTGAGTTTACCTCATTGTATAGTACATCGGGCGGAATGCGAACAACGGCAGGGTGTATATTTTTACCATCAGTATCACAAAAATCACATACAAAACCACACGTATGAACCCAACAATAAGTTCGGTATATAGCAGAAAAACTGCCTTGTTTTCCCACGGAGTATCGGAACGTAACTCCGCAGCATGAAACATGTATTTGATTGCTGTATTAAGAACCATTGTCATCAGAATAGCATATTCGAAACCAAATACGAGCTGGACAGTAGCTCCTTTGGTTAACGTGGAGTGGTACGCGTACGAAATAAGTTGATAGTCAAACAAACCCAAGCAGGCTAACAAACCAGCTACTCTCAAGTGGAATATCCATCCGATTACTGGACTACGCTCCATCTACAAAGAAGATTAATGTTATCGAACAAAAATCAAACCACCGATGAAATTACTTACGTAGTCTACACGATCTTCGGCTAACCAGTGGAAGGATTTCAGAAATAATAACACTGTAAACAGCGCCACAAACTTCGGATTGAAATCATCCCTGAAAACAGTGAAAGCTAAGCACGTTTCCGTCAGTGCATACCAGAATCGTTCCATCAAGTGCTCAAATTCAGCCGCCCGCAAAGTTCCCAGGAAAACCTTCTTCATTAACTTGCCCAGCATTAGAACGAGCACGAGAGATTGAATGTAAATTACCTGTAATTATATATAGGGAATTAACAGCAATATT
The DNA here is from genome assembly GCF_029784135.1 of Toxorhynchites rutilus septentrionalis. Taxonomy (NCBI): domain Eukaryota; kingdom Metazoa; phylum Arthropoda; class Insecta; order Diptera; family Culicidae; genus Toxorhynchites; species Toxorhynchites rutilus. The sequence continues at coordinate 92,385,889 of NC_073744.1, forward strand.
GTGATATTTTGTTAGTTTCTTGTTAAAAAAATAATTTATCTTCTTCTTCTTCTTTGTTTTTGAGAGGCTTTAAACTTTGCAGTTCATTCGCCTCTAATAATTTATAATTTTTAGTTCTTTGTACTAGTGGTTCCCATGACCGAGCGTAACACATGCGTTGTCATGGGATTTAAGTGACCTAGTACATCAGAGCGTATTCTCGAATATGACACTGAGGCATACTAAGTACTTAATCAAAATGACACCACTAATAATACGTTAAGAATGCGAAGTTGCTAACTAAAAAGAAGAGGACAAAATTTGTTGTATTCAAAATCGGTATTATTTATTATTTCTTTTCCTTATAGATAAAATGTAATTCCATATATGAACATCGTATTACTCACAAAGTATTACAAGCGTTGTCGAAACATAACTTAACCAAAAAATTATAGGAGGTTGTTTCCAAGACACGACCGCATTGTTAACGTAGAACTACGCTATTATTCGAGTGGCTTGTTTATAACTTCGGATATTATTTTAAAATTTAAAATAAAATCAGAAATGACTATTTAGTAGAATGGTTTGGTCGCCCTGAAATGGTTTTTTTGAATTGTAGAATCAGTTGAAGATAATTGATTGATGATTCATTATTGCCCTCGCAGAACAATACACAATACACATATAACCACTTCTCATCATTTTGCGCTATTCTTAAAAGAAACACTTCTGTTAATATGACTTGCCTCGAAAAAACTTGCCATATAAATGAAACACACATTTCTGCATTACTCGAGAATTAATTAAGCAAATGAAACCAAATTAGGCATATGGAGGTTTTAGTGCGCAATAATCATTTTTACGGTGTGTTGCCACAGCGTCATCGAGTGAACTGACAACAATTTCTTCTAATACCGCACAACGAACCGCCAGCCTACGCTTGAAGGACTCTAAACGTCGAAACGTCATTCAGCGGAAAGAGAAGGGCTAAAATTATAAAATCGTAAACAGATCGCATGCGGGTGAACATTTATAAATTGATTCGTTGAAATTTGTAATATTTAGTGTTATTGAAACGTTTTTTTTGTAAAAAGCCTATCGGAGTTAAATGTAATGTTATTTCCCTATATGTATTTATATATAATTTTATGTATAATTTAACATTATTCAGGTCCATTTCTAAAACAAGTCCGATATTGTTGGTCAGCAGAAAAGAAAAGCTAAGACTTTATATAGGCCACTGATTTGTAGGTTTTATATTGCCATACTATTGAATGAAACTAATACCTTACAATTATAGATCGAAGCCGTAAATAAATAAGCTGTTCGGTAACAGCGTCGCTTTTTCTTTGGCTGGACCAACATTCTTCGATAAATCAACGTGTAAATGACGTCCCCAGCAGTGGATTTGGCAGCACAGCACGGTGAGTGCGCTGCGTGCAGCAATCCTGATGCGGATAGTAACTACGTTCAGTGCGATGCCTGTGATAGGTGGTGGCACTTTTCGTGTGCGAGTGTGACGGAGTCTGTAAGCGAGCGAGCATGGATATGCTCGAAATGTACGACGGAAACAGCAGCAGTTCCACCCACACTCGTGGGAAACACTTCCAGTTCTAATATACAGCGTAATCTCGCCCTGCTGCTGCAAATGAAATTCCTGGCCGAGCAGTTGAAGTTGATGGATAACGCAAACCACGTGAACAATTGTAGAGGTGACAAATCGGTAGCTGAACCAGTCAGCGAAAACCCGGAGCTAGAAGACGGCGCAGTGGGTGGCCAACCGGACCCACCAGCAGCAGCTCAGCCCACGGATGTACACCATCGCGACCTATTGGATATGGTTCGCGATCTTCAAAAGCTACTCGAAATCTGTCAACTACAGTCAGCTCCAAGCAGTCAGCGTGTGGATACGACCAATTGGAATATCAGCCCAACGACCAATCAACATCAGTACGACTTCCCGAAACCAGCCACTCAAGGTAAAGGTAACCAGCAGGCTCGAAATCTGGGAGCCTATAAGAAAAAGCATGTCAATGAAGTGGGTGGTGTAGGTAAGAGTAATGTTAATGAAAGTGGTTTTTCAAATAAAATGTACGGTGGTAATGTCCTTCATAAGTCCTCTATGATCCCCCCCGATACGGTTTATATTAATAACAGAGAAGAATCAGATATCCGCGAATTTAGTCAAAATATTTTCGATAGTCACCAGCAGCAACGCATCCCCTTTGCAAGCGAGCAGCAGCAAGTAACTTCCGCGCGCTCTCATGTGAAAACGTGCAATCGTCAATGCAGCTTACGACATGGAATGTGTGGAACGAACAACAGCAACAGCGACAGCAGCCACAACATCAACGACAACAATTGAATGCCAACCAGTATGTTCCATCGCCGCAACAGCTTGCTGCTCGTCAATCGATGGCCCGTGATCTTCCAGTTCTCAGGCGATCCCGCGGATTAGCCTATTTTTATTTCGAACTACGAGTATACGACGTCTTCGTGTGTATATACGGATTGGGAGAATATGCTCCGTCTACAACGTTGTCCCAAAGGGCCAGCTCTCGAAATGGTACGCAGCCGATTGGTGTTACCTGCTGCAGTACCTCAAGTCATTGAGACTCTTCGTAGAAGATACGGACGTCCAGAGTTATTGATCAACGCGTTTCTGAAGAAGGTGCGGAAGATTCCTGCCCCAAAACCCGATAGGTTGGAAGGATTAATCGAGTATGGGTTGGCAGCGCAAGCGCTTTGTGATCATATAGAAGCGGCCAACGAACAGGCACATATTTCGAATCCGATGCTTCTTCAGGAACTCGTCGGAAAATTGCCGCCCGATCAGAAGCTCATGTGGGCTGGGTATAAACGGTGTCCCGGCGTGGTGAATTTGAAGACTTTCAGCGGCTATATGGAAAATCTCGTTAATGATGCTTCTAGTGTTGTGCTTTTCACACCGGAGACTATCAACAAGGACAAATCGAAGCTGAGAGGATACGTTAACTCCCATACCGGGAACAATATCGAAGTGCAAGCGAGCAAGCAAATCGAATGCATTTTCTGCAGTAGGGTAGGTCATCGTTTGCGAGAATGTTCAGGGTTCAAGGATTTGAACGTCGATGATCGATGGCGGAAGGTTAGAGCTTTATCGCTGTGTCAGATTTGTTTATACAGACATGGTAGGCGATCGTGCAGAAGCGACAAGCGTTGCAATATCGATGGCTGCCAGTATCGGCACCATCCGTTGTTGCATTCAACAAGGAGAACTGTGGGGAACTCTACACAAATGCAACAAGCGAATAGTCTCACTCATCAGTATTTGGGATCGAGCGTTTTGTTTCGTATCGTGCCTGTAACACTGTATCGACTGTCGACTGTCGAGAACGAAATTGCAGAACAACTGGGAGTGAGTGGAATCGTGCAGACACTGTGACTGCGGTGGATAGGCAACACAACTAGAGTAGAGGAGATTTCGAAGATAGTTAACATACATGTTGGTGGGATCGGTTCGCAGAAACGGTTTAAAATGTCGAACGTTCGTACAGTGGCAAGTCTAAACCTTCCCAGCCAGACCTTCCATTTGGAAGAAGCCGCGAAACAGTTTGAATACCTCAAACAATTCCCGTTACAGAGCTACAAAAATGCTGTGCCAAAGCTGGATAATCTACAGCTAGCCACTCCACTGACATCTAGAGAAGGTGACGGTAATGGTCCAATTGCTGTGAACCAGGCTCGGGTGGTGTGTCTACGGAAAGCAGCAGCCCGGAATGAAGAGTGAATACAGCTTGCACATCTGCGAATGTACGACGAATAAGGATCTACATGATGCCGTAAAGCAATTCTACGACATTGAAGAAATAGGATCAGGGAGTGTCACCTTGCGATCTAAGGAAGAACAACGAGCTTTGGATTTACTGGAGCAGACGACCGTTCGAGTGGGTGAGAAATTCGAAATTGGGTTACTTGGGCGAAGGACGACGTGGAGCTGCCGAATAGCTACACGATAGCGCTTCGCAGACTGGAATGCCTGAAAAAGAAAATGCAAAGGGATCCAGTCTTAAAAGAGAACGTTTTCTGACAGATACGAGAATTTGTAAGCAAGGGCTACATCCACAAAGCTACGATGAACGAACTCAATGAAGCAAATCCTCGTAGGATTTGGTACCTTCCATTAGGCGTGGTGGTCAATCCGAAGAAACCAGAGAAGATACGCATCGTATGCAACGCTGCAGCGAAGGTGGACGGAGTTTCACTAAACAACATGTTATTGAAAGGGCCGGATCAGTTGGTGTCGCTGTTGGGAGTATTGTTTCGCTTTCGACAGTTCAAGATCGCGGTGTGTTCCGATGTCAGGGAAATGTTTATGCAGATATTGATACGCGCAGCCAACATTCGCAACGAATTCTGTGGCGTGTCGATTCAGCCCAGGATCCGGAAGTCTTCCTTGTTGACGTTGCGACGTTTGGGTCGACTTGTTCGCCAGCGTCGGCACAATTTGTTAAGAATAAGAATACTCGGGAGCATAGCGATAGGTATCCGAGAGCAGCAGAAGGTATACTAGAGTGTACTTATGTAGACGATTACCTCGATAGTTTTGGATCGGTAGAAGCTGCTGAACGCGTACTTGGATTATTGTGGAATCCACTAACAGATGAACTATCGTTCAGCACTCAAATGAGCGATGAAGTTCAGTCTCTTCTGGAAAATCGCAGAATTCAAACGAAGAGACAAGTATTGCGCTGCGTCATGACATTGTTCGATCCTTTGGGACTACTAGCTACGTTCCTTATACATGGAAAGATTCTGATGCAGGATTTGTGGCGCGCCGGAACTGGATGGGATGAAGAAATCGACGATAAACAGCTTACAGACTGGAGCAGGTGGATCAACATGATTTCGCACATCGCTAACGTTCAGATCCCACACTGCTATTTCTCGAATGTTTCAGCGCATACGTACGAAGATACTGAACTCCACGTCTTCGTGGATGCCAGCTCGTACGCGTATTCTTGTGTCCTTTATCTGCGGACGTTCAGTGTTGATGGAGTCCCGCAGTGTACACTAATCGCGGCAAAGGCTAAAGTAGCACCGTTAAAGCCAATGACTATTCCAAAATTTGAACTTCAAGGATGACAAAGTTCGTGCAAGCACATCACTCCACTCCCATAAAACGACGAATTCTGTGAAAAGACAGCTCGATAGCGCTTTCTTGGATCCGTGCAGACCCTAGAAACTATAGGCCTTTCGTGGCCAACCGAGTCGGTGAAATTCTCGAGGTAACGGTTGCCAATGAGTGGCGATGGGTGCCGTCGGAGTCCAATCCGGCGGACGATGCAACAAAGTGGGGAAGTGGACCCTACTTCAACGCAGGCAGTATGTGGTTCCACGGACCAAAGTTCCTATGCTATCCAGAGCGAGAATGGCCAGGTTCAACCGATCCAGTAATCGACACCTACGAAGAAGCTCGGTCATCAGTTCTCTACCATGTGACATGGGAGCCAGTGGTCGATTATGAACGGTTCTCTAAATGGGAGAAGCTACAACGTAGTATGGCCTACGTGCTACGATTCATTAACAACGCTAGAAAGAAAGGGGAAAGGAGTCCGTCGACTGGATTACTTACCCAATCGGAGCTGAAGGCTGCCGAAACTGCAATATTGAAACAAGTTCAACTAGAGGTATTTCCGGAAGAAGTGACTACATTGAAAAATAATCAAGTGGTGACAGGAAACAAGCTGGTTCCAATAGAGAAATCCAGCACTATATACCAACTAATACCGATGTTGGACGAAGAGGGACTGATGCGGCAGAACAGTCGTATTTCAGCAGCGAAACATTTGCATCACAGCGTGCGCTTTCCAGTCATCCTGCCAAGGAAGCATCGATGCACGGAACTTCTTGTTACACGATTTCATCGCCTTTACCGTCATGCAAACTCCGAAACTGTGGCGAACGAAGTTCGTCAACTGTTCGCTATATCAAAACTTCGATCCGTAGTGAAAGAGATCGGAAGAAATTGCCAATTCTGCAAAGTCCGCAAGGCACGTCCAACTGTTCCTCCGATGGCACCTTTGCCAGCAGCACGGTTAGCCGTACATGTTCGTCCATTTAGCTACGTCGGAGTGGATTACTTCGGGCCATTACTGGTCAAACAAGGTCGTTCGAAAGTGAAAAGATGGATCGCGCTCTTCACGTGCCTTACTGTGCGCGCAGTCCATCTCGAAGTGGCATACAGTCTTTCGACTGCATCGTGTATTTCATGTATCCGACGATTTGTGTGTCGTCGTGAGTCACCCGTGGAATTTTTCACGGACGACGCTACGAACTTCCATGGGGCCGAACGTCTGCTCCGTGAACAAATCAACGAAGGGGCGATATCCACGTTCACCAGTGCCATCACGAAGTGGACCTTCATTCCACCAATGAAGAGTTACAAACCGTAATCGTAGAGGCAGACGGCATTGTAAATACTAGACCACTCACGTACTTACCTCTTGATTCTGCGGAATCAGAATCCCTCACGCCAAACCATTTCCTGCTTGGAAGCTCCAATGGAGTCAAGCAGCCATGCGTAGATGAAGAATGTTTCAAAAGAACCTTCCCTGAGTCGTGGGGAGATATCCAACGTCAGCTCAATCGATTTTGGCAACGCTGCGATTGGAGGTCTTCGTAGCCTAATTGGTTGCGTGTCCGCTACTAAGCGAACGATCATGAGCTCATAACTCAGGGCCCCTCAACTAACCATCTTTGTGTGTTATTCTAGCTACTATGTCCACGCAACAATCATCATGTGAGGGTAATCCCAGTCCCTTACCGCTCACATTTTCGGTCTGCTGAATCGGTAATTGGCACTATTAATAACGCAACAAAGGATGCCTCATATCAACAGTCCCGCTGTGAACAGCCCATCTGTGAACATTCGAACAATAGCAATATTACGCCGAAAAAAAAGACGGGTGGGTAATGTCGGTGACATAACCGGAGTGACGTAGGACTATACAAAGGGGATAGCTTTTGCTAAATATATATTTTAAATATATTGTTTTATTTTCTTCTCCTACGTGAATTCCTACCTATCTACCTGAAAAATGGATTAGTTTACTGTTTACTCTTTATGAACATGTTGGGGGTTCTGAAAAGAACCTTTGGTGTTGTGTTTTTGCGTTTTTTTACAAACTTGATTCTTGATTTTTTTCTGAAGGCTTTGTACTTATTAAATGTTCAACGTCGGGCATCTTTCGGCGTATACACATATCGTACAATCAAAATGATGGCTGTGATAGGGAATGCACAGGTGGTCATCAGCTCGTTCACTATCATATATTTCACTATTGAGCACATTACCGTACCTTAAGCTGTGGTTTCGGAGACGAATGAATTGTAAGATTTGTAGTCTCCGCAAACAAAGTAAATAAAAATGAAAAAGAACTGAGGTTGAACTGAGACGAACTCTACGATCTGTCGAGAAATAAATGAGCTATAAGCGTTCTGAAAAACCAACAGTAAATACAGGGACGGATGACCTTCGGATTAAAGTCCTTTAAAATAAGAACAGAGCAGCAGGAAATACATAGCTCATCGTGTTGCTCCTTAGTTATTTCTCTATGCAATGTAGATGTAACGTCAGTCAATTTTCAACATCAGTTATCAACTAAAGAAAGCAGTTATTGCTACCGAGAAAATTCGTTAATGCCATCCTGCATACAATAGGAGTTTGGCTCCTTTAAACTTATGTAACTGAGCCTGTAAAAATAAACGATTTAATAAAAAAAAGACGGGTGGGTAATGTCGGGGACATAACCGGAGTGACGTAGGACTATACAAAGGGGACAGCTTTTGTTAAATATATATATTTTAAATATATTGTTTTATTTTCTTCTCCTACGTGAATACCTACTTATCTACCTGAAAAATGGATTAGTTTACTGTTTACTCTTTATGAATATGTTGATATTTCTGAAAAGAACCTTTGGTGTTGTGTTTTTGTTATCACTCGATATTCCCATCTTGTTCGGTTAAACCTTCCTGTTTAGTTATTGCGTTTGCCACTCGCCACAGCTTTCAAATTTGGAAAATTTCTTCCCATCCAGCTTGTGACATGTTGTTCAGTAAATTACATTTAATACGACGTGTCGGAGAAACACTTTGCCACTCACTGAAACTAATTGTTGCCTTGATGAGCGCCGAAACGAAGCTGCTCTGTTCTTGATGCGGGTTTTCTGATTGTCGTGAGCAGCTTTGCAAGCCAACTCGAGCACTCCGACGGCCGAAACTCTATAATCGTTGTTAGGTATACTGGTGCTCCGTTCGGCCTAGTTACCCTTGCGGAGCAATCAGTGAATGCGACCAACAGGGAACTGGAGACCTGCACGGTTCGAGTGAGACTTTGCCTTTCCCTTAACTTGTCCTCCTTTGTTACGTCCACGATGCCGATTTACGGGTTTACGGTTTGAAAGAAAATAAGATATTTTTTTGGGGTCCGCGTGTTTTATTCTCTAGCGGTACACACTCACAGGATAGAGACAATTCTGCAGACTCAGCCAGAGGGGCGAGTCCAACGAGACGAACGAATGAGCGTTAAAAGGGAGCGATGGCAAAAAAATACATTCATTACGATTTGTTCGCTCGTTGGATTCACATGCAGGCTAAAAAGGGTCCTTTTCAGGATCACAAAATTATCTTCAATCTAAAGAGTTTATTGTTTTGTTGTCACTCGATATCAACATCTTGTTCGGCTAAACCTTCCTGTTTAGCGATTGCATTTGCCACTCGCCACAGCTTTCACAGTTGGAAAATTTCTTCCCATCCAACTTGTGACATATTTTACAGTAAATTACATTCAATGGCACGTCGCATTACCACCACTCAGTATCGGATTGGTGGTAATTTTAACCTGTAATTGAACATTTGCGATGACAGTGGTACAGTGTTGACTTTCAATGTGGGGTCATAATTTGGACCCCGAACTCTATGTTTACAAAAATGTCCAACTAAATATGTCGCACCTGTAGGTCCGTCCAATTAGCTAAATGTCGAGATAAGTGTAAATTACTGTACTTTCAATCTAGAAGCAATTTAAGAATTGGTGAAAATCAATAAGCTCAGAACAACTGCCAAATTCACATACTCATCATATCCTGGCAAATAAATTATGAAAAAATCAATTTGTGTTTTATTATTATTTTGGATATTGTTTTAGAAAGCATTGAACTGTATTTCCTAAACTCTTTTTTGGAAGGTTTAATGGTCCTGAAAAGCGCCTTGTTTTATGGAATGGTTCCAATTTAGAAAACTTTGTACTCGTGGTTTTGAAAAAAACCTTTTCGAACGCCATCGATGCCGCCTTGTTCTGGATTTGCCACCAAAGCAGTTTGTATAAAGAACAAACGTTTTTCTTCTGCTACATGCTGCCGTTTTGCGATTGCGTTTGCCACTCGCTGCAACTGCCTGTTGTTGTCTTGATGTCCACCGAACCGAATGTGGTCTGTTCTGAATGCAGGTTTTCTTATCGTCGCGAGCAGCTTTGTCAGTCAACTCGATCACTTCAGCGGCCGACAATATATATCGCCGGCTAGGTGGACTGGTGCACTGGTACTAACGCGCTCGGCCTAGCTACCCTTGCGGGGAACTCCAGATCAACACGGTTCGAGCGGGATTTTGCCTTTCCCTTCACTTTTCCTCCTTTACCATGTCCAGACATGGCTGCTTGTGTTGGTTTGTTGATGTGTTGTGATGCGAACCGATATGGTGTACGGTTTGAATGAGAATGATCGTTACGGCAGCGGAGCGGGGAGTTTTAAGCTGACTGGCTGGCTCGAGAATTACACATGTGTGAGACTGCGACCAATGTTTCGTTAATTTTTTTTTTCCTTTCCAATCGTGCTTCATTCTATTTCGTCGCTGCTCTGGTTGCCCGGTTTGGTCGGTACGATTTGAGGAGCACAAAATGGACCAATCAAAAATGGGCACATAGTGCATTTTGACAATGCTTGATATTTCACAATTATTCAATTATTTATCTCAAGAAAAATGAAATGTTATTCGTAATGATAGAAGCGTAGATATATTTCCTATCAATTGATGCAAAAATCTTTGCGATCTATTGAGAAATGCTCGAGTTATAAGCGTTCCAAATCTTGCATTTTTTCCTACTTGTTCAGTGTCTAGATTTCCATTTAACCCCCTATATCTTCCGGTTAGACGTAGTCCTACGTCAAAAAGACGGGTGGGTAATGTCGGGGACATAACCGGAGTGACGTAGGACTATAACAAAGGGGACAGCTTTTGTTAAATATATATTTTAAATATATTGTTTTATTTTCTTCTCCTACGTGAATACCTACCTATCTACCTGAAAAATGGATTAGTTTACTGTTTACTCTTTATGAACATGTTGGGGGTTCTGAAAAGAACCTTTGGTGTTGTGTTTTTGTTATCACTCGATATTCCCATCTTGTTCGGTTAAACCTTCCTGTTTAGCTATTGCGTTTGCCACTCGCCACAGCTTTCACAATTGGAAATTTCTTCCCATCCAGCTTGTGACATATTGTTCAGTAAATTACATTTAATGCGACGTGCCGGAGAAACACTTTGCCACTCACTGAAACTAATTGTTGCCTTGATGAGCGCCGAACCGAAGCTGCTCTGTTCTTGATCCGGGTTTTCTGATTGTCGTGAGCAGCTTTGCAAGCCAACTCGAGCACTCCGACGGCCGAAACTCTATAATCGCTGTTAGGTATACTGGTGCTCCGGCACCAATCCGTTCGGCCTAGTTACCCTTGCGGAGCAATCAGTGAATGCGACCAACATGGAACTGGAGACCTGCACGGTTCGAGTGAGACTTTGCCTTTCCCTTAACTTGTCCTCCTTTGTTACGTCCACGATGCCGATGCCGTACAACCACACGGGTTTACGGTTTGAAAGAAAATAAGATATTTTTTTGGGGTCCGCGTGTTTTATATTCTAGCGGTACACACTCACAGGATAGAGACAAATCGGCAGACTCAGCCAGAGGGGCGAGTCCAACGAGACGAACGAATGAGCGTTAAAAGGGAGCGATGGCAAAAAAATACATTCATTACGATTTGTTCGCTCGTTGGATTCACATGCAGGCTAAAAAGGGTCCTTTTCAGGATCACAAAATTATCTTCAATCTAAAGAGTTTATTGTTTTGTTGTCACTCGATATCCCCATCTTGTTCGGCTAAACCTTCCTGTTTAGCGATTTGTTGCCACTCGCCACAGCTTTCACAGTTGGAAAATTTCTTCCCATCCAGCTTTGTGACATGTTGTACAGTAAATTACATTCAATGCGACGTGCCGAAGCGCCACTCAGTGTCGCATTGGAGGCGATTTTAACCTGTAATTGAACATTTGCGATGACAGTGGTACAGTGTCGACTTTCAATGTGGGGTCATAATTAGGACTGCGACCAATGTTTCGTTAATTTTTTTTTCCTTTCCAATCGTGCTTCATTCTATTTCGTCGCTGCTCTGGTTGCCCGGTTTGGTCGGTACGATTTGAGGAGCACAAAATGGACCAATCAAAAATGGGCACATAGTGCATTTTGACAATGCTTGATATTTCACAATTATTCAATTATTTATCTCAAGAAAAATGAAATGTTATTCGTAATGATAGAAGCGTAGATATATTTCCTATCAATTGATGCAAAAACCTTTGCGATCTATTGAGAAATGCTCGAGTTATAAGCGTTCCAAATCTTGCATTTTTTCCTACTTGTTCAGTGCCTAGATTTCCATTTCACCCCCTATATCTTCCAGTTAAACGTAGTCCTACGTCAAAAAGACGGGTGGGTAATGTCGGGGACATAACCGGAGTGACGTAGGACTATAACAAAGGGGACAGCTTTTGTTAAATATATATTTTAAATATATTGTTTTATTTTCTTCTCCTACGTGAATACCCACCTATCTACCTGAAAAATGGACTAGTTTTATGTTTACTCTTTATGAATATGTTGATGGTTCTGAAAAGAACCTTTGGTGTTGTGTTTTTGTTATCATTCGATATTCCCATCTTGTTCGGTTAAACCTTCCTGTTTAGTTATTGCGTTTGCCACTCGCCACAGCTTTCACAGTTGAAAATTTCTTCCCATCCAGCTTGTGACATATTGTTCAGTAAATTACATTTAATGCGACGTGCCGGAGAAACACTTTGCCACTCACTGAAACTAATTGTTGCCTTGATGAGCGCCGAACCGAAGCTGCTCTGTTCTTGATCCGGGTTTTCTGATTGTCGTGAGCAGCTTTGCAAGCCAACTCGAGCACTCCGACGGCCGAAACTCTATAATCGCTGTTAGGTATACTGGTGCTCCGGCACCAATCCGTTCGGCCTAGTTACCCTTGCGGAGCAATCAGTGAATGCGACCAACAGGGAACTGGAGACCTGCACGGTTCGAGTGAGACTTTGCCTTTCCCTTAACTTGTCCTCCTTTGTTACGTCCACGATGCCGATGCCGTACAACCACACGGGTTTACGGTTTGAAAGAAAATAAGATATTTTTTTGGGGTCCGCGTGTTTTATATTTTAGCGGTACACACTCACAGGATAGAGACAAATCGGCAGACTCAGCCAGAGGGGCGAGTCCAACGAGACGAACGAATGAGCGTTAAAAGGGAGCGATGGCAAAAAAATACATTCATTACGATTTGTTCGCTCGTTGGATTCACATGCAGGCTAAAAAGGGTCCTTTTCAGGATCACAAAATTATCTTCAATCTAAAGAGTTTATTGTTTTGTTGTCACTCGATATCCCCATCTTGTTCGGCTAAACCTTCCTGTTTAGCGATTTGTTGCCACTCGCCACAGCTTTCACAGTTGGAAAATTTCTTCCCATCCAGCTTTGTGACATGTTGTACAGTAAATTACATTCAATGCGACGTGCCGAAGCGCCACTCAGTGTCGCATTGGAGGCGATTTTAACCTGTAATTGAACATTTGCGATGACAGTGGTACAGTGTCGACTTTCAATGTGGGGTCATAATTAGGATCTCTATGTTTACAAAAATGTCCAACTAAATAAGTCGCATTACATGTCCGTCCAATTAGCTAAATGTCGAACTAATTGTAAATTACTGTACTTTCAATCTGGAAACAATTTAAGAATTGAAAGTACAGGTGAAAATTGAATAATCTGGAAAGTCTCCAACTATCAATAAGCTCAGAACAACTGCCAAATTCACATACTCATCAGATCATGGCAAACAAATTATGAAAAAATCAATTTGTGTTTTATTATTATTTTGGATAATGTTTTAGAAAGCATTGAACTGTATTTCCTAAACTCTTTTTTGGAAGGTTTAATGGCCCTGAAAAGCGCCTTGTTTTATGGAATGGTCCCAATTTAGAAAACTTTGTACTCGTGGTTTTGAAAAAAACCATTTCGAACGCCGTCGATGTCGCCTTGTTCTGGATTTGCCACCAAAGCAGTTTGTATAAAGAACAAACTTTTTTCTTCTGCTACCTGATGCCGTTTTGCGATTGCGTTTGCCACTCGCCATTCGCTGCAACTGCCTGTTGTCTTGATGTCCACCGAACCGAATGTGTTCTGTTCCGAATGCAGGTTTTCTTATCGTCGCGAGCAGCTTTGCCAGCTAACTCGATCACTTCGGCGGCCGAAACTATATAACGCCGGCTAGGTGGACTGGTGCACTGGTACTAACGCGCTCGGCCTAGCTATCTTTGCGGGGAACTCCACATCAACACGGTTCGAGCGGGATTTTGCCTTTCCCTTCACTTTTCCTCCTTTACCATGTCCAGACATGGCTGCTTGGGTTGGTTTGTTGATGTGTTGTGATGCGAACCGATGTGGTGTACGGTTTGGATGAGAATGATCGTTACGGCAGCGGAGCGGGGATTTTTGAGCTGACTGGCTAGCTCGAGCATTACGCATGTGTGAGACTGCGACCAATGTTTCGTTCTTTTTTTTCTTTTTCCTTTCCAATCGTGCTTCATTCTATTTCGCTGCTGCTCTGGTTGCCCGTTTTTTTTTTTTTTTAATTCGTTTATTTTTACAGGCTTAGTTACTTAAGTTTAAAGGAGCCGAATTCTTAAATATAATTTTAAAACTATATATATAAACAATTTTCTTACATCTATGGTTAGTAAGGTGGAAAACCGATTACTCGCGGTGTACTCGAGTTTAGGAGGGTGACATATTTTTAGGAGAAGGATGGGATATAAGGAAATTGTAACAATGTTGATGAACACTCAATTTATAAATCTATTCGTATATCTATAGTGTATTTACATTTCAACTTATTCTACTATTTATAGCAAGGGGACGAATTACCCGCAAAGGAAGGAAAGGAGGGTATAAGGATGTAGGGGCAATCACACACGAAGATCTATAGCTTTAAGGAAAACATATATATGGGACATGTAATCAAGGTCTAACCGAGCCAACACATCTCTCACCGGCACATTGGGCTGTCTTCCTCGGGCCCGAAGGGAGTTTTTTAAATTCGATCTGGCGACCAGATACACCTCGCGGTTGCCCGTTTTGATCGGTACGATTTGAGGAGCACAAAATGTACCAATCAAAAATGGGCACATTGTGCATTTGGACAATGCTTGATATTTCACAATTATTCAATTATTTATCTCAAGAAAAATGAAATCTTATTCGTTATGACAGATGCGTAGATATATTTCCTATCAATTGATGCAAAAACCTTTGCGATCTATTGAGAAATGCTCGAGTTATAAGCGTTCCAAATCTTGCATTTTTTCCTACTTGTTCAGTGCCTAAATTTCCATTTCACCCCCTATATCTTCCGGTTAGACGTAGTTTTCTATTACTATTAATTAAGTTATACTTTTATTCAAAAAAACTTTATTTATTTCTCGTCGCTCCACGCGGCCGTCCGCGTCGAGTGTCATACAAGAACTCTTTTAATCCTAGTTACAAAAGTCTTAAGCTAACTTAGCCAACAGTTTGTGGAGAGTTTCATTGGGAGGAGCCAAGTCGATTTCAAAGGGGAATAGCCAATCAATCGAATGCAGTGTTCGATGTGAATGGTGTCAAGAAATAGAATTGCTTACTGCGCTCATAAGCGCACATATCGATTTCATGAGAAATCGTAAAGTGTCACGACGACTTTGTGTACGGTCGCGTATTTAATCAGAATAGAACTGGGTTTGTTTTGGTTTCTGGTTTATTGCCTTTAGCTGCGCGCGACATGATGTAAGGGTGCATTCATATCGCCCGCGCATGTTGGCTTGTTTACATGGACGGATGTGGGAGAAAAACAATTAACGAAATAATGCAGTTGCGCTTGAGGAATGTTTCGTGGGAATCGTAAATTGAAGTGACCACGCATGAGTCATTTATTTTGAAACAATCAACTGCTTATGAGGAGAAGGATAATTTGTATATTGGGAGTTTTAAGATGGACTTTGGAACGGGGTTTGAAATCATACTACAGTAGTCCTA
Source organism: Toxorhynchites rutilus septentrionalis (assembly GCF_029784135.1). Taxonomy (NCBI): domain Eukaryota; kingdom Metazoa; phylum Arthropoda; class Insecta; order Diptera; family Culicidae; genus Toxorhynchites; species Toxorhynchites rutilus. The sequence continues at coordinate 92,401,314 of NC_073744.1, forward strand.
CGTCAAAGAGACATCGTGTGCATCGATAGAATTAGGAATTCTCTTACGCCTAAACGGCTACTGTGTTATAAATAAAACAAATGTTTATCGATAGATGGCGATACTCTTACGCCTCAAAAATGGTAACAGTGAATATACAACAAAAATTATCTCAAGATAAAAAATGTACACGAATGAATTCGGCTCTGTTACAGCTGAATTGCTAAATGAGCCTAATAAAATAAACTGTTGGGATAAAAAAAAAAATCGAGGGGTTGTATCCGAGACACGACCGCCTAGGACGTAGGACTATGCAATCATTTTTTGGAAATTTGTTGGTTTATCATTTCGGATACTATTTGCGAATACGTCGAAAGATAATAAATAACTTTTTAGTAAACAGTTCCGGGGACCCTGAAATGGTTTGATGGTTTGCGTAGTTCTGTACAACCATTTCGAGAAGCAACGATTCTTTCTTGCCTTCACGAGAACAATACACTCATTGGTCATATGCTGCAATTTGTTTCTTTATATCAATGCACGCATTGCACTGAATATTTAACTAGAGGCATTTTCCGTGTATCGCCATTCAACAAGCATCAAAAACGCATCTAACAGATGCACACAGTTGCAGCGATAGTAAAATATTCGCTAGCGTTCACAGCTCGAGGGGAAACATAAAACACAAAATGAGCAGAATAAGTGACCTTTGTTGTTTCGGGCACAGAAAGATTCTAAGGATTTTCCTCAGAGGAGATGCAATGCTTATACGCTAGCGACAGCTTACTTACATCGCAAATATTCTCTTTTCGCTATCCCTCTTCGTTGTTTCTATTCTTCTTCTTCTTCTTTTCATTTATTTATGGAGACTTTCAATCCAACGATTCATTCGTCTCCGACTGTTTCTATTCTAGCGGCAGCATAAGATGCTCGTTATTAACAGCTCTGTTCGGGAAAGCACATGGACAGAACAAATGTATGGGAAAATGGGAATGCTTCCAATTTTCATGAATTTAAACCATGTTTTCTGACTTGGCACCCTTAATGCAAGACGTAGTTCTACGTCAAAACGCTGAAGGAATACTTTCCGATAATCCGGAAACAGTCTAAGTGGTTCGACGAATCGCGACCAGTGAAGGATGGAGATCTGGTATTGATAGCGGACGAGGGAGAGCGGAATGGTTGGATTCGTGGTATCGTGATCGAATCGATCCAAGCAACAGATGGACACGTTCGTCAAGCTTTAGTTCAGACAACGGGAGGTGTTCTTCGACGACCTGTATCGAAACTGGCTGTATTCGATGAAAGCAGTAACTGTGCGGTCAAGGAAGTCAGTGGACCGCACCCGGGGGAGAATGTTGCCACAGCGACATCGAGTGAACTGGCAACAATTTCTTCTAATACCGCACAACGAGCCGCCAGCCTACGCTTGAAGGACTCTAAGCGTCGAAATGTCATTCAGCGGAAAGAGAAGGGCTAAAATCATAAAATCGTAAACAGAACGCATGCGGATGACAATATATAAATTGATTCGTTGAAATTTGTAATATTCAGTGTTATTGAAACGTTTTTTGTAAAAGGCTTATTCGGAGGTAAATGTAATGTTATTTCCCTATATGTATTTATATAATTTAACATTATTCAGGTCCATTTCTAAAACAATTCCGATATTGTTGGTCAGCAGAAAAGAAAGGCTAAGACTTTATATAGGCCACTGATTTGTAGGTTATATATTGCCAATTGAATGGAACTAATACCTTACAATTATAGATCGAAGCCGTAAATAAATAAGCTGTTCGGTAACAGTGTCGCTTTTTCTTTGGCTGGGCCAACACGGTGGTTAGACACTCCACCCCCTCTCTAAGGGAAAGCTGCCTTACAAATGAAAGATAAATTTCTTCATGACTCGAAAACTAATCAAGAGAATACCAAATTTGGCATGCGATGGTTTTAGGGGACATAAAAGGTTTCTACAGCGAATAGACACTCCTCCCCTCTGAGAGGGGAGTGGGGCTGCCATACAAATGAAGCATACATTTCCGCATAACTCAAGAACTAATCAAGCAAACGGAACTAAATTTGGCATGTAGAGGTTTTATGGGGAAGAAATATTTCGATGGTGGTTCGACACTCCTCCCCCTCTCTAAGGGGGAGGAGTGTCATACAAATGAAACACAAATTTCTGCATAACTCGAGAACTAATCAAGCCAACAAAACCAAATTTTGCATGTGGAGGTTTTAGGATGCAATAAATGTTTCTATGGTGGTTCGACACTCCTCCCCCTCTCTTAGGGTGGGCTGTCATACAAATGAAAAACAAATTTCTGCATAACTCGAAAACTAATCTAGCAAATGGAGCCAAATTTGGCATGTGAAGATTTTAGGGAGCATGAAACGTTTCTATGGTGAATAGATACTCCTTCCCCTCTCTAAGGGGAGAAGAGGGGAAGGGTCTGTCTTTATTCTATCATATTTTCTGTATCGAACATTTATTCCAAACGGAAAAACTTGGTATTTGCAAGTGGTTGAAAAATCTTGAACGAGAATTGTGTCTGAAAATAATGTGATTTTAAAATGCTGAGTTTTGGTAGAAGTACTAGGAATTTTTAGTAAAAGGTAAATTCAACGGGGTCGATTAGAAGATCAATCAATTAACAGTTCTGCGATTGGACTCATGCACTTGCGCTTAGTAAGAAAACGTAAATATTCGAAGGTATTGATAACAAAAAAAAACAAATTTTGAGCGGGACGAAGTTTACCGGGTCAGCTAGTAAATAAATAAAATATATAGATTTTTCAAAATAACGGTGCAATAATGGTTTGAGGTTGATATTTTTTTCCATCTCACCTATTTTATTCATATAGCGTTATAATAATGACGCCCACTGGAATCCGTCGTTGAAATTAACCAATTCGTCCAGGAAGACACTGTTCTTTGAACGCATTTGAACGTTAGCGAGCTGCCTGAATTCGAGATTATTCAGCATCAAGGAATAATCATGCCAGTGATCATAAATAATGTGAATGGAGGACCAGGCGAGAGTTTTAAAAAGGTCATACATATTTTCGTTTTTGAATCTTGATCCAATACGCGTTACTACAAATCCTCCAGGGCGCAGTGTTTTCGTTGAACGTCGGATGGCTGCTCTTCCCCGGGAATTAGTAGGTTCAGTACTTCCTCATTTTGAGCATTTTAAGTATGCAGAGAAACTTGCATATAAGGAACTTCCGTATAAACATTTGATTCCGACCTGGGCAGATATCTAACGAACTGCTAACTTATATAATGAATATATTCATATTTTCTGTGAATTTATTCACCTGAAATAGAATTGCATCCAACTTTAGTGATTTCTAACCAGTGAGAAATTCACCAGCGTTTACATATTTACATATGCCTGAATTTATACACTCTATACATATATACCTCGAAGAAGTGTATCATATACATACTCACCCGTTTACATCTATTTTCGGGTGAATAAATCCATCTATAGCTATAGATCTCCCTAATGCAAACCCGCCATGTGTCAAACTCCATTGTTCTCATCTTATGTTTCCGGGATGATTTAATAAGTTTTCGTTATTATCACACACACACAAAATGGTAAAGCTCTCTAGCTCATCATTATGCAACTTTCAAAAAAAAGTGTGAACATTAGAATACTTTTATTTGAGTATAATAATTTGGTCAAATACAGGTGAGATCGCTGAGGAAAACGGATGCTATGGTTTATTGAAACCACAGGTGGCTAAAGACAGGAAAGAAGACTTTGGACGTGACACAAATGGTCGGATACTGGACTAAACTGTTGCTAAGATCGATCACCAGCGTGTGCAACAGATGATGATGGAGATTGCCAAGAATGTTTGTCTGTTAGGGACAAACTTGCAAATATGAGAGAATGTCACGAAATTATTCTACTTCTCAATAAAAAAAAAACATGTTAATGTACACAATCGTAGCATCCGAACTAGCCAAATTAAATGTCTGTTGTGGATGATTGTATGACATGCCCATGCCAACTTTGGGAGAGTTTTGAGCATACATAACCCGAGTTAACACTAATAAAATCCGATAATTGTATATCAAAATAACAATTCATTTTACATTGGTCCGTATCATCAACTTACCGCCATACTCGGATTAGACTTCGTAATATAGACGACAGATGGATAAAACTGTTTCTTCTGATAGTAAGCATTTCCAATGACAAGCCCCGTCAACGTCAGGCTGATAAGCGATATTCCAAGTGCACGCATTTTCAGAAGTACTTCAGCCAGTTGGCTGATACTTTCGAAAAATATATTAATTTTGTCCTGAAATTACGTTCTTATCCTCCAGTATTTGCGCTGCTATACTCATACGCCCAGGACTGTTATCGTTGGTAGTCCTAGAAGTGTTGACGAGCTAAACGAAACATAACATAAGTACTTCATTCGCAAATCCACTAAACATGTTTACCCACTATTTCAGAACTTTCCTTATTTCTACGAGAGTAGAAAAACAATTCTTTAATTCCACGTACACACTAAGATAAAGATTTATTTTTCTCTATTTCACAGTAGTCATCCATACTTGATGTGACACAAGCGACTAGGGGTGCCAGGTGAGTTTCTGTAATGTGTTAACGAGAGAATCAGCCGGGTGACGTCTTTAGAGAACCCCCATTGAACTGACAGGAGCCAACATATCGGGTATCCCACTGACATTTTCCCTTTGTTTTCATATGAATTGGGTATCCCACTGACAGTTCTGCTTGAGATTTTGCTAACGATCCTAGCATCAATCATAGCACCCGGCTGCAGAGAATATTCATGTTTTGTTTTCAGAAAACCGATCTCTAAAAAGGGTGGCCAACGTAGAAAACTCAAAATTGATCATTAAACGGAATACAATGATACAGGAATAATTATGCATTTATTTATTTTCCACGCAATAATGAAATGTCTGTCAATTTCTCCAAATAGAAGAATGTCCCATCTGGCATCTCTGCAAGTGACATTCGTTTATCAGCAAATGGTGTTTCTCGTTTATATCTAGGTCAAGACGGGTCTATGGTACTAGGTGAGGCCGTTTCGTCACTAAGTTGGTTAGGGGAGCGGTATATGAAAACAGTACGGAAGAAAGCAGAAGGGGAATTATTTCCTTGAAGCGTGAAAGAGACAGACTGATCAGGAGCGAGCTTCGGCACTAGCGTATTGTGTTTTGTTTACAAACAAAACACAGTAGATTTCCAAGATGGCTGAAGAGTGGTTTTAGCAAGTTGGCCCACCTTAGGATATACTTCTACGCGCCTTGATCTAGGTAGTGCGGACTGAATCAAAACGGCTGTCAAAAAAGATCCAATTGAAATGTCAAAAGAGATCCAACGATGAGGAGTGTTATTTTTCTTATGATAATCAACACTATAAAAGAGGTATTGTTGTCAAGGGCAAAAAAAAGTAAAATTATAAAATGAACGAACTACATTTTTCCGTCAATTGTTTAATTAACCATTGCATCTATAAAAGACCATCTCAGCCTTTCACTGAGCAACGCATTTTTAATGTCCCCTCTCTTTGTCATAACGTTTTTCCGAACGTAATAAAAACAAACAAAGTCAGAGTCACGTAAATGTTTACTCCTGCGTTTTGGAAATATTCGATAAAAAGTGGAAGGAAGAGCTGCCAGATGATTTTTAAAAAAAGTCTGTAAAAACATGTGAATGTCTGTTAAAAATGTGGAAAAGTCTGTAAAAGTGTGCAGATCTATAGAAATGTCTTTTAACGTTAATTTTCACTTATTCATTAATACTTTGTACATCACGATGCACGTAAGATTGTATTCTGTATATATATATATATACAGCCATTCCATGCCAAACTAATATAGTGGTTCTCAGCTCTTCGTCAAAAGTGGAAATTTTGTTCTTTATCGCAAAACATTAAACTCGTATTTTTTTAATTTGTCATTAGGGTGCCCATTTCCATTTTAGGGTGATCCCAAAAATCATTTTTTCCACTTTTTCCCAAAATGACTTTTTTCAAAAATTTATAACTTTCGAACCACTCAACCGATTTAGATGATCGACATATCAAATTTAAGCCAATGAGCTTTAATTGAGAAATATTTAACTTGCATATAAAATGGATCCTATTTTTAATATGGATTGAAAGCTGAGAACTTTTGCATAAAATATCTCGATATCAGAGATGCTATTTTTTTCGTTTTTGAAATATGATTTTGCAAAACTAATCGATGGTTCGAAAAACAATTTTTCCCCATTTTTCCCACTACAAAAAGTCATAACTTTCGAACTATTGGACCGATTCATATCATCGACATATCAAATTGAAGCTTACGAGATATATTTTTTTTTAAAATATTACTTTTGCGAAAAAATTGAATTTTGTTTTTGTAATTATGGATTGAGTTAGTTTTTCATAGTTTTCTCGGTTAAAGATAGGAGCGCTATATTTTTTTATATTTTTTTATGGAAAGCTGAGGAGTATTTACTTAACATATCTCGATATCAGAGATGCTATAATTATTGTTTTTAAGTTAGAATTTTGTAAATTTAACATGTTTTAAGTCTTCGATCAATATTCATATGTGACTAAACTAGACCTCCATTCGCTATCCAACTCTTGACGAGTAAAGTTCAGTGTCGGTATTGTGCGTTGCCACTTTTGCTATTGTGCTATTGGTACGAGTGAATCGTGTACGAGTGAAGGTCATTGCTGTCCGCTTTCGACCTGACCTTTTGTGAAGTGGAACGAAGGAACAAAGGAAGCAGCGCTCTTGCAGCGAGCCGGATTGCGGCTGTTGAACTGATTCGGCATAACGGGATCGCCATCGCGTGACTGTCGCAAACGGGATTCATCATCACGTGGCTGCGTAAGCTATTCTTGCGCTATTGTGTTGTCTCCGTAGCGCGTAGCCTTTGTCTCTCCCTGATTAGGGCAGTAGAGCGCATTATTGGAACAACTTATATATTAAGGTACACATATTTATTATTAATATTATTATTCAATTCATTTGTTCATTGTTTGATATTATTTTTGACAGACTTATCTCACTTCTTAACTAGGCGAACCTAGCCAGAATTTTCACTTGCCCCCGGGCTTCTGAATGCCAAAGGGGGACTAGGCTCTGCGGAATGCACGTATCTGCATGCTCGTGCTGTTTCAGTCCTGACCGAGAAATTGTCGGACAATCGCGCAGGTGCTAAGGATGACCGACTTTTGGATGCCGGCCAATTCCTTTTCCATGTTCAACACCTTTAGCGCTTCCAGAAGTGTCTTCGGGACAATTCCAGTTCCAGAGAGAACGACTGGAACAATTCTTGGGACCTCCCTTAGCCCCCACAGTTCCTTGAGCTCCACGGCCAATGGTCGGTACTTGCAGATTTTGCGACCGTGGGTCTCCTCCAGATTCTGGTTCAGTGGAATAGCGACATCGATGATTGTTTGATATTATTATCATAATTTTTTTTTTGCTATTTTTTTTAAGATTATTGTTAAAATCAAAAATAATTTAGAAATAAGACAGAAATTTTTGTAAAATGGAGAATAGTGGAGGATCTCCAGAGATGGAGATCTCCGATAATGAATCTCATACAAGATCTGGGAAAAAACATAAACGAGTCCCTCATAAGGAAGATAATTCTTCTGGGGACGAATCCGCTCATCCTACCAAGCCCCCCTCTAAGAAAATTGCAAGCCTCCCTTCTCAACCCACTGTTATTTCCACTCCCCCTCTCCCATCATCGATTTCGCTTCCCCCTTCTGATGCTTCCGATCCAACCCAATCCTCGTCCTCGTCCTCATCCTCATCCTCGTCCTCGTCCTCGTCTTCCCCCTCTGTTGTCTCCGCTCCACGTGTCAGAGTTTATCCAGAAGATGCACCTGGAACTGGCCCTTGGGTTGTTTTCCTCCGGCCAAAACCGAAAGGAAAAAACCTTAACGTGATTCAGATCATGAAAGATCTGGCCAGATACACTTCTGTATCTGAAATTCGCAGGGTTAGACCGAACAAATTGCGAGTTGTCGTGAATGAACGGAAACACGCAAACGAGATTGTTGCTGATCAACATTTCACTCTCGAATATCGAACATTTATACCCTCCCATAACGTAGAAATTGAGGGGGTGATAACTGAAACGGGTCTGACGAGCGAACAAATAAAAGCAGAAGGAAAAGGCAAGTTCAAGAAGCTCCCCTCAATGGAAGTGAAAATCTTGGACTGTCGCCAACTCGGGAAACTTTCCCATGATGGGGACCAAACTAAATTTACGCCGTCCGACTCGTTTCGAGTCACCTTTGCTGGTGCCGCCCTCCCTGACTACGTTATGGTGGACAAATAAAGACTACCTGTGCGACTCTTCGTGCCAAAGCCCATGACTTGCAACAAATGCAAGTCAGTTGGTCACACTTCGGATTATTATGCCAACAAGGAGCGCTGTGCCACTTGCGGAGAGCAACATGAGGGGAAATCCTGCAGTGCGACTGAGCATAAATGTCCATATTGCGGGGGATCCCCACACGAGCTCTCAGTTTGTGAAAATTACAAGAGTCGCTGGGAGAAACAGAAGCGCTCTTTGAAGGAACGCTCGAAACGCACTTTTGCGGATATTTTAAAGGGCGCTTCTCCACTGGCCCAACAACAACAACCAATCAACACACAAAATGTCTTCGCCACGTTGCCCGTTGACGAAATAGAAGCGGACACAGCTAACGGGGGCACACCGTTCATTTTCCAAGGGAATCCCCGGCGCAAAAATGTGACCACTCCCAAAGTTCAAGGACAAGCCCCTCCGGTTATACCCCCTGTTAGCATGCCTAAAAAATCGAGTGCAGCGGATAAGCAAAATCAGGTTCCTCCTGGTTTCCGTGGGAACAATTCACCTTCGAATGGCCCAGCACTCGAGGGGACATCAAAAACCCCAACTTTCCCTGTTTTTCCGTCCAGTTCAACTTCCCAATCGGGATTTATAAAGTTGTCTGACCTTTTGGACCAAATCTTCAAGTGTTTTAATGTTTCCGACTCCATCAGAACCCTTGTCATCTCAATGCTTCCAGTATTAAAGACAATTTTGCAACAATTGATGCAAACATGGCCCCTCCTTGCAATGATTATCTCTCTTGATGTCTAATTCAAATAGAGAGGTCGGAGATATCACTGTTTTACAATGGAATTGTCGTAGTCTTATCCCTAAATTGGATACATTCAAAATTTTAATTCATAACTACAATTGTGATGTTTTTGCTCTGTCCGAAACTTGGCTTTCTTCGCGAGATGATATCTCTTTCCACGATTTTAATATTATACGCTTGGACCGTGATGATAGATACGGAGGGGTGCTTTTGGGGATCAATAAGTGCCACTCATTTTTTAGAATTGACCTTCCACCTATTGGAGGGATCGAAGCTGTTGCTTGTCATGCAAACATCAGAGGCAAAGACCTCTGTATTGTCAGCTTGTATTGGCCTCCGAGAGCTGCGGTTAGCCGCAAACAACTTGATGACATGTGCTCACTCCTTCCTGAGCCACGATTGATCTTGGGAGACTTCAACTCTCACGGAACTGCCTGGGGGGAACAGTACGACGACAGTCGTTCATTGTTGATATATGACTTTTGTAACAGCTTCAATATGACCGTTTTGAACACTGGGGAAACAACACGTGTACCTAAACCTCCTGCTAACCCAAGTGCTCTTGACCTCTCGCTTTGCTCGAATTCACTATCGTTAGATTGCAAGTGGAATGTAATCCAGGACCCCAACGGTAGTGATCACTTGCCAATCAAAATTTCCATCACCATTGGGTCGAATTCTTCTGAATCTATAAACATGGCATATGACCTCACAAGACACATTGACTGGAAAAAATATGCGGACGCGATTGCTCTAGCCATCAATTCCAGAGATGGTTTACCTCCATTGGAGGAGTATAACTTCCTTTCTCGTTTGATATATGACAGCGCGGTTCGCGCTCAAACGAAACCCATCCCAGGTTCCACCATTTCCCGAAGGCGTCCCAATCTATGGTGGGATAGCCAATGTTCCAAGCTTTATGTAGAAAAATCGAATGCATTTAAAGCTTTTCGGAAACGTGGAACCCCTGAAAATTTTCAAACGTATTTAGCCCTTGAAGATCAATTTAAAAACTTAATCAAAGGGAAAAACGTGCTTATTGGCGAAATTTCGTGGGAGGTTTGTCACGAGAAAGGTCAATGAAAAAATTATGGAAAGTGGCTCGAAACATGAGAAATCGCTCTTCAACGAATGAAAGCGAAGAATATTCACATCGATGGATTTTTAATTTTGCACGGAAGGTTTGTCCTGATTCCGCTCCTGTGCAAAAAATTGTTCGAGATATACCACAAGATAGGTGCGATCTTGATTCCGAGTTTTCGATGGTAGAATTCTCTCTTGCTCTCCTTTCATGTAACAATTCTGCTCCGGGATCGGATAGAATTAAGTTCAACTTGCTGAAAAACCTCCCTGATGTGGCGAAACATCGCTTGTTGAATTTATTCAATCGGTTTCTGGAGAATAATATTGTTCCAGATGATTGGAGACAAGTACGAGTTATAGCTATTCAAAAACCCGGAAAACCCGCGTCCGACTTCAATTCGTACCGCCCAATAGCAATGATGTCTTGTATACGGAAATTGTTGGAGAAAGTGATCTTGTTTCGCCTTGATCGATGGGTTGAAACGAATGGCCTACTCTCAGATACACAATATGGGTTCCGCAGGGGCAAGGGGACGAATGATTGTCTTGCGTTGCTTTCTTCAGAAATTCAAATGGCTTACGCCGAAAAAAAACAAATGGCTTCAGTATTCTTGGACATAAAGGGGGCCTTCGATTCTGTTTCAATAGAGGTTTTGTCGGACAAATTACACTCTCGGGGTCTGCCGCCTCTATTGAATAATATGTTATATAACTTGCTTTGTGAGAAACATTTGAACTTTTCTCACGGAGATTCGGCAGTAAGTCGGGTCTCTTACATGGGCCTCCCCCAGGGCTCATGTTTAAGCCCCCTTTTGTACAACTTCTATGTAAGCGACATCGACAATTGTCTTACACAAAATTGCAGCCTAAGACAACTTGCAGATGATGGAGTGGTGTCTGTCGTAGGACCAAACGAATCCGACCTGCAAGGACCCTTACAAGATACTTTGAACAATTTTTCAACCTGGGCCATTGGGCTAGGGATCGAATTCTCCACGGAGAAAACAGAGATGGTGGTTTTTTCTAGGAAGCATAGACCAGCAAAACCAAAGCTTCAACTTTTGGGTAAACCGATCACTCATGCTATGTCATTCAAGTATCTTGGGGTCTGGTTCGACTCCAAATGTACTTGGGGGGCCCATATTAGGTATCTGAGTAAAAAATGCCAACAAAGAATAAACTTTCTCCGTACAATTACCGGCACCTGGTGGGGAGCCCACCCAGAAGATCTTATAATGTTGTATCGATCAACTATTCTCTCAGTGATGGAGTATGGCAGTTTCTGTTTTCAATCAGCTGCCAAAACACACCTCATTAAACTCGAGCGAATTCAGTATCTTTGTCTCCGTATTGCGTTGGGATGTATGCCCTCAACGCATACCATGAGTCTCGAGGTTTTGGCAGGCCTACTCCCACTAAAAGATCGCTTCAATTTATTATCTCTTCGGTTCTTCATCCGGTGTAAGGTCATGAACCCATTGGTGATCGGAAATTTTGAGCAGCTGATCGAGCTAAATTTTCACTCCGGATTCATGAGTTCATATCATGAATTCATCTCCATGCAGGTTGATCCTTCTTCGTATATTCCCAACCGTGTTTGTTTCCCTGACTACATCAATTCCTCTGTGCATTTTGATCTGTCCATGAAGCAAGATATCCATGGATATTCAGATTACCAACGATCGAGGATCGCTCCAACGATCTTCGATGAAAAGTATGGGGGTATCAATTGTGATAATATGTACTTTACTGATGGGTCCACTATAAACGAGTCCACAGGATTTGGAGTGTTCAACGAATTTTTTAGCACCTCACACAGTCTTCAGAATCCTTGCTCAGTGTATATTGCTGAATTGGCAGCAATTCATTGGGCGCTGGACAGCGTCGCCTCACGACCTGTTGAACACTATTACATTGTAACGGATAGTCTTAGCTCTGTCGAAGCTATCCGTTCAGTGAGGCCGGAAAAGCACTCGCCGTACTTCCTTGAGAGAATACGAGAAATTTTGAGTGCTTTATCCAGACGCTGTTATGTCATTACCTTTATCTGGGTCCCTTCACATTGCTCCATTCCGGGTAATGAGAGGGCTGACTCATTAGCAAAGGTAGGTGCAATTGAAGGCGATATTTATCAGCGTCAAATCGCCTTCAATGAATTTTATTCTTTAGTCCGCAAAAATACCATCGCTAACTGGCAACGCAAGTGGAATGAAGATGAATTGGGCCGGTGGTTTCACTCGATTATCCCTAAGGTTAGCCTCAAACCGTGGTTCAAAAGTCTGGACTTGAGTCGGGACTTTATTCGCACCTTCTCCCGACTCATGTCCAATCACTGTTCGTTAGATGCACTACTCTTCCGTTTCAATCTTGCCAGCAGCAATCTCTGCGTTTGTGGCCAAGGTTATCACGACATCGAGCACATTGTTTGGTCGTGCGAGGTGTATCTGGTCGCCAGATCGAATTTAAAAAACTCCCTTCGGGCCCGAGGAAGACAGCCCAATGTGCCGGTGAGAGATGTGTTGGCTCGGTTAGACCTTGATTACATGTCTCATATATATGTTTTCCTTAAAGCTGTAGATCTTCGTGTGTGATTGCCCCTACATCCTTATACCCTCCTTTCCTTCCTTTGCGGGTAATTCGTCCCCTTGCTATAAATAGTAGAATAAGTTGAAATGTAAATACACTATAGATATACGAATAGATTTATAAATTGAGTGTTCATCAACATTGTTACAATTTCCTTATATCCCATCCTTCTCCTAAAAATATGTCACCCTCCTAAACTCGAGTACACCGCGAGTAATCGGTTTTCCACCTTACTAACCATAGATGTAAGAAAATTGTTTATATATATAGTTTTAAAATTATATTTAAGAATTCGGCTCCTTTAAACTTAAGTAACTGAGCCTGTAAAAATAAACGAATTAAAAAAAAAAAAAAATAAACTAGACCTATGCTACTAGAATCCAGTCTTCCCGCAAGTGTGAGTTTTGCTTATTGGCTTCAATTTAATATATCGATCATCTAAATCGGTTCAGTAGTTCAAATGTTATGATTTTTTGCAGAAAGTTATTTTTGGACAAATGGGGAAAAATGATTTTTTTTAAAATCATATCTAAAAAACGAAAAAATAGCAACCCTCATATCGAGATATGTTGTGTAAAAAATCCTCAGCTTTCAAGAAAAAATATAAAAATATATAGCGCCCTCTAGTCCAAAGTCATAAAAAAAATAAAAAACGACTACAATCAATAATTACTAAAATATAATTATGTTTTTCGCAAGTTAAATATTTTTTTATAAAAGGCTAGGTCAATTTTATATGTCGATCATCTAAATCGATTCAGTGATTCAAATGTTATTAATTTTCATTTGTCATTTTTGAGAAAAAGTGGAAAAAAATGATTTTTCGGACCACTTAATAACTTATGTGCTGTAAGTGTGTTTAAATGTTTCAACGATCTACACATACATACACAAACATACGCGTTGTTAATTTTTATAAAACACAGTATTTCTCCGTTGATATATTGGACATCCACCAAGGCTTGCGGTCTTGTCGTTTTTATTTAAAAAAAATGCAGTGTATATTTTCCATCCGCCATGCAAGGCTATACAAGTTTTAGACCACCACACGGCCATGAACCATGTCTGTCGTAACAATATCGAACAGTAACCCATATTTCGTCATAAGCAGACCCGAAAGCAAATGTAAGTTGTTGAAAATTTTTATTCGATGTTGTTTAAATACATAGGTTGCATAGTCCTGACCCTAACTTCACTATTTTTCAATAAATCTCCTTGCATTTCAGCAAAACAATCTTGTCTAGAACAGAAAATAATTATCAGAGACAATTTTCGTTCAAGATTTTTCCTTACCTGCAGAGAATGCAATTGTTCATTAATTGTGAATAACCGTATCCTCTTTTTCGTCTGCAATGATGTCAAGGCAAAAGTACTTATGTGTATGAGTTCCAAACATCATACACACCAGATGGGCCAACAAGAAGGACTGCCGGGCCGCAGGTTGAGTATCGCTAGTCTAACGTCATGTGTATTGATATATACTAAATATAATAACTTTTCTGTATTAAAACTATGGAAAAATGTCATATGGTGAGTCAAATATTTTTGATGTGATGAATAGATGTGATGAATGTTTTACAGATATGTCTGTAAATTTACAAACATATTTGTAAATCTGGCATCTCTGGTGGTCTGAGAATTTATTGCAAGAAATCGCTTGAAAACATGCAAGAATTTGCTTGATAATGAAGTGGATTGAGTCCGCACCACTTAGCACTTCACTAACTCGTAAAACGTAGTTCAATGGCGTGCCGTTCATTTCGTTTCCACCGTGAAGTGTATTCGAGAATCAGGGCCAAAATTTCATTTTATATTGACGATTTTTCGTTCGATTTACAACCAGATGGCGCAGCGAGTAAAAAGAGGATGTTTTGTTTTTTTGATATGAAATTCGTTCAAATTTTCTAGAAAAATCAAAATTTATCTTCAAATTTCCCGGTTTCCTGTATTCTTTCCACGCTGAAAAGGTTAGAAAATCATCATTTTACAATATGCTATGTATATTACGAGGAATGGCTTGTTATAAGTATTGTAACTTTAATTTTTTACAACTAAGTAAACGATGAATGGGGTGATTTGCGCAAGAAATATTGCAAATCCTTCTCGTATCGACCCCTACATAATCAATGATATCAGCCAATTTGATATGATATCGATTTCATCGCACAAATGTGTGGCTCCAAAACCGAGGAATCACCCAACACGCTCCGTGAAACTACCCACATTCCATTTTGCCTGCCAAGATCGGGTCGATGAAATGTCAACAATCGACCTCAGATGCTGCCACCTTGCAATCGAGTTATCGACCTTTCATATGCATTCATCGAACAACTTGACGCCACTTTTTCGCCAACATGTGCAAGGCGTCGACCTGCTTGCAGCGCTGCTTGTTTGTATTGGTTTGTTATTGAAAATGAAAAGGAAATACATTGATCGATTTTAATCATTTTATTGAAAAAAAATAATAAAAATCTATGTATAATAAAAATAAGGTATATAATGGAATCGGTGCATCCGGGTTGTCTGGATTGACGATTCAAATCCGACTGAGTACATTGATGAATACCTCCTTGCCCTTGATGACACAGATATGTGGCTGAGGAGGATTCTTCAATGTGCGTGAAGCACGGGATCTCCGATGGGGAAAATTGCTCGAAATACTATCGATGGTCAGGTCCTGCTGCTGTTACTGTTGATGCTGTTCCCCGGAATAGCACCCTGGACTTAAAGGATACTGCTGCGGGAAAGCTGATGCTGTTGGCTGGCGTGACAGAAGTGGAAATAAGCAAGTGGTGATGAGGGAAATCATCTTTCTCACTCGCCGATTGATTGAGTCGGATGTATTCATAGCTGAAACAAAATAAAATGATTAGTAAGTGAAAAGCAGAAATGAATTCCCTACTCACCAGTTGTATGATCCGGATAAAAATGCGAACATTAAAATATCATGCGATTACGTTCGCTTACCTCGCCTATTTTCATTCTACTATACAACGGAATCAGTGCATTCGGGTTCCTCCGGGTGGTAATTCAGCTGAGCAAGTTGATAAATACCTCCTTGTCGTTGAGTTTTCGTGTCTGAAGAGGATTTTTGAATGTGCGCGAAGCACGGAACCTCTAATGGGGAAAGTTCTTCGCAATACCATACCATGGTCAAATTCTGCTGCTGCTGCTGTTGATGCTGTCCCCCGGCATTGCCAACAGGGGTTGGAGGTTACTGCTGCAGGAAAACGGATGTTGTTGGCTGCTGTGATAGAAGTGGAAATCCGCACTGTGGTGATGGGAGAAATTATCAATTCATAGCTGATAAGACAAGATAAAATAATTAATAATTAAAAAGCCGAAATATATTTCATACTCACCAGTTGTATGATCCATTTGTTTTTGTTTGAGATGACAGTTTAGCGGAGTGGAAAAAAGAACCACCAGTGATGCCATTTGGTTTGTTTAATTATTCAGTATTTTCGACTAACGAACTATCCGCGTTGACGATATTGGGGAATAGGCATGACAGTATGGATTTGCAGAAGGAATCAATACACTTTTAAAATGAAAATTATGAATGAACATGATTTTTCCTTAATCAAATTAGTACTCTATGTAAGTGAAAATCACCATTGCCTGCAAGTGGTGAAAAAACGTAATAAAAAATATGTTTTGAGATAATTTTATATTATAATGACAAGTTTTTTTGAGAATATCTGAACGTCTATAGAAAATAATTCAAATTAGGGTCATGACAACGTACTTTAAGTAGAAAAAATTATGCCAAGAAAAAAATTTCATACAAATTTTAGCAAATATAAACTGATTCGGGCCGACTAATATGATAGAGAATAGTTTGCCTCATACAAACTAATGCCGTATCCAGATGTCGATACCTAATCGTCGTCATCGTGAATAGGTAACAGCGTTACGGTCGTTGTTAGGTCGATGTTTTTTTCGTCGATTGGATTGTGGGCGCCCACATTCCGTTTTGCCTGCCAAGATCGGGTCGATGAAATGTCAACAATCGACCTCAAATGCTGCCACCTTGCAATCGAGTTATCGACCATTCATATGCATTCATCGAACAACTTGACGCCACTTTTTCGCCAACATGTGCAAGGCGTCGACCTGCTTGCAGCGCTGCTTCCAGCACTGCTTGCTGCTTGTTTGTATTGGTTTGTTATTAAAATGAAATGAAATATTAAAAGGAAAATACATAATCAATTTTAGTCATTTTATTACTCGAAAAAATACGTATTACAAAACAATATGTGTTTGTGATATACAAATAACCACAATACAGCGAAATTTTTAAATCCGGGGTTTCCGGATTGACGATTCGAGTCCAGCTGAGCTCGTTGATAAATACCTCCTGCGTTGATAGTTTTTATTTCCTTGATACACATTTGTGCCCGAGGATTCGATTCTGCTGTTGCCGCTGTTCTTGCTGTCTCCGGCATGGGTTTGGAGGATACTGCTGATTGGAATTGCAGATGTTGTTGGCTCCTGTGACAACGGTGAAAATCTGCACTGTTGTTCTTGTTGTTTGGCGACTGGTAATGGGGGAAATCATCTTCCGGCTAGTTTCCAGATGTTTTCACATCATAGTCTGAAAGAAAATGAAATAATTAATGAAAGAAAAAGCGATAACAGTTTCCTTAATCACCAGTTATATGGTCCATTTGTTTTTGTTTGAGATGACAGTTTAGCGGACTACCAGTGATACCATTTGGTTTTTTAATTATTCCGTATTTTCGACCAATGAACTATACACTCTTAGGAAAAATTGGTATATATGACGATTTTTGGGTAAATATTACCAATGATTAGTTGATTTTTGCGATATGAATTAAGTGCGCTACATATACAACATCACCGTCACCGTCAAATATTCTCTTGGACTTATTCTGCCGACGTCACAATTTCCGGTGATGATGTATGTGAATGTTACCATACGATTTCCATGGGAGAATATTTGACATTTCATTCCTTCACGTTGACTTCACAGTGACGGGACGTTGTATGTGCAGCGCACTTTATTCGTACATATTAGGCGATAACATTAGTAAACAAATGTAAAACCAGCCAGTATAACAGTAATTTTTGAACTATTGTATGCAATTTTAGTCATTTGTTGAACTATCTAAATGCGGTATAAACCACATTACAATGCACATTAACTCGAGGCATGGCCATTGCAGCGT
The DNA here is from genome assembly GCF_029784135.1 of Toxorhynchites rutilus septentrionalis. Taxonomy (NCBI): domain Eukaryota; kingdom Metazoa; phylum Arthropoda; class Insecta; order Diptera; family Culicidae; genus Toxorhynchites; species Toxorhynchites rutilus. The sequence continues at coordinate 92,419,292 of NC_073744.1, forward strand.
CCAATATCTGATCCTGCATCAATTGAGTTTGATTCTCGGCTACAAATACAGAATGATTACTACAAACAGCTACGATAGACTACATCAAAGAGCCAGTTCTATGCCCCTTTTCAAAATTGAGTTGAAGCGCAGCGTCAGTGGAAACGGAACCTTCGTTTTGACGATTTCGAAAACATCCAATTGATCGAACCACCGATCACAATCGTCGGAAAATAGTTTATGAAGTTGCCCTTGACCAAATCCGACAATATAGCGGTGGAATTAGAGCTCAACTAGGCTCGTTTTAGTGTCTCGAATTACCCAGATTCCTCATTATTGAAGTAATGTCTTCACTTTCTCCCGCAACAGATGAGCATGGATCATTATTTGGCTGTCCAATATGTATCAATGTTGATTAAAGAACATAAATTGAATTAATTTTCAAGAACGTCACTCACCTGTCTGGGTAAATTCAACCTTTTTCTGTGGAGAAACAATATCGAAAAGTAGTTCCGCTCAACTCAATTATCAGCTAGACAATTAGGTTAATAATGTTCTGTTTACATTTCTTTCACGGTTTCCAGCAATGACAATCGTCAAAGTTACCGATACCGCTTAGTAAAATGTACCAATCATTGGCAGGGATGTATATTGCATCTAACATTGATTTTACATACAGTTGATTAATATTTACATAAAATATGTACATTCTACTAATGTTTGCCTCACAAAAGATTTGGCATATTTTAGTAATCTGTTTTCTGGGTGTAGGCAAGACGGAGAAGTCACAGCATTTCGGCCAATGTTAGGTCGATATTTTGTTCGTCGATTGGATTGTGGGCGAACATAGGCAGTATACACGGAAAGAAATTTATTATATTTTTCATTTATTTGTTTCTCGCATTAATTTTTTTTAAAATCATTTTATTTATCGTAGCGCGAGATAGTTTTTTTTTTTTTGAGAAGAAGAAGGATGTAAGGTGCATGCTGGGCTTAACAATAATAGATTCATTTCTCTCACATTTGAACTACTGGTAACACTGTCATGCAATGGTGGTACGAAAGACGTCAAGTTTGACAGTACAGCACAGCGGATGTGGGTACGTCAGCGCTGGCGGTCATCTTTCTCCGCAGACTCTTGACGAGGTATGAAGTGTTTTGTAAGCTAGTCGATATCCGTGTTGATTGATTCTCAAGCAATGGCGTGAGCTGGCTTCGTACCGTTTGGCCCTGCGGACCGTAGATATTTACACCTTTTAATATGGGTATCAAATGAAAGGGCTTGACTAGTAGAATACAGTTATTTATGAAAAATGCAAATCTAAAATGGCGGCCACTACAAAATGGCGGATTACATATTTTCAGAAATCTATGAAAAATTATAAAAAATGTAAATCCAAAATGACCGCCATCATAAAATGGCGCCATGTTTTTTCAAAGCCCATCAATATGGGTATCAAATGCAGGTGCCCAACTGGTAGAACACAGTAGATCATGAAAAATCCCAACAAACATCGAAACATACCTTTAATTCTACTGTCATTATAAAACTGCGTATTCCATGTTCATGGAAAATTTGATTTGGCCGCCGCTAGAAAATGGCATTTTGGATTTGCATTCCTCATGAATAATTGTGTTCTACTAGCCAAGCCCTTTCATTTAATACCCATATTGAAGGAGTTTGGGAAAATATGTAATCCACCATTTTGTAGCGGCAGCCATCTTGGAGTTTTAAAATAATGAAATACCCAGTTTTATAATGACTGCAGAGATAAAGGTGTGTTCCAAATTTCAGATCAATCGGTCAACAGGAAGGGGCTCAAATTTCTATTCATGTGGTAAAGCGCTACAGACAAACATGTTGCAAACATATAAACATACAAACATACAAATTACAGGGTAAGCTAAATAAAACCGTTTAAAACAGTTCCTATCGGTGCTTTATGAGAAAAATCTGTGTTCTTACCGTACAAAACAAAACAAACAAAACTGAAAAAATATACCTTTCCGGATAAATTTGTACATTTGCCAACACTGGATGGTTCGATGGTACAAGGAACATCAAATTCAATTCCCTCAACGTATACATGGAAGAATCCAAGGCGCGTAGAAGTATATCCTCAGGTGGGCCAACTTGCTAAAACCACTCTTCAGCCATCTTGGGAGGCTACTGTGTTTTGTTTGTAAACAAAACACAATACGCTTGTGCCCAAGCTCGCTCGTGATCAGTCTGTCTCTTTCACACTTGGAGGAAAAAATTCCCCTTCTGCTTTCTTCCGTACTGTTTTCATATACCGCTCCTCTAACCAACTTAGTGACGAAACGGCCTCACCTAGTACCATAGACCCGTCTTGGAAGAATCTTCATTCGCGTTGACGGCATTGTGCTTCATGTGTTCGATTTGTGAAGCGAAAATGATAATAGACAATGAAATCATGGAAATATCAGGAAATTTATATAAAAACAGCTGATGAAGGTTCAGTACGACGTGTTTTAATTAGTAAATTAACAAGAAGTAAAATTTTTCATTCAAATTTTGACAATTTAAAACTGCCTCCGGGCCTACAAAACCGATAAAGATTAATTTGCCTCCCAAAATGGTTATCGCCACCAGACGTCGACACTGTCATTCGTCATCGAGGATAAAGTGACAGCCAAGCTGTCCAGTTGCTGAAAATGTGTATGAACGCACAGCACCAGTCAACTGGTGATCTAAATATGGCGTGCCGTTGACGTTCAAGTAACTGGCGCCAATTACTGGTCAATGTGTAAATCAGCTATTAGGTTCCAGCCGTATGGCATCCGCCATGTTTTTGGTGCCAACATCTCGCACGTCAGAAATATTTGTTTTCCTCAAAACAGCGATCCGCGTTGACGGCAGTGAGCTTCATTTACTAGTTTAGGGGAGCGTCGAAGAACAGCTGATTTTTAGTCGGAGTGAACGTTTTCAAAATTAAAATTATGAATGAAAAAAAGCTTTTCCATATCCAATTAGTATTCTGTTTAAAATAAAAACATTTTTGTTTGCAGGTGGGGAAAAAATCTCAAACGAAAATTATTTATGAAGACAACTTTATATTATAAAGAAAAAAATCAGTAACATTGTTGAAATTGTATGACCATATGGTTGAATGAAAGTCAGAAATACGTGTTTCCAATAATTAAATAACATAATGTGAAAATTTTCATTCAAATTTTCAAATTTGAAAACCGGCTCCGTGTCCGACCCAAATTATGGCTCTAACTTGAAGTCGCCACCAGACGTCGACGTCATCGCGAATTACCAATTTACCACCATCTGACATATCGTGATGTCGATGATGAACTTTTACAGCGGAGGGATAGTGAGATAGGCGGTGACGGTACACTGAGAGAAATATTTAGTAAATATGACGAATTCTTTGGTACATATTACCAATTCACTAGTCATTTTCTACCCTACTAATTATTGGTACATCTTACGAAAAAAAAATTGGTATGCGTAAATGTCCAACAAAACTACGATTAGTTGGTCCAGTGTTGGTTCAATAATGGTTCGCATCATTGGTTCAATATTGATGATAAATATCAATCAGTGATAGTAACGATATTCTTCTGAATAATTAATTCATATTTTCATTTATTCTATATATCTAGAATACATTACTAATAACTTATTCTATATATAATTGCAATAACTCTACAATAATAACTATATACTAATAACATTAATTTTCATGGTAATAATTCTACAACTTCCAATGGGTTGTGGGCTTGGTCATAATTATGTTCCTTTTCCTATTGCACCGCAATGCTTTTCGCCATTTAGGGACAGGGATAGCTCATTAGCAGGCGATCGATGGCATCAGGATGCAGTATACATCTTTCGTAAGTATTGGTCTCGCATATCCTGATGAAGAAATACAAATATATCAATGATAGCCGATGAATATGTATTTATGAAACAAATATATGTTAGATAAACGTATATTTAAATGTGACATAAAAATTAAATGCTTACCTCCGAGTTATAAATTGCCTTTTTATAAAGTTGCCCACTATTTTCCAACGTTAGAACCTGAAAAAAAATCTTTAGTATAAACTTAACCTTGTGTCTCACTACTTGCCCTGGCTTCCTTCGACTGTTTTTCATCCTCCTCTTGCCATACGATTCCACGGGATGTATAGTAACCGCGGTATGTAAGCCCCATATTCATATTACGGTTCAGGGTCAAGTAATATATCACAATATCCAAACAAAACAGAATATTTTTTATTATTTACCTCCGAATCGCTCCGCTTCAACAAACGTTTCAAAGCGATCGCGAAGTACGCACTGCACATTTACCAGATATGTAAACAAGGTTACTTAAACTATGAAGTAAAATGTACGAATCGTTGGTAGGGGAGAACATTGCATTTGACATCATTTTTACAAAGTTTTGGTAATATGTACTAAAAACGTGTATATTTTACCAAAGTTTTGATTACTAAAGATTTTGTAATTGCGTTTACTAAACTTTCACTCCAGTGTAGATAGAGTGAGATAGCGATAATCGTGTCATACACCTGTTAGGTTCCTTCGAGATGGAAAATGGAAGGTGGGAAGATTTTTTAAATCTGTAACGTCATAGGCAGCCGTGGCAGTGTTCCGAGCTCTGCAATACGATTTTTTTTACCAATGTTAAAGTTGCTAAAACTTACATTATAGTTAATGGGTCTATAATGTAAGTTTTAGCAACTTATAAATAATAATTGTATTGATATCAACACAATTTTATTTTATTGATGTTAATGACATGAAACGCTATGACTCAGGAATAACATTTTATTGAGTGGTTTTTATAACTGTTTCGATGATGTTCTCTGGCATCAGTGTCGAAAAAGTAACGATGATTTTACCATTGCGGAAAATTTAAAAATGAAAATTTAACTTTCAGAGCACTAGCTCGAAATTTACGTTTTTAACGATAATTTTTTTCACACTGTTCCGCAAAATTATTGATTTTCGGGCGAGGGGTGAATGAGGGAATGTGAAAATGGCGTAAGGATACGCCATTTTCACATTTTCTTATGCGAGAGTAGTGGATGAACTGGATCAGAATGAAATTCTACAAAATCATCCATTCTTTTTCACATAAATTCGCGAAAGCCGAACATAGTAGGCATCGTTCGGATAAGCGTGGTAGTAGTTTGTAGAGAGCCACCGGCAGCTGCTCGTAAACAATACCGACAGCAATTCCAATATTTCATATGATTGTTTCACCCAGGGGGATCCTATGCGGCCATCTTTTTATAGCCAGCATAGAAAATCATGAGCATAGAAATTATAACCTGAAAATAAAAATGAAGTGCTCCGCGTGATCCGGCAGCATTATTTTCAATTGCAAATCACCAAGAAATCTTCCGGACGGGTATCCAAACATCGCTTACCAAAGGAAACTATCCAACGTAATCAAATATTAACATATATGACTCCAAACGGTAAACAATACGTGAGCCGCCTGAGCGCGAGCCCTGCTTTATGCTGCTTTCGTTCAATTTGCGTTGGTTGGGATACGGTTGCCAGGGCCCCGGTTTCACCTGGTACACAAGGCGCCTAGAAGTATATCCTAAGGTGAGGTCGTTTCGTCACTAAGTTGGTTAGGGGGAGTGGTATATTAAAACAGTACGGAAGAAAACAGAAGGGGAATTATTTGCTTGAAGCGTGAAAAAGACAGACTGATCACGAGCGAGCTTGGGCACAAGCGTATTGTTTTGTTTAAAAAAAAACACGGTAGACTTCCAAGATGGCTGAAGAGTGCTTCTAGCAATGTGCAACAAATGAAATTCAAGCTCGGTAAGAGATTCCCCTTTATTCCGCGCGACGAATAACATAAGATGACTTAAGATTGTCACTTATGTGAGATTTGAAGTCGTATTCTCATATGGTATCGATTCGGATATCAAATGGGTGCTGAAAAGTAACGTGGCTTCTACAATAAACCAAGAAACTTTGCTATCTCACGTCACTCGTCACTCGAAATAAAGGGGATTATCTCCATTTACAAAATACTAAATTTTGCTCGGTATGATTGTATGGACTTCTCTATTCGATTTCTATAATGAGGTCTCGTTTGTCTCGAAATCATAAAAAAATGTAACATGGTCCGATCAGACCTAACCCCAACCATATAAGGACACGATTTCAAATGTCACCTAGTGACAAACTATAGCTACGCCAGAAAAAATGCAAAAAAAATGATTTTTTTTATTTTTCTGACATGATTACAGTTTGTCTCTATTTATACCTGAAATCACGATGCAAACGATATTTGAGTTGTGTAAATGGAAGGAAGGCAATGGGATAAAAAAATCAAATGAATGCATGTTGATGTACTGTTTTAATTTTTATTGAAGGAAATTATTCAAGTAGTATATAGTTGATTCATTGCCTAACAGATGAAAGATAACACGTGCGATAGAAAAAAAGGTATATTTTCCAAATCGATTCAATGCAAAGGACCACTTTTAATTAGCAACCAATAGACATCGCTTGTTTCCATTTCAACATACATCGTATTGAGAATGCAAGTATGTGTTCTGAACAAGCGTTATCGTTGTTTCTAACTAGCGGTAATCTAACCGAATCGGATGTACCGATCTTATCTAATCTTTTCGACATACTCGTGGTACCTTTCATTTCCTGAAGAATCTCTTTGTGGTGACAAGCTGCAGCAATAACGAGAGGTTCGTAAATTCGGTACACATTTCATAGTTTGGAAGTTTGTTTCATGCCATATTTTCCACATTACAGGTAAAACAATAGTGACATCATCGAGAAGCAATCAGTGGGTTTAAAGTGATAAAATACACTTGAAAGGCACTTCATTCATCATGGTGTTATTATACGACATTTAAAAAGGCTTTATGTACATAGCTGAAAGAAGTTGAGAGATGAGTGCGATAATAGCCCATGACGCAAACGTTGCAATTTTAGGGGTGGGACAGTTTGCTACAATTTGCAAACTCATATTAACACTAAATACATAACAGAATTCTGAACCCAATGAATCAACACTGCTACGCGCTCCTTTTTAAATTTAATGTGTAATGCTGGATAAAATTTCAATAAACGATTCCATTCGAACTAGCTAACTTAGCATATCATGGATCTGTATCAAATTGAAATACATTTCGTTAAAGAATGTACCGCATGTCTGCTTCTCATGACCAACATTTCCTATTAGACGCGATTTTGCTAATGCTGTACAAGGTTATACAAAATAATAAGCATTGTATGTTTTTGTATAATGTATCATTGCTTGAAAAAATGTATTGCACAAAACAATTGAGTATTTTATAAGTTGCTTATATTTTCCGTTCCCTCCGTGAACACTTCAGAACTAATGCTTGGAGAATTGTTGATAATTTCCTATATTCTATCAAAAATTCAGCTGCTTATAGAATATTGGAAGGCGTATTAGTTTCTATCATTGATGATAACCTATCATTCGTATATATCAAATTGTATATTAATAACTTCTAAATATCACTACTATTCGATAACATGTTATTGTTGTAATCTTGCTGTATCATTTTTACTACTGCGTTGTATTTTGTCCATTATGACGCGAAGCACGGCAACGGAAACAAAAGACGTTCCGTTGTTCCAGACGGTCTAATCTACCTATAGAAGTTAACTTTAATATGTTAACACTGTTAGTGACGAATTTTACACATCATACCAACAATGCTATATGAATAGTAGATGAATCTAAACTAAAATTCATGAGATTTACTAGTACCGTGCTTCGTTTCGCATTCGTAAATTATTATCTATACTTGTCTTGATTTTAAAGCTTCGATGAACCAAATGTTTGCTTAGAGAGTTAACATAACGCGCTAGTGGTAGAATCGATTCTTATGTGCATGTTATGTTCCGTGATGCTCGTCTACGAAAATAAAAATACCTTCCAAATAAACTGCCATTCAAACTGGATTAGTTAGTGCACTTGATATATCAATAAACACGATATTCAAGGTTACAGATCATCACTTGTCTACCTGGTGTAGTGTTATCCACACAAGAGAGCCTAATTGTGTGCGATATATATGTACAAAAACCTACGTTGCATTCTCTGTAATTTTAAATATTTATGTTTGGTAATTGGTGTAAATATAATAAATATGTTTAAGGCCAGTTATTTTTTTTCCAATATAAATTCTTATATATAATTTCTGTTTTGAGAATATTTAATGTCTACTGTAACAAGAGTAATGTTTTTTTTCCTTTGCCTGTTCGTTTCTTTAATAAATTTGCCGTGTTATGTTATTAGTAAACCGAGTATTTTGTCTCCAAACACTTTACTAAGAACGACCTATTTTGGTAATGTATGTTTTCTTTTGTAATGAACTATCATAGTTATTGTCCCTAATCCAATTTCTTTAAAAGGGGAAAAAATCCTAAAAAAAACAACGTATAAACTGTTTTCATAATCGCACCTTTTGCTTATCATTTGCTCTTAGTCGTTTAGGTTTAGAATAATAGTAATGCATATAGTTATTGCTTTCCAAATAGCAATCGCTCTCGTTATTAGTTCTCTTCAGATAGAACGTTAATAAAGCCATTTAAGGTATGTCTAACCAAACTAGCTCTTTAGTTTGAAAAAGGTCTTTGTTGTTTCTCTCAAATCGTTTCTTATACGAGTATGTATGTTTGTGTGTATAAGGCATTCCGCAACCAATAATACTAGTTGTTTTTTGTATTTATAACGATAGTAGTGTTGTAGTAACCATCCAAGTATTGCTGCTGATTTTAAAGTTCGTCTTGCGGTTCAATTTTATCCTCGCGCGGTAAAAGTATTAAATATTGGCGATCAATTTCGTCCTGTCGTTCCATTTCCGCCCGACCCCAGGATACCTCTGCTGTACCATGCTCAATAGCAGCGGCAGCGGCTGCAACAGCATCTTGACGCATCATCATTTCAACTCCATGGCACTCATTGGCAGTTACGAGATTGGATAAACTACCAATTGGGTTCGTTGCTGCTTCATAATGTCGCTCATTGTACAACATTCCACTAGTTATAGTGTGTGAAGTTGGTTGATACAAACGATCGTGTATCATCGGAGGCGAATTGATTGTTTGTTCATATTGTCGACCATCCAGGATGTATGAGCTGCTAATTGTGCTGACAGGATAATAGTGACGATCATCACGGTAAAGTGGCACAGGATTTGAAATTGCATTATCCGAAGTTCCGATTAGACCGGTTTCGTACATACGTGTATCACGAGGCATCATACCAGGGAATTCATAACGTTCATCTCGGGGGACCGGTATATATTCTGATTGGAAGGTATTTTCACTTGTAATTACAGTTGTAGCTGCCGTTGCAGGCGTCACAGCCTGTATAGTGGCAGGAACTGGAAGTGCCGGCGTTGGTGTAATGGACTGGTAATAACGTTCATCATCAAAAGTGTCTACAGTTTCGACGTGTACGTATATACAATGAAAAGCACAAATGAGTAAAAGAATTCGCCACAAAAAATATCTATCGGTTTGAAAAAAAAATCTACAATGTACTGGACTTGGCCTAATTAACCCAATAAGGCCATAATACATGTATCGCCATTTACGTTGTTAGTGTTTCATTGACCTAGGAAGACACAATCTTGGAGGGAACGCCGTTCGTAGGTTTGACAGTCGGTTTCATTAAAAATACAATGCTTATTCTAACAGTCGGTTCATATTGGCACTGACCTGAATCAATGCTTACAATGTTTACAACAATGACAAATCTTACCATGATTTTTAGCTTACCATTCCCTTTGTTAGCACACAATACTGATACCTAGGACCGCTTCTCGTTTCACTAAAAGTAGATCAAAGCTCAAAGTAATCCGTATAATATTATATATGAGCGCTAATGCGGACACCAACAGTGGCAATGGTCATATATGACGGATTTCGCGCCAACAGCATGACCCTCTCAGAACGTAATGAAACATTTTGGGCGTGAAGACCTTACCTAATTAAGCAACTTGGCACACTTAGTTTTCCGAAAATTTATCTAGACTAACATATGGAAAGGGCTAAATATTTTTGATTTTTTTATGAAAAAATTTTATTCGAAAATGGTAAATCCTACAAAAAAAGTGATCTATGGAAGAGTTTGAAGAAAATAATTGAATATTCAGAAAAAATACTGAAACAATGGGCCTGATTACGAACGTCACTTCACGGTGAAAACGGAATAAAATGCATACAATTCATTTCGTTTTCAAGTGAAGTGACGTTCGTGATCAGGCCCAATATTTTTTTAAATCCTACACTGAAAAAAAATCGATTTCAAAAACTAAAAGTCGATTTTCTCAAAATGGTTATCTCAGATTTTGATGAAATGGTGGATAAATTGTAGATAAATATGTGCCCTACAACTCTTCCATACATAGCAACTTGTGCATATTTAGGGGAAAACAGTTTTCCTAACAAGAACTTTTTCAAGATTTTTTCAAGAATTCCGCCAGTCTGTGTACTTTCAATAAAGTTTACGGACTAGAAGCAGAATGGCATTTCTTTATCATCTCCCACGGGAAAGGACCCTGTTAGACAATAGAAGGGGCTCTACTACGAATGACAAAGAGAGCAAGTCTTGTCCAAAATTACGGAAACACTATCCAAACAGCACTAGAGGTTTATGATTGAGCAGTTAAACAAAATGACAAATGTATCACGAAATTACTAAAGAATGCGAGTGAGCTTGAGGAACTATTCAATCACGCGAGAACAATATCGGGAACAAAAAAATTTCATTGCTTTCTTCATGTAGATCAAAATAAAATCGCAGCTAAAAGGTTTTCAAATTCAGTAGATGATCCCAAAATCTTCAAAATGTTAGATAAAAAGAAAAAATAGCAAAGATATGATGATTGAATCTCTTGGAATATAAGTTAACATGTACATGATAAAGTTTTTGTTAGAAAAACTGTTGATGGAATCTGAAATTCTCTATGATTCGTTTGATATACTATACAGTACAATCAACTAATGCCTAAACAGTTTGAATTAATGAAAACTGGAAGCATTCTCATTTTCCCATACATTTGTTCTGCCGATTTGTGTGCATTCCCGAACAAAGCTGTCAATAACGAACCAATGATACATTCGTTTCTGCTCGTTTTCAACATATTTGGTTTAAATAAGCCATCCGCGATTTGAAGCCACACCACTTCTCGTTTGGTGGTCATCGAAGCAACATGATTGCCGCAGAGCATCGAGCGGGAGAGGTTTGTTTTCTTGTCGGGTGGAGGAGTATGGAATAAAGTTTCTTTCCACAAGGGCCCTTCTCAGGGCTAGAGGCGGAAACCAAAAATAGAAAGAATGAAAACACAGATGGGAGTGAGCTAGCATAACACAACGATCGGATATCATTTATGCCTAATGCTGATTTCACACACAAAAACACACAACTCGAAACAAGGAGAAAATCTGTATCGAAATAATAAAAAATTAAATAGCTTAAAAGATATTACGAAAATTTCGATGCATTCTAAATAATATCCGAAGTGATGAACAAGTGGATTGAATAATATAATTCCGTAGTTCTACGTCGAAAACTGCGGTCGTGTCCTAGATACAACCCATTGCAATTTTTTCAGTATTTTTTTCTAAAAAATCAATTATTTTCCTAAAACTCATTCATAGATCACATTTTTGTAGGACTTACCATTTTAGAGTAAAAAAATGTTATAAAAAAATTGTCAAAAATATTTAGCCCTTTCTATATGTTTCTAGATAAATTTTCCGAAAACTAAATATGTCAAGTTGCTTAATTAGGTAAGGTCTTCACACCCAGAAAGTTTTATTCAATTTTGAGAAGGTCATGCCAACATCTGGTCGAGTTGGCGCGAAATCCGTCCTATATTGAATGAAAAGGACAGGTAGAAAGGACATACACAAAAGGGAAAAGGACTCAAAGTAGAGAACAATGCATTATTTGACCAACAAAGTAGAAAGACAAACATTACGATGAAACAAATATCCAACAAAAGTTGCTAGAATATATATAAATCATTAGCAAAACACATTCAGTCCATTCAATATGTTACTGCTGCATTATGTTTCTTTATAGGGTCTTTATAGGGTTGGTCAAACAAAAATTCTCCCGAAAAAGTTGAAATTGGTTGCTTGAAATAAATGAGCAGCGCTATGAAAAATGGATTCGTGTTTTGTGGCTAGTAAATGTAATTGTTATTCAGAAAAGTACTTGTACACATTTCCTACGATTATAGAGTAAATGAAAAAAAAAACAGAATTCAACACTTGTTTTCGTAATTTTGTAGTACAATGGTGGTCCGAATAAAGTGTACGTTTCAGCACATATTATGGCTTCTCTTCCACTTTTGGTCTATTTGGATATTTTTACTGGTACTTACGAGATTGAATGTGAATCATGTCAAAATATTCAGGCCAGAATACCATCCGCAAATCAGGATTTTAATTTCCTCCGCTATATTTTGCATCTCTAAAGATTTCCTGCAACATTCGTGCTCCACACTTTTCTTTCAATTGTTCATATGGTGTACATATCCGATTTCAAGCGCAACAAGCGCACTTCAATATCATCACTACAAATATTCCGAACAAAACTGGTGGAATTAAAACTTAGGCGCGAGACAGCTTGTAAATGTCAGCGTATAATCGATCGTTGGAGAATACATGTCCACGACTGTTGACCAAAATAAAATCATCAATGGTGAAATTGATGAGGAATCAAAGTCATGTGTAATAATGAACTGACAAATAAAAACGCGAAAACGTGACAGAGAACATACAAGTGAATTTCTCTTATCAGAACCCAAGCATGAAATTTCGGATGGATTATTCTGTCTACTACAATATACGGCGAAGAAGATGAAACAAAATATTGAAACAAGGTACGATTGTACAGGTTTTAGAGCAACACACCAATCAGATAACACAATAATAGTTGAGTTGAGCTTGTGGCTTAGCAACAAAATGGAAATTTCTACTGATGCTTCTCAGCATTCAAGATTATAAAACTAAGTTTCATTTATTTTATCTTCAGTGTTTCACATTTTATTTCAGATGCACACTAAAATTAAGTTACGATGTTTTACTTAAGTTTCCGCAAATAAATGCGATGCTAGATTATTCAACTGTGTGAATATTCAATACGTTATCTTATCTTTTACCAGCATTATGTGTGTTCAAGAGAGTACTTATCAATGGTTGCTGTTGAATAATTTGTATGCTATCACAACAAGCAATTGTATGTGATTACATGTGTCCACTATTTTATCAGAAAAAATGTTCAAAAACTAATCTGAATTATTTATGTTCATTATAGTTGATATTAATAACGAAAGCAAAAATAATATTCGTCTTACACAAATTCCTAAGTTTTTAAAATAAAATAAATACTTTTCACGATCAGGTCACGATTGATCGAATTTTGTGTTGGTAATGCTATTTTCCTAATATTTCTTATGTGATTTCGCTTTCTTGAGATGAACATAATCTTTATAATCTATAAAATTCTAGATTTGTGTTTCTTTCTATTGTAGTGTCAAAAGCTTTAAAACAAACGACAAACATTACAAAAATGTTGTTAAATTTTCCTGTGACTCTGCTTAAACATTTTCAGATATTATTCTGTTGCAAATACACTTAAAAGTATTTTACATTACTTTGTTTGCTTCACCTAAAACTAAAAATCCGCTTCCCAGACATTTTGTCATCCCGGAAGATATAGCATTCTTTAAATGTATATACAAGATGCAACTGTCTTGTATTTGGTTCAGATGATCGCTGTTTAAAAGCGGCGGCTGAAAATACTACCGGCGAGGCGGCTGCCGGTGTTGGATTGCTGAGAGTTGGAGTTATTCCATTTGTTTCCACCTCCAGCATTGCCAGAGCCGAAATTACTAGAATTACCACCGCCGAAACCACCACGGTTGGAGTTTGAGCTGAATTCACCAAAGGACATACCACCGCCGCCTATTCCCTGACTGTTGTTACTATTATTGAAGGGTTTATTCTGGCGGTTTGGATTGAAGGAATTATTTCCTTTCGAATTGTTACCAAAGTTATTATCATTATCATCGAAACGATTGTTCTGATTACGGTTGAAATTATTGTTACCAAACTGGCTATCGTTATTGAACCGACCACCACCTCCGCCGCCATTGTTGTTTCCGCTACCAAACGAGTTGCTAAAACTATCGTTCTGGTTGCGATTATTACCGCCGAAGTTTCGATTGTTGCCGCTAAAGTTGTCATTTGAGAAATTATCATTACGATTACTGCTAAAGCTGTCATTGCTAAAATTATCGTTAGCAAAATTGTTACGATTATTGCCACCAAAGTTATTATTACCCCCGCCAAAGGAGGAGTCATTATCGAAGTTATTATTGTTGCGGTTATTTTGATTTCGGGGTTGAGTTTGGTTGCGGTTCATATTTCCGCCACCTTGGTTCCTATTATTCAGATTCATGTTATTACCACCGCCTGGCTTATTCGGCTGCATACGATTGCCCTGACTCTGATTATTCAGGTTGTTACGATTCTGGTTCATATTATTACCACCATCATTACTAACACGGGGGTTTTGGTTGTTCTGCTGATTACCACGATTCATCATGTTCTGTCCACCACGGTTCTGATTGTTTCCGGGGGAAGTTTGGATGTTGGTACCAGCGTTATTAGTTCCAAAGCTATTGTTGTTGGCATTGCCACGATTGTTCTGATTCTGGTTTCTTCCTTGACCACGGAAGTTTTGACCGCCTTGGTTGTTACGGTTATTACGATTACCGAAACCACCGTCACCAAAGTTGTTCGAATTGGCAATTGGTGGATCGGGCGCATTAAACGAGGTCTGGTTAGAAGCCAGACTCTCGCCAACGTTCTTACCAGACATGAACGCAAGACGCAACAAATCTTGGATAGCTTGAGGATTGTTCAGATTGTTATTGGTATTGAAGCCACCTGGGCCTTGATTAAAACCTGTAAAATGAGATGTCATTTGTATTACATTGCCTTCATTTTTGCGAAATTTCGTTAACCCGATTGAGTTAACCAAATAACTTCATAGTTTATAATATGCGATGATGTCAACGCAGCTACGGATAAAGAATGATCTTATCATCCTTAGCATTGAAGAATGTCGTTTCATATTGGACGAAACCATTATAAACTTTGAAGTAATTCGAAAACGAAATTTGTTCTTTAGGAACAAAAAAAAACTAACGTTAACTTCATGAGGGATCTAGAAAAGGTAGGATTGGAGGGAGGAACACAGAACTACTAATTGGACAGAAACAATTGTTAACTTTAGCGACTTGAAAGTTTTTATCGGGTTCTGAAAAATGAAAATATAACAAAAAAGTATCCAAAATCTTACCAGGTCCACTGAGCCGTGGGCGTTTGTTCATAGGGCCCTGTGCCGAAATAGGCGTCTTTTTCAACATGTCAGGATTTTTAGAAATGATTTTGGCTATGCCACCCAAAACGCGTGAATCGTTTTCGTTGTACAAGCGAACATTCACCGGAGTTTTGATCAATTCCATCTTACCCTTTGGGAATGGATGATCTGCGGCTTCCGATTTCAACATTTTCTCTACATCGGCTGGGTCGTTCAGCTCGATGTATGCGGCCAGCCGCGACTTCTTAACGATGCGGTTAATCTTGCCTACGTAGGGCTTGATTTTTTTGAATAGAGCATCTTCAGACACTGTTGAAAAAAATTAAATATTTGTTAGAACCCAACTCATAAGAGAATCGGAAAATTATGACATCAATACTCACAGTAAGGAATCTTAGTCATCTTGATGGTCTTCTTAACATCGAAAGAAGTCTCGCCACGAAGTGGTAGAACGTGCAGTCGATGACCACCAAAGAATTTATGATCAAGGAACTTACAAGCGTTAACAGCGCTAGCACGAGTGTTATAATAGATAATAAATGTTTTCACAGGATGTGGAGCGCTGGTTCTATAAAGAACAATCTGAGGCGAAAACATGAATTTGATAGGACCGTGCTGGGAGAAATAGCGCTTCAATTCCAAAGGTGGGCAGTTGAGCGGGACATTGCCGACGAAAATTGGATGATAGGCTTGCAATTTCTTAAGCACGTCTTGTTGTTCCTTGCTTTTTTCTTCGGGATCAACTTGTTGACCATCTTCATTAGTTTTTATTTTACGTTTAACCGCTTGAGGACGCAGTACCAAAGGACCATTGTATTTCTTAACTGTAACTTCCTTAGTAGCATCTTTGTTTTCATCGGTGGGTGCTGGGAAAGTTGTACATGCAAGAGCTTTTTCTACGGCGTCAGCATTTTTATAGCAAATTATTGCTGCGTCATTACAGTTACGTCGGTTGACAAAATCAATCTCTCCAAATTGCTTAAAGTGATCATATACTTGCTCTTCAGTAATTGTTTTGTCTAACGAAGTGGCGAAGACCGATGTTTTGTAGTTTGGCACTAAAGCCGATCCCAAGTGAAGAGCATGAATACGTTTGCCTTCAAAAATTCGACCATTCAAAGCCGAAGCTGCCTTGGAGGCTTGTTCTTCGTTCTCATAAAATATACGAGCATAATTTGAAGCATTCTGGTTCTGGCTTACATTATTGGAAACCGCTTCCGTAATAACTCCGCCTTCCAGACAATTTTTCATCATTTCTTCTTTATCTTCGATCCATTTATTCGGAATGTTCAGCAGCTGAACGCGATTACGGTTACGGAAGAACAACTTAGCAGCACGCCAAATATCCAAATGCTGATTTTGGTCGCGTTGGTTAACGTCATGCGCGTTAAAACCAGCTGCATTAAGTTTTTCCAAGATTGCAGGCTTATCCGAATCCTTCGCCAAAGAAACATATCCTAACGGATAAAAAATGAGGACCGATGTTGGCTCGACGCCAGCGGCCGTCTTAATTTTATCCCACAGTTGTTCTTCGGTCATATTCTCGTCATCTACTACAACAACAATCACATCCCGTTTGATATGGCGGATAGTCATATACTCTAAATGAATACGAAGACGACGCTCACGGAACATAGAACCATCCTTTTCGGAAATGGCCTTGGTTGCAGTTTCTTTATCTTTGAATAAAAGTAAAGCAAGCGTATACTTGCGGTAATGATAGATTTCTACTTTCTCAATTTCGTGCCCAGTAAAATGTTCACGAAGTTGCTGTTCGGTCACATCCGATGGCAAATTTCCAATGTTAATTTTACGTTGATGCTCTGGAAAGAAACAACGTAGAAAGAAATATTAATCTAACTAATAAATTTAAAATGAAGCACTTTTTTAACCGATACATTTAAAAATAATCCTCAATGTGAATTCGTTTTGGAATATGATTACGTCACTGTATAGCGGTACTTCAATGTAGTTATCTACCAACCCAAGCCAAGCTAAACAAAATGGCGCTTTTATGCTAAATTCAACACACCGCGCATTTTTCTGTTAAACAAAACGATTACTAAAATTATGAGAAATGAAGTCGCGAATGTGAAAAAGAAATAAAAATTATTTTTATAGAGTCTGCTAACGCGAGATATTAGGAGCACATCACTTTAAACACATTATTCGTATTAATGGTACCGCGTCATAATTGATGCTACGCCATTTTCTTTAAAGCCAAGCTACCGGTTGTGGCGTTACGCCCGGGGGCGAATCCGCCATCATTAATTTCGACATTGTTAGTAGAAAATCTATATTAATTGCTTGTAAACTTACCATTGTCCGTTTTTGGGGCGTCCGTTTCTGTTTCGGTATTCCCGGTAATCTTCTCGGCTGTTTGTAAAACATTTTTTTTTAATAAAAATCAAAAACCTCTTCGTAAGAAAATGGAGAAAAATTTCACTCACCTTCAGGCTTCTTCTCAACTTCAGTCATTTTTGCCTGTTTAGCTATTAAAAATCTCAAGTTTCAAGAAAAACTTTATTTTACTCAAAATCTCACAATTACACTACTTTACTACCACTTTTTAATAGCAGACCAAAGTCACGATTCAACGATCTGAACAACTCAAGAAGATGGCGAACAATGATAGAGATTCTCCAAGCTAGCACGGATCTTGTTCAGGATAGGGTAGCGATTTAACGGGTGACTCAGCATGCTTGATGTAGAGGGGTAGGAAAAATGATGGCTTCCAGGTATTTTTCCGAGGGATAAGAAGCAATACACAAGATCGTTATAAATATGAAGAATTATTTATTAATAACAAGAAATACTGTCTTAATTAAATTGAGTAATTTCAATGTATCCGTGGCTTTTTATTCAATTGTAGAACGACATCTTTTTTACTGAAAATCAATTTTAGTCAATTATTTATTCCCAGCAAACATTGAATTGTAGAACTTGCATATTCTAAGTCGTTTATAGAGTGGAATCGGATCACAACCGTATATCATGTCGACAAAATCGTATAAAATTCGAAAATCCGATTTTATCCATCACGA
Organism: Toxorhynchites rutilus septentrionalis; assembly: GCF_029784135.1. Classification (NCBI taxonomy): domain Eukaryota; kingdom Metazoa; phylum Arthropoda; class Insecta; order Diptera; family Culicidae; genus Toxorhynchites; species Toxorhynchites rutilus. The sequence continues at coordinate 92,437,722 of NC_073744.1, forward strand.
CAGATCATGTCGTAATTCGATATAACAAGCATTGGTTCTATGTTATTTGACTCTTTTTGACAGATAAAATTTACCAATGTGTACTGATCGAATATATTCGACACAAAACACGACAAGCTGATATTCAGTTATTGGATGCATAAAATAGTTTTTCGATCTGTTCTCCGAACCTAGGTAGTGCGGACTGAATCAAAACGGCTGTCAAAAAAGATCCAATTGAAATGTCAAAATAGATCCAACGATCAGGAGTGTTATTTTTCTTATGATAATCAACACTATAAAAGAGGTATTGTTATCAAGGGCAAAAATAATTAAAATTATAAAATGAACGAACTACATTTTTCCGTCAATTGTTCAATTAACCATTGCATCTCTGAAAGAGCATCTCAGCCCTTCACTGAGCAACGCATTTTTATTGTCCCCTCTCTTTGACATAACGTTTTTCCGAACGAAATAAAAACAAACGAAGTCAGAGTCACGTAAATGTTTACTCCTGCGATTTGAAAATATTCGATAAAAAGTGGAAGGAAGGGATGCCAGAGGATTTTTAAAAAAAGTCTGTGAAAACATGTGAATGTCTGTTAAAAACGTGGAAGTCTGTAAAAGTGTGCAAATCTATAGAAATGTCTTTTAACGTTAATTTTCACATATTCATTAATACTTTGTACATCGCGATACACGTAAGATTGTATTTTGTATATATATACAACCATTCCATGCCAAACCAATATAGTGATTCTCAGATCTTCGTCAAAAGTGGTAATTTTGTTCTTTATCGCAAAACATTAGACTCGTTTTTTTTTTTTTTTCATTAGGATGCCCATTTCCATTTGAGGGTGATCCAAAAAATCATTTTTTCCACTTTTTCCCAAAATGACTTTTTTTAAAAATTTATAACTTTGCAGAGTTTATATCAGATAATATGTTTATATGCAGATAATATGGATCCTATTTTCGTAATTATTGATTGTAGTCGTTTTTTAATGTTTTCTTGGCTTTGGACTAGGGGGCACCATATTTTTTTATATTTTTTCTTGAAAGCTTAGAATTTTTTTCATAAAATATCTTGATATCAGATATGCAATTTTTTCGTTTTTGAAATATGATTTTTCAAGACTAATCGATGGTTCGAAAAACAACTTTCCCCATTTTTCCCACTACAAAAAGTCATAACTTTTGAACTATAGGACCGATTCATATCAAAAAATTGAATTTTCGCTATTGTAATTATTGATTGAGTTAGTTTTTCATAGTTTTCTCGGTTAAAGATAGGAGCGCTATATATTTTTATATTTTTTATGGAAAGCTGAGGATTATTTACCTAACATATCTCGATATCAAAGATGCTATAATTATCGTTTTTAAGTTCTAATTTTGTAAATTTAACATTTAACATATTCATATGTGACTAAACTAGACCTATGCTACTAGAATCCAATCTTCCCGCAAGTGTGATATTATTGGCTTATTGGCTTCAATTTAATATATCGATCATCTAAATCGGTGCAGTAGCTCAAATGTTATGATTTTTTGCAGAAAGTTATTTTTGGACAAAGGGGGAAAAATGATTTTTTGAACCACCGGTTAACTTTGAAAAATCATATCTAAGGGTGGGTTTAGACTAGGGATATATTCATGTGAAGAAATATGATGAGATTTATAGAAATCGCATCAACCGTTTACACTAGCGTGAACTTCTATAATGAATATATTCATATCTTCGGTGAATTTATTCACCTGAAGTAGAACTGCATCTAACTTTAGTGATTTCTCACCAGTGAGAAATTCACAAGCGTTTACATATGCTGAACTTATTCAAGTTATATATACCTCGAATAAGTGTATCATAATTATTCTCACCCGTTTACACCCTAAGTGGTGCGGACTCAATCCACTTCATTTTCAAGCAAATTCATGCATGTTTTCAAGCGATTTCCTGCAAAAAATTCTCAGACCACCAGAGATGCCAGATTTACAAATATGTTTGTAAATTTACAGACATATCTGTAAAACACTTTCTATTTTTGTTGTAGACTTTTTGGATATAACAATATTTCACAGGTTTTTGGAAAATAAGAGGCTCTATCCATCACATCAAAGATATTTGACTCACCATATGACATTTTTCCACAGTTTTAATACAGAAAAGTTATTATATTTAGTTTATATCAATATACATGACGTTAGACCAGCGATACTCAACCTGCGGCCCGGCAGTCTTTCTGGTTGGCCCATCTGATGTGTATAAAGTTTGGAACTCATACACATAAGTACTTTTGCCCTGACATCATTACAGACGAAAGAGAGGATACGGTTATACACAATTAATGAAAAATTGCATTCTATGCAGGTAAGGAAAAATCTTGAACGAAAATCAATTTTTTCCACTTTTTCCCAAAAATGACAAACGAAAATAATAACTTTTGAATCACTAAACCGATTTAGATGATCGACATATAAAATTGAAACTAATGACCTAGCCTTTTATTAAAAAATATTTAACTTGCGAAAAGAATAATTATATTTTAGTATTTATTGATTTTAGTCGTTTTTTATTTTTTATGACTTCGGCGCTATATTTTTTTATATTTTTTCTTGAAAGCTGAGGATTTTTTACATAACATATCTGGAATCAGAGATGCTATTTTTTCGTTTTTTATGGCGGGTTTACATTAGGCAGATCTATAGCTATAGATGGATTTATTCACGTGAAAATAGGTGTAAACGGGTGAGAATAAATATGATACACTTATTCGAGGTATATATAACTTGAATAAGTTCAGCATATGTAAACGCTTGTGAATTTCTCACTGGTGAGAAATCACTAAAGTTAGATGCAGTTCTACTTCAGGTGAATAAATTCATCGAAGATATGAATATATTCATTATAGAAGTTCACGCTAGTGTAAACGGTTGATGCGATTTCTATAAATCTCATCATATTTCTTCACATGAATATATCCCTAGTCTAAACCCACCCTTAGATATGATTTTTCAAAGTTAACCGGTGGTTCAAAAAATCATTTTTCCCCCTTTGTCCAAAAATAACTTTCTGCAAAAAATCATAACATTTGAGCTACTGCACCGATTTAGATGATCGATATATTAAATTGAAGCCAATAAGCCAATAATATCACACTTGCGGGAAGATTGGATTCTAGTAGCATAGGTCTAGTTTAGTCACATATGAATATGTTAAATGTTAAATTTACAAAATTAGAACTTAAAAACGATAATTATAGCATCTTTGATATCGAGATATGTTAGGTAAATAATCCTCAGCTTTCCATAAAAAATATAAAAATATATAGCGCTCCTATCTTTAACCGAGAAAACTATGAAAAACTAACTCAATCAATAATTACAATAGCGAAAATTCAATTTTTTGATATGAATCGGTCCTATAGTTCAAAAGTTATGACTTTTTGTAGTGGGAAAAATGGGGAAAGTTGTTTTTCGAACCATCGATTAGTCTTGAAAAATCATATTTCAAAAACGAAAAAATTGCATATCTGATATCAAGATATTTTATGAAAAAAATTCTAAGCTTTCAAGAAAAAATATAAAAAAATATGGTGCCCCCTAGTCCAAAGCCAAGAAAACATTAAAAAACGACTACAATCAATAATTACGAAAATAGGATCCATATTATCTGCATATAAACATATTATCTGATATAAACTCTGCAAAGTTATAAATTTTTAAAAAAAGTCATTTTGGGAAAAAGTGGAAAAAATGATTTTTTGGATCACCCTCAAATGGAAATGGGCATCCTAATGAAAAAAAAAAAAAAAAAAAAAAAATACGAGTCTAATGTTTTGCGATAAAGAACAAAATTACCACTTTTGACGAAGATCTGAGAATCACTATATTGGTTTGGCATGGAATGGTTGTATATATATACAAAATACAATCTTACGTGTATCGCGATGTACAAAGTATTAATGAATATGTGAAAATTAACGTTAAAAGACATTTCTATAGATTTGCACACTTTTACAGACTTTTCCACGTTTTTAACAGACATTCACATGTTTTCACAGACTTTTTTTAAAAATCCTCTGGCATCCCTTCCTTCCACTTTTTATCGAATATTTTCAAATCGCAGGAGTAAACATTTACGTGACTCTGACTTCGTTTGTTTTTATTTCGTTCGGAAAAACGTTATGTCAAAGAGAGGGGACAATAAAAATGCGTTGCTCAGTGAAAGGCTGAGATGCTCTTTCAGAGATGCAATGGTTAATTGAACAATTGACGGAAAAATGTAGTTCGTTCATTTTATAATTTTAATTATTTTTGCCCTTGATAACAATACCTCTTTTATAGTGTTGATTATCATAAGAAAAATAACACTCCTGATCGTTGGATCTATTTTGACATTTCAATTGGATCTTTTTTGACAGCCGTTTTGATTCAGTCCGCACTACCTAGTTTACACCTATTTTCACGTGAATAAATCCATCTATAGCTATAGATCTGCCTAATGTAAACCCGCCATAAAAAACGAAAAAATAGCATCTCTGATTCCAGATATGTTATGTAAAAAATCCTCAGCTTTCAAGAAAAAATATAAAAAAATATAGCGCCGAAGTCATAAAAAATAAAAAACGACTAAAATCAATAAATACTAAAATATAATTATTCTTTTTTATAATTAAATATTTTTTAATAAAAGGCTAGGTCATTAGTTTCAATTTTATATGTCGATCATCTAAATCGGTTTAGTGATTCAAAAGTTATTATTTTCGTTTGTCATTTTTGGGAAAAAGTGGAAAAAATTGATTTTCGTTCAAGATTTTTCCTTACCTGCATAGAATGCAATTTTTCATTAATTGTGTATAACCGTATCCTCTCTTTCGTCTGTAATGATGTCAGGGCAAAAGTACTTATGTGTATGAGTTCCAAACTTTATACACATCAGATGGGCCAACCAGAAAGACTGCCGGGCCGCAGGTTGAGTATCGCTGGTCTAACGTCATGTATATTGATATAAACTAAATATAATAACTTTTCTGTATTAAAACTGTGGAAAAATTTCTATTTCTTTCTATTTTTGTTGTAGATTCTCTACAACAAGTCTATTTCTTTCTATTTTTGTTGTAGACTTTTTGGATATAACAATATTTCACAGGTTTTTGGAAAATAAGAGGCTCTATCCATCACATCAAAGATATTTGACTCACCATATGACATTTTTCCACAGTTTTAATACAGAAAAGTTATTATATTTAGTTTATATCAATATACATGACGTTAGACCAGCGATACTCAACCTGCGGCCCGGCAGTCTTTCTGGTTGGCCCATCTGATGTGTATAAAGTTTGGAACTCATACACATAAGTACTTTTGCCCTGACATCATTACAGACGAAAGAGAGGATACGGTTATACACAATTAATGAAAAATTGCATTCTATGCAGGTAAGGAAAAATCTTGAACGAAAATCAATTTTTTCCACTTTTTCCCAAAAATGACAAACGAAAATAATAACTTTTGAATCACTAAACCGATTTAGATGATCGACATATAAAATTGAAACTAATGACCTAGCCTTTTATTAAAAAATATTTAACTTGCGAAAAGAATAATTATATTTTAGTATTTATTGATTTTAGTCGTTTTTTATTTTTTATGACTTCGGCGCTATATTTTTTTATATTTTTTCTTGAAAGCTGAGGATTTTTTACATAACATATCTGGAATCAGAGATGCTATTTTTTCGTTTTTTATGGCGGGTTTACATTAGGCAGATCTATAGCTATAGATGGATTTATTCACGTGAAAATAGGTGTAAACGGGTGAGAATAAATATGATACACTTATTCGAGGTATATATAACTTGAATAAGTTCAGCATATGTAAACGCTTGTGAATTTCTCACTGGTGAGAAATCACTAAAGTTAGATGCAGTTCTACTTCAGGTGAATAAATTCATCGAAGATATGAATATATTCATTATAGAAGTTCACGCTAGTGTAAACGGTTGATGCGATTTCTATAAATCTCATCATATTTCTTCACATGAATATATCCCTAGTCTAAACCCACCCTTAGATATGATTTTTCAAAGTTAACCGGTGGTTCAAAAAATCATTTTTCCCCCTTTGTCCAAAAATAACTTTCTGCAAAAAATCATAACATTTGAGCTACTGCACCGATTTAGATGATCGATATATTAAATTGAAGCCAATAAGCCAATAATATCACACTTGCGGGAAGATTGGATTCTAGTAGCATAGGTCTAGTTTAGTCACATATGAATATGTTAAATGTTAAATTTACAAAATTAGAACTTAAAAACGATAATTATAGCATCTTTGATATCGAGATATGTTAGGTAAATAATCCTCAGCTTTCCATAAAAAATATAAAAATATATAGCGCTCCTATCTTTAACCGAGAAAACTATGAAAAACTAACTCAATCAATAATTACAATAGCGAAAATTCAATTTTTTGATATGAATCGGTCCTATAGTTCAAAAGTTATGACTTTTTGTAGTGGGAAAAATGGGGAAAGTTGTTTTTCGAACCATCGATTAGTCTTGAAAAATCATATTTCAAAAACGAAAAAATTGCATATCTGATATCAAGATATTTTATGAAAAAAATTCTAAGCTTTCAAGAAAAAATATAAAAAAATATGGTGCCCCCTAGTCCAAAGCCAAGAAAACATTAAAAAACGACTACAATCAATAATTACGAAAATAGGATCCATATTATCTGCATATAAACATATTATCTGATATAAACTCTGCAAAGTTATAAATTTTTAAAAAAAGTCATTTTGGGAAAAAGTGGAAAAAATGATTTTTTGGATCACCCTCAAATGGAAATGGGCATCCTAATGAAAAAAAAAAAAAAAAAAAAAAAAATACGAGTCTAATGTTTTGCGATAAAGAACAAAATTACCACTTTTGACGAAGATCTGAGAATCACTATATTGGTTTGGCATGGAATGGTTGTATATATATACAAAATACAATCTTACGTGTATCGCGATGTACAAAGTATTAATGAATATGTGAAAATTAACGTTAAAAGACATTTCTATAGATTTGCACACTTTTACAGACTTTTCCACGTTTTTAACAGACATTCACATGTTTTCACAGACTTTTTTTAAAAATCCTCTGGCATCCCTTCCTTCCACTTTTTATCGAATATTTTCAAATCGCAGGAGTAAACATTTACGTGACTCTGACTTCGTTTGTTTTTATTTCGTTCGGAAAAACGTTATGTCAAAGAGAGGGGACAATAAAAATGCGTTGCTCAGTGAAAGGCTGAGATGCTCTTTCAGAGATGCAATGGTTAATTGAACAATTGACGGAAAAATGTAGTTCGTTCATTTTATAATTTTAATTATTTTTGCCCTTGATAACAATACCTCTTTTATAGTGTTGATTATCATAAGAAAAATAACACTCCTGATCGTTGGATCTATTTTGACATTTCAATTGGATCTTTTTTGACAGCCGTTTTGATTCAGTCCGCACTACCTAGTTTACACCTATTTTCACGTGAATAAATCCATCTATAGCTATAGATCTGCCTAATGTAAACCCGCCATAAAAAACGAAAAAATAGCATCTCTGATTCCAGATATGTTATGTAAAAAATCCTCAGCTTTCAAGAAAAAATATAAAAAAATATAGCGCCGAAGTCATAAAAAATAAAAAACGACTAAAATCAATAAATACTAAAATATAATTATTCTTTTTTATAATTAAATATTTTTTAATAAAAGGCTAGGTCATTAGTTTCAATTTTATATGTCGATCATCTAAATCGGTTTAGTGATTCAAAAGTTATTATTTTCGTTTGTCATTTTTGGGAAAAAGTGGAAAAAATTGATTTTCGTTCAAGATTTTTCCTTACCTGCATAGAATGCAATTTTTCATTAATTGTGTATAACCGTATCCTCTCTTTCGTCTGTAATGATGTCAGGGCAAAAGTACTTATGTGTATGAGTTCCAAACTTTATACACATCAGATGGGCCAACCAGAAAGACTGCCGGGCCGCAGGTTGAGTATCGCTGGTCTAACGTCATGTATATTGATATAAACTAAATATAATAACTTTTCTGTATTAAAACTGTGGAAAAATGTCATATGGTGAGTCAAATATCTTTGATGTGATGGATAGAGCCTCTTATTTTCCAAAAACCTGTGAAATATTGTTATATCCAAAAAGTCTACAACAAAAATAGAAAGTGTTTTACAGATATGTCTGTAAATTTACAAACATATTTGTAAATCTGGCATCTCTGGTGGCCTGAGAATTTTTTGCAGGAAATCGCTTGAAAACATGCATGAATTTGCTTGAAAATGAAGTGGATTGAGTCCGCACCACTTAGCTCCGAACCTGTCGGTACATGGTTAGGGTACCTTAAATATTTCAGTCAAAATTTTTCCATGTTCGATGTTTGACATTGTTTGCCACTGTTGATAATTGAGGAGTGGCAGACAAAATAGTGTCTGAATAAATTGCAAACCAAACTTTGTTTGTCAAAAAGTATTAAATATTAGACCTCCGAACAAACAGTGTACGGTCACCTTTAGAGCCCCCGCACACCACAGACTTTTGTCGGTCGATAGATCGGTCGGACGACTTAAACAGTATGGAGCGATATGCATATGCGCACACTACACCGATTCAGTACCGACCGATAATAAAGTTTAATAGGCTTCCCGATTGCATTCAAACTATTCGGACGGTGAACTATCGGCCGTCCGTTTAATCAGTACTGGCTAGCATCGATCTACGCACACACGACGATTGTTTATCGGCCGACAGTTCAATTCGCTCTCAATTTTGGCATCCGACATACGTGCCGTGCAAAGATGCACCCAATGCTCTCCGATAGCGAATTCGTTTTTAAAACCGAGTCAGTGCCACACAAACTCTGTAATAAAAACGTTTCGTTTTCAGTTTCACGAATGCGGTGGTTTGTTGGTGTGCGTTATATAGTCTGATTTGTTTATATTTGTGACGACAAATGTACAGTGTCGACGTCTGATGGCGATATTAGTGCTTGGGAGGTAAATTATTCTCTATCAGATCAAAAGGGCCAAGTGCAGTGTAAAAATATAAAAGTTTGAATGAAAATTTTTACTTCATATTGTTTGATTACCTAACACATGTAGTGTCAACTCACTTAGCCATTTGTCGATGCATTTCCTGTTTGTTCCACAAATAATTACTAACATAATATAAAATCATCGTTAGACACAGTTTTCGTTCAATGTTTCTGCGATATCGGAAAAAACCTCTTATTTCATCACATGAAATAAATATTCGATACGTTAAAGTAAATTTTCATTCATAATTTTGATTTTGAAAGCAGGTTTATTCCACCTGAATATCCATCATTATTTTCGCCTCCCAATGAAAGCACACGTAGCTTAATGCCGTCTACTCGAATATACTCTTCAAAATCAGAATCCGAATTGGATTACGATTCGATTCCAATAATACAAAAGCAAAAGCAGCAGGTTTTCCATCTTCATAGTTTTTATTTTTAGATTTTCCAAAAAAAACTCGGAACTTGACAGTTCAGTATAGTTGTCTTGGTGAACTCGAGTACCAACCCGTGAAACATCTCAGTGCGAAACTAACAGCTTTCGGGGCGAACCAGTGCGACACTGAGTGCGAAACTGAGTGAATGAAAAACCTTTTGATAGCAGTTAGTGCGGCACTGAGGTTGAAACTGAACAAAAACGAATTCGCTATGAATCTCTTTTTCATTTTCCTTCACCGTTCTCTCCTACGTTGTCAAACACAAATTAAATACAGCCTTTCGAGAATATTCGGCCGACAGTTGGCTAGTGTGCGCACTCCTGACCAACCCGACTGTTTGGTTGGCTCGGTGTGCGCACTAGCAACCCAACCCGAGCAAACCATCGGCTGAAAAAAGTCTGCAGTGTGCGGGGACTCTTAGGCCTTGTTCTTACTGCAACGGGGAGTCAGCATGGCTTGGGCGGGGCGTGTGATGCTAACGATTAATCGTGTGTGTTCTTACCGATGTGTTCACACCAGGCTTACGTGTCATGAGCGGGGTTTTGGCGTGTGGCTGGCGTGCATACGAAAACACTTCACGCCGGCGATATTTGTACTTCTCCGCTTCTCTCTTGCATATGTTTGTTTGTAGCAGTGACATATTTTTTTTTGCTCTTTTTAAATTTTTACGTTTTTCACCGTCCGATTTTCGTCCCGGATACGTCCAACGATGTCGGTATATTTAAAAATAAACCAATTTTCATTCTTTCATTCAAAAACACACATTGACAATTTGTATAAAACACGCCGAAGACACGCCGCTGGCACGGTGCAATATGAGTGAATTAAAATATCGTGGCGAGAAGTGAGCACGCCCCGCTTACGCCACGTTGACGCCCGGCTGCAGTAAGGACATGGCCCAATACAGTCATTCCACGCCGATATAGTGGTGCTCAGATTTTCGTGAAAAATGGTAGATTTGTTCTTTATTGCAAAAAATTAGAACCGTATTTTTAATTTTTTCGTGAGGGTGAACATTTCGGTTTTAAGGTGATCCGAAAAATCACTTTTTTCACTTTTTTTCCTAAAATGTTTTTTTTTAAATTCATAACTTTTGAAATACTGAACCGATTCTAATGATCGACGTATAAAATTAAAGCTCGTTACCTCGTCTTTTTAGAAAAAAATCAGTTGTAAACTCAAATTTTGTTTCCGTTATTATTTATTGTATTTGTTTTTTATGGTTTTCATGGACGAAGGGCGTTATATATTAGGCTGTCAAAAAAGTCCTGCGGTATTTCCGCGAGGTGTCGTTGTAAGCGCGCAGTTCTAGTTGTATTCATTGTATCGAGTCATACTATAGCTTGTTGGAAAGATATTTTTATAGTTTTATAGCTATAATATAGTCCTTGACAGTGTTTTGTTTGGTTAAGTCGTTCGTGAGTTATAGTGTCGCAAATATGGAGCAAAATAAAGAGAAAATCCGACATATTTTACAGTACTTCTATGACAAAGGCAAAAATGCATCTCAATCTGCCAATAAAATTTGTGCAGTTTATGGACCCGATACAGTTTCCATTTCCACCGCACAACGATGGTTTCAACGTTTTCGTTCTGGTGTAGAGGTCGTCGAAGATGCGCCACGCTCCGGAAGGCCTGTCGTCGAAAATTGCGACAAAATCGCTGAATTAGCCGAGAAAGACCGGCATAGTAGCAGCCGTAGCATCGGCCAAGAGCTGGGGATAAGTCATCAAACCGTTATAACCCATTTGAAGAAGCTTGGATTCACAAAGAAGCTCGATGTATGGGTGCCACACACGTTGACGCAAAAAAACATCTTTGACCGTATCGACGCATGTGAATCGCTGCTGAATCGCAACAAAATCTACCCTTTTCTGAAGCGGATGGTGACTGGCGATGAAAAGTGGGTCACTTACGACAACGTGAAGCGCAAACGGTCGTGGTCGAAGCCCGCTGAAGCGGCTCAGACGGTGGCCAAGCCCTCATTAACGGCCAGGAAGGTTCTGCTGTGTGTTTGGTGAGATTGTCAAGGAATAATCTATTATGAGCTGCTTCCCTATGGCCAAACGCTCAATTCGGACCTGTACTGCCAACAACTGGACCGCTTGAATGTAGCACTCATGAAGAAAAGGCCATCTTTGATAAACAGAGGCCGCATTGTTTTCCATCAGGACAACGCCAGGCCACACACTTCTTTGGTGACGCGCCAGAAGCTCCGAGAGCTCGGATGGGAGGTTCTTTTGCATCCGCCGTATAGTCCGGACCTTGCAACAAGTGACTACCACCTGTTTTTGTCCATGACGAACAAGCTAAGTAGTCAGAAGTTAGCCACAAAAGAGGCCTGTGAAAATTGGCTATCCGAGTTTTTTGCCAATAAGGAAGCGAGCTTCTATAACAGGGGTATTATGAAGTTGGCATCTCGTTGGGAACAAGTTATCGAACAAAACGGCGCATATTTGACTTAAAACAGATGATTGTAACTAATTTTATGAACAAATGAAAATTCAAAAAAAAATAACGCAGGACTTTTTTGACAGCCTAATATATATTTTTTATTTTTTCTAGAAAGCTGAGAATTTTTTGCATAAAATATTTAAAATCAGAGATGGGCTCTTTTTCTTTTTTTAAGTTATGGTTTTTCAAAGTTAACCGATAGTTCGGAATCAATTTTTCCTCTTTTTCTTGTTCTCGAAAATTCATAACTTTTGAACTACTGGACCGATTAAGATCATCGATATATCAAATTAAATCCTATTAGCTAGACTTCTTTGGAAAAATGTTACACTTGCGAAGAAAATTAATTTTGTTTTCGTGATTATTGATTGTATCTGTTTTTTTAATAGTTTACATGGTTTCGGAACCAATGGCGCCATATTTTTTTAATATATTTTTTCTTGAAGATCGTCGTACAGACGTAAGGTGAACGATTTTGGTTTGTCCAGTCGAAAATATGATCATGGTATGTCCACTGTTTTGAATGCTTTAGTTTAACGCATCTGTGTCAAATTGGGTATTCGAATATTTCAAAACATATAAATAATACTGTCTTCTTCATGATTTACAATAGTTTTATAGTATATTTCTACGGATTCACATGTTTCAAAGGATTATAAAATCCACATGCTATTGGTGTCAATGCGCCGTTACTTGAGCTTATTTTTAATCAATCACCAGATGATTATTTGTGGAGGCGATCTGGCGTAGTGGTAACATCCATGCCTCTCACGCTAAAGGTCACGAGTTCAATTCTCACTCCCGACATTCTTCCAAAAATGGAAGTAGAAGTGACGAACCAGCCAAATGAGTTGAAAGTCACTATAATACAGATAAAAAAAAAAGATGATTATTTGGCACGTATTCAGATCTTTTTTGGATTATAACACATACAAATGTTGTAAACATCATGCTTGCACACCATTATCATTATCACCATATCAGATTTACATAGCTAAACCATGTAACTAACGTATTTCGATGATTTCGTATCCTGATCATGAATTGTCCGATTCACTAATGTTGTTTTGACGTAGGACTACGTCTAACCGGAAGATATAGGGGGTGAAATGAAAATCTAGGCACTGAACAAGTGGGAAAAAATGCAAGATTTGGAACGCTTATAACTCGAGCATTTCTCAATAGATCGCAAAGGTTTTTGCATCAATTGATAGGAAATATATCTACGCATCTATCATAACGAATAACATTTCATTTTTCTTGAGATAAATAATTGAATAATTGTGAAATATCAAGCATTGTCAAAATGCACTATGTGCCCATTTTTGATTGGTCCATTTTGTGCTCCTCAAATCATACCGACCAAAACGGGCAACCAGAGCAGCAGCGAAATAGAATGAACCACGATTGGAAAGGAAAAAGAAAAAAATGAACGAAACATTGGTCGCAGTCTCACACATGCGTAATTCTCGAGCCAGCCAGTCAGCTTAAAAATCCTCGCTCCGCTGCCGTAACGATCATTCTCATTCAAACCGTACACCACATCGGTTCGCATCACAACACATCAACAAACCAACCCAAGCAGCCATGTCCGGACATGGTAAAGGAGGAAAAGTGAAGGGAAAGGCAAAATCCCGCTCGAACCGTGTTGATCTGGAGTTCCCCGCAAGGGTAGCTAGGCCGAGCGCGTTAGTACCAGTGCACCAGTCCACCTAGCCGGCGTTATATAGTTTCGGCCGCCGAAGTGATCGAGTTAGCTGGTAAAGCTGCTCGCGACGATAAGAAAACCCGCATTCGGAACAGAACACATTCGGTTCTGTGGACATCAAGACAACAGGCAGTTGCAGCGAGTGGCGAGTGGCAAACGCAATCGCAAAACGGCATCAGGTAGCAGAAGAAAAAAGTTCGTTCTTTATACACACTGCTTTGGTGGCAAATCCAGAACAAGGCGGCATCGAGGGCGTTCGAAATGGTTTTTCTTTCAAAACCACGAGTACTAAGTTTTCTAAATTGGAACCATCGTGCACCCGTGGCCGAGTGGTTAGCGTCTCACATTATCATGCCGGGTGTTTGGGTTCGATTCCCGTTCTGGCCGGAGGATTTTTCGTCAAAGAAATTTCCTCCGACTTGCACTGTGGTCACGCGTATTCTAGAGCTTGCCCCTCGGAATACATTCAAGGCGTGTTATTTGGCTTAAGAAATCTCAACTAAGTATTAATGAATGACGCTAGTTAATGCATATGTTGAGACGGCAAAAGTTCCACAGGGAACGTTAACGCCATTCAAGAAGAAATTGGAACCATTCCATAAAACAAGGCGCTTTTCAGGGCCATTAAACCTTCCAAAAAAGAGTTTAGGAAATACAGTTCAATGCTTTCTAAAACAATATCCAAAATTCTTGTTCTGAGCTTATTGATTTTCACCAATTCTTAAATTGTTTCTAGATTGAAAGTACAGTAATTTACACTTATCTCGACATTTAGCTAATTGGACGGACCAGTAATGCGACATATTTAGTTGGACATTTATGTAAACATAGAGTTCAGGGTCCAAATTATGACCCCACATTGAAGGTCGACACTGTACCACTGTCATCGCAAATGTTCAATTACAGGTTCAAATTACCTCCAATCCGATACTGAGTGGTGGTAATGCGACGTGCCATTGAATGTAATTTACTGTAAAATATGTCACAAGCTGGATGGGAAGAAATTTTCCAACTGTGAAAGCTGTGGCGAGTGGCAAATGCAATCGCTAAACAGCAAGGTTTAGCCGAACAAGATGGGGATATCGAGTGATAACAAAACAATAAACTCTTTAGATTGAAGATAATTTTGTGATCCTGAAAAGGACCCTTTTTAGCCTGTATGTGAATCCAACGAGCGAACAAATCGTAATGAATGTATTTTTTTGCCATCGCTCCCTTTTAACGCTCATTCGTTCGTCTCGTTGGACTCGCCCCTCTGGCTGAGTCTGCCGAGTTGTCTCTATCCTGTGAGTGTGTACCGCTAGAGTATAAAACACGCGGACCCCAAATAAATATCTTATTTTCTTTCAAACCGTAAACCCGTGTGGTTGTACGGCATCGGCATCGTGGACGTAACAAAGGAGGACAAGTTAAGGGAAAGGCAAAGTCTCACTCGAACCGTGCAAGTCTCCAGTTCCCTGTTGGTCGCATTCACTGATTGCTCCGCAAGGGTAACTGGGCCGAACGGATTGGTGCCGGAGCACCAGTATACCTAACAGCGATTATAGAGTTTCGGCCGTCGGAGTGCTCGAGTTGGCTTGCAAAGCTGCTCACGACAATCAGAAAACCCGCATCAAAAACAGAGCAGCTTCGGTTCGGCGCTCATCAAGGCAACAATTAGTTTCAGTGAGTGGCAAAGTGTTTCTCCGGCACGTCGCATCAAATGTAATTTACTGAACAATATGTCACAAGCTGGATGGGAAGAAATATTCCAACTGTGAAAGCTGTGGCGAGTGGCAAACGCAATAGCTAAACAGGATGGTTTAACCGAACAAGATGGGAATATCGAGTGATAAAAAAACACAACACCAAAGGTTCTTTTCAGAACCATCAACATATTCATGAAGAGTAAACAGTAAACTAATCCATTTTTAAGGTAGATAGGTAGGTATTCACGTAGGAGAAGAAAATAAAACAATATATTTAAAATATATATTTAACAAAAGCTGTCCCCTTTGTATAGTCCTACGTCACTCCGGTTATGTCCCCGACATTACCCACCCGTCTTTTTGTCCACATGATTTCTATGGCAACCGCTTGGCGCGCTGCAATTTGTTTATGGTGTCGCGCATAGCAGAAATAAAGTTTCTCTGCGTTGAGTGTGTTTAAGGTGAACATTTTTCAAATGCCCAAGAAAAGGCAATGTTCTGAAGAAATCCCAAATTATGAATGGATCAATATGATGACAGTAAACTCAAGCAATAAGAAATGCAACATCTACTTGAAAATTTGAATTTTTTCATTCAAAAATGGTGATTTCTAAAACCGGACAAACCATGATCAGAGCTGGACAAACCATGATTATATTTGCTCTTTGAGGAAAATCGTTAAAAAACATAAATATTTGAATATTTTCAACGCCTTACGGTAGAATTAGAAACTAGAGACTTAGGGCTTTTGAACAAACCCAATGTGGGCGTGTGGGCAATTGTAACGTCGAGTTGTTTCGGAGAGCGCGAGGTCGAACGTTGAAATTGATTTTTTTCCAGAAGAACGGGACAATCGATGTGACCTTGTAAGGTATCGGCTATCATCAAAGCTCTGGAAGTGTCTTTACGAACCGACAAAGGTTCCAAGCTGATCAGCTGATAACGACTCTGGTAACTCGGTAATCGGAGGAGGTCAGTCCACAGCAATCTACGCAGAGCGTATCTTATAAACCTTCTATGAACTGATTCGATCCTTTCGACACAGTTGTTGTAGTGTGGAGTCCAAACAGCTGCACCATACTCTAAGACGGAGCGAGTGAGGGAGCAGTAGAGAGACTTCAGACAGTAGATGTCGGTAAAATTTTTAGCAATCCTGAAGACGAACTCCAGAGTTCTGGATGCTTTATTGAACATGAATGTGATGTGCGGTTTGAAAGAGAGTTGCATGTCTAAAATGACATCCAGATCCTTGAATTCGCTGACACGCTCAATCTCCGTGCCGAACAGGACGTAGGTGTGCAAAATGGTCTGTCTTGTGAGCGAAAACGAAATGACAGAACGTTTAGCGGGGTTCATGTTCATGTCCATTCGGTTAAGAATACACCAATCGACAAAAGCATCCATCTGTCGTTGAAGGAAACGACAATCCTCAATCGAGCTGACCTGAAGGCAAATTTTTAAATCATCAGCATATGATAGCCGTGGTTCTTCAATTACCAGATTTACGTCATTAAAGTATATCAGAAATATCAAGGGGCCCAGATGGCTACTTTGTGGCACGCCAGACGTAGCAGCGAAAAAAGGTGATTGGAAATCATCTATAACGACGGCTAGTCGACGGCTAATGAGATATGATTGGAACCATAGCAGAAGGATGCCGTTAATCCCAAGCCTGTCCAGTTTGGCGACAGCTAACGGTGGTTCAATTTATCGAAGACTGCAGTCAGGTCGGTATAAATAGCGTCCGTCTGGGCATGCTTCAACATGCTGTCGGTGATGTAAGAGGTGAGGCACAGTAAATGTGTGGTAGTGGAGCGGCTCGTCGTGAATCCGTGTTGGTCAGTACTTATGTACGGTTTGCTGAGAGCGTCTAGCGGTTCCAAAATAACGAGCTCAAACAGTTTTGCCAAAGCGGAAAGCGAAGTGATACCGCGATAATTGTTAACATCTCGTCTATATTCTTTTTTATGGACTGGGAGCATATGCGATAGTTTCCAACAGGTCGGAAAAACACGAGTGGCTACAGACAGTTGGGATATGTGGAGCAGCGGGGTCAATAGGTCATTCATGTGCGCTTCAAGATGAGCTGAAGGAATACCGTCGGGTCCCGGGTTGAACGATGTTTTGAGCTTTGAGAATGACCTAGAAATCATCTATTGGTGTCAAATCTACTCAGAATTTGGCTAGAACTGGGGGAGGCAGCTAGCGGCATGCCTGATATGGTCGTCGGTCAATCTTTCATCGGTAAAAACACTAGCGAATTTTTTCTGAGAATAGGTTACATATATCCTGCTGGGTAGAGGCCGAATTTTCGTTGAACGTCATGGACGATGGTAGGCCAGCTTCATGGCGCTGCTCGTTGACAAAATTCCAAAATTGTTTGGGACGGGATTTAAGTAAGTTTGCTTTGAATTCCACGCTGATAACTCAGGAAAGATTGTTTCGCAATACGTTTGTATTCGTAATTGATTCTCGCATACTGTCATTGAAGAGTTTGTGTGCGGTATCTGGTGAACTTTCTCAATGCGTGTTTGCCATGGTTTTCGGGATGTAAGTAGGCACTTCTTCTTTGGCACATATCTGTCGATAACATATGCCAGGACTTTGGAGAAAACTGACTGGCAATGGATCTCGACAAGTTCGCGTTCTCGTGTTCGGTCAGGAAAGATGTACAATGCGCATATATATAAAGTACGGTCGCCAAATGCGATCGCCGTCCATACCTGCTCTAGGTAAGACTATTTTTGATTTTCTACAGCTCTCGTCTCGAGTTTGGAGTTCACGGCTACTTAAACGCCTCCGCCTCTAGCCTTACGGCTACTATCAGCGTTTCTACCGCAACGAAAAACTTCGTAATCGCAGCCGAACACTTGGTGAGAGAGTATACGTGAGTCTAACTAAGTCTCCGTGAGAACTACTATGTCGTAGCATTGGTCTGATACAGTTACCCGGAAATCGTCGACCTTGTTGTTGATGCCGACAACGTTTTGGTAATATACACTGATATCCTGATGACGGTTGGACGAAAGAGCGTTGAAATGCGAAGTTGTGGTAGCTGGAACAACGGCTCGGTATCAACCACACCGTTGATGTAAGCAGCACTATTAATGGGACTAATTTCAGGAAGCGAAGGAACGGTACTGTGGTCGTACTTGCCTGAGGTAGCAAGTTGAAAGACTCCCTCACCAGCTCCGGACACAGGAACAGAATGTCTTGAGTGGCGGGAGCAGTCAGCTGTTCTGTGTCATTCTTATTGAATAAATGCAACTGAAAACATGGCGAGAATCAGGAACGAATTTAGATCCAGAGTACTTGTGTACTTGCCTGTGCTAATTGGCTGGAAGACCCCTTTTCCAAACCCAAACACAGGTCCGGGACGATTGCTGACCGACGACGGGAAGAACACGACTGGGATGGGGGGGATGGTAGAATAGGGGCCTTCCGAATGACTCAAACTATTGCGTACCGGTCTGCAACGAACTAACTCAAATTCATGATAGTCGCGGTCGGAGATGATACCGTTTCTAGTGGTATCAACGGCGTTGTAGACTTCATGCACTCCGTTGGAACTCCAAGTTTCCGAATTCACGAAATAGCAACCCTTCAGGCTATGTATATGGTCAAGTACTTTTTCCCTGAACGAGTGGTCCAGTCCAATTTTGAAGGACAAAAAGTGAGGGAGTCCAACTCTCTGCCTTCTGGAATGAGTTTTACCACGGAAATATTATCCTCGGTCCGGGATTGGTCTTAACCATAGCCGATACCGATTCCACGATGACGTCCGGACGATTTTTTGATACGTATAACCAGAATTTCCGATCGGCATTATTATTGCAAATTGGCACTGAAGTAACATTTGCCATCGGCTTTTTGCTTCCTACTTAGAACACGTTGTACTGAATCTCACTTAACCATTAGTATAGAAATTGCATGATATTTTCACTAAAACACAATCGAAAGTAAGGAATTACGCGTCCAATTGCATCTTTTCCAAATCACATATACGAATTCTAACTGTTCCAGAATTATATCTCAGAGAGCCATGCGAGATGGCTGGTGATTGATTAGTCCAAACAATTGGAGTTTGAATCCCATCGGAACAATTTTCTTACCCATCACCAAAAATGTAACGATTCATGAGGAGTTTTCAAACGCATATTACTCAAAATCGTTATTCCGACATATGCTGTGTTGGAAATTAGACAGGAAATTTATCCAGCAATTTTATTATTCATTGTTCAAAACATGAACAATGAATATAGTAAAAAAAAGTTAACAATTTGACGATTATTATATGTTTTCTTCCGATTGCACTAACCACTCGTTTTCCTCCCCGACGCAGCAACGAACAATCTTGTTGCCTAAATTCAGGCGTTACCTCACAATCTGAGTTGATGTGTAATGAATTCTCGCGTAACTTTTGAAAAGGTCCAATGTAACATTTTCGCCAACTCGAGAAAAACGTAGTTGAAGACCCGAACATTATTTCGCGAATTGTCTTAAAAGCTATCAATTTTTATCACTGTTTTCACCACTAGCTGTCAAGAATAACTCCGTAAAACCAATCGTAACTATTGTTCCGTGATTTGAGATTAAGGTTGAAGCCCCGGAGCGAAAAATGTTACATTGGACGTTTTGACTGCCCGCGTTTGCACATTGGACATATTACGTTGCACTATAAAAATTTGAAACTAACTACTAAACAACCATCCAAATATCAGAATTTCGTTCTAAAAACTGATTATTATTGTTATCACTCGTTGAATTGCACTGAAATCAATAACAACACCTGTAAGAAACAAATTCCAAAACGACCGAAGTACGCTTGCGAGTTGTTTTGACTGCTTTGTTACTTCGGACGTTTCGGCCGTCGGAGGAAAGTGGCGTCCGAAGTAACAGCCGGGTGCTTAAAATTCGAATCTGTACATTGGATATTTTTTGTATCGGCGACAAAAAGATGAAGAAGATAGATACGTGAACGATTGTTTTTGTAATACATTCAATGATTGAAAACTAATAGCGTGCATCCATTAACTCGATTTGTTTACATTTGTTACATAGGACCTTTTCAAAAGTTACGCGAGAATTATTCTCCATTTTCCGTATGTCGTAAAATCAATGCTCAATCCACGTTTTTATCGTGTAGGTCTTGCTACTAACAATTTATGTAATTGCGATCCAGGATGTCATAATATCGAGCATGTTGTTTGGTTATGTAAAAAATGCAGTTAATGAATTTAACTGGCTGTCGATTTAGAAAATCGAAAGGGTATACTAACGCATATTAGATTGTGATAGCTTGGCCTTTCATGGCCTTCCTTCTTCCCTTTCTTATACAAGAGCTGAACTTAACACCCAATTAGATCAATTCACTACAGCAGCTACACGAACTTCTCAAGAGAGCACTCATGGCCATAGGATACACAATATACATCACCGGGCTATAAAGTTATTAGAAACAAGGTTCCGGACAACGTGGCAACGAAGGAGAGAATGCTATTTTTATCTATAATATATTTCTGTAGTCATAGATTTATTTGACATAGGCTTATATTTATGTAGATCTTCACTATTTAGATTTGTGTTGAAAAATGATAAATGATGACTCCTTGTCTTTTTCTGCATAGTTGAATGAACAGAAGAAAAGGGTAGTAATGGCTTTAATGGAATTCGTGTGTACTTTTTTGAACAGAATGTGGAGGATACAATTTCATACAGGAAACTGTTTTTTTTCAGAGCTTTCATTTGATGTATCGAAGGAGAGAAAAATACAGATTTCAAAACGCGATCTTGACATAGTGATTGTGTGTAGTAATTGAATTTGAATTGAGTTTTTTCATTGTTCGAAATCTGTATTTTTGTATTTTCACATTTTCCTCGATACTGGAAGCCCACCAGTGGTTAATGCCAACTCGATAACCACCTGTTAATAGCACTTGATTGAAACATATTTGGTCACAGTGTTACATGGATAGAAAACATTCAATTAAACTCTTTCACATGAATATATTTTGAAAATTCCCAGAGGAACTGGCAGATTATTTTCAGTAACGATTAGTTATTTCCACATTTTCCTCGATACTGGAAGCCCACCAGTGGTTAATGCCAACTCGATAACCACCTGTTAATAGCACTTGATTGAAACATATTTGGTCACAGTGTTACATGGATAGAAAACATTAAATTAAACTCTTTCACATGAATATATTTTGAAAATTCCCAGAGGAACTGGCAGATTATTTTCAGTAACGATTAGATATTTCCACATTTTCCTCGATACTGGAAGCCCACCAGTGGTTAATGCCAACTCGATAACCACCTGTTAATAGCACTTGGTTGAAACATATTTGGTCACAGTGTAGCATGGATAGAAAACATTCAATTAAACTCTTTCACATGAATATATTTTGAAAATTCCCAAAGGAACTGGCAGATTATTTTCCAGCAATGATTAGATCTTTCCGGAACTTTCTCGATGCTGAATGGCATCCTAACGGAAAGAGTTCTGCGCGTGTTTGTGTCGATCCTTCGCCGTCCACTTCCTCCAGCACGTTAGGCAACGATGTTGTCTTGTCGATGTCCTCACGAAAAATGAATGTGTCTCACTTCTTCTTCTTCTTTCTTTGTTTTTAAGAGGCTTTAAACTTTGCAGTTCATTCGCCTCTAGCCCAGTGAAGAGCCACAATAAAACCAGCCCAGAGGGGACTGGCGAAAGGGAAACCAACAAAATCACTCATCAGACCTGTCCGCTCGACTCTCGGTTAAAGAAGAAGGTAGGAAGGGATCCTATGCTTCATAAGATATTTAATATATGCTGTAAAGAAAAGTAAAAATTTACTGATCCGAGGACCAAAGCCGTAACGAAGCACAAGTGACCCAGCGAAAGGCGTGTTCCAAAGCCAAAAAACAAAAAGGCCCTTCTCAGGAGGATAGGAAGGAAAGGAGTGGAAAGGATTTGGGTGGGATTAGTGGAGTGGGAGGGGGTGGGAGTGGTATGGGAAGGAAAGAGGGGAGGAGTAGGTGTGGGGTGGGGTGAAATGAAATGAAATACAGTTTGAATAGATAATAAAATATAGTGGTTTTGAATTTAATGGTATATAGTATAGCTGAAAAATGGAGAGGTTTATTTAATGAATTTATCCTCCTTGGTGAGTGTGGCTGTAGGAATAGGAAGTTGATTAAAGTATAATGTAATGGATAGAAGATAGTAGATGTGGGTATGAAAGTATATATTATATTATTTGTTATTTATTATTATTGAATGCGTGTATATACATGTATGAATACCTTCCTTCCGACCCGTACATACATGTGTATACACACATAAACACGCATACATGACTGTGAAGTGGCGAACTTTAATAAGCAATTTCCAAGGTATTTAGTATTTCGGTTTAGATTTTACCAAAGAAGTCGGTTTCTTTCAGAAACGCAATTAAATTGGTTTCTTGGGTCTCGTCTCTACTGAGGATATCTCGGAGACTCTGACCTATGTTGTGTCGGACTCGAGCATCTTTGGTATGTTGACATTCAAGTAAAAGATGGCTAACGGAAACCGGAGCTTCGTTGCAAGCACATTGGGGTTTTTCGGCTCTGCAGAACAAGTGTGAGTGGGTGAAGTTAGTGTGCCCAATTCGAAGACGGGTAAGGACTTGCCTTTCCCTACTATTGAGACGGTCCTCCCAAGGGAGAGTGGAATTTTTGATTTTATGAAGATGAGTGGGACGGCTGTTTATCCAACCTATGTCCCAACTTTCACGGACTTGCTGTTTTACCCAGCGGACAATGTCAGATGGAGGACAGGGCATGTCTGGGGGTTCTATTTTGCTGCCCTTGCCGGCCAGTATGTCGGCGGCTGTGTTTCCGCGGATTCCTGAGTGACCAGGAACCCAGCAGAAGGAGATGTTTTTATTTGAAGCAGCCTCTTCTGTTTGCTTAATCCATGGGTGTTTGCTGTTTCCACTTAGAAGATCGTGGAGACAGCTAGCTGAGTCTGAGAATATTGTGGTAGGAAGAAACTCATGGGTGCATTCTTGGGTAGCTATTAAAAGGGCGAAAGCTTCCGCACTGAAGATGGAGCATTGCGGTGGAAGAGAAAAGCTACCAGTGTATCTACTCTCAAAGCTTCCACATCCAACTCCATCGGCACTGACTGAACCATCTGTGTATACCTGGTGATTAATTTGAAAATTGGATGCAACGAGGTTATTGAAGCAGGCTTTGACTTTTGGAGAAGGGTCTCCCGCCCGAACTGCCTTGAGAAGTTCAAGGTTAATGTTCGGCGGTTTGACGTTCCAATTTCTTCCCGTCGCAGATGAACGTTCACATATATCGGGAAGATCTTTGTTCGTGAGATTTTTGAACCATGTTTTAGCTCTATGTATTAATGGGACATTGTGGTCGCTTTCGGGGAGTGACAAGTGACGGATGGCTTTATTAGTGATGGCTTTTGTTACCAGGTGGGTGAAGGGAAGTTGCCCACTTTCTGCCATTACAGCAAGAGTAGGACTGGTGGGAAAAGCGCCAATTGCGAGCCGAATTGCTTTATTGTAAATTGGTTGAATGGTGTTTAACACCCTGTCCCCTCCACGGCTGAAGGTGCCTATTCCGTAAAGGATTTGTGGGACCAACCAAACATTTACAACATTTAGCAGCGTCTTTCTATGGCCAGAGGCTAGGTTGCCTGCGATAGCCTTGATGATGTTCAATTTCTTTCTGGTGGCTATTTTGGTCTTTTGAGAATGTGATAGGAAGTTGAGTTTCTTGTCGAAAGTAACCCCTAGTATTTTCAATGTCCTCATTGTAGGGATCGGGATTTTGTTGAGCTGAAGATAGGTTCTCCTTCTGAGAGCTTTTCCGATATGTAAAGGGTGTGTCACATCAAATTGCATCACGGAAAAAACGCTGTAGAAATTCGCCCAGTAGACCGATCCTTTTGAAAATTTTAGACAGTAAAATAAAAACTATTAAACAACTTTTGGCATTTTCTTTTTCTTCATACTTCGAGCCCAAGCCCGTATGCTCGCACCTTCCTCTTTACCCCGTCCATAAGGTTCTGTACAACGTCAGGTTGTAGTTTTTTTTAGCAGAAATCCATTTTCTCTTGAAGTCCGCCTCCGATTTGACAACTTTTGGGTTCTTCCGGAGGGCCTGCTTCATAATCGCCCAATATTTCTTTATTGGGTGAAGCTCCGGCGCGTTGGGCGGGTTCATTTCCTTTGGCACGAAGGTGACCCCGTTGGCTTCGTACCACTCCAACACGTCCTTTGAATAGTGGCACGAAGCGAGATCCGGCCAGAAGTTGGTCGGGCCCTCGTGCTGCTTCAATAGTGGTAGTAAGCGCTTCTGTAGGCACTCCTTAAGGTAAACCTGCCCGTTTACCGTGCCGGTCATCACGAAGGGGGCGCTCCGCTTTCCGCAAGAGCAGATCGCTTGCCACACCATGTACTTTTTGGCAAACTTGGATAGTTTCTGCTTGCGAATCTCCTCCGGAACGCTGAATTTGTCCTCTGCGGAGAAGAACAACAAGCCCGGCAGCTGACGAAAGTCCGCTTTGACGTAGGTTTCGTCGTCCATTACCAGGCAATGCGGCTTCGTCAGCATTTCGGTGTACCGCTTCCGGGCTCGCGTCTTCCCCACCATGTTTTGCCTTTCGTCGCGGTTAGGAGCCTTCTGAACCTTGTATGTACGCAGGCCCTTCCGCTGCTTGGTCCGCTGGACGAATGAACTTGACAAATTCAGCTTATTGGCGACATCCCGGACCGAACTTCTCGGATCACGTCTAAACTGCTTAACTACGCGCTTGTGATCTTTTTCACTGACGGAGCATCCATTTTTGCCGTTCTTCACCTTCCGGTCGATGGTTAGGTTCTCGAGGTATCGTTTTGTACTCTGCTGACCGTGGATTGGACGATTCCCAGCATCCTACCGATGTCCTGATGTGACAACTCCGGATTTTCGAAATGAGTGCACAGGATTAATTCACGACGCTCTTTTTCGTTCGACGACATTTTTCCAAATTTACGAAAAATTGACAGTGAAGCATGGCCAACGTGATCTATACACTCTTATCTGATTATAAGCGAAAGCTGAAGATATAATTCCTAAAAATTAAATTTCTACAGCGTTTTTTCCGTGATGCAATTTGATGTGACACACCCTTTATGTGTTTGGATTTCTCCGGGGAAAGTTTGAAACCTGTTTTTAGAGCCCAGTTTTGGATGGAGTCTAAGGTTTTTTGAAGTCTCTTTCTCTGAATTAAGCCGAAGCAGCTCGTAGAGATAAGAGTGATGTCATCTGCATAGACTATGATCTTTATATGGTCCGGGATAATCTCGAATAGAGATTGCATGGCAATGTTGAAGAGGGTTGGTGAAAGTGCTGAGCCTTGTGGGAAGCCGTTTTCTGGGATTTTTAGAGAAGATTGGTGGTTGTTAATAACGGTTTTGAAAGACCGGTTTTCTAGAAAACTTTTAATGAAGAGACCTAATCTCCCACGAATCCCCCAGTCGAAAAGGCTTTTCAGCACTGGGTACCTCCATGCCCGATCGAAGGCCTTGGATAAATCCAGGGAAACAATATCAATGTGCTGTAGTTTTTCAGTTGCGTCGTCTAGGATTTTTTCGATTGCTACAAGGCAATCTTCTGTACCTTTTCCCGCACGGAATGCGAATTGTCTGGGATCAATCAGCTTATTTGACTCTAGAAAAGTCGTTAAGCGTCGATTGATCATTTTTTCCAAGACTTTCCCAACACAACTTAGGAGAGTGATGGGGCGGAAATTGTCAAGAAGATGATTGTTCATGTCTGGTTTCAGGATACAGATCATTAAACCCTCTTTCCAGCAACTGGGGAGGGTTCCACTGTCCCAGACTTTGTTGAGGAGCTTCAGAAGTGCTTTTTTCCCGAGATGGGGTAGATTCTTAAGCATAGGGTAGCTGATGTCATCAGGTCCTGTGGATCCTTGTTTGACTTTGTTCAGTACCCAATCGAGCTCTTTGAGGGAGAGGTTTTTGTTGAAGTCAAATTCCACATCGGTATGAAAATCGATGGGAATTCTTTCGCATTCCGTTTTGTGGGTTAGAAAGGTTTGGTCGTAGTTTTGATTGGAGGAGGCGGAAGCAAAGAAATCTCCAAACGCCTCGGCGATGATTTTCCGGTCATTGGTGTATTGACCGTTAATTACAAGATTATATTCTTTGCTTCTTTTCTTTCCATGAAGCCTGCCAATCTTACTCCATAACTCCTTTGTTGACGCATTGGGATTAATTTCGCTGACGAATTTAACCCAACTGTTGTGCTTGGCTGTGTTGATAGCAGTCTTAGCTTCTTTGCGAGCCCTTTGGAACTCTGTAAGCAGAGTGGGTCTCAGTGGGCTGTCCGGATGGGTCTTTCTTAATTTGCGTAGGGCCTTACGTCGACCTTTGATCGCTGCCTTCAGCTCAGGCGACCACCATGGGACACATTTCCTGCCAGGGATGCCACTGGTTCTGGGGATGTGCACCATTGCAACTTCTAGGACAACTTTGGAGAATTCCTCGGCTGTCCAATCTCGTTTAGCGGAGAGGCGGTTTTCAATGTCAAACTGATAGCCAGCCCAGTCAGCGTATTCAAATTTCCATCTTGGCCTTGTTGAAAACTCTGGAGAAGTTTGGCCGAAGGAGGTGAAGATTGGAAAATGATCGCTTCCGCAAGTATCATCGTGGATGTTCCAAGAAAGCTTTGAAGAGAGTTTGCTTGATACTATAGTGAGATCGATGGCTGACGTAATACCAGAATAATGGATTCTGGTGTGTTGGCCGTTGTTAAGAAGGAGAAGAGAATGGTCGGATATGAAATCCTCAATGATGGATCCTTTTCGATCGAGGTATGCACCTCCCCAGGCGTATGAGTGGGCGTTGAAATCACCCATAAGCATGATTGGGGCGGGAAGTTGGGCGAACAGATGGTCCAGTTGTCAGCGTAGAGTGTTCGGATCGGAATCATTAGTGATGTAGATGCTAACGACGGTGATTGGAAAGGGGTGTTTAATGCGCACTACCACTGCCTGAAGATCAGTGGTAATGGGAAGAAGATCATGTGGAGTGCCATCTTTGATTGCGATTGCAACTCCGTTTTTTGAGGGGTTGGGACCCTCTTTGAAATATGTGATATATTTTGAGATGAAGTGTTTATTGAAGTTGTTTGGTGTCATAGTTTCTTGAAGGGCTATGACTGTGGGATTAGAGTTTGAAATAAGCATTTTCAATTCTAGAATATTTCGTCGGATACTTCTGATGTTCCATTGTATACCGAATTTCTGTGTTGGAGTGAATGTGTTGGTGTTTTTAACTCTAATTACTAAGTCTTAATTGTGTGTATGTTTGAACTATTCAATGAGAATTAGTTCGATGGTCCTTTACCCTTGGAAAGAGAAGCTTTCTTTGAGGTATTGGTGTTGTTTTTGTTTGGTGTAGAAGTCTTTGGAGTGTTTGTTGTGTTTGTGTTGTTTTTTGTTGAATGTGCATTGCTGTTGTTGTTATTGTTGTTTTTTGTTTGATGTGTGTTGTTGTTGTTGTTGTTGTTTTCTGTTGGGGTTGTATTGTTATTTGTTGTTGGTGTCTGTCTTTGTTCATTCTTAGTTCTTTTCTTGTCCTTGTTTGTTTGGGTCTCATCTTCAGACTTTTGATCTGACTCTGAGGATGATCCTTTAGTTATTTTTCTTTTGTTTTTGTTTTTGTTTGGTACATCAGACGTATCCATAGAAATGACTGATTCGCTTTCGGATTCAGTTGATGAACTACCAGTTGTTGAATCTGTCATGGTTGTATCGAATGTGGTGTCAATTGGGGGGGTGCTTTCGCGGCTAGAAGTGGCCGAAGCGGCCGAGGCGCAGTTACATTTGCAGTTGCAGCTGGGTGCTGGCATTTGCAAGTTGGATAGTCTGTCTTGCAGAACACTTGCGAATGTTGGAGCATTGTTTTGAAGTTGCAGCTGTTCCTTTGCCTTTTTGTATGAGATTCCATTGTCGATTCTTATTCTGGTGATTTTATTTTCGGTTTGCCATACGGGACAATTCCTACTAGAAGAGGAGTGGTTCCCTTGGCAGTTGACACAAAAAGCTGAAGCATCGCATACTTTGTTTGCGTCTGTTTGTTGTTCCGGATGTTCTTGGCCGCAGTTTCTGCAAAGCGGATTTTCGCGTTTGCATCGCTTGTTCGTATGCCCAAATTTGTAGCACTTGTAGCATTGCATGGGATTGGGATAAAAATTTCTAGTCCCGGCTCGAATGAACCCAAAGTAAATGAAATTGGGAACGACAGTTCCGCGAATGGTCAATATTAAAGTGGCCGTTGGCACAACAATGTTGTTGTCCTTTCTGGTGATGCGTTTGACGCCGATCACACCTTGAGCGGTGAGTTCTTTCACCAGTTCGGATTCAGGAAGGTCGATAACTTCGCGGCAAGTCACAACGCATTTGCGTTGGTTTAAAGTTGGGTGGAAGATCACTTCTACAGGGGTATTATCAATAAGTTTGGTAATCGAAAGTAACTTACCGACTGTATCCTCATCCCTGGTTGTCAAGATGTACTGGAGTTTCTTTTTATCATCTCGCTGTGGTTTGGCGCTGTTGAATTTTTTTACAACTGCCTTGAATTGCAAATCACACTTAATGTAATAATTGCTTCAGTCACTTCACTGTTTGTATGCGTGTTTTTCTTTTTGAATTTTATTTAATAATAAAGATTCACTACTAGCACTACAATAAAACTGGCAACACTGCCCGAAAGAAAAAAGGGGGCGTGGCGTCGGGGACTTTTTCCGGCAAGCCGGTGAGCGCCCGCTCTCCACGGTCGAAGCGAGCTATTGCCTTTTCCCGCTCTCCTTCTGTTGTCACCTTTAAACTATCGCAACAAATCTCCTTCCACAATCGCTAGGGGAACGTCCCAGTTCGCTGTCCAGAAACGCCAAAACTCCGAGCTACTGAAAGAAAAATCGACCTTCTCGGTCGGAGGTTAAAATCAGTATGATGTGTCTCACCACCAGAATATCGCTTAAGTATGCTTTTTGTGTGTGATTGAATCGAGAGAGAAGGTGTGGTTTACGATGGCAATTTGGAAGGCAAACTAGAGGGGAATGAACTCTCTGAGCTCGGAACTTTCGGCGACGGAACAATAATCGATTGCGGGCGCATACAATATTGGATACGGAAATATCCTACTGATGGGGAAGAATAATCTTCTGAAGCTATCCTGTTAATTGCGATTGATTGAAAAACCACAAAACCAAATGTATTTGGTCACAGTGTTACATGGAAAGAAAACATTCAATTAAACTCTTTCACATGAATATATTTTGAAAATTCCCAAAGGAACTGGCAGATTAATTTCAGTAACGATTAGATTTTTCCACATTTTCCTCGATACTGGAAGCCCACCAGTGGTTAATGCCAACTCGATAACCACCTGTTAATAGCACTTGATTGAAACATATTTGGTCACAGTGTAACATGGATAGAAAACATTCAATTAAACTCTTTCACATGAATATATTTTGAAAATTCCCAGAGGAACTGGCAGATTATTTTCAGTAACGATTAGTTATTTCCACATTTTCCTCGATACTGGAAGCCCACCAGTGGTTAATACCAACTCGATAACCACCTGTTAATAGCACTTGATTGAAACATATTTGGTCACAGTGTAACATGGATAGAAAACATTCAATTAACCTCTTTCACATGAATATATTTTGAAAATTCCCAAAGGAACTGGCAGATTATTTTCAGTAACGATTAGATATTTCCACATTTTCCTCGATACTGGAAGCCCACCAGTGGTTAATGCCAACTCGATAACCACCTGTTAATAGCACTTGATTGAAACATATTTGGTCACAGTGTTACATGGATAGAAAACATTCAATTAAACTCTTTCACATGAATATATTTTGAAAATGCCCAAAGGAACTGGCAGATTATTTTCAGTAACGATTAGATATTTCCACATTTTCCTCGATACTGGAAGCCCACCAGTGGTTAATGCCAACTCGATAACCACCTGTTAATAGCAGCGCGTGTATGTGTGTGTAGCGATGTCTTCCCAGGGAACCGTTTGTGGCATCACTCTCCTCCTGATAGATTCCCTTCTGGCCTAGGGTGCACAAATAGGCTCTTGGTGACACCGTTCATCCGCGCTTTCATGATAAATAAAGAGCTTCACCGCAACAGCGACAACATGCTCCAATCGCTGTTCAATTAGAACTGAGTGGATTTCCGAGCGCCGCTCGCTTATATACCGATTGGTGATTTCAATAGCCTGTTTTGAAAGCAATTTTAAGACTATTGAAACAAGTTTTTGGATCAAAAAGTAACAAGTATATAACGCGTAGACATTTTATCTTTCGAATGAAGTGTTTATCATACCATTTCGTACAGTTGGTTAGGAGCTATTAACGCTCAAAATCTCGGTCTCCGGCGTAACGCTTTCGTTTTCGAAACTTTGATTTTACACCCCGGTATAGAAATGAAAGACGTAGTCCTACGTCAAAATTAATAATTGTGTGCAAAATTTATCTTCCAAACGTTTGGAAAATGAGTTTTCCTTATGCAGTGAAAAAAACTTTGCCGTAGCTTAAGCTGAATTTAACTTATAAGTGTTTTTCTGTGACCTTGTTTCATGCTTTATCAGCAGCCATCAGTCGGAGAAAATGAAACCTGCTACGTGGCTGTGGAGTTTGCGGATGTGTTCGATTACGCTGCGGGTGGAAACCGTTTAGTCGTCGAAGGCGAAAGAGTATTCAAAGCTGGACATCTTTTAATAGTTGGTGTTGAAGAAGTTCACGATGAAGGCTTCAGTATTTTCTCGTCCTGCCTCCAGTCATCATCTCCAAGCTCGGAACCCCATACAATAAAAATTCGTACGAAAATCTCCTTCTCCAAATGGTTGTTTTCGTTTTCCTGTAAAGCTGGCAAAGGAAAGTGCAAACACGTCATGGCTGTTTTGTATCATTTGCTTAAGTATGTTTTATTTTATTTCTTTATTATTGCACATTTTGCACCAAGTTGGACTGTTTCACACTTTTTCAAAAGTGCGAAAATGTGAATGTGAATACTTGGAGAGTACACGGTGAAATGGAGGCTTTCGACACGGTGAAATGGAGACTACAAATACGGGAGGTTTTTGTAGGTTCTATCTTTAGCCGTAGTCGTTGGATCCAGTCTAGATACCGCGATTTGTCCGTTTTCGGAGGGAAGACATGAAAAGAAATTCCGGGGCGATATCTCTGCTTACATCCGGGGACGACACAAACAATACGGCTTTTGAATTTTGCAGATTGTTCGGAGTCAGCTTCAAGCAAATTTCGTCCGACTTGCATGTTCTCCGGGCAATTTGCGCAGCTTTAGAATTCCATATTTCACACGTTCTGAGGAAAATATTTTGAAAAATATTAGAGCACTGATTTTATAGAAGCCAGATCTTTGTATTTTAGGTATTTTATGAACACTAAGCGGATATTTTTATATCAAATTTCATTAATTCGGTTTACCTCTCTCGCAGGTAGATTGACAGAGGGTGTATTTCAACGGCTTTTTTTCACTACTAAATGACAATAAATTTTGGTTCGGAGCATCGAAACAGCTAAGAAAAACTATTTTTCAACAATTCCCACTAATTGTAAGATAAACACGGTACAAGTTATCGAGAAACCAGTATATTAATTACAAAGAAAATATGCAACGGTTTGTTTACATATTTTTCACTCACACGCGAAACTTTCATAGGTGGCGACACCGTACCTTCGATGACGCGAATATAGAAATCAATGACATGAAGAAGCATTCGCGACTACGAAGCTGAATTTGACAGCATGTGTGCGTGAAGCGAATGTCAACAATGAAATTGCAAAAAGAATGTGATTTTTAAACGCGCCGTTTTTAAGGTTTTTTGCAGAAATTTTCGTAATGGTGAGTATGTATCGAAAGAACTATCCTCTAAGATGCTAATTTAGTTAAATCACATAAATTTACTGCAGGGGAAAACGTTTTCTTACCGCATCCGAAGGACACTGTCTTTACTTGTGGGAAAGTAAACAAACTTTCAGGATACTAAATTTTAATAAAAATTAATAATTGTGTGCAAAATTTATCTTTCAAACGGTTGGAAAATGAGTTTTCCTTAAGCAGTGAAAAAAACTTTGCCGTAGCTTTAACTGAATTTAACTTATAAGTGTTTTTCTGTGACCTTGTTTCATGCATTATCAGGAGCCATCAGTCGGAGAAAATGAAACCTGCTACGTGGCTGTGGAGTTTGCGGATGTGTTCGATTACGCTGCGGGTGGAAGCCGTTTAGTCGTCGAAGGCGAAAGAGTATTCAAAGCTAGACATCTTTAAAAAGTTAGTGTTGAAGAAGTTCACGATGAAGGCTTCAGTATTTTCTCGTCCTGCCTCCAGTCATCATCTCCAAACTCGGAACCCGATACAATAAAAATTCGTACGAAAATCTCCTTCTCCAAATGGTTGTTTTCGTGTTCCTGTAAAGCTGGCAAAGGAAAGTGCAAACACGTCATGGCTGTTTGCACTTTCAAATGATGATACATCATTTGCTTTAGTATGTTTTATTTTATTTCTTTATTATTGCACATTTTGCACCAAGTTGGACTGTTTCACACTTTCTCAAAAGTGCGAAAATGTGAATGTGAATACTTGGAGAGTAGAAGTTCGACACGGTGAAATGGAGGCTACAAATACGGGAGGTTTTTGTAGGTTCTATCTTTAGCCGTAGTAGTTGGATCCAGTCTAGATACCGCGATTTGTCCGTTTTCGGAGGGAAGGCATGAAAAGAAATTCCGGGGCGATATCTCTGCTTACATCCGGGGACGACTCAAACAATACGGCTTTTGAATTTTGCAGATTGTTCGGAGTCAGCTTCAAGCTATTTTCGTCCGACTTGCATGTTCTCCGGGCAATTTGGGCGGCTTTTGACGTCTATATTTCACACGTTCTAAGGAAAATATTTTGAAAAATATTAGAGCACTGATTGAATAGAAGCCAGATCTTTGTATTTTAGGTATTTTATGAACACTAAGCGGATATTTTTATATCAAATTTCATTAATTCGGTTTACCTCTCTCGCACGTAGATTGAGAGAGATTGAGTATTTCAATGGGTTTTTTTCACTACTAAATGACAATAAATTTTGGTTCGGAGCATCGAAACAGCTAAGAAAAACTATTTTTTAACAATTTCCACTAATCGTAAGATAAACACGGTACAAGTTTTCGAGAAATTAGTATATTAATAACAGAGAAAATATGCAACGGTTTGTTTACATATTTTTCACTCACACGCGAAACTTTCATAGGTGGCGACACCGTACCTTCGATGACGCGAATGTTGTCGACGACGTGCAGAACAACAGTCTGACGAACTTTTTTTCGTCACGCATTCATTCCCATTGTTGGATTTTTTTCGGAAACTTTTTCCAGCACGTGGGAATTGTTGTTGAGCGAACTCAAAGCTATAATATATTTTCTTATCACAATAATTCAGATATGCTTCACAATAATTCAGTTTGACTTACATTTGGTCTCCTTGTTTTGTAATAACACTCGCATTGAACTCTACCTTTTTGTGATTAGCAAAGATGTTTGTGAGGAAATTAATGGGATTATAATGACAGCTATATTTCAACGGTTGTCAGACGAACTGCCATAACCCGCAGCGCAGGTATGAAGCATACTCACGATACCGACAGAGAGCGACGATGCATTCGAGCTGAATGGTTCATAAGTTTACATAAGGTTCACATCCCTCTCCCGGCTCCAGTGCGTCTCGCACGAAAGTGTAGAGTAGTGGTGGACAAAACGGTACATTCCAATGACCGGCTCAGAGCCGCTCTTTCATTGAAACGAGCTGGCTCATGGGCACCAACCCATCGAACTGAATAAACTCTGATTATTATTGTAGTTTTATTGATGAGGTCTTCATACTATTTTATGGAGAAAGAATGAATAACATGATTTCCAGTAAGTTAATGACGTTTTTCATGCTTCCAACGCTACGAAACAGTTCTTCCGAAATACCCAAGGTGAGATGGCTCACTACACTGAGAGAAATATTTAGTAAATATATATTTTTTGGTAAATAATACCAATCTATAGTCATTTTCGACCGTACTAAAGGTGGCCGTACACTGTTTGCCCGGAGGTCAAATATTTGATATTTTTTGACAGATAAGGTTTGATTTGATATTTGTACAAACACTATTTTGTTTGCCACTCTTCAATTTAAAAAAGTAGTAAACAGTATCAAACACCGAACATGGAAAAAAATCAACTGAAATATCCAAGGTAACCTAACCATGTACCGACAGGTTCGAAGAACAGACTGAAAAAATATTTTAGGCATCCAATAATTGAATATTTGCTTGTCGTGTTTTGTGTAGAATATATTTGATCAGTACACGTTGACCAAATTTTATCTGTCAAAAAGAGTCAAATATTTGGCTTCGGTCAAACAGTGTATGAGCACCCTAATAAACACGTATGTCAAGTAAAACCATGAATCGTAAGCCCAATATCGGCTACATTTTCCCGCTGAAAATGCACGTACCAGAATTATATCCATATTATACCTCCGTATTGCATTATGGCAACAATGAAAATGGTTAATACGCGTTTTGACGTAGGACTACGTCTTTCATTTCTATACCGGGGTGTAA
The DNA here is from genome assembly GCF_029784135.1 of Toxorhynchites rutilus septentrionalis. NCBI lineage: Eukaryota > Metazoa > Arthropoda > Insecta > Diptera > Culicidae > Toxorhynchites > Toxorhynchites rutilus. The sequence continues at coordinate 92,472,791 of NC_073744.1, forward strand.
AACCAAAGTTTCGAGAACGAAAGCGTTACGCTGGAGACCGAGATTTTGAGCGTTAATAGCTCTTAAACAACTGAACGAAATGGTATGATAAACACTTCATTTGAAAGATAAAATGTCTACGCGTCATATACTTGTTACTTTTTCATCCAAAAACTTGTTTCAATAGTCTTAAAATTGCTTTCAAAACAGGCTATTGAAATCAAAAATCGGTATATAAGCGAGCGCCGCTCGTAAACCCACTCAGTTATGATTGAACAGCGATTGGAGCATGTTGTCGCTGTTGTTGTTAAGCTAATTTCGTTTACCATGAATGCGCTGATGAACGGTGTCACCAAGAGCCTGTTTGTGCACCTAATGCCAAAAGGGAATCCATCAGGAGAGTGATGCCACGGTTCCGCTTGAAACATCGGAGCAGCCGCCACACACACACACACACACACACACACACACACACACACATACACGCGCGGAATTCTCGTTGCTATCATCGTTGCTGAAAAATAATCTGCCAGTTCCCCTGGGAATTGAAAAATACATTCATGCGAAATAGTTTATTTTAATGTTTTCTATCCATATAACACTGCAACCAAATACATTTGGTTTTGTTATTTTTCAATCAATCGCAATTAACAGGAAAACTTCTGAATATTTTTTTCCCCATCAGTGGAAATTTTCGTATTCAATATTGGATGCATAACATGAAAAACGGAAAATGTTTCACATCGCGAAAATCAAGTCATTTTCGAGCGATTATTTGCTTTCTACTCATATAATGCTTCGACCAAATACATTTCGTTTTGGATTTTTTCAATCAAGTGCGATCAACGTAAGACCACGTCTTTCGGCAATTTATTAGAGGTGCAATGAATCTTTAGGAATTCCCGCTCTACGCGCACTGGCAAACAATGTTTACTCAACAATTTCTCAAACTAGAAATGGGTGTTGTGAGAGAGGATTAGCGAACGCGAAAACGACAAACGGGAGAAAGATACGTCTGGAGGTTGAAGGAAATTGGCAGAAAACTTCTTCATTCTATCATTCAAATAATGTGATTCATACCACATCGTTTTGCCAGAAAGAGATTATTAATGCTCAAAGGAGGAATCGAGTCCTCCGAGGAAATTACCCAGCGCAAATTAGAGTCGACTATCGATTGCGGCATTCGTACACAAATAATTTTATAATGCAGTTTCACCAAAGTGATTTCTTCGGATATATTCACTACATCATGTCATGTATTTCATATTCTTCATAAGGAAATCCATATCCATGGCACCTATCGGTAACGAATTATTATCGAAACCACGATTTTCGCTAAATGCTCCTTTCAGTTCGGCCTGTAAAAAACTTTTCTGTACTCTAATCCATCAAATTTGGAGCCCTGAAAAGGGCCGTTGATTATATGCTAAGCTAATATAGCACGCTCTCCTCGGATACGATGGGCCAGCTGGATGTCCTTGGGCATGATGTGACGCGTTTTGCATGGATAGCACACAAATTGGTATCCTCGAATAAGCCTCCTGCAGCGTCATAACCGCGGAACTTTGGAAGCGCAAGTCGGTTTTGAAGTCCTGAGCAATTCCACGAACCAAATGCTGCAAAGATAGCTTGCGGATCAGCAATTCGGTCGATATCTGATAGCGACGAATTTCATGCGAAGATCCCGGTCGATAGCGATGTGGCTTCTCCACCTATCCTGCTACTGGTGCGCTTATCCGAGCTGACTTCGTGTGCCTTACCACCGAATGACTAACGAGCTGTCTGCGAAAGACTAACGAGCTCGAGTCCTCACGGTGCGAGAGTAGAGTAAGAAATGAACGAAAGCAAAGGAAGCGTCATTTTATAAACCATAAAAGTATAGAATCTAAATCCCACCCTTATTATATTCGTGAGTATACAGTAAGCTTATACAATAAAGAGGGTGGGGTTTACATTCGATTCTTTTATGTTTTATAAAATGACACTTCCCTTGCTTTCGTTCATTTCTTACTCTACTCTCGCACCGTGAGGACTCGTTTCATCGGGACTAAGCAGACAGCTCGTTAGTCTTTCGGTGGTAAGGCACCACGAAAGCAGCTCGCATCAGCCGCAGGAAGCGTGAAGAAGCCACATCGCTATCGACCGGGAAATTCGTCGCTATCAGAAGTCGACCGAATTGCTGATCCGCAAGCTACCTTTGCAGCATTTGATTCGTGGAATTGCTCAGGACTTCAAAACCGACTTGCGCTTCCAAAGTTCCGCGGTTATGACGCTGCAGGAGGCTTATTAGAAGATACCAATTTGTGTGCTATCCATGCAAAACGCGTCACATCATGCCCAAGGACATCCAGCTGGCCCATCGTATCCGAGGAGAGCGTGCTTTATTAGCTTAGCATTTAATCAACGGCCCTTTTCAGGGCTCCAAATTTGATGGATTAGAGTTCAGAAAAGTTTTTTACAGGCCGAACTGAAAGGAGCATTTAGCGAAAATCGTGGTGTCGATGATAATTCGATACCGATAGGTGCCATGGATATGGATTTCATAATGAAAAATATGAAATATATGACATGATATAGTGAATATATCCCCATATCGAAGAAATCACTTTGATGAAACTGTTTACCGTTTGTCGTTTTTAATTGTTGGGAAAGGGCATTATTTCTGCTGACTAAATTCCAAGAAAAAATCCATTCCTTCTTTAAGCGTGACTTATTCTGCTTCGGATCAACGGAACAGTATGATAATCATTTCATACAAAAGATAAAATGTCCAAGAGTTATATGATTGCTATTTATTGAGTCGAGAAATTGTTTCAATAGCTTAATGATAGCTTCGAAAACAGGTTATTGAAATCATTCGTATCCGTATGTAGCGCGCCCACTTGGAAACCCATTAATCTTATTGGAATGTGAGATGGGGAAGCTCATACTTACGTCTATGCATTATGCTGTACACTACAGACTTTTTTTCTCCGTACTGATTAAGAAGCCGACCGAACTATCGGTCGACAAGTCAGTCTGCAGTCGGCGGGGGCTCTTAATTTCGTTTTTGCAGGCCGAACCGAAAAAATTTCAGTCGAGTTAACTCTTTTTTACAGTAATGCTTTTGAATCCGGACACTTTGCATTACATTCAATATCATACCACAGCCATAACATTTTTTTCATGTTGAATTTATGCGATTAATAGTTGCTAATATAGTTACTGATAGTTTCTTGATAGTTACTTTTCAATTGCATTAATTCAACATGCAGAAAATGTTGTGGCTGCGGTATGGTATTAAATGTAACGCAAAGTGTCCGGATTCAAATACATTACTGTATACTTACTTCGATGTTATTCGTTTCTCTCTCAGGGTAAGCAACGAATATAATAAGGGTGGGGTTTAGATTCTATACTTTTATGGTTTATAAAATGACGCTTCCTTTGCTTTCGTTCATTTCTTACTCTACTCTCGCACCGTGACGACTCGTTTGTTTGGGATCAAGCAGATAGATAGTCTTTCAGTGGTAAGGCACACGAAAGCAGCTCGGATAAGCGCACCAGCCGCAGGATAGGTGAAGAAGCCACATCGCTATCGACCGGGAACTTTGCGTGAAATTCATCGCTATCGGAAGTCGACCGAATTGCTGATCCGCAAGCTACCTTTGCTGCTTTTGGATCGTGGAATTGCTCAGGACTTCAAAACCGACTTGCGCTTCCAAAGTTCCGCGGTTATGACGCTGCAGGAGGCTTATTCGAAGATACAAATTTGTGTGCTATCCACGCAAAACGCGTCACATCATGCCCAAGGACATTCAGCTGGCCCATCGAATCCAAGGAGAGGGTGCTATATTAGCTTAGCATATAATCATCGGCCCTTTTCAGGGCTCCAAATTTGATGGATTAGAGTTTAGAAAAGTTTTTTGCAGGCCAAACTGAAACGAGAATTTTCGTTTGGATGCCATACAGCATCGAGAAAATTCCGGAAAGATCTAATCGTTGCTGAAAAATAATCTGCCAGTTCCCTGGGAATTGAAGAATACATCCATGCGAAAGAGTTTATTTTAATGTTTTCTAATTATATGGCGAACACAGCGACCAAATACATTTGATTTCGTAATTTTTCAATCAAGTGTAATTAGCTGGAAAGCTTCTGAAGATTATTCTTTCCCATCAGTAGGATATTTTCGTATCCAATATTGGATGCATAACATGAAAAACGGAAAATATTATATAATTTTCAATCGATTATTGCTCAGTCGCCGAAATTTTCATACTCAGAGAGTTCATTCTCCTCTAGTTTGCCTTCCAAATTGCCATCGTAAACCACACCTTCTCTCGATTCAATCACACACGAAAAGCATACTGAAATGATATTCTGGTGGTGAAACCGATTCATTTTTCGTGAGGCGTCGTGCACAAATTACGTAACGCGATAAGGGGGGAGGGGGTAGATGTTGCGTTACTTTCTGTTTATTAGAGATAGGAAATTGCGTTACGAAAGGGGGGGGAGAGGTGGTTCAAAATTCGGATTTTTAGCGTTACGTAATTTGTGCACGACGCCTGAGGACATCGACAAGACAACATCGTTACTGAACGAGCTGAACGGCGAGGGATCGAGGGATTCATTACCTGGCCTGACCTGACCTGAAATGCAATCAGTTTGTTTTAACTGTGAGGGAGCGCAGAAAAGCCGATGCTGATACTCTCGTGACCAAGAGAGTATCAGCATCGAAATACGGTTCCTCGGGAAGACATAGAAGCAGCCGCCACACACACACATACACGCGCGCAACTCTTTTCGTTTGCTGGTTATCGAGAGGAAACCTGGAAAAAAATGATCGTTGCTGAAAAATAATCTGCCAGTTCCCCTTGGAATTGAAAATTACATTCAAGCGAGTTTATTTTAATGTTTTCTATCCATATAATACTGCGACCACATACATTTGGTTTTGTGATTTGTCAATCAAGTGCAGTTAGCAGGAAAGCTTCTGAAGATTATTCTTCAGAACAAGGTTTTTTGTATCCAATATTGGATGCATAAAACCTTGAGTCTCCAACGTAACACTCTCGTTTTTGAAGTCACCCAAATATTTATTTATTCATTCATTCAGGATGGATTTAGATTCAACTTCAAACAAACGATATCTAAATCAACGATAGTCCTACGTCACCCTTGCGGTTATACCATAGATATAACCCACTTCCTGTTTTTCTCACCAGTTTTCAGATATGACATTATTCAGGTTTACAAATGTTATCGAGTAAAATGTACTAAACTCTTGTAGGGATGCGGGGTTGTTGACAAAATGTACAAAAAATTTGTACATTCTACTAATTTTGCATTACCAAATGTATTTGGTAGTTTTCGACCGGGGATTTTTCTAAGTGTAGACTAGAACCGCTATCCGTAGTATTTTGACATGGGACTACGTCTAACCGGAGTATATGAGGGGTAAAATGAAAACCTAAACACAGAACATGCAGGAAAAAATGAAAGATTCCGAATGCTTATAACTCGAACATTTCTTACTGGATCGGAAAGATGTTTGCATCAATTGATAGGGAATATTTCTACGCTTCTATCGCTATTGATAAAATGTTATTTTTCATTAGCTAAACAAATGAATAATTGTAAAATGTTAAGCGTTATCTAAACGCCCTAACTGCCTCATTTTGATTGGCCCGATCTACGGTTTCCCTAATACAGCCATCAAAACCAAGCAGCCTTGGGTATATCGGCATTGCAAATACATGAAAGTATGGGGACTTTTTTTTCTCACCGAAATGAGTTCCCTAACACAGACTTCAAACCCAAGCAGCGTTGGAGAGATCGGCATTGCAAATACATGAAAGTCGGGGGTATTTTGACGTAGGACTACGTCTAACCGGAAGATATAGGGGGTGAAATGGAAATCTAGGCACTGAACAAGTACGAAAAAATGCAAGATTTGGAACGCTTATAACTCGAGCATTTCTCAATAGATCGCAAAGGTTTTTGCATCAATTGATAGGAAATATATCTACGCATCTATCATAACGAATAACATTTCATTTTTCTTGAGATAAATAATTGAATAATTGTGAAATATCAAGCATTCTCAAAATTCACTATGTGCCCATTTTTGATTGGTCCATTTTGTGCTCCTCAAATCGTACCGACCAAAACGGGCAACCAGAGCAGCAGCGAAATAGAATGAAGCACGATTGGAAAGGAAAAAGAAAAAAATGAACGAAACATTGGTCGCAGTCTCACACATGCGTAATTCTCGAGGCAGCCAGTCAGCTTAAAAATCCCCGCTCCGCTGCCGTAACGATCATTCTCATTCAAACCGTACACCACATCGGTTCGCATCACAACACATCAACAAACCAACCCAAGCACCCATGTCTGGACATGGTAAAGGAGGAAAAGTGAAGGGAAAGGCAAAGTCCCGCTCGAACCGTGTTGATATGGAGTTCCCCGCAAGGGTAGCTAGGCCGAGCGCGTTAGTACCAGTGCACCAGTCGCCGCCGTTATATAGTTTCGGCCGCCGAAGTGATCGAGTTGGCTGGTAAAGCTGCTCGCGACGATAAGAAAAACCGCATTCAGAACAGAACACATCAAGACAACAACAGGCAGTTGCAGCGAGTGGCGAGTGGCAAACGCAATCGCAAAACGGCAGCAGGTAGCAGAAGAAAAAAGTTTGTTCTTTTTACAATCTGCTTTGGTGGCAAATCCAGAACAAGGCGGCATCGAGGGCGTTCGAAATGGTTTTTTTTTCAAAACCACGAGTACTAAGTTTTCTAAAGTGGAACCATTCCATAAAACAAGGCGCTTTTCAGGGCCATTAAACCTTCCAAAAAAAGAGTTTAGGAAATAAAGTTCAATGCGTTCTAAAACATTATCCAAAATAATAATAAAACACAAATTGATGTTTTCATAATTTGTTTGCCAGGATCTGATGAGTATGTGAATTTGGCAGTAGTTCTGAGCTTATTGATAGTTGGGGACTTTCAAGATTATTTAATTTTCACCAACTCTTAAATTGTTTCCAGATTGAAAGTACAGTAATTTACAATTAGTTCGACATTTAGCTAATTGGACGGACATGTAATGCGACTTATTTAGTTGTACATTTTTGTAAACATAGAGATCCAAATTATGACCGCACATTGAAAGTCGACACTGTACCACTGTCATCGCAAATGTTCAATTACAGGTTCAAATCGCCTCCAATGCGACACTGAGTGGCGCTTCGGTACGTTGCATTGAATGTAATTTACTGTAAAATATGTCACAAGCTGGATGGGAAGAAATTTTCCAACTGTGAAAGATGAGGCGAGTGGCAAATGCAATCGCTAAACAGAAAGGTTTAGCCGAACAAGATGGGGATATCGAGTGACAACAAAACAATAAACTCTTTAGATTGAAGATAATTTTGTGATCCTGAAAAGGACCCTTTTCAGCCTGCATGTGAATCCAACGAGCGAACAAATCGTAATGAATGTATTTTTTTTGCCATCGCTCCCTTTTAACGCTCATTCGTTCGTCTCGTTGGACTCGCCCCTCTGGCTGAGTCTGCCGATTTGTCTCTATCCTGTGAGTGTGTACCGCTAGAGTATAAAACACGCGGACCCCAAAAAAATATCTTATTTTCTTTCAAACCGTAAACCCGTGTGGTTGTACGGCATCGGCACCGTGGACGTAACAAAGGAGGACAAGTTAAGGAAAAGGCAAAGTCTCACTCGAACCGTGCAGGTCTCCAGTTCTCTGTTGGTCGCATTCACTGATTGCTCCGCAAGGGTAACTAGGCCGAACGGATTGGTGCCGGAGCACCAGTATACCTAACAGCGATTATAGAGTTTCGGCCGTCGGAGTGCTCGAGTTGGCTTGCAAAGCTGCTCACGACAATCAGAAAACCCGCATCAAGAACAGAGCAGCTTCGGTTCGGCGCTCATCAAGGCAACAATTAGTTTCAGTGAGTGGCAAACTGCTTCTCCGGCACGTCGCATTAAATGTAATTTACTGAACAATATGTCACAAGCTGGATAGGAAGAAATTTTCCAACTGTGAAAGCTGTGGCGAGTGGCAAACGTAATAGCTAAACAGGAAGGTTTAACCGAACAAGATGGGAATATCGAGTGATAACAAAAACACAACACCAAAGGTTCTTTTCAACCCTCAACATATTCATAAAGAGTAAACAGTAAACTAATCCATTTTTCAGGTAGATAGGTAGGTATTCACGTAGGAGAAGAAAATAAAACAATATATTTAAAATATATATTTAATAAAAGCTGTCCCCTTTGTATAGTCCTACGTCACTCCGGTTATGTCCCTGACATTACCCACCCGTCTTTTTGTTCCGACTGAAATGTGTTTCCCTAACACAGACTTCAAATACATGGAGCTTAGGGAAATTGGCATTGCAAATACATGCAAGTCGGGGGTATTTTTGTTCCGACTGAAATGTGTTTCCCTAACACAGACTTCAAATACATGGAGCTTAGGGAAATTGGCATTGCAAATACATGCAAGTCGGGGGTGTTTTTGTTCCGACTGAAATGTGTTTCCCTAACACAGACTTCAAATCCATGGAGTGTGGGGTAATTGGCATTCCAAATACATGTAAATCGGGGGCATTTTTATTCCGACTGAAATGTGTTTCCCTAACACAGACTTCAAACCAAGATATCTGGGTAAATGGGCTCAGCAAATAAATGCAAACTGCGAGTACTTTTGTACTCGCTTGCTTTTGTGTAAACTAGAATATGTTTCCTTAAAACAGTCTTCCGGGGGTACTTCTGCACTCGCATGTTTTATTTTGCACTCCGAAAAGTGTTTTCCTAACACGGATTACAAAAGCAGGTACGAACACAACGCTTTGGCTCGGTTATTCAAGATTACATTGAAGGATATGCCTTCATAACCGTTTGCTACGATAACGCCTACTGATTAAACAATATGCGTTCAATGTACATGTCAAAATAGAAACTGAGTGCCTGAAGTTCATCAAATCAAGCAAATTCACGGTTCAAGATATACGTACACTTGAGAGATACAAACTTCAGAAGGAAACGTAAAATAAAATAATCGTTTGATAATTCATCCGTTCCCATAATTTGTCCTAGGCATCATACCAAACGTAAAAGGACAGTCATTAAATTTACTTGTAACAAAGAATATAATCTATCACAATGCATGAATTGACCTTATATTGTTTCATTCAATCAAAAATTTAATCAATACAAACGAATGATTGCTACGCTAAGGTAGTCCCACGTAAACCTTGCGGTTATATCATAGATATAACCCACCCATTTTTTTTCGATCAGATAAAAAAAAGACGGGTGGGTAATGTCGGGGACATAACCGGAGTGACGTAGGATTGTACAAAAGGGACAGCTTTTGCTAAATATATATTTTAAATATATTGTTTTATTTTCTTCACCTACGTGAATACCTACCTATCTACCTGAAGAATGGATTAGTTTACTGTTTACTCTTTAAGAACATGTTGGGGGTTCTGAAAAGAATCTTTGGTGTTGTGTTTTTGCGTTTTTTTTACAAACTTTCTCAATTTTTTCTCACTGTCTTATAGTTGATTCTTGATTTTTTTCCGAAGACTTTGTACTTATTAAATGTTCAACGCCGGGCATCTTTCGGCGTATGCACATATCGTACAATCAAAATGATGGCTGCATAGGTGGTCATCAGCTCATTCACTATCATATATTTCACTATTGAGTACATTACCGTACCTTAAACTGTTTCCGTGTTTCGGAGACGAATGAATTGTAAGATTTGTAGTTTCCGCAAACAATGTAAATAAAACATGAAAAAGAACCGAGGTTTTGGAGACGAACTCTACGATCCGTCGAGAAATAAGCGAGCTATAAGCGTTCTGAAAAACCAACAGTAAATACAGGGACGGATGACCTTCGGATTAAAGTCCTTTAAAATAAGAACAGAGCAGCAGGAAATACATAGCTCATCATGTTGCTCCTTAGTTATGTTTCTATACAATGCAGATGTAACGTCAGTCAATTTTCAACATCAGTTATCAACCAAAGAAAGCAGTTCTTGCTACCGAGAAAATTCGTGAATGCCATCCTGCATACAATGTGTTGTAATTTGAAGCCACTTTCAATTCGGGAACCATGCATGGGTTTGTGTAAACTGAATGATCAATTTAAAAGACCCCAACCACCAATAAGTTCAAGAACAAGCATAAACAAAATAAATCAGTTTATATTATATGTCATATTATGTCACTTTAGAATGCATTGGTATTGTGAAAAACTTTCAATAACTCTTCTTTGAAAGGTTTAATGGCCCTGAAAAGCGCCGTGTTTTACGGTGGCTGGTTTTGCCACCAAAGCAGTCTGTATAAACAAACTTTTTCCTTCTTCTACCTGCTTCCGTTTTGCGATTGCGTTTGCCACTTGCTGAAACTAGTTGTTGCCTCCGAACCGAATGTGCTCTGTTCTGTAGGCGGGTTTTCTTATTGTTGTGAGCAGCTCTGCAAGCCAACTCGAGCACTCCGGCGGCCGAAATTCTATAACCGCTATTAGGTATACTGGTGCTCCGGCACCAATCCGTTGATGCGATGTGATGTGAAACGATGCCATACAACCACACTGATTTACGGTTTGAAAGAGAATGATATATTTTTCAGCGGATCCGCGCCTTTTGTACTCTAGCGGTACACGCTCATAGGATAGAGACAAATCGGCAGACTCAGCCAAAGGGGCGAGTCCAACGAGACGAACGAATGAGCGTTAAAAGGCAGCGATGGCAAAAAAAATACATCACGGCGCTTTTGGATCTCGGACTGGAACGTCACCCTCTGGCGCCTTGGAAGGAGTTTGCAGATTTTACCTGTTTTTTCACACCTAAAAAACTAACTTTTGCTTCTAGCAGCCTTTCTGAAGGCTAAGTTAGTCCTCAATATAGTTTTAGTTTACAGATTTGCTGCAGCAGACGACATCCGTTTACTTCGACCGTAGTAAGCGGTGCTTACCGGCGTGCCGGAAAAGCGCGCGCTTTTCGGCGTCACCAACGCCACGCCCCCTTTTTTCTTTTGGGCAGTGTTGGCAGTTTATTTGTAGCGATTAGTGATTTTAAATATAAAATATAATTTAAAAAGAAGACGTGCGCTTACGGACAGTGAAGTGACTGGTGAAAACAATTTCAAAAGCTTATACGCGATATTGGTGGTTTTACAAGTGCTCTGGTTAAAAAAGTGTGAATTTCTGGGCACATTTCCCTAAGTGTAAAGCCCCCATAAATATTATATAGTGTTTTAACCCGAAGAAAACCCCAGTCATCGGCTATACCTAGGGTGTAGCCAGACAACAGCATGGCTTCAAGTAGCTCCGGGCCTCCGGGAGGCCGAGCTACAAACATGTACGAGGGTAAACCTACCCAACGTACCGCTCCAAGGTGGGCCGACCCACTAAACGGAAATCTTCAAATCCTGCTACTTCGTGCAACAGGAGAGAACATAATCCCGACTAATCCGTTCATAGTAAGCAAGACGATCGCTAACGCTGTAGGAAAAAAATATTACACAGCGCGACCGCAACGAGACGACAAGAAGAGGACTCAATATATCCTTACGGCCAAGGATGAGGATATCATTGGTAAGCTCCTTTTAATTAATCAACTGATTGACGGAACCCCTATTGAAGTGATTTACCACCCAACCCTTAACCAACGTAAATGTGTTGTTACTTGCCGTGATGTCATGGACATCAAGGAATCCGAACTGGTTACAGAGCTTTCCGATCAAGGTGTGATCGATGTCAAGCGCATAACCACGAAGGAGAATAATATTGTTGTGCCAACTGCCACTCTCATTTTAACTATTCGTGGAACTGTTGTTCCAGACTTTATTAATTTCGGATTTATTCGGGCTGGGACTAGAAATTTCTATCCCAACCCAATGCAATGCTTTAAATGCTACAAATTTGGGCATACAAGCAAACGATGCAAACGCGATAACCCGCTTTGCAGAAATTGCGGTCAAGAACATCCAGAACAAAAGGATGGAACTAAAACCTGCAACGCTTCAGCATTTTGCGTGAATTGCCAAGGGGACCATTCCTCTTCGAACAGGAAATGCCCTGTATGGCAATGCGAAAATAATATTACCAAAATCCGAGTCGACTATGGTATCTCCTATAAAGAGGCAAAGGACAAATACAATGGACAAATTAATGGACCAACATATGCAAGTGTCTTGCAAGACAAACTCTCCAACTTGCAAAAATCAGTAACCAGCTGCAACTGTAAATGCAACTGCGCTGCAACTGCCTCGGCCGTTTCGGCCTCTTCCAGCCGCGAAAGCACCCCTTCAATTGATACTACACTCGACACTACCATGACAGATTCGACAACTGATAGTTCAACAGCTGAATCTGAGAGCGAATCAGTTATCTCCATGGATACTTCCGATGTTCCAAACAAAAATAAAAATAAAAGAAAAATTGCGAAAGGCTCATCTTCAGATTCAGATCAAAAATCCGAAGATGAAACCCTAACTAATAAAGACAAGAAAAGAACAAGAAATGAACAAAAACAGACACCAACAACAAATAACAATACAACCCCAACAGAAAACAACAACAACAACAACACTCATCAAACAAAAAACAACAATAACAACAACAGCAACGCACATTCAACAAAAAACAACACAAACACAACAAACACTCCAAAGACTTCTACACCAAACAAAAACAACACCAATACCTCAAAGAAAGCTTCTCTTTCCAAGGGTAAAGGACCATCGAACTAATTCTCTTTGAATAGTTCAAACATACACACAATCAAGACTTAGGAATTAGAGTTAAAAACACCAACACATTCACTCCAATACAGAAATTCGGGATACAATGGAACATCAGAAGTATCCGACAAAATATTTTAGAACTAAAAATTCTTATTTCGAGCTCTAATCCCACAGTCATAGCCCTTCAAGAAACTATGACACCAAACAATTTCAACAAACACTTCATCCCAAAGTACATCACATACTTCAAAGAGGGTCCCAACCCCTCAAAACACGGAGTTGCAATCGCAATCAAGGATGGCACTCCACATGATCTTCTTGCAATTACCACCGACCTTCAGGCAGTGGTAGTACGCATTAAACACCCCTTTCCAATCACTGTCGTCAGCATCTACATCACTAATAATTCTAATCCGGCCACTCTACGAGGCCAACTGGACCATCTGTTCTCCCAACTTCCCGCCCCAATCATACTTATGGGTGATTTCAACGCCCACTCATACGCCTGGGGAGGCGCATACCTCGATCAAAAAGGATCTATAATCGAAGATTTTATCTCCGACCATTCCCTACTCCTTCTAAACAACGGCCAACACACCAGAATTCATCATACTGGTACTACTTCGGCCATTGATCTTACTATGGTATCACACAAACTCTCTTCAAAACTTTCATGGAACATTCACGATGATACCTGCGGCAGCGATCATTTTCCAATTCTCATCTCCTTCGGCCAATCTTCCCCAGAGTTTCCAACAAGGCCAAGATGGAAATTTGAATATGCTGACTGGGCTGGCTATCAATTTGATATTGAAAACCGCCTTTCCGCTAAACAAGACTGGACAGCCGAGGAATTCTCCAAAGTTGTCCTTGAGGTTGCAATGTTGCACATCCCTAGAACCAGTGGCATCCCTGGCAGGAAATGCGTCCCATGGTGGTCGCCTGAGGTGAAGGCAGCGATCAAAGGTCGACGTAAGGCCTTACGCAAACTCAGAAAGGCCCATCCGGATAACCCCCATAAGCCCACTCTGCTCACAGAGTTCCAAAGGGCTCGCAACGAAGCTCGAACTGCCATTAATTCAGCCAAACACAATAGTTGGGCTAAATTCGTCAGCGAAATTAACCCTAACACGTCGACAAAGGAGTTATGGAGTAAGATTGGTAGGCTTCATGGCAAGAAAAGAAGCAAAGAGTATAATTTTCTTATTAACGGTCAATACACCAATGACCGGAAAATCATCGCCGAGGCGTTCGGAGATTTCTTTGCATCTGCCTCCTCCAATCAAAATTACGACCAAACTTTTCAAACCCACAAAACGGAATGCGAAAAAATTCCCATCGATTTTCATACCGGTGTGGAATTTGACTTCAACAAAAACCTCTCCCTCAAAGAGCTCGATTGGGTACTGAACAAAGTCAAACAAGGATCCACCGGACCCGATGACATCAGCTACCCGATGCTAAAGAAACTACCTCATCTCGGGAAAAAAGCACTTCTGAAGCTCCTCAACAAAGTCTGGGACAGTGGAACCCTCCCCAGTTGCTGGAAAGAGGGTTTAATGATCTGTATCCCGAAACCAGACATGAACAATCATCTTCTCGACAATTTCCGCCCCATCACTCTTCTAAGTTGTGTTGGGAAAGTCATGGAAAAAATAATAAATCGACGCTTAACGACCTTTCTCGAGTCAAATAAGCTGATTGATTCCAGACAATTCGCATTCCGCCCGGGAAAAGGTACAGAAGATTGCCTCGTTGCAATCGAAAAAATCCTAGACGACGCAACTGAAAAATTACAGAACATAGATATCGTTTCACTTGACCTATCTAAGGCCTTCGATCGGGCATGGAGATACCCAGTGCTGAAAAGCCTCTTCAACTGGGGGATTCGTGGGAGGTTAGGCCTCTTCATAAAAAGTTTCCTTGAAAACCGGTCTTTCAAAACCATCATCAACAACCATAGGTCTTCTTTAAAAATCCCTGAAAACGGTTTCCCCCAAGGCTCAGCACTTTCACCTACCCTTTTCAACATTGCTATGCAATCCATCTTCGAACTAATTCCCGATCACATAAAGATCATAGTCTATGCAGATGACATAACTCTTATCTCTACGAGCTGCTTCGGCTTAAATCAGAGAAAGAGGCTTCAAAAAACCTTAGACTCCATCCAAAACTGGGCTCTAAAAACAGGTTTTAAAATTTCCCCGGAGAAATCCAAGCACATGTACATTGGAAAACATCTCAGTAGGAGAACCTATCTTCAACTTAACAAAATCCCGATCCCCACAACGAGGACATTGAAAATACTAGGAGTTACTTTTGATAAGAAACTCAACTTCTTACCACATTCCCAAAAGACCAAAATAGCCACCAGAATGAAGCTAAACATCATCAAGGCTATTGCAGGCAACCTAGCCTCTGGTCACAGAAAAACACTGCTGAATATTGTGAACGTTTGGTTGGTCCCAAAAATCCTATACGAAATAGGCACCTTCAGCCGCGGAGGGGACGGTGTGTTAAACACCATTCAACCAGTTTACAATAAAGCAGTCAGGATTGCAATCGGAGCTTTTCCCACTAGCCCCACTCTTGCCGTAATGGCTGAAAGTGGTCAACTTCCCTTCAAACACCTGGCGACAAAAGCCATCACAAATAAAGCCATCCGTCACCTGTCACTTCCCGACAGTGACCACAATGTCCCACTAATACGCAGGGCCAAAACATCATTCAACAACCTCACAAACAAAGACCTCCCCAATATTTGTGAACGGCCATCTGCTACGGGAAGAAATTGGAACGTCAAACCGCCGAACATTAACCTTGATCTTCTTAAGGCTGTCCGAGCGGGAGACCCTTCTCCAAAAATCAAAGCTTGCTTCAATAACCTCATTGCATCCAATTTTCAAATTAATCACCAGGTATATACAGATGGTTCAGTCAATGCCGATGGAGTTGGATGTGGAATTTTTGAGAGTAGATACATAGGTAGCTTTTCTCTTCCACCGCAATGCTCCATCTTCAGTGCGGAAGCTTTCGCTCTTTTAATAGCTACCCAAGAATGCACCCATGATTTCCTTCCTACCACAATATTTTCCGACTCAGCTAGCTGTCTCCATGACCTTCTAAGTGGAAACAGCAAACACCCATGGATTAAGCAAACAGAAGAGGCTGCTTCAGATAAAAACATCTCCTTCTGCTGGGTTCCTGGTCACTCAGGAATCCGCGGAAACACAGCCGCCGACATATTGACCGGCAAGGGCAGCAAAATGGAACCCCCAGACATGCCCTGTCCTCCATCTGACATTGTCCGCTGGGTAAAACAGCAAGTCCGTGAAAGCTGGGACATAGGTTGGATAAACAGCCGTCCCACTCATCTTCATCAAATCAAAAATTCCACTCTCCCTTGGGAGGACCGTCTTAATAGTAGGGCAAGGCAAGTCCTTACCCGTCTTCGAATTGGGCACACTAACTTCAGCCACTCACACTTGTTCTACAGAGCCGAAAAACCCCAATGTGCTTGCAACGTAGCACCCGTTTCCGTTAGCCATCTTCTATTAGAATGCCAACATACCAAAGATGCTCGAGCCCGACACAATATAGGTCAGAGTCTCCGAGATATCCTCAGTAGAGACGAGACCCAAGAAACCAATCTTATTGCGTTTCTGAAAGAAACCGACTTCTTTGGTAAAATCTAAATCGAAATACTAAGTACTTTTGAAATTGTTTATTTATTACAGTTCGCCACTTCACGGTCATGTATGCGTGTTCATGTGTGTATATACATGTATGTAACTACATACATATATATACACGCATCTATTAATACATATTCTCACATATATATTCCATTTATTACATTACTTAACTGATTTCCTAACTTTACAGCCACACTCACCAAGGAGGATAAATTCATTAAATAAACCTCTCCATTTTTCAGCTATACTATATACCATTAAATTCAAAACCACTATATTTTATTATCCATTCAAACTGTATTTCATTTCATTTCACCCCACCTCACACCCACTCCTCCCCTCTTTCCTTCCCATACCACTCCCACCCCCTCCCACTCCACTAATCCCACCCAAATCCTTTCCACTCCTTTCCTTCCTATCCACCTGAGAAGGGCCTTTTTGTTTTTTTGGCTTTGGAGCACGCCTTTCGCTGGATCACTTGTGCTTCGTTACTGCTTTGGTCCTCGGATCAGTAAATTTTTACTTTTCTTTACAGCATATATTAAATATCTTATGAAGCATAGGATCCCTTCCTACCTTCTTCTTTAACCGAGAGTCGAGCGGACAGGTCTGATGAGTGATTTTGTTGGTTTCCCTTTCGCCAGTCCCCTCTGGGCTGGTTTTATTGTGGCTCTTCACTGGGCTAGAGGCGAATGAACTGCAAAGTTTAAAGCCTCTTAAAAACAAAGAAACAAACAAACAAAAAATACATTCATTACGATTTGTTCGCTCGTTGGTTTCACATGCAGGCTAAAAAGGGTCCTTTTCATGATCACAAAATGATCTTTAATCTAAAGAGTTTATTGTTTTGTTATCACTCGATATCCCCATCTTGTTCGGCTAAACCTTCCTGTTTAGCGATTGTGTTTGCCACTCGCCACAGCTTTCACAGTTGGAAAATTTCTTCCCATCCAGCTTGTGACATGTTGTAGAGTAAATTATATTTAATGCGACGTGCCGAAACACCACTCAGTGTCGCAATGGAGGCGATTTTAACCTGTAATTGAACATTTGCGATGACAGTGGTACAGTGTCGACTTTCAATGTGGGATCATGATTTGGATCTATGTTTACAAAAATGTCCAACTAAATATGTCGCATTACATGACCGTCCAATTAGCTAAATGTCGAACTAATTGTAAATTACTGTATTTTCAATCTGGAAACAATTTAAGAATTGGTGAAAATTGAATAATCAGGAAAGTCCCCAACTATCAACAAGCTCACAACAACTGCCAAATCCACATACTCATCAGATCCTGGCAAACAAATTATGAAAAAATCAATTTGTGTTTTATTATTATTTTGGATATTATTATAGCATTGAACTATATTTCGTAAACTCTTTTTTGAAAGGTTTAATGGCCCTGATAAGCGCCGTGTTTTATGGAATTTTAGAAAACTTAGTACTCGTGGTTTTGAAAAAAACCATTTCGAACGCACTCGATGCCGCCTTGTTCTGGATTTGCCACCAAAGCAGATTGTATAAAGAACAAACTTTTTTCTTCTGCTACCTGCTGCCGTTTTGCGATTGCGTTTGCCACTCGCCACTCGCTGCAACTGCCTGTTGTCCACGGAACCGAATGTGTTCTGTTCTGAATGCGGGTTTTCTTATCGTCGCGAGCAGCTTTGCCAGCCAACTCGATCACTTCGGCGGCCGAAACTTTATAACGCTAGGTGGACTGGTGTACTGGAACTAACGCGCTCGGCCTAGCTACCCTTGCGGAGTAATTGGCGAATTCACCTACGGGGAATCGCAGGCTAACACGGTTCGAGCGGGATTTTGCCTTTCCCTTCACTTTTCCTCCTTTGTCATATCGAGACATGGCTGCTTGTGTTGGTTTGTTAATGTGATGTGATGCGAAATGATGTGGTGTACGGTTTCGATGAGCATGATCGTTACGGAAGGAAGGAAGGTCTTGTATTATAGAGACTTTAAACTTTTGCAGTTCATTCGTCTCTAGCCTTGAGAAAGGCCCTTTGAAAACTCTACTCTACTTTACTTCAGCGCTACCACCTCCGCCCTCTTGCCTTGAGAAAGGCACTCGATCCATCACCGTCCAGCTCGTCCAGCAACGATGTTGTCCAGTCGGTGTCCACACAAAGAATGAACGATCGTTACGGCAGCGGAGCGGGGATTTTTAAGCTGACTGGCTGGCTCGAGAATTACGCATGTGTGAGACTGCGACCAATGTTTCGTTCATTTTGTTCTTTTGACGTAGGACTACGTCTTTCATTTCTATACCGAGGTGTATAGAAAACGAAAGCGTTACGCCGGAGACCGAGATTTTGAGCGTCAATAGCTCTTAAACAACTGACCGAAATGGTATGATAAACACTTCATTCGAAAGATAAAATGTCTACGCGTTATATACTTGTTACTTTTTCATCCAAAAACTTGTTTCAATTGCCTTAAAATTGCTTTCAAAACAGGCTATTGAAATCACCAATCGGTATATAAGCGAGCGCCGCTCGGAAATCCACTCAGTTATAATTGAACAGCGATTGGAGCATGTTGTCGCTGTTCTGGTGAAGCTGACTTCGTTCATCATGAAAGCGCTGGTGCGCTTATTACCTGACCTGACCTGACCTGACCTGACCTGACCTGACCTGACCTGACCTGACCTAACCTGACCTGACCTGACCTGACCTGACCTGACCTGACCTGACCTGACCTGACCTGACCTGACCTGACCTGACCTGACCTGACCTTATGTTTTCTAACCATATAACACTGCGACCAAATACATTTGCTTTTGTGATTTTTAAATCAAGTGCAATGAACTGGTGGTTATCGAGTTAGCATTAACCACTGGTGGGCTTCGAGTATCGAAGAGAATCTGGAAGGACGTTATCGTTGTTGAAAAATAATCTGCCAGTTCCCCTGGGAATTGAAAAAAAAACATTCAAGCGAAAGAGTTTATTTTGATGTTTTCTATCCATATAACACTGCGACCAAATACATTTGGTTTTGTGATTTTTCAATCAAGTGCGATCAACGTAAGACCACGTCTTTCGGGATGTTTACTCAACAATTTCTCAAAAGAGAAATGAGTGTTTTGAGAAAGGATGAGCGAACGCAAAAATAATGTAGACTAATTTGATGCAACAGTTATTTTGTCTATTGGAAATGTAATACAAATCATATCACAATACAAGCAATGTATTATGCATTATACAACTTTCGTGTGATTGCTTTTTTTGCTAAATATTGTGCCTTCATCGTAACGCTCTCGTTTTCGAAGTCCCCCAAATATTCATTTATTCAGAATTGATTCAGATGCAACTAAAAACAAATGATCACTGAATCAACGATAGTCCTACGTCACCCTTGCGGTTATACCACAGATATAACCTACTTCCTGTTTTTCCTTTCCAATCGTGCTTCATTCTATTTCGCTGCTGCTCTGGTTGCCCGTTTTGGTCGGTACGATTTGAGGAGCACAGAATGGACCAATCAAAAATGGGCACATAGTGCATTTGGACAATGCTTGATATTTCACAATTATTCAATTATTTATCTCAAGAAAAATGAAATGTTATTCATTATGATAGATGCGTAGATATATTTCCTATCTATTGATGCAAAAACCTTTGCGATCTATTGAGAAATGCTCGAGTTATAAGCGTTCCAAATCTTGCATTTTTTCCTACTTGTTCAGTGCCTAGATTTCCATTTCACCCCCTATATCTTCCGGTTAGACGTAGTCCTACGTCAAAAAGACGGGTGGGTAATGTCGGGGACATAACCGGAGTGACGTAGGACTATACAAAGGGGACAGCTTTTGTTAAATATATATTTTAAATATATTGTTTTATTTTCTTCTCCTACGTGAATACCTACCTATCTACCTGAAAAATGGATTAGTTTACTGTTTACTCTTTATGAATATGTTGACGGTTCTGAAAAGAACCTTTGGTGTTGTGTTTTTGTTATCACTCGATATTCCCATCTCGTTCGGTTAAACCTTCCTGTTTAGCTATTGCGTTTGCCACTCGCTACAGCTTTCACAGTTGGAAAATTTCTTCCCATCCAGCTTGTGACATATTGTTCAGTAAATTACATTTAATGCGACGTGCCGGAGAAACATTTTGCCACTCACTGAAACTAATTGTTGCCTTGATGAGCGCCGAACCGAAGCTGCTCTGTTCTTGATGCGGGTTTTCTGATTGTCGTGAGCAGCTTTGCAAGCCAACTCGAGCACTCCGACGGCCGAAACTCTATAATTGCCGTTAGGTATACTGGTGCTCCGGCACCAATCCGTTCGGCCTAGTTACCCTTGCGGAGCAATCAGTGAATGCGACCAACAGAGAACTGGAGACCTGCACGGTTCGAGTGAGACTTTGGGACTTTGGGCGTTAAAAGGGAGCGATGGCAAAAAATACATTCATTACGATTTGTTCGCTCGTTGGATTCACATGCAGGCTAAAAAGGGTCCTTTTCAGGATCACAAAATTATCTTCAATCTAAAGAGTTTATTGTTTTGTTATCACTCGATATCCCCATCTTGTTCGGCTAAACCTTTCTGTTTAGCGATTGCATTTGCCACTCGCCACAGCTTTCACAGTTGGAAAATTTCTTCCCATCCAGCTTGTGACATATTTTACAGTAAATTACATTCAATGGCACGTCGCAATACCACCACTCAGTATCGGATTGGAGGTAATTTTAACCTGTAATTGAACATTTGCGATGACAGTGGTACAGTGTCGACTTTCAATGTGGGGTCATAATTTGGACCCCGAACTCTATGTTTACAAAAATGTTCAAATAAATATGTCGCATTACAGGTCCGTCCAATTAGCTAAATGTCGATATAAGTGTAAATTACTGTACTTTCAATCTAGAAGCAATTTAAGAATTGGTGAAAATCAATAAGCTCAGAACAACTGCCAAATTCACATACTCATCATATCCTGGCAAACAAATTATGAAAAAATCTATTTGTGTTTTATTATTATTTTGGATATTGTTTTAGAGAGCATTGAACTGTATTTCCTAAACTCTTTTGACTTAGGACTACGTCTAACCGGAAGATATAGGGGGTGACATGGAAATCTAGGCACTGAACAAGTAGGAAAAAATGCAAGATTTGGAATGCTTATAACTCGAGCATTTCTCAATAGATCGCAAAGGTTTTTGCATCAATTGATAGGAAAAATATCTACGCATCTATCATAACGAATAACATTTCATTTTTCTTGAGATAATGATTGAATAATTGTAAAATATCAAGCATTGTCAAAATGCACTACGTGCCCATTTTTGATTGGTCCATTTTGTGCTCCTCAAATCATACCGACCAAAACGGGCAACCAGAGCAGCAGCGAAATAGAATGAAGCACGATTGGAAAGGAAAAAGAAAAAAATGAACGAAACATTGGTCGCAGTCCCACACATGCGTAATTCTCGAGCCAGCCAGTCAGCTTAAAAATCCTCGCTCCGCTGCCGTAACGATCATTCTCATTCAAACCGTACACCACATCGGTTCGCATCACAACACATTAACAAACCAACCCAAGCAGCCATGTCTGGACATGGTAAAGGAGGAAAAGTGAAGGGAAAGGCGAAATCCCGCTCGAACCGTGTTGATCTGGAGTTCCCCGCAAGGGTAGCTAGGCCGAGCGCGTTAGTACCAGTGCACCAGTCCACCTAGCTGGCGTTATATAGTTTCGGCCGCCGAAGTGATCGAGTTAGCTGGTAAAGCTGCTCGCGACGATAAAAAAAACCCGCATTCGGAACAGAACACATTCGGTTCGGTGGACATCAAGACAACAGGCAGTTGCAGCGAGTGGCGAGTGGCAAACGCAATCGCAAAACGGCTTCAGGTAGCAGAAGAAAAAAGTTTGTTCTTTATACAAACTGCTTTGGTGGCAAATCCAGAACAAGGCGGCATCGAGGGCGTTCGAAATGGTTTTGACGTAGGACTACGTCTAACCGGATGATATAGGGGGTGAAATGGAAATCTAGGCACTGAACAAGTAGGAAAAAATGCAAGATTTGGAACGCTTATAACTCGAGCATTTCTCAATAGATCGCAATGGTTTTGGCATCAATTGATAGGAAACATATCTACGCATCTATCATAATGAATAACATTTCATTTTTCTTGAGATAAATAATTGAATAATTGTGAAATATCAAGCATTGTCCAAATGCACTATGTGCCTATTTTTGATTGGTCCATTTTGTGCTCCTCAAATCGTACCAAAACGGGCAACCAGAGCAGCAGCGAAATAGAGTGAAGCACCATTGGAAGGGAAAAAGAAATACACAGGAGGATTGTGTCCGAGACACGATCGCATAGTTGACGTAGGATTCCGCTAGGCTATCTGTTGATTTTAAATATGTTTGAAGAATTACATCGTTACACTCTTTGATAATGATTTGGTGACCTCCTGAAAAGGGCCGTTTTTTTGGTTGTTGGGTATTGTTTGTTCACTGCACTAGTGTTTACCGAGTGATGATGACAGAAGGATGGTAAAGATTCGCTGGATGGTGCGTATCAGATAAATGATACCGAAGAGGAACGAGATATGATAAAAACCGCCTTCTGTGATCCAAGACGAGATGCCTCCTGTGTTATGTATGTATGAAATAAAGGAAAAAAAACCCACCAATGTAATATAAGATAATTACCAATACCGAACACAATTATCAATTTTTCTCATCAGTAAAAACTTGTTAAATTATAAATGGAAAACGTAATTTTCTTTAATAATTTTTACTTCCTGATTGTTTATTCAACCCAATGCGTATTTTAATTGGACTAACAACACCTAATACTATATGTAAAGCAATCACTCTTCCTAATATTTCTCCATTTTATTCAAATTTTCTCGTCGTATAAACTTTCCTTGGGTGAAAATGAACACAACAAAATAAACAGCTTAAGCCAAACGACCCTTTTTTTTATTTATGAAAATTGAAATAAATAGTTTCTTATATTCAAAAGTTTCCCCTACTTTCATGTATTTGCAATGTCGATTTCCCTCAGGCAGCTTGGTTTTGATGTCTCTGTTAGGGACCCGCCGCATGTGTCGTCAATTTCGACCAATCAGAAGTAGGTATTTCCGTTAGGATAGGGGTTGAGATTTTTCAATTGTTTGATAGTTAGTTTCAGACATATATTATTTTCTTCAATATAAAAAATTGTTATGGAGTTCCGAAATCGATTGACCACAAAATCTCTTCAATCCATCATGAAATGACTGAGCAATAAGCGTTTGAAATTGGACAATTTTCACGATGTGCTCGATTTTCGATTTTCGATTTGTACCCCAATATGTTCCCGAAAGACGTAATCCTACATCAAAAAATGAACGAAACATTGGTCGCTGTCTCAGACATGCGTAATTCTCGAGCCAGCCAGTCAGCTTAAAAATCCCCGCTCCGCTGCCGTAACGATCATTCTCATTCAAACCGTACACCACATCGGTTCGCATCACAACACATCAACAAACCAACCCAATCAGCCATGTCTGGACATGGCAAAGGAGGAAAAGTGAAGGGAAAGGCAAAATCCCGCTCGAACCATGTTGGTCTGGAGTTCCCCGCAAGGGTAGCTAGGCCGAGCGCGTTAGTACCAGTGCACCAGTCCACCTAGCCGGCGTTATATAGTTTCGGCCACCGAAGTGATCGAGTTAGCTTGCAAAGCTGCTCGCGACGATAAGAAAACCCGCATTCGGAACAGAACACATTCGGTTCGGTGCACATCAAGACAACAGGCAGTTGCAGCGAGTGGCGAGTGGCAAATGCAATCGCAAAACGGCATCAGGTAGCAGAAGAAAAAAGTTTGTTCTTTATACAAACTGCTTTGGTGGCAAATCCAGAACAAGGCGGCATCGAGGGCGTTCGAAATGTTTTTTTTTCAAAACCACGAGTACTAAGTTTTCTAAATTGGAATAATTCCATAAAACAAGGCGCTTTTCAGGGCCATTAAACCTTCCAAAAAAGAGTTTAGGAAATACAGTTCAATGCTTTCTAAAACATTATCCAAAATAATAATAAAACACAAATTGATGTTTTCATAATTTGTTTGCCAGGATCTGATGAGTATGTGAATTTGGCAGTTGTTCTGAGCTTATTGATAGTTGGGGACTTTTCTGATTATTCAATTTTCACCAAATCTTAAATAACAGATTGAAAGTACAGTAATTTACAATTAGTTCGACATTTAGCAAATTGGACGGACATGTAATGCGACTTATTTAGTTGGACATATTTGTAAACATAGAGATCCAAATTATGACCCCACATTGAAAGTCGACACTGTACCACTGTCATCGCAAATGTTCAATTACAGGTTAAAATCGCCTCCAATGCGACACTGAGTGGCACTTCGGCGCGTCGCATTAAATATAATTTACTGTACAACATGTCACGAGCTGGAAGGGAAGAAATTTTCCAACTGTGAAAGCTGTGGCGAGTGGTAAACGCAATCGTTAAACAGGAAGGTTTAGTCGAACAAGATGGGGATATCGAGTGATAACAAAACAATAAACTCTTCAAATTAAAGATAATTTTGTGATCCTGAAAAGGACCCTTTTTAGCCTGCATGTGAATCCAACGAGCGAACAAATCGTAATGAATGTATTTTTATGCCATCGCTGCCTTTTAACGCTCTTTCGTTCGTCTCGTTGAACTCGCCCCTTTGGCTGAGTCTGCCGATTTGTCTCCATCCTGTGACCGTGTACCGCTAAAGTACAAAATGCGCGAATCCGCTGAAAAATATCTCATTCTCTTTCAAACCGTAAATCAGTGTTGGTGGTGGTTGTATGGCATCGTTTCACATCACATTGCATCAACGGATTGATGCCGGAGCACCAGTATACCTAATAGCGGTTATAGAATTTCGGCCGCCGGAGTGCTCGAGTTGGCTTGCAAAGCTGCTCACGACAATAAGAAAACCCGCCTACAGAACAGAACACATTCGGTTCAATGGCAACAACTACTTTCAGCGAGTGACAAACGCAATCGCAAAACGGCAGCAGGTAGAAGAAGGAAAAAGTTTGTTTATACAGACTGTTTTGGTGGCAAAACCAGCCACCGTAAAACACGGCGCTTTTCAGGGCCATTAAACCTTTCAAAGAAGAGTTATTAAAAGTTTTTCACAATACCAATGCATTCTAAAGTGATATAATATGACATATAATATAAACTGATTTATTTTGTTTATGGTTGTTCTTGAACTTATTGGTTTGGGGTCTTTTAAATTGATCATTCAGTTTTCACAAACCCATGCATGGTTTCCGAATTGAAAGTGGCTTCAAATTACAACACATTGTATGCAGGATGGCATTAACGAATTTTGTCGTTACCAAGAACTGCTTTCTTTGGTTGATAACTGATGTTGAAAATTGACTGACGTTACATCTGCATTGTATAGAAACATAACTAAGGAGCAACATGATGAGCTATGTATTTCCTGCTGCTCTGTCCTTATTTTAAAGGACTTTAATCCTGTGTTAATTTACTGTTGGTTTTTCAGAACGCTTATAGCTAGTTTAATTCTCGACAGATCGTAGAGTTCGTCTCCAAAACCTCGGTTCTTTTTCATTTCTATTTACTTTGTTTGCGGAGATACAAATCTTACAATTCATTCGTCTTCGAAACCACAGTTTAAGGTACGGTAATGTGCTCAATAGTGAAATATATGATAGTGAATAAGCCGATGACCACCTATGCATTCCTTATCACAGCCATCATTTGATTGTACGATATGTGCATACGCCGAAAGATGCCCGGCGTTGAACATTTAATAAGTACAACGCCTTCAGAAAAAACAGGAAGTGGGTTATATCTATGGTATAACCGCAAGGGTGACGTAGGACTATCGTTGATTTAGGGATCATTTGTTTGAAGTTGAATCTAAATCCATCCTGAATGAATGAATAAATAAATATTTGGTTGGCTTCAAAAACGAGAGCATTACGTTGGAGGCTCAAGGTTATATGCATTCAATATTGGATACAAAAAACCTTGTTCTGAAGAATAATCTTCAGAAGCTTTCCTGTTAACTGCACTTGATTGACAAACCACAAAACCAAATGTATGTGGTCGCAGTATTATATGGATAGAAAAAAAATTAAAATAAACTCGCTTGGATGTAATTTTCAATTCCAAGGGGAACTGGCAGATTATTTTTCAGCAACGATCATTTCTTTCCAGGTTTCTTCTCGATAACCAGCAAACGAAAAGAGTTGCGCGCGTGTATGTGTGTGTGTGTGTGGCGGCTGCTTCAATGTCTTCCCAAGGAACCGTATTTCGATGCTCTCTTGGTCACCTTCTCTTCTCCTTCTGATCGATCGGCTTTTCTGCGCTCCCTCACAGTTAAAACAAACTGATTGCATTTCAGGTCAGGTCAGGCCAGGTAATGAATCCCTCGATCCCTCGCCGTTCAGCTCGTTCAGTAACGATGTTGTCTTGTCGATGTCCTCAGGCGTCGTGCAAAAATTACGTAACGCTAAAAATCCGGATCTTGAACCCCCTCCCCCCCTTACGTAACGCAATTTCCTATCTCTAATAAACAGAAAGTAACGCAACATCTACCCCCTCCCCCCTTATCGCGTTACGTAATTTGTGTACGACGCCTCACGAAAAATGAATGGGTTTCACCACCAGAATATCATTTAAGTATGCTTTTCGTGCGTGATTGAATCGAGAGAAGGTGTGGTTTACGATGGCAATTTGGAAGGCAAACTAGAGGAGAATAAACTCTCTGAGTATGACAATTTCGGCGACTGAGCAATATCGATTGAATATTATATAATTTTCGCGATACGAAACAATTTCCGTTGCGCGCGCATACAATATTAGATACGAAAATATCCTACTGATGGGAAAGAATAATCTTCCGAAGCTTTCCAGCTAATTACACTTGATTGAAAAATTACGAAATCAAATGTATTTGGTCGCTGTGTTATATGATTAGAAAACATTAAAATAAACTCTTTCGCATGAATGTATTTTTCAATTCCCAGGGAACTGGCAGATTGTTTTTCAGCAACGATTAGATCTTTCCGGAATTTTCTCGATGATGCCATACAGCATCGCAAACAATCCAAACGAAAATTCTCGTTTCAGTTTGGCCTGCAAAAAACTTTTCTGAACTCTAATCCATCAAATTTGGAGCCATGAAAAGGGCCGTTGATTATATGCTAAGCTAATATAGCACGCTCTCCTCGGATACGATGGGCCAGCTGGATGTCCTTGGGCATGATGTGACGCGTTTTGCATGGATAGCACACAAATTGGTATCTTCGAATAGGACTCCTGCAGCGTCATAACCGCGGAACTTTGGAAGCGCAAGTCGGTTTTGAAATCCTGAGCAATTCAACGAACTGCTGCAAAGGTAGCTTGCGGATCAGCGACTTCTGATAGCGACGAATTTTACGCAAAGTTCCCGGTCGATAGCGATGTGGCTTCTCCACACTTCCTGCGGCTGGTGCGCTTATCCGAGCTGCTTTCGTGGTGCCTTACCACCGAAAGATTAACGAGCTGTCTGCTTTGTCCCAAACAAACGAGTCCTCACGGTGCGAAAATGAACGAAAGCAAAGGAAGCGTCATTTTATAAACCATAAAAGTATAGAATCTAAACCCCACCCTTATTATATTCGTTGCTTACCCTGAGAGAGAAACGAATAACATCGAAGTAAGTATACAGTAATGTATTTGAATCCGGACACTTTGCGTTACATTTAATACCATACCGCAGCCACAACATTTTCTGCATGTTGAATTAATGCGATTGATTAGTAACTATCAAGAAACTATCAGTAACTATATTAGTAGTTATTATTCGCATAAATTCAACATGAAAAAAAATGTTATGGCTGTGGTATGATATTGAATATAATGCAAAGTGTCCGGATTCAAACGCATTACTGTAAAAAAGAGTTAACTCGACTGAAAATTTTTCGGTTCGGCCTGCAAAAACGAAATTAAGAGCCCCCGCAGACTGCAGACTGACTTGTCGACCGATAGTTCGGTTGGCTTCTTAATCAGTACGGAGAGGTATGCATGTGCGCACATTACACCGATTCCGTTGGGTCGGTGTTTGCACCAGTAGCCGATCCGACCAAACTGTCGGCTGAAGAAAAGTCTGTAGTGTGCGGGGGCTCTAATTGAAGTGTACAGCATAATGCATAGACGTAAGTATGAGCTTCCCCATCTCACATTCCAATAAGATTAATGGGCTTCCAAGTGGGCGCGCTACATACGGATACGAATGATTTCAATAACCTGTTTTCGAAGCTATCATTAAGCTATTGAAACAATTTTTCGACTCAATAAATAGCAATCATATAACTCTTGGACATTTTATCTTTTGTATGAAATTATTATCATACTGTTCCGTTGATCCGAAGCAGAATGAATCACGCTTAAAGAAGGAATGGACTTTTTCTTGGAATTTACTCAGCAAAAATAATGCCCTTTCCCAACAATTAAAAACGACAAACGGTAAACAGTTTCATCAAAATGATTTCTTCGATATGGGGATATATTCACTACATCATGTCATATATTTCATATTCTTCATTATGATATCCATCATTCTTCGCCGATTGCCCGAAGTAACCAGACGAAGGAAAGTCGCGTCCAAGTTCCGTTATCGGTTACCGCGTGATTGTTGTTTTTTTGCCGCTGAAGAGTTCATTTCACTATCTGGATAGTGAGTGAAGTGCCCTGCCTGCAAGTGGATAAAGGCTTTCATCCTCGGAAAGCCAAGCATTGGTTTTTGTTTTGTCGCTGCTTCGCCGACATTGGAGATTTCGCTGAGTCATCGTGCCAACAGTGACAGTGCGGGTAAGCTTTCACCGACGACTGTGTGTAGTGGTGTCGTAGGCACATTCCCACCACCAACGAGCTTTCAGCACGCTCCCGTTCATCTGCACTGGAGTGCGTTCATAGGTGAATAAGATTGAATATACTGAGAGAAAATATTTAATAATTATAAGTTTTTTGACGTAGGACTACGTCTAACCGGAAGATATAGGGGGTGAAATGGAAATCTAGGCACTGAACAAGTAGGAAAAAATGCAAGATTTGGAACGTTTATAACTCGAGCATTTCTCAATAGATCGCAAAGGTTTCTGCATCAATTGATAGGAAATATATCTACGCATCTATCATAACGAATAACATTTCATTTTTCTTGAGATAAATAATTGAATAATTGTGAAATATCAAGCATTGTCCAAATGCACTATGTGCCCATTTTTGATTGGTCCATTTTGTGCTCCTCAAATCGTACCGACCAAAACGGGCAACCAGAGCAGCAGCGAAATAGAATGAAGCACGATTGGAAAGGAAAAAGAAAAAAATGAACGAAACGTTGGTCGCAGTCTCACACATGCGTAATTCTCGAGCCAGCCAGTCAGCTTAAAAATCCCCGCTCCGCTGCCGTAACGATCATTCTCATTCAAACCGTACACCACATCAGTTCGCATCACAACACATCAACAAACCAAACCAAGCAGCCAAATCTGGACATGGCAAAGGAGGAAAAATTAAGGGAAAGGCAAAACCCGCTCGAATCGTGTCGGTCTGGAGTTCCCCGCAAGGGTAGCTAGGCCGAGCGCATTAGTACCAGTGCACCAGTCCACCAAGCCGGCGTTATATAGTTTCGGCCGCCGAAGTGATCGAGTTAGCTGCCAAAGCTGCTCGCGCCGAAAACAAAACCCGCATTCGGAACAGAACACATTCGGTTCGGTGGACATCAAGTCAACAGGCAGTTGCAGCGAGTGGTGAGTGGCAAACGCAATCGCAAAACGGCAGCTGGTAGCAGAAGAAAATAGTTTGTTCTTTATACAATCTGCTTTGGTGGCAAATCCAGAACAAGGCGGCATCGAGGGCGTTCGAAATGGTTTTTTTCAAAACCACGAGTACAAAGTTTTCTAAATTGGAACCATTCCATAAAACAAGGCGCTTATCAGGGCCATTAAACCTTTCAAAAAAGAGTTTACGAAATATAGTTCAATGCTTTCTAAAATAATATCCAAAATAATAATAAAAAACAATTTGATTTTTTCATAATTTGTTTGCCAGGATCTGCTGAGTATGTGAATTTGGCAGTTGTTCTGAGCTTATTGATAGTTGGGGACTTTCCTGATTATTCAATTTACACCAATTCTTAAATTGTTTCCAGATTGAAAGTACAGTAATTTACAATTAGTTCGACATTTAGCTAATTGGACGGACATGTAATGCGACATAATTAGTTGGACATTTTTGTAAACATAGATATCCAAATTATGACCCCACATTGAAAGTCGACACTGTACCACTGTCATCGCAAATGTTCAATTACAGGTTAAAATCGTTTCCAATGCGACACTGAGTGGTGCTTCGGCACGTCGCATTGAATGTAATTTACTGTACAACATGTCACAAAGCTGGATGGGAAGAAATTTTCCAACTGTGAAAACTGTGGCGAGTGGCAACAAATCGCTAAACAGGAAGGTTTAGCCGAACAAGATGGGGATATCGAGTGATAACAAAACAATAAACTCTTTAGAATGAAGATAATTTTGTGATCCTGAAAAGGACCCTTTTTAGCCTGCATGTGAATCCAACGACCGAACAAATCATAATGAATGTATTTTTTTGCCATCGCTGCCTTTTAACGCTCATTCGTTCGTCTCGTTGGACTCGTCCCTTTGGCTGAGTCTGCCGATTTGTCTCTATCCTGTGAGCGTGTACCGCTAGAGTATAAAGCGCGCGGATCCAAAAAAAATATCTCATTTTCTTTCAAACCGTAAACCAGTGTGGTTGTACGGCATCGTTTAGCATCGCATCGCATCACATCATAAAAAGAAAACAAGCAGCAACGTGGACGTGTTGACGTAACAAAGGAGGACAAGTTAAGGGAAAGGCAAAGTCTCACTCGAACCGTGCATGTTTCCAGTTCCCTGTTGGTCGCATTCATTGATTGCTCCGCAAGGGTAACTAGGCCGAACGGATTGGTGGCGGAGCACCAGTATACCTAACAGCGACTATAGAGTTTCGACCGTCGGAGTGCTCGAGTTGGCTTGCAAAGCTGCTCACGACAATCAGAAAACACGCATCAAGAACAGAGCAGCTTCGGTTCGGCGCTCGTCAAGGCAACAACTAGTTTCAGCGAGTGGCAAACGCAATCGCAAAACGGCAGCAGGTAGAAGAAAGAAAAAGTTTGTTTATACAGACCGCTTTGGTGGCAAAACCAGCCACCGTAAAACACGGCGCTTTACAGGGCCATTAAACCATTCAAAAAAGAGTTATTAAAAGTTTTTCACAATACCAATGCATTCTAAAGTGACATAATATGACATATAATATAAACTGTTTTGTTTTGTTTATGCTTGTTCTTGAACTGGTTGGGGTTTTTTAAATTGATCATTCAGTTTTCACAAACCCATGTACAGTTTCCGAATTAAAAGTGGCTTCAAATTACAACACATTGTATGCAGGATGGCATTAACGAATTTTCTCGGTAGCAAGAACTGCTTTCTTTGGTTGACTGACTGACGTTACATCTGCATTGTATAGGAAAATAACTAAGGAGCAACATGATGAGCTATGTATTTCCTGCTGCTCTGTTCTTATTTTAAGTTCTTATAGTTCGTTTATTTTTCAACAGATCATCTCCAAAACCTCAGTTCTTTTTTATTTTTATTTACTTTGTTTACGGATACTACAAATCTTACAATTCATTCGTCTCTGAAACCACAGTTTAAGGTACGGTAATGTGCTCAATAATGAAATATATGATAGTGAATGAGTTGATGACTACCTATGCATTCCCTATCACAGCCATCATTTTGATTGTACGATATATGCATACGCCGAAAGATGCCCGGCGTTGAGCATTTAATAAGTACAAAGCCTTTAGAAAAAAATCAAGAATCAAGTTTGTAAAAAAAAACGCAAAAACACAACACCAAAGGTTCTTTTCAGACCCCCCAACATGTTCATAAAAAGTAAACAGTAAAGTAATTCATTTTTCAGGTAGATAGGTAGGTAGAAGAAAATAAAACAATATAATTAAAATATATATTTAGCAAAAGCTGTCCCCTTTGTATAGTCCTACGTCACTCCGGTTATGTCCCCGACATTACCCACCCGTCTTTTTTTTTTTTGTTTTTGTGAATTATTTTATTGTGAAATATTGTTTAAAAAAATACTTAGAATATAAGTGAAAATTTAAAATGGCAGAGAGTGGGGGACCTTCGGATATGGAGGTCTCTGACTCTAGTTCCCTCCTAACAGATAAAAAAAAGTCACTCAAACGTGTTCCAAATACGGAAGATACTTCTTCTGGGGACGAGTCAGCTAACCCTACCAAGCCTCCCTCCAAAAAACTAGCAAATCTCCCATCTGCCCTTAACGATCCCACTCTACCTTCAACCTCGTCTTCTCCCTCTGTTCTTCCCGCTCCTTCTCAACCTTCGCCTTCCCACTCTCAATCCCCGTCCTCGCCTTCCCCCCCTGTTATTCCCACTCCCCGTGTAAAGGTCTATCCAGAAGATGCGCCCGGAACTGGTCCCTGGGTTGTTTTCTTCAGGCCTAAGCCAAATGGAAAGGCGTTGAGAGTCATGCAGATCGCGAAAGATCTGGCAAGGTATACCTCCGTTTCGGAAATTTCGAAGGTTAGACCAAACAAATTGCGAGTTGTCGTGAATGATCGAAAAGACGCAAACAAGATTGTTGTCGATCAGCATTTTACAATTGAGTATCGGGTCTACATACCCTCTCACATAGTCGAAATTGAGGGTGTAATAACCGAAACGGGCTTGACGTGCGAATACATTACGAGTGAAGGTACCGGCCGTTTTAAAAAACTGCCCTCGACGACTGTTAAGATCTTGGGTTGCCGCCAGCTCGGAACAGTCTCCCATGAAGGAGAAGAAAAGAAATTTACGCCGTCCAACTCGTTTCGAGTCACCTTCGCTGGTTCAGCTCTCCCTGACTACGTGATGGTAGATAAATTGAGGTTAGCCGTGCGACTTTTTATTCCAAAGCCAATGACTTGTCTAAAGTGCAAGTCAGTTGGTCACACGGCTGCTTATTGTGCCAATAAAGAACGATGTGCCACTTGCGGAGAACAACATGAGGGGAAATCCTGCAGTGCGACTGAGCATAAGTGTCCATATTGCGGGGGATCCCCACACGTGCTCTCAGCTTGTGAAACATACAAGGCTCGCTGGGAGAAACAGAAGCGCTCTTTGAGGGAACGCTCTAAACGCACTTTCGCAGAAATTTTGAAGGGCGCTTCTCCACTGGCTCAAGAACAACAACCAATCAATACACACAATGTCTTCGCTACTTTGCCAGTTGACGAAATGGAAGCGGATACAGCTAACGGGGGCACGCCGTTTATTTCTCAAGGGAATCCCCGGCGCAAAAATGTGACCACTCCCAAAGTTCAAGGACAAGTCCCTCCGGTGATACCCCCTGTTAGCTTGCCCAAAAAATCGAGTGCAGCGGATAAGCAAAATCAGGTCCCTCCTGGCCTCCGTGGTAATAGTTCACCTTCGAACGACCCAGCACTCGAGGGGACATCAAAAACCCCAACTGTCCCTGTTTTTCCGTCAAGTTCAACTTCCCAATCGGGATTTATAAAGTTGTCTGACCTTGTGGATCAAATCTTCACGTGTTTTAATGTTTCCGACTCCATCAGAACCATTGTCACCGCAATGCTTCCAGTACTAAAGACAATTTTGCAGCAATTGATGCAAACATGGCCCCTCCTTGCAATGATTATCTCTCTTGATGTCTAATTTAAATAGAGAGGTCGGAGATATCACTGTTTTACAGTGGAATTGTCGTAGTCTTATCCCTAAATTGGATACATTCAAATTTCTAATTCATAAACTCAATTGTGATGTTTTTGCTCTATCCGAAACCTGGCTCTCTTCTCAAAATGATCTCTCTTTCCACGATTTTAATATAATACGCTTGGACCGTGATGACAGATACGGAGGGGTACTATTGGGGATCAATAAGTGTCACTCATTTTTTAGAATTGACCTTCCACCTACTGGAGGGATCGAAGCTGTTGCTTGTCATGCAAACATCAGAGGCAAAGACCTCTGTATAGTCAGCTTGTATTGGCCTCCGAGAGCTGCGGTTAGCCGCAAGCAACTTGTTGACATGTGCTCACTCCTTCCTGAGCCACGATTAATCTTGGGAGACTTCAACTCTCACGGAACTGCCTGGGGGGAACAGTACGACGACAATCGTTCATCGTTGATATATGACCTTTGTAACAGCTTCAATATGACCGTTTTGAACACTGGGGAAACAACACGTGTACCTAAACCTCCTGCTAAACCAAGTGCTCTTGACCTCTCGCTTTGCTCGAATTCACTATCGTTAGATTGCAAGTGGAATGTAATCCAGGATCCCAACGGTAGTGACCACTTGCCAATCAAAATTTCTATCACCAATGGGTTGAATTCTTCTGAATCAATAAACATGGCATACGACCTCACAAGACACATTGACTGGAAAAAATATGCGGACGCGATTGCTCTAGCCATCAATTCCAGAGATGGTTTGCCTCCATTGGAGGAGTATAACTTCATTTCTCGTTTGATCTATGACAGCGCGGTTCGCGCTCAAACGAAACCCATCCCAGGTTCCACTATTCGTCGAAGGCCTCCCAATCCATGGTGGGATGGCCAGTGTTCCAAGCTTTATGGAGATAAATCGAATGCATTTAAAGCTTTTCGGAAACGTGGAACCCCTGAAAATTTTCAGAAGTATTTGGACCTTGAAAATCAATTTAAAAACTTGATCAAAGGGAAAAAACGTGCTTATTGGCGAAATTTCGTGGGAGGTTTGTCACGAGAAACGTCAATGAAAAAATTATGGAAAGTGGCTCGAAACATGAGAAATCGCTCTTCATCCAATGAAAGCGAGGAATATTCACATCGATGGATTTTTAATTTTGCACGAAAGGTTTGTCCCGATTCCGCTCCAGTGCAAAGAATTATTCGAGATATACCACAAGATAGGTGCGATCTTGATTCCGAGTTTTCGATGGTAGAATTCTCTCTTGCTCTCCTTTCATGTAACAATTCTGCTCCGGGATCGGATAGAATTAAGTTCAACTTGCTGAAAAATCTCCCTGATGTGGCGAAACATCGCTTGTTGAATTTATTCAATCGGTTTCTGGAGCATAATATTGTTCCAGATGATTGGAGACAAGTACGAGTTATAGCTATTCAAAAACCCGGAAAACCCGCGTCCGACTTCAATTCGTACCGCCCAATAGCAATGCTGTCTTGTATACGGAAATTGTTGGAGAAAATTATCTTGTTTCGCCTTGATCGATGGGTTGAAACGAATGGCCTACTCTCAGATACACAATATGGGTTCCGCAGGGGCAAGGGGACGAATGATTGTCTTGCGTTGCTTTCTTCAGAAATTCAAATGGCTTACGCCGAAAAAAAACAAATGGCTTCAGTATTCTTGGACATAAAGGGGGCCTTTGATTCTGTTTCAATAGAGGTTTTGTCAGACAAATTACAATCTCGGGGTCTGCCGCCTCTATTGAATAATATGTTATATAACTTGCTTTGTGAGAAACATTTGAACTTTTCTCACGGAGATTCGGCAGTAAGTCGGGTCTCTTACATGGGACTCCCCCAGGGCTCATGTTTAAGCCCCCTTTTGTACAACTTCTACGTAAGCGAAATTGACAATTGCCTTACACAAAATTGCAGCCTAAGACAACTTGCAGATGATGGAGTGGTGTCTGTCGTAGGATCAAACGAATCCGACCTGCAAGAATCCTTACAAGATACTTTGAACAATTTTTCAACCTGGGCCATTGGGCTAGGGATCGAATTCTCCACGGAGAAAACAGAGATGGTGGTTTTTTCTAGGAAGCATAAACCAGCAAAACCAAAGCTTCAACTTTTGGGTAAACCGATCACTCATGCTATGTCATTCAAGTATCTTGGGGTCTGGTTCGACTCTAAATGTACTTGGGGGGCCCATATTAGGTATCTGAGTAAAAGATGTCAACAAAGAATAAACTTTCTCCGTATAATTACCGGCACCTGGTGGGGAGCCCATCCCGAAGATCTTATAATGTTGTATCGAACAACTATTCTCTCAGTGATGGAGTATGGCAGTTTCTGTTTTCAATCAGCTGCCAAAACACACCTCATTAAACTCGAGCGAATTCAGTATCTTTGTCTCCGTATCGCGTTGGGATGTATGCCCTCAACGCATACCATGAGTCTCGAGGTTTTGGCAGGCCTACTCCCACTAAAAGATCGCTTCAATTTATTATCTCTTCGGTTCCTCATCCGGTGTAAGGTTATGAACCCATTGGTGATCGGAAATTTTGAGCAGCTGATCGAGCTAAATTTTCATTCTGGATTCATGAGCTCATATCATGAATTCGTCTCCATGCAGGTTGATCCTTCTTCGTATATTCCCAACCGTGTTTGTTTTCCTGACTACATCAATTCCTCTGTGCATTTTGATCTGTCCATGAAGCAGGATATCCATGGAACATCAGATTATCTTCGATCGAGGATCGTTCCAACGATCTTCGATGCAAAGTATGGGGATATCAATTGTGATAATATGTACTTTACTGATGGGTCCTCTATGAATGAGTCCACAGGATTTGGAGTGTTCAACGAATTTTTTAGCACCTCACACAGTCTTCAGAATCCTTGCTCAGTGTATATTGCTGAATTGGCAGCGATACACTGGGCGCTGGACAGCGTCGCCTCACGACCTGTTGAACACTATTACATTGTAACGGATAGTCTTAGCTCTGTCGAAGCTATCCGTTCAGTGAGGCCGGAAAAGCACTCGCCGTACTTCCTTGAGAGAATACGAGAAATTTTGAGTGCTTTATCCAGACGCTGTTATGTCATTACCTTTGTCTGGGTCCCTTCACATTGCTCAATACTGGGTAATGAGAGGGCTGACTCATTAGCAAAGGTAGGTGCAATTGAAGGCGATATTTATCAGCGTCAAATCGCCTTCAATGAATTTTATTCTTTAGTCCGCAAAAATACCATAGTTAACTGGCAACGCAAATGGAACGAAGATGAATTGGGCCGGTGGCTCCACTCGATTATCCCTAAGGTTAGCCTCAAACCATGGTTCAAAAGTCTGGACTTGAGCCGGGACTTTATTCGCACCTTCTCCCGACTCATGTCCAATCACTGTTCGTTAGATGCGCTACTCTTTCGTATTAATCTTGCCGACAACAATCTTTGTGTTTGTGGCCAAGGTTACCACGACATCGAGCACGTTGTTTGGTCGTGCGAGCTGTATCTTGTCGCCAGATCGAATTTAGTAGTCACCCTTCGGGCCCGAGGAAGGCAGCCCAATGTGCCGGTGAGAGACGTGTTGGCTCGGTTAGACCTTGATTACATGTCCCAAATATATGTATTCCTTAAAGCTATCGATCTTCGTGTGTGATTGTCCTTATACCCTTAGTTTTTCCTTTTCCTTTTCCTTTGTGAGAGATCGGATCCCTTCTTAAGAATAAGATGAAATGTAAATACATATTAGATATAAGATAGGTTTAAGAATTGAGTGTGATGAGTGTGATTGAGAGTGTGAGTGTGATCAATGTCAACATATCCTCATATCCCCTCCTTTTCCTGAAGAAAATATGTCACCCTTCTAAACTCGAGTTGACCGCGAGTAATCGGTTTCCTATATTATTAACATTAGAATTAAGGAAAAATGTATATATACTAGTAACAATACAGTAAGGAGTTCGGCTCCTTTAAACCTATGTAACTGAGCCTGTAAAAATAAACGATTTAAATAAAAAAAAAAAAAAATTATGATATCCATATCCATGGCGCCTATCGGTATCGAATTATCATCGACACCACGATTTTCGCTAAATGCTCCTTTCAGTTCGGCCTGTAAAAAACTTTTCTGAACTCTAATCCATCAAATTGGGATCCCTGAAAAGGGCCGTTGATTATATGCTAAGCTAATATAACACGCTCTCCTCGGATACGATGGGCCAGCTGGATGTCCTTGGGCATGATGTGACGCGTTTTGCATGGATAGCACACAAATTGGTATCTTCGAATAAGCCTCCTGCAGCGTCATAACTGCGGAACTTTGGAAGCGCAAGTCGGTTTTGAAGTCCTGAGCAATTCCACGATCCAAATGCTGCAAAGGTAGCTGCGGATCACCAATTCGGTCGACTTCTGATAGCCACGAATTTCACGCAAAGTTCCCGGTCGATAGCGATGTGGCTTCTTCACCTATCCTGCTGCTGGTGCGCTTATCCGAGCTGCTTTCATGTGCCTTACCACCGAAAGACTAACGAGCTCGAGTCCTCACGGTGCAAGAGTAGAGTAAGAAATGAACGAAATGGTAATGGTATTGTATTATAGAGACTTTAAACTTTTTCAGTTCATTCGTCTCTAGCCTTGAGAAAGGCCCTTTGAAAACACTACTCTATTTTACTCCAGCGCTACCACCTCCGCCCTCTTGCCTTGAGAAAGGCACTCGATCCCTCGCCGTCCAGCCCGTCCAGCAACGATGTTGTCCAGTCGGTGTCCACACAAAGAATGGAAATGAACGAAAGCAAGGGAAGTGTCATTTTATAAAACATAAAAGTATCGAATGTAAACCCCACCCTCTTTATTATATAAGCTTACTGTATACTTACGAATATAATAAGGGTGGGGTTTAGATTCTATATTTTTATGGTTTATAAAATGACGCTTCCTTTGCTTTCGTTCATTTCTTACTCTACTCTCGCACCGTGAGGACTCGTTTGTGTGGGACCAAGCACACAGCTCGTTAGTCTTTCGGTGGTAAGGCACCACGAAAGCAGCTCGGATAAGTGCACCAGCCGCGGGGAGTGTGACCACATCGCTATCGACCGGGAACTTTGCGTGAAATTCGTCGCTATCAGAAGTCGACCGAATTGCTGATCCGCCATCTACCTTTGCAGCATTTGATTCGTGGAATTGCTCAGGACTTCAAAACCGATTTGCGCTTCCAAAGTTCCGCGGTTATGATGCTGCAGGAGGCCTATTCGAAAATAACAATTTGTGTGCTGTCCATGCAAAACGCGTCACATCATGCCCAAGGACATCCAGCTGGCCCATCGTATCCGAGGAGAGCGTGCTATTAGCTTAGCATAAAATCAACGGCCCTTTTCAGGGTTCCAAATTTGATGGATAAGAGTTCAGAAAAGTTTTTTGCAGGCCGAACTGAAGAAGCATTTAACGAAAATCGTTGTGTCGATGATAATTCGATACCGATAAGTGCCATGGATATGGATTTGATAATGAAGAATATGAAATATATAACATGATGTAGTGAATATATCCCCATATCAAAGAAATCACTTTGATGAGACTGTTTGCCGTTTGTTGTTTTTAATTGTTGGGACGAGGGGATTATTTTTGCTTAGTAAATTCCAAGAAAAAATCCATCCCTTCTTTAAGCGTGATTCATTCTGCTTCGGATCATTTCATACAAAAGATAAAGTGTCCAAGAGTTATATGATTGCTATCTATTGACTTGAAAAATTGTTTCAATAGCTTAATAATAGCTTCGAAAACAGGTTATTGAAATCATTCGTATCCGTATGTAGCGCGCCCTCTTGGAAACCCATTAATCTTATTGGAATGTGAGATGGGGAAGCTCATACTCACGTTTATGCATTATGCTGTACTCTTCCAATTAATTTCGTTTTTGCAGGCCGAACTGAAAATTTTTCAGTCGAGTTAACTCTCTTTTACAGTAATGTTTTTGAATCCGGACGCTTTTTAATCCGGACACTTTGCATTACATTCAATATCATATCACAGCCATAACATTTTTTTCATGTTGAATTTATGCGATTAATAGTTACTAATATAGTTACTGATAGTTACTTGATAGTTACTAATCAATCGTATTAATTCAACATGCATAAAATGTTGTGGCTGCGGTATGATATTAAATGTAACGCAAAGTGTCCGGATTCAAATAAATTACTGTATACTTACTTCGATGTTATTCGTTTCTCTCTCAGGCTAAGCTACGAATATAATAAAGAGGGTGGGGTTTACATTTTATACTTTTATGGTTTAAAATATGATGCTTCCTTTGCTTTCGTTCATTCATTTCATTCTCTGCTGTTGTGTTGAGCAGTAACGACGTGTTTTAGCTCGCTCGTGTGTCTAGTAAAAAGAAAAAGAAAAAGAAAAGTAAAAGTGTTCCCTCGCGCTGGACGTCGACGTCCCCATGAATCAAGCCGCAGGCAAAACGCGCTCTGGCGCAAGTGGTAGCAGCAACGGGAAGCGCTCCCGGTCTACAAACGTCGCCGAACAATCGGGCGAATCCCCTGATCCGTCGGCTAAGAAGCTGCTGGCGAACAATCGATATGCTGTTCTCGAGAATGGTGACGAACCGAAATTAGGAAAAAAGGAGAAACTGCCGCCGATCTATGTGAAAGGCTTCCCGTAGGGGCTTCATGCTCGAATTGCCTTTTTCATCGAGAAGGGTTTGAGGTGCACCATCCGCCGTTGTGCGGAGGGCTTCAAGTTGATGGTTCCTGCCATGAGTCACTACAAGGCCGTGTTGGAGATACTGAAACAGCGGAACTGTGAGTATTTCTCTCACGACATCGAGGCTGAGAAGCCGTTCAAGGTGGTGCTCCGCGGTCTCCACGATATGGACGCTAACGAATTGTCGGCTGAAATCGAGAGAAACGGAATCAAGCCAGTTCAAATTTATAAAATGAAGCGGCACGACCAGACCCGGACGTATCGTGACCAACTTTATCTCGTCCATTTCGCCAAGAACTTGACATGCCTGAAGGACCTCCAGAATATCCGAGAGCTGTTCCATATCGCGGTTGTGTGGGATCGCTACAGACCGGTTCACAGAGACGTGACCCAATGCTCGAATTGTTTCATGTTTGGGCATGGTACACGAAACTGCCACATGGCATCCCGCTGCGTTAACTGCGGCAAAACCCACGACGCTGATGCATGTGAACATATGGAAGACGGTGTCCCTGTCTGCGCGAACTGCGGAGCTGGTCACAATCCCACCAGCAGTGCGTGTCCGAAGAGGGCAGAGTACATTGAGATCCGAAAGCGTGCCTCCGTCAATAAACAACCAGGACGAAAGCGCAACCCACGTCCACCAGCAGTCAACGATGTGCAATTTCCCGCGCTTCAACAACGCCGTGCAGCTCCAAATCTGTCCCCTCTTCCACTCAACAATCTACGAAATCGTGGTGAGCCCGCCGCCCCCATCGCAAGCAACCAAGTGATCCCTAGCGGCTCTTCAGTGCAGAATCGGCTCATGGACGCAGCGTCGCAGCAGAATCAAACCCCCCTCCCGGGTCTGTCGTACTCACGTGTAACATCCGGCACGACCGCCGAGGGCGCACCTTTGAATGATAAGGAGCTCGTTCTGCTAGTCTCCGAGGTCATTAGGATTCAACGCACATGCAAGACATTGAATGAACAGCTTGAGGCTGTTCTCGCCCTCATCTCCAAGTATGGACCGTAACATCTTACGAATAGCAAATTGGAACGCTTGCTCGCTCAAGAGTAAAGCCATTGAGCTCGTTGACTTTCTCAACGAGAACGAAATTGACGTAGCTATTATCACGGAAACACACCTCAAACCCGATATAAATGTCCTCCTTCCTGATTTCCGCCTCGTGAGGCTCGATAGAACCAGCTCTGTGGGTGGTGGCGTGGCCATCGCACTCAGAAGAAATATTTGCTGTCAGCTGCTTCCAAGCTTCGAGCTGAAGATCATCGAGGCCGTTGGGGTGGAAGTTTCAACCCCAGTCGGTCCCATTACTATAGTCGCAGCTTACTGCCCCAAACAAACAAACATACGGGACGGCTCGGCAGCATTTCTTCGAAACGACATCATTCAACTGACTCGGCG
Organism: Toxorhynchites rutilus septentrionalis; assembly: GCF_029784135.1. Classification (NCBI taxonomy): domain Eukaryota; kingdom Metazoa; phylum Arthropoda; class Insecta; order Diptera; family Culicidae; genus Toxorhynchites; species Toxorhynchites rutilus. Next base: position 92,515,159 of record NC_073744.1, read on the forward strand.
GCGGCAGCAGTTCATCATCGGTGGCGACCTAAATGCGAAGCATCAAGCGTGGGGCAACACCCGCTGTAACCGAAACGGTATGATCCTGCACGATGACTTCCAAGAAGCAGAGTACACCATTCTAAGCCCGGATGGTCCCACCCGTTTGAGCCGATCCGGTATCCACGCAACCATCGACATATTTATCTCAAACACGACAAATATCTCGGAGCCTGTCGTCTACCAAGAGCTCAGCTCTGATCACTATCCGGTGGCGATTGAAGTAGGGTCATCCGTCAACAGATTCCTGGCTTCGAGACGCAACTACCATCGCGTCGACTGGTCGCAGTTCCAGCAGTGCGTCGACATCGATATCGATTATGACATTGTACCTGAGTCAACCGACGACATCAACCGTTCCCTTCAGGCCATAGATGAGGCGATCTCCCGGGCCAGAGACCGACACGTTCCGGCTTCAAGAGTGGTGAGTAACTCCCTGAATCTAGACAGGTTAACTAAAAATCTAATTAGACTTCGCAACACTATCCGTCGCCAGTATCAACGGACTGGTCTCCTCCACCTGAAGGCTAATTGCAATCGTCTAAAGAAAATCATAAATGCCAGGATTGTGAATCTCAGGAATAAACAATTTTCAGATCATCTTCGCTCGCTCCCAGATTGTGCAAAACCGTTTTGGAAAACTGCCAAGCTCCTTAAAAATAAACCGCGACCCATTCCTCCACTCAAATCACCGGATTCGTTCCCGTCTCTGCTAATTACATCTGCCGAAAAAGCAAATGCGCTTGGTCAACACTTCGTGGATTCTCACAATCTTGGTCGCTCCATGGTGAGTCCCCACGAGCCTATCGTCGAGGAGGTTCTGGTTAGTGTCGCTGATACCCCCATCGTTCTACCCGAGGAATCGAAAATAACGGCTGATGAGGCGATAGCTGCGATCCGTAGTACAAGAAACATGAAGGCCGCCGGGTTTGACGGAGTGCTCAATCTCGAGTTAAAAAACTTGAGCGTTGGTTTCTTCGAGCACTTGGTATCGATTTTCAACAAGTGCTTGGAGCTTGGCTACTTCCCGTCTCGCTGGAAACTAGCCAAAATAATACCAATCCACAAGCCTGGTAAAGACCCTACCAGTGCCAAAAGCTATCGCCCCATCAGCCTCTTGTCGTCAATCTCAAAGCTGTTTGAAAAACTGGTTCTTAGTCGATTACTAGAGTTTGCAAATCAGAATAACATCTTCCTCCGTGAGCAGTTTGGGTTCAGGAAAGGTCACTCCACTATCAGCCAGCTTGCGCGTGTCACGAACATCATTAGGCGGAACAAGTCCATGTCCAAAACATCTGCCATGGCATTGTTGGACGTCGAAAAGGCGTTCGACAATGTCTGGCACAATGGTCTTGTGTTCAAGCTACGACGTTTCAACTTCCCGATCTTCCTTATCAAGTTCATCGGGAACTATCTCTCGGATAGGACTTTTCAGGTCTCTCTAAACAACACGCTCTCCGATATGTTCAGCGTCATAGCGGGAGTTCCGCAGGGTAGCCTCCTAGGTCCTATCCTGTTTAACATCTATACATCTGATGTTCCTCCCCTACCTGGTGATGGCGTGCTGTCGATGTTCGCTGATGACACCGCTATCATCTACAAGGGTCGAATGATACGTCCGTTAACTAGAAATTTGCAGAGAGGCCTGGATGTTCTTTCTGACTACCTAAAATCATGGAAGATATGCATCAACGCGGCGAAAACACAAGCCATAATATTTCCACACTCCAAATCACCACGACTTGTTCCGCCTAATGACGTGAAAGTCCACCTCAGCAGCACTCCCATAAATTGGTCGAATGATGTAGTCTACCTGGGCCTCACCCTGGACAGGAATTTGAACTTCGCTTCCCATGTGAACAAAACATCCACGAAGTGTTCCAAGCTTCTCAAGTCGCTTTACCCGCTCATCAATCGAAAGTCTACTTTAACGCGGAAAAATAAACTTGCGATATACAAGCAGATCGTTTTACCGGTGATTGAGTATGGTCTGCCAATCTGGGAGAGTTGCGCCAATAGCCACCACCGTAAATTTCAGGTCATCCAAAACAAGATCCTTCGAATGATCCTGGACAGTCCACCTAGGACACGAATTTCAGAGATCCACCGGTTGTCTGGTCTTCAGGTACTGGAAGAGCGAAAAAATATAATCCTGACTAGATTCAGGGAGTCTTGCCAGCGGTCCCCGCACGTATTCATTCGGGACCTAGTCCCATAGTTTTATTTATTTTGTAGTTAGGTAGGTTATCAAATTTTCCCAATTAAAAATTTTATATTTCCCTCCTTCCGGGTTCATATGTAAATTAGATTACAAACGATGCATTGTTATAAACATTCTTAAAAACAAAATTCAATCTGAACGAAGTTGCCGGGCCCACAAGGCTGATCAATTGACATGTAAACTAAAAATTGTACTAGATTTAAGAATACTTGAATAAATATCTTTTAGTAGCTTTCGTTCATTTCTTACTCTACTCTCGCACCGTGAGGACTCGTTTGTGTGGGACCAAGCACACAGCTCGTTAGTCTTTCGGTGGTAAGGCACCACGAAAGCAGCTCGGATAAGTGCACCAGCCGCGAAGAGTGTGACCACATCGCTATCGACCGGGAACTTTGCGTGAAATTCGTCGCTATCAGAAGTCGACCGAATTGCTGATACGCCATCTACCTTTGCAGCATTTGATTCGTGGAATTGCTCAGGACTTCAAAACCGATTTGTGCTTTCAAAGTTCCGCGGTTATGACGCTGCAGGAGGCCTATTCGAAGATACCAATCTGTGTGCTATCCATGCAAAACGCGTCACATCATGCCCAAGGACATCCAGCTGGCCCATCGTATCCATGGAGAGCGTGCTATATTAGCTTAGCATATAATCAACGGCCCTTTTCAGGGCTCCAAATTTGATGGATAAGAGTTCAGAAAAGTTTTTTGCAGGCCGAACTGAAATGAGCATTTAGCGAAAATCGTGGTGTCAATGATAATTCGATACCGATAGGAGCCATGGATATGGATTTGATAATGAAGAATATGAAATACATGACATTATGTAGTGAATATTTCCCCATATCGAAGAAATCACTTTGATGAAACTGCATTATAAAATCATTTGTGTACGAATGCCGCAATCGATAGGCGACTCTAATTTGCGCTGGGTTATTTCCTCGGAGGACTCGATTCCTCCTTTGAGCAATAATAATCTCTTTCTGGCAAAACGAAGTGGTATGAATCACATTATTCGAAAGATAAAATGAAGATGTTTTCTGCCAATTTTCTTCAACCTCCAAACATCTCTTTCTCCCGTTTGTCGTTTTTGCGTTCGCTAATCCTTTCTCACAACACACATTTCTCACTTGAGAAATTGTTGAGTAAACATCGTTTGCCAGTGCGCGTAGAGCGGGAATTCCTCAAGATTCATTGCACCTCTAATAAATTGCCGAAAGACGTGGTCTTACATTGATCACACTTGATCAAGGAAACCATTTGTCATGACAATTGTCATGCGTAAATGCGAAAACAGAATAGAAACATACGGTATGAGGCATGATGTCGACGCCAACCTCTCTCAGTTTCTATTCTGTTTTCGCATTTTCGCATGACAATTGTCATGACAAATGGTTTGCTTGCACTTGATTGAAAAATCCAAAACGAAATGTATTTGGTCGCAGCATTATATGAGTAGGAAGCAAATAATTACTCAAAAATTACATGATTTTGGCGATGTGAAAATTTTTCCGTTTTTCATGTTATGCATCCAACATTGGATACGAAAATTATCTACTGATGGGGAAAAATAATAGAAGCTTTCCTGTCAATTGCGATTGATTGAAAAATCACAAAACCAAATGTATTTGGTTGCAGTGTTGTATGGATAGAAAACATTAAAATAAACTCTTTCGCATGAATGTATTTTTCAATTCCCAGGGGAACTGGTAGATTATTTTTCAGCAACGATGATAGCAACGAGGATTCCGCGCGTGTATGTGTGTGTGTCGGCTGCTCCGATGTTTCAAGCGGAACCGTGGCATCACTCTCCTCCTGATAGATTCCCTTCTGGCCTAAGGTGTACAAACAGGCTCTTGGTAAAACCGTTCATCAGCGCTTTCATGATAAATGAAGTAACCTTCATCACAACAGCGACAACATGCTCCAGTCGCTGTTCAATTATAACTGAGTGGGTTTACGAGCGGCGCTCGCTTATATACCGATTGGTGATTTCAATAGCCTATTTTGAAAGCAATTTTAAGGCTATTGAAACAAGTTTTTGGATAAAAAAGTAACAAGTATATGACGCGTAGACATTTTATCTTTCGAATGAAGTGTTCATCATACCATTTCGTTCGGTTGTTTAAAAGCTATTAACGCTCAAAATCTCGGTTTCCGGCGTAACGCTTTCGTTTTCGAAACTTTGATTATACACCCCGGTATAGAAATGAAAGACGTAGTCCTACGTCAAAAAATGAACAAATGCCGTGTAAAGCCAATTCATTTATTGTGATTGATTGTTCTTCGTTACAAGTAAATTTAATGACGGACCTTTTACGTTTGGTATGATGACTAGAACAAAATATATGTACGGAAGAATTATCAAACGTTTGATGAACCAGCCTAAGGCTGGAAATGTTTCCAATAAAGACAAAAAAAAAAGACGGGTGGGTAATGTCGGGGACATAACCGGAGTGACGTAGGACTATACAAAGGGAAGGAAGGTATTGTATTATAGAGACTTTAAACTTTTGCAGTTCATTCGTCTCTAGCCTTGAGAAAGGCCCTTTGAAAACTCTACTCTACTTTACTCCAGCGCTACCACCTCCGCCCTCTTGCCTTGAGAAAGGCACTCGATCCCTCGCCGTCCAGCAACGATGTTGTCCAGTCGGTGTCCACACAAAGAATGGCGATACAAAGGGGACAGCTTTTGCTAAATATATATTTAAAATATATTGTTTTATTTCCTTCTCCTACGTGAATACCGATCTATCTACCTGAAAAATGGATTAGTTTACTGTTTACTCTTTATGAACATGTTGGCGGTTCTGAAAAGAACCTTTTGTGTTGTGTTTTTGCTTTTTTTTTACCAACTTTCTCAATTTTTTCTCACTATCTCATAGTTGATTCTTGATTTTTTTCTGAAGGCTTTGTACTTATTAAATGTTCAACGCCGGGCTTTTTTTGGCGTATGCACATATCGTACAATCAAAATGATGGCTGTGATAGGGAATGCATAGGTGGTCATCAGCTCATTCACTATCATATATTTCACTATTCAGCACATTACCGTACCTTAAACTGTGGTTTCGTGGACGAATGAATTGTAAGATTTTTATCTCCGCAAACAAAGTAAATACGAGGGTCACTATTTATATTTCGGGAATAGGAACAAAAACAAATAGTTAAGCTGCGAATATATTTTTATTGTTTTTCAAAGTACTCTCCACGATGATCGATACACTTTTGCATGCGCTTAAACCAATCTTATCTTCTTTGTTTTTAAGAGGCTTTAAACTTTGCAGTTCATTCGCCTCTAAGATTAAACCAATTTTCAAAGCATTTATTCCAATCGACACGAGCCTTTTTTTTTAGCGATTGTCAAATTATGTGGGATCCAACGTGAACATAATTTTCGCACAACTAAGTGTTCATGTAAAATCGCATATATGCTGGTGGAACTAATGCTTAGGGATGCCTCAATCTCACAATAGGTTACATGACGATCTTGCTTAATCATTTCGTGCACAGCATCGATGTTTTCTGGCAGTACAGTCGATTTTGGACGACCTTCACGAAACTCGTCGGACAGCGAACTACGACCACGATTGAATTCACTATACCAGCGATACACAGTGGTTTTTGATGGAGCTTCATCGCCAAAAGCCAAATTAAGTTGATTGACGCACTCTTGTTGTGATAATCCACGTCGAAAGTCGTAAAAAATCATCGCACAAAAATGTTCACGATTCAGTTCCATTTTTTTGCCGAGACCAAACTTTCAACTAAATATAAAATGAACAAATAGCGTCCGTATGACATAATGTTCTGAGTACGTATATCGTCAAAAATGTCAAACTTTACGATGGAACCGTCAGATGGACTCACATGACATCAGTGTTGCCAATTCCCGAAATATAAATAGTGACCCCCGTAGAAATGAAAAAGAACTGAGGTTTTGGAGACGAACTCTACGATCTGTCGAGAATTAAACGAGCTATAAGCGTTCTGAAAAACCAACAGTAAATTAACACAGGATTAAAGTCCTTTAAAATAAGAACAGAGCAGCAGGAAATACATAGCTCATCATGTTGCTCCTTAGTTATGTTTCTATACAATGCAGATGTAACGTCAGTCAATTTTCAACATCAGTTATCAACCAAAGAAAGCAGTTGTTGCTACCGAGAAAATTCGTCAATGCCATCCTGCATACAATGTGTTGTAATTTGAAGCCACTTTTAATTCGGAAACCATGCATGGGTTTGTGAAAACTGAATGATCAATCAGTTTATATTATATGTCATATTATGTCACTTTAGAATGCTTTGGTATTGTGAAAACTTTTAATAAGTCTTCTTTGAAAGGTTTAATGGCCCTGAAAAGCGCCGGTGTTTTACGGTGGCTGGTTTTGCCACCAAAGCAGTCTGTATAAACAATTTTTTTCCTTCTCCTACCTGCTGCCGTTTTGCGATTGCGTTTGCCACTCGCTGAAACTAGTTGTTGCCACCGAACCGAATGTGCTCTGTTCTGTAGACGGGTTTTCTTATTGTCGTGAGCAGCTTTGCAAGCCAACTCGAGCACTCCGGCGGCCGAAATTCTATAACCGCTATTAGGTATATTGTGATGTGAAACGATGCCATACAACCACACTGATTTACGTTTTGTACTTTAATCTAAAGAGTTTATTGTTCTGTTATTATTCGATATCCCCATCTTGTTCGTTCTAAACCTTCCTGTTTAGCGATTGCGTTTACCACTCGCCACATATTTCACAGTTGGAAAATTTCTTCCCATCCAGCTTGTGACATGTTGTACAGTAAATTACATTTAATGCGACGTGCCGAAGCACCGCTCAGTGTCGCATTGGAGGCGATTTTAACCTGTAATTGAATTTTGCATTTGCGATGACAGTGGTACAGTGTCGACTTTCAATGTGGGGTCATAATCTGGACCCTGCACTCTATGTTTACAAAAATGTCCAACTAAATATGTCGCATTACATGACCGTCCAATTAGCTAAATGTCGAATAAGTTTTCAATCTGGAAACAATTTAAGAATTGGTGAAAATTGAATAATCGGAAAAGTCCCCAACCATCAATAAGCTCAGAACAACTGCCAAATTCTCATACTCATCATATCCTGAAAAACAGGATTATGAAAAAATCAATTTGTGTTTTATTATTATTGTGGATATTGTTTTAGAAAGCATTGAACTGTATTTCGTAAACTCTTTTTTGAAAGGTTTAATGGCCCTGATAAGCGCCGTGTTTTATGGAATGGTTCCAATTTAGAAAACTTAGTACTCGTGGTTTTGAAAAAAAGCCATTTCGAACACCCTCGATGCCGCCTTGTTCTGGATTTGCCACCAAAGCAGTTTGTATAAACAACAAACTTTTTTTCTTCTGCGTCTGCCTGTTGAGGTCTTGATGTCCACCGAACCAAAGCGCGAGCAGTTTTGCCAGCCAACTCGATCACTTCGGCAGCCGAAACTCTATAACGGCTGCTAGGTGGACTGGTGCACTGATACTAACGCGCTCGGCCTAGCTACCCTTGCGGAGCAATTGGCGAATACACCTACGGGAAACTGCAGTCCAACACGGTTCGAGCGGGATTTTGCCTTTCCTTTCACTTTTTCTCCTTTGCCATGTCCAGACATGGCTGCTTGTGTTAGTTTGATGATGTGATGTGATGCGAAACGATGTGGTGTACGGTTTGAATGAGAATTATCGTTACAGAAGGAAGGAAGGAAGGTATTGTATTATAGAGACTTTAAACTTTTGCAGTTCATTCGTCTCTAGCCTTGAGAAAGGCCCTTTGAAAACTCTACTCTACTCTATTACTCTACTCCAGCGCTACCACCTCCGCCCTCTTGCCTTGAGAAAGGCACTCGATCCCTCGCCGTCCAGCTCGTCCAGCAACGATGTTGTCCAGTCGGTGTCCACACAAAGAATGATCGTTACGGCAGCGGAGCGGGGATTTTTAAGCTGACTGGCTGGCTCGAGAATTACGCATGTGTGTGACTGCGACCAATGTTTCGTTATTTTTTTTCTTTTTCCTTTCCAATCGTGCTTCATTGTATTTCGCTGCTGCTGTGGTTGCCCGTTTTGGTCGGTACGATTTGAGGAGCACAAAATGGACCAATCAAAAATGAGCACATAGTGCATTTGGACAATGCTTGATATTTCACAATTATTCAATTATTTATCTCAAGAAAAATGAAATGTTATTCGTTATGATAGATGCGTAGATATATTTCCTATCAATTGATGAAAAAACCTTTGCGATCTATTGAGAAATGCTCGAGTTATAAGCGTTCCAAATCTTGCATTTTTTCCTATTTGTTCAGTGCCTAGATTTCCATTTCACCCCCTATATCTTCCGGTTAGACGTAGTCCTACGTCAAAATTATCAAACGATTATTTTATTTTACATTTCCCTCTGAAGTTTACATCCCAAAAGTGTACATACTTCTCGAATCTCGAATTTGCTTGAAACTGGGAAGTTCATTCGCTTCTAGTGTCTGCACGATTTTCCCAGGTTCCTAAGTTTAGAAGATCATGTTAGTACAGACATATTCCACTCTGCACAAAGGCAAGCGAGGACAAAAGTACTCGCAGTTTGCATTTATTTGCAGAGCCGATTTCCCCAGAAACCTCGGTTTTGAAGTCTGTGTTAGGGAAACACATTTCAATCGTAACAAAAATACCCCCGATTTGCATGAATTCGCAATGCCGATTTCCCCACGCTCCATGGATTTGAAGTCTGTGTTAGGAACAAAAATACCCCCGACTTGCATGAATTTGAAATACCGATTTCTCCAGGCACCTTGGTTTATAAATCTCTATTAGGGAACACATTTCGGTTGGAACAAAAGCTACCCCTACTTTCGTGTGTTCTTCTTCTTCTTTTTGGCTTTAAGAGGGTTTAAACTTTTCAGTTCACTCGCCTCTAGGCTCTTTCGTGTGTTTGCAATGCCGATTCCGCTGTTTGGTTTTAAAGTCTGTGTTAGGGAACAGTCTGTGTTTCGATGAGAACAAAAGTCCCCCTACTTTCATGTATTTGCAATGCCGATTTCTCCAAGGCTGCTTGGTTTTGATGGCTGTGTTAGGGAAACCGTAAATCGGGCCAATCAAAATGATGCAGTTAGGGCGTTTAGATAACGCCTAATATTTTACAGTTATTCAATTGTTTATCTAATGAAAAACAACATTTTGTTAGTTGCGATAGATGCGTAGAAATATTCCCTATCAAGTGATGCAAACATCTCTCCTATCCAGTACGAAATGTTCGAGCTATAAGCATTCGAAATCTTTCATTTTTTCCTGCATGTTCTGTGTTTAGGTTTTCATTTTACCCTCCATATATTCCGGTTAGACGTAGTCCCACGTCAAAAAAAATGTAGAACAAGAATAACAAAAGAAATTTGCGACCGATGTGACTGTGCTGAATTTTGACGTAGGACTACGTCTAACCGGAAGATATAGGGGGTGAAATGGAAATCTAGGCACTGAACAAGTAGGAAAAAATGCAAGATTTGGAACGCTTATAACTCGAGCATTTCTCAATAGATCGCAAAGGTTTTTGCATCAATTGATAGGAAAAATATCTACGCATCTATCATAACGAATAACATTTCATTTTTCTTGAGATAAATAATTGAATAATTGTAAAATATCAAGCATTGTCAAAATGCAGTATGTGCCCATTTTTGATTGGTCCATTATGTGCTCCTCAAATCGTACCGACCAAAACGGGCAGCAGCGAAATAGAATGAAGCACGATTGGAAAGGAAAAAGAAAAAACAGGAAGTGGGTTATATGTATGGTTTAACCGCAAGGGTGACGTAGGACTATCGTTGATTTAGAGATCATTTGTTTGAAGTTGAATCTAAATCCATTCTGAATGAATGAATAAATGAATATTTGGGGGACTTCGAAAACGAGAGCGTTACGTTGGAGGCACAAGGTTTTATGCATCCAATATAGGATACGAAAAACCTTGTTCTGAAGAATAATCTTCAGAAGCTAACCTACTAACTGTACTTTATTGACAAATCACAAACCCAAATGTATTATATGGATATCTTATGGATAAAAAACATTAAAATAAACTCTTTCGCTTGAATGTAATTTTCAATTCCAAGGGGAACTGGCAGATTATTTTCCAGCAATGATTAGATATTTCCACATTTTCCTCGATACTGGAAGCCCACCAGTGGTTAATACTAACTCGATAACCACCTGTTAATAGTACTTGATTGAAAAATATTTGGGCACAGTGTTACATGGATAGAAAACATTCAAATAAACTCTTTCACATGAATGTATTTTTGAATTCCCAGAGGAACTGGCAGATTATTTTCCAGCAATGATTAGATCTTTCCGGAACTTTCTCGATGCTGAATGGCATCCAAACGGCAAGAATTCTGCGCTTGTATGTGTCGATCCTTCGCCGTCCACCTCCTCCAGCACGTTAGGCAACGATGTTGTCTTGTCGATGTCCTCACGAAAAATGAATGTGTCTCACCACCAGAATATCGCTTAAGTATGCTTTTTGTGTGTGATTGAATCGAGAGAAGGTGTGGTTTACGATGGCAATTTGGAAGGCAAACTAGAGGGGAATGAACTCTCTGAGCTCGGAACTTTCGGCGACTGAGCAATAATCGATTGCGGGCGCATACAATATTGGATACGGAAATATCCTACTGATGGGGAAGAATAATCTTCAGAAGATATCCTGTTAATTGCGATTGATTGAAAAATCACAAAAGACGGGTGGGTAATGTCGGGGACATAACCGGAGTGACGTAGGACTATACAAAGGAGACAGCTTTTTTTAAATATATATTTTAAATATATTGTTTTATTTTCTTCTCCTACGTGAACACCTACCTATCTACCTGAAAAATGGATTAGTTTACTTTTTACTCTTTATGAATATGTTGATGGTTCTGAAAAGAACCTTTGGTGTTGTGTTTTTTTTATCACTCGGTATTCCCATCTTGTTCGGTTAAACCTTCCTGTTTAGCTATTGCGTTTGCCACTCGCCACAGCTTTCACAGTTGGAAAATTTCTTCCCATCCAGCTTGTGACATGTTGTTCAGTAAATTACATTTAATGCGACGTGCCGGAGAAACACTTTGCCACTCACTGTTGCCTTGATGAGCGCCGAACCGAAGGTGCTCTGTTCTTGATGCGGGTTTTCTGATTGTCGTGAGCAGCTTTGCAAGCCAACTCGAGCACTCCGACGGCCGAAACTCTATAATCGCTGTTAGGTATACTGGTGCTCCGACACCAATCCGTTCGGCCTAGTTACCCTAGTTACTCTTTTTTGGAAGGTTTAATGGCCCTGAAAAGCGCCTTGTTTTATGGAATGGTTCCAATTTAGAAAACTTAGTACTCGTGGTTTTGAAAAAAACTATTTCGAACGCCCTCGATGCCGCCTTGTTCTGGATTGGCCACCAAATCAGTTTGTATAAAGAACAAACTTTTTTCTTCTGCTACCTGATGCCGTTTTGCGATTGCGTTTGCCACTCGCTGCAACTGCCTGTTGTCTTGATGTCCTCCGAATGCGGGTTTTCTTATCGTCGCGAGCAGCTTTACCAGCCAACTCGATCACTTCGGCGGCCGAAACTATATAACGCCGGCTAGGTGGACTGATGCACTGGTACTAACGCGCTCGGCCTAGCTACCCTTGCGGGAAACTCCAGATCAACACGGTTCAAGCGGGATTTTGCCATTCCCTTCACTTTTCCTCCTTTACCATGTCCAGACATGGCTGCTTGGGTTGGTTTGTTGATGTGTTGTGATGTGAACCGATGTGGTGTACGGTTTGAATGAGAATGATCGTTACGGAAGGAAGGAAGGTATTGTATTATAGAGACTTTAAACTTTTTCAGTTCATTCGTCTTTAGCCTTGAGAAAGGCCCTTTGAAAACCCTACTCCAGCGTTACCACCTCCACCCTCTTGCCTTGAGAAAAGCACTCGAAACTTCGCCGTCCAGCTCGTCCAGCAACGATGTTGTCCAGTCGGTGTCCACACAAAGAATGATCGTTACGGCAGCGGAGCGGGGATTTTTAAGCTGACTGGCTGGCTCGAGAATTACGCATGTGTGAGACTGCGACCAATGTTTCGTTCATTTTTTTCTTTTTCCTTTCCAATCGTGCTTCATTCTATTTCGCTGCTGCTCTGGTTGCCGGTTTTGGTCGGTACGATTTGAGGAGCACAAAATGGACCAATCAAAAATGAGCACATAGTGCATTTTGACAATGCTTGATATTTCACAATTATTCAATTATTTATCTCAAGAAAAATGAAATGTTATTCGTTATGATAGATGCGTAGATATATTTCCTATCAATTGATGCAAAAACCTTTGCGATCTATTGAGAAATGCTCGAGTTATAAGCGTTCCAAATCTTGCATTTTTTCCTACTTGTTCAGTGCCTAGATTTCCATTTCACCCCCTATATCTTCCGGTTAGACGTAGTCCTACGTCAAAACCAAATGTATTTGGTCACAGTGTTACATGGATAGAAAACATTAAAATAAACTCTTTCACATGAATGTATTTTTAAATTCCCAGAGGAACTGGCAGATGATTTTCAGTAACGATCAGATATTTCCACATTTTCCTCGATACTGGAAGCCCACCAGTGGATAATGCTAATTCAATAACCATCTGTTAATAGCACTTGCTTGAAACATATTTGGTCACAGTGTTACATGGATAGAAAACATTCAAATAAACTCTTTCACATGAATGTATTTTTAAATTCCAAGAGGAACTAGCAGATTATTTTCAGTAACGATTAGATATTTCCACATTTTCCTCGATACTGGAAGCCCACCAGTGGTTAATGCTAACTCGATAACCATCTGTTAGGCTAGGCGCAAATTGAGAAGCGTATAGCGCTCGTAAGCGAACGCGAGACTACCAACACGACTCATACGTGCCACAAACGTAGCGTGGTGGAGCGCATATTGAGTCGCAGTTTGGTGTAAATAACATGCCACTCGCATTCAATGACTGATTAACACAGAGTTGCGCAATATATTTATTTACTAACACAATCACCCGACCAGTACAGCCATACAGTGTTAAACCCACGGCGCTATATGATTGTTCACCAACACAACTACCACAACCGGCATGACCAGCACGAGCAACTGTGGTTCAGCCACAGCGTCGCGCGAGTCGTGTCTCACGAGCGCTCCACCATCTCGCGTCATCTGGCCAATTTGCGCCCTTCTATCTGTTTTTATTAGCCACAAAAACAGGCGCTATATCGCGCCAAGTTACTCGCGCTATATGCGTCTCAATTTGCGCCTTGCCTTAATTGCACTTGATTGAAACATATTTGGTCACAGTGTTACATGGATAGAAAACATTCAAATAAACTCTTTCACATGAATGTATTTTTAAATTCCCAGAGGAACTGGCAGATTATTTTCAGTAACGATTAGATATTTCCACATTTTCCTCGATACTGGAAGCCCACCAGTGGTTAATACTAACTCGATAACCACCTGTTAATAGTACATGATTGAAAAATATTTGGTCACAGTGTTACATGGATAGAAAACATTCAAATAAACTCTTTCACATGAATGTATTTTTAAATTCCCAGAGGAACTGGCAGATCATTTTCCAGCAATGATTAGATCTTTCCGGAACTTTCTCGATGCTGAATGGCATCCAAACTGCAAGAGTTCTGCGCGTGTATGTGTCGATCCTTCGCCGTCCACCTCCTCCAGCACGTTAGGCAACGATGTTGTCTTGTCGATGTCCTCACGAAAAATGAATGTGTCTCACCACCAGAATATCGCTTAAGTATGCTTTTTGTGTGTGATTGAATCGAGAGAAGGTGTGGTTTACGATGGCAATTTGGAAGGCAAACTAGAGGGGAATGAACTCTCTGAGCTCGGAACTTTTGGCGACTGAGCAATAATCGATTGCGGGCGCATACAATATTGGATACGGAAATATCCTACAGATGGGGAAGAATAATCTTCAGAAGCTATCCTGTTAATTGCGATTGATTGAAAAATCACAAAACCAAATTTTTTTTGGCCACAGTGTTACATGGATAGAAAACATTCAAATAAACTCTTTCACATGAATGTAATTTTAAATTCCCAGAGGAACTGGCAGATTATTTTCAGTAACGATTAGATATTTCCACATTTTCCTCGCTACTAGAAGCCCACCAGTGGTTAATACTAATTTGATAACCACCTGTTAATAGCACTTGATTGAAACATATTTGGTCACAGTGTTACATGGATAGAAAACATTCAAATAAACTCTTTCACATGAATGTATTTTTGAATTCCCAGAGGAACTGGCAGATTATTTTCCAGAAATGATTAGATCTTTCCGGAACTTTCTCAATGCTGAATGGCATCCAAACGGAAAGAATTCCGCGCGTGTATGTGTGTGTAGCTTCCCGGGGAACCGTTTGTGGCATCACTCTCCTCCTGATGGATTCCCTTCTGGCCTAGGGTGCACAAATAGGCTCTTGGTGACACCGTTCATCCGCGCTTTCATGATAAACGAAGAGCTTCACCACAACAGCGACAACATGCTCCAATCGATGTTCAATTAGAACTGAGTGGATTTCCGAGCGCCGCTCGCTTATATACCGATTGGTGATTTCAATAGCCTGTTTTGAAAGCAATTTTAAGACTATTGAAACAAGTTTTTGGATCAAAAAGTAACAAGTATAGAACGCGTAGATATTTTATCTTTCGAATGAAGTGTTTATCATACCATTTCGTTCAGTTGTTTAGGAGCTATTAACGCTCAAAATCTCGGTCTCCGGCGTAACGCTTTCGTTTTCGAAACTTTGATTTTACACCCCGGTATAGAATAGAAAGACGTAGTCCTACGTCAAAAATGAACGAAACATTGGTCGCAGTCACACACATGCGTAATTCTCGAGCCAGCCAGTCAGCTTAAAAATCCCCGCTCCGCTGCCGTAACGATCATTCTCATTCAAACCGTACACCACATCGGTTCGCATCACAACACATCAAAAAACCAACCCAAGCAGCCATGTCTGGACATGGTAAAGGAGGAAAAGTGAACGGAAAGGCAAAATCCCACTCGAACCGTGTTGATCTGGAGTTCCCCGCAAGGGTAGCTAGGCCGAGCGCGTTAGTACCAGTGCACCAGTCCACCTAGCCGGCGTTATATAGTTTCGGCCGCCGAAATGATCGAGTTGGCTGGTAAAGCTGCTCGCGACGATAATAAAAACCGCATTCAGAACAAAACACATAAAGACAACAACAGGCAGTTGCAGCGAGTGGCGAGTGACAAACGCAATCGCAAAACGGCATCAGGTAGCAGAAGAAAAAAGTTTGTTCTTTATACAAACTGCTTTGGTGGCAAATCCAGAACAAGGCGGCATCGAGGGCGTTCGAAATGGTTTTTTTCAAAACCACGAGTACTAAGTTTTCTAAATTGGAACCATTCCATAAAACAAGGCGCTTTTCAGGGCCATTAAACCTTCCAAAAAAGAGTTTAGAAAATACAGTTCAATGCTTTCTAAAACAATATTCAAAATAATAATAAAACACAAATTGATTTTTTCATAATTTGTTTGCCAGTTTGCCATTTGTTTTCAGAACCATCAACATATTCATAAAGAGTAAACAGTAAACTAATCCATTTTTCAGGTAGATAGGTAGGTATTCACGTAGGAGAAGAAAATAAAACAATATATTTAAAATATATATTTAACAAAAGCTGTCCCCTTTGTATAGTCCTACGTCACTCCGGTTATGTCCCCGACATTACCCACCCGTCTTTTTTTTATTACTTTCTTTTTTATTATTTCTTACGCTCGTAGCGAGTATCCAGTCGATTGTGTGGTGTCAATAGTTTATGACTAGCGGGATGCCGGTCGTTGCCTGTGTGGTAGTTTGTTGTGGCCTTGGCGGATTGCCGGCCTTGCTTAAATGCAGTGTGTTGTGGCCGTGGCGGGATGCCGGTCTTGCTTAAATGCAGTTTATTGTGGTCTTGCTTAAATGCAGTTTGTTGTGGCCTTGGCGGATTGCCGGCCTTGCTTAAATGCAGTTTATTGTGGCCTTGCTTAAATGCAGTTTATTGTGGCCTTGCTTAAATGCAGTTTGTTGTGGCCTTGGCGGATTGCCGGTCTTGCTTAAATGCAGTTTATTGTAGCCTTGCTTAAATGCAGTTTGTTGTGGCCTTGGCGGATTGCCGGCCTTGCTTAAATGCAGTTTGTTGTGGTCGTGGCGGGATGCCGGCCTTGCTTAAATGAAGTTTCTTGTGGCCTTGCTTAAATGCAGTTTACTATGGCCGTGGCAAATACACGGCCTTGCTTCAGTGCAGTGTTTGTGACCTTGGCGGGTTGAAAGTCAATTGCAGTGTTTCAGGGCGTTGCAAAAGTTTTTATCCATCTGTGCGTTGGTGGTTTCGTACGAACGAAAGCATGATGGGTGCATGCAATGTGGTAAGGAACGTAAGGCGGAGTCTCGTCGGCCTTCATAATGGGTGCAAGTGATGCAGTTACAGAGTGGATAGCAATAGCGCATGATGGGCGCAGTTGCTCCGTGTGAGTATATGAACGCCACAATGGATATCGGCTATAGCAAGGCGCACTTTACGAGGCATCTCTTCTGTGTGGAAAGCATTAAGCTGGTGATGAACATGCTATTCAGCATGGTGCCAGGCACTTAGGAAGCGATTGGGCTTTGAGAGTAAGATTTTTTTTGAAACAACCTGATATGATCTGATCTTTGTGATCTTTGTGGGTTACCAGTCGATGTTGTTATTCTAACGAGAGCGTGAGTTCTATTTTACGGGCTGTTCGGAGTATGCGTTTTTCGCGACAGTTTAGAATATCTGGAAGCAAAAGAGCCGGGCCTGTTAATGATAGAAGGGTGAGTGTTCCGCTCAGGCACTTATGGGAAACACTAGCAATTTCGAGTCTTCGAAATGACGGATTGATTACACAATGAGTTTATAATATATCTTCTTGGCTGGTTACTGGTTCTATGGTGGAATTAGGATGATGAACTGATAAAAAGAAGAATTCAGTATGTTTTTGGTTTTCATACAATTTTTATTAACAAGATGTTGAATCCAATGGTGGTTACACATGGAGTGAACGATACGGAATGAAATGGGATGATGTGAAGAATAATGTGTTACATACTCAAACGTTTTTGGAAGGTTTTTCTTCTCTATGCCTTTCCATTTCATCTTACGGTGGTGATGTCGAACGGACGAAAAAAAAAAAAATAAAAAACATTGTTCAAGTTTTGGAAAGCAAAACAGGTTGAGGTGCGAATAACGTGAAGCGATGAACAATTGTGCACTATACATGTAGCTTTATCTTAACGTTTCCAGATGCAATTTGGATTCTGTGATGATGGTATTAGATACAAACTGATTGAAGTGTATTCGTGTTGTTATACCTACTTAAATTAACGCTTATCACCTTTTTGGACCGGTTAGCGTATTTGCGGTTCATCGTTCCCGTTGATTTAATAGTTATGACGTTTTGTCGAACAAAAATGCCTTCATAACCGAAAAAAACCCTTACTAAATAAAACAGTAAACATGTGATCTCGATTGTAATGCTCGGGTAAAAAAAAAAATTAAAAAAATATATATTTGATTGTTGTTCATCACGATTTAATTCGAGATCGGAACAACGGATTTGAACAGTTCTAATCAGGATTGATGCGTCTTGGTCTGCGTCAGGGTTATATGCAAAAAAAAAATCCCTACCATTCCTCCAGTGGAAATTGAAGACGGTTAGATCAGGAATCGAGATCGAATTGTGAAAGGGGAGGGTAGAGCTTGCAGACATCAGAAGACATAGACAATACCAAGTGGAATACAAGTTGGTGTTGAGGTTTTAGTCGAATGAAAAAGAGAAACAAAGTAAGTGCTCATTATTCACACAAATTTGAAGTAAGTCAGATAATCAGAGCAAATGTTACATTGAAATCATTATCTAGCGGAATGCAAATTAGAAGAAATGCATTTAGAAGACATTGTTCCAAGTTACTGTAAATTGGATTTTTTGTCCAGTATCGTCAATAGAAAAAAGACGGGTGGGTAATGTCGGGGACATAACCGGAGTGACGTAGGACTATACAAAGGGAAGGAAGGTATTGTATTATAGAGACTTTAAACTTTTGCAGTTCATTCGTCTCTAGCCTTGAGAAAGGCCCTTTGAAAACTCTACTCTACTTTACTCCAGCGCTACCACCTCCGCCCTCTTGCCTTGAGAAAGGCACTCGATCCCTCGCCGTCCAGCAACGATGTTGTCCAGTCGGTGTCCACACAAAGAATGGCGATACAAAGGGGACAGCTTTTGCTAAATATATATTTAAAATATATTGTTTTATTTCCTTCTCCTACGTGAATACCGATCTATCTACCTGAAAAATGGATTAGTTTACTGTTTACTCTTTATGAACATGTTGGCGGTTCTGAAAAGAACCTTTTGTGTTGTGTTTTTGCTTTTTTTTACCAACTTTCTCAATTTTTTCTCACTATCTCATAGTTGATTCTTGATTTTTTTCTGAAGGCTTTGTACTTATTAAATGTTCAACGCCGGGCTTTTTTTGGCGTATGCACATATCGTACAATCAAAATGATGGCTGTGATAGGGAATGCATAGGTGGTCATCAGCTCATTCACTATCATATATTTCACTATTCAGCACATTACCGTACCTTAAACTGTGGTTTCGTAGACGAATGAATTGTAAGATTTGTATCTCCGCAAACAAAGTAAATACGAGGGTCACTATTTATATTACGGGAATAGGAACAAAAACAAATAGTTAAGCTGCGAATATATTTTTATTGTTTTTCAAAGTACTCTCCACGATGATCGATACACTTTTGCATACGCTTAAACCAATCTTATCTTCTTTGTTTTGACGTAGGACTACGTCTTTCATTTCTATACCGGGGTGTAAAACCAAAGTTTCGAGAACGAAAGCGTTACGCTGGAGACCGAGATTTTGAGCGTTAATAGCTCTTAACCAACTGAACGAAATGGTATGATAAACACTTCATTTGAAAGATAAAATGTCTACGCGTCATATACTTGTTACTTTTTCATCCAAAAACTTGTTTCAATAGTCTTAAAATTGCTTTCAAAACAGGCTATTGAAATCAAAAATCGGTATATAAGCGAGCGCCGCTCGTAAACCCACTCAGTTATGATTGAACAGCGATTGGAGCATGTTGTCGCTGTTGTTGTGAAGCTAATTTCGTTTATCATGAATGCGCTGATGAACGGTGTCACCAAGAGCCTGTTTGTGCACCTAAGGCCAAAAGGAAATCCATCAGGAGGAGAGTGATGCCACGGTTCCGCTTGAAACATCGGAGCAGCCGCCACACACACACACACACATACACGCGCGGAATTCTCGTTGCTATCATCGTTGCTGAAAAATAATCTGCCAGTTCCTCTGGGCATTGAAAAATACATTCATGCGAAATAGTTTATTTTAATGTTTTCTATCCATATAACACTGCAACCAAATACATTTGGTTTTGTTATTTTTCAATCAATCGCAATTAACAGGAAAGCTTCTGAATATTTTTTTCCCCATCAGTGGAAATTTTCGTATCCAATATTGGATGCATAACATGAAAAACGGAAAATGTTTCACATCGCGAAAATCAAGTCATTTTCGAGCGATTATTTGCTTTCTACTCATATAATGCTTCGACCAAATACATTTCGTTTTGGATTTTTTCAACCACGTCTTTCGGCAATTTATTAGAGGTGCAATGAATCTTTAGGAATTCCCGCTCTACGCGCACTGGCAAACAATGTTTACTCAACAATTTCTCAAACTAGAAATGGGTGTTGTGAGAGAGGATTAGCGAACGCGAAAACAACAAACGGGAGAAAGATACGTTTGGAGGTTGAAGGAAATTGGCAGAAAACTTCTTCATTCTATCATTCAAATAATGTGATTCATACCACATTTGTGCTCCCGTGGCCGAGTGGTTAGCGTCAAACCTAACATGCCGGGGGTTCGGGTTCGATTCCCGTTCTGGTCGGGGAAATTTTTCTTCAAAGAAATTTCCTCTGACTTGCACTGTGGTCAGGCGTATTCTAGAGCTTGCCACTCAGAATGCATTCAAGGCGTGTTATTTGGCATAGAAATCTCAACTAAGTACTAATGAAAATGACGCAAGTAATACTACGTTGAGACGGCAGAGTTCCTCTAGGAACGTTAGTGCCATATAAGAAGAAGAAGATTCATACCACATCGTTTTGCCAGAAAGAGATTATTAATGCTCAAAGGAGGAATCGAGTCCTCCGAGGAAATTACCCAGCGCAAATTAGAGTCGACTATCGATTGCGGCATTCGTACACAAATAATTTTATAATGCAGTTTCACCAAAGTGATTTCTTCGGATATATTCACTACATCATGTCATGTATTTCATATTCTTCATAAGGAAATCCATATCCATGGCACCTATCGGTAACGAATTATTATCGAAACCACGATTTTCGCTAAATGCTCCTTTCAGTTCGGCCTGTAAAAAACTTTTCTGTACTCTAATCCATCAAATTTGGAGCCCTGAAAAGGGCCGTTGATTATATGCTAAGCTAATATAGCACGCTCTCCTCGGATACGATGGGCCAGCTGGATGTCCTTGGGCATGATGTGACGCGTTTTGCATGGATAGCACACAAAATGGTATCTTCGAATAAGCCTCCTGCAGCGTCATAACCGCGGAACTTTGGAAGCGCAAGTCGGTTTTGAAGTCCTGAGCAATTCCACGAACCAATAGCTGCAAAGGTAGCTTGCGGATCAGGTCGATATCTGATAGCGACGAATTTCATGCGAAGTTCCCGGTCGATAGCGATGTGGCTTCTCCACCTATCCTGCTACTGGTGCGCTTATCCGAGCTGACTTCGTGTGCCTTACCACCGAATGACTAACGAGCTGTCTGCGAAAGACTTACAGCTCGTTAGTCTTTCGGTGGTAAGGCACCACGAAAGCAGCTCGGATAAGCGCATCAGCCGCAGGAAGCGTGAAGAAGCCACATCGCTATCGACCGGGAACTTCGCATGAAATTCGTCGCTATCAGAAGTCGACCGAATTGCTGATCCGCAAGCTACCTTTGCAGCATTTGGTTCGTGGAATTGCTCAGGACTTCAAAACCGACTTGCGCTTCCAAAGTTCTGCGGTTATGACGCTGCAGGAGGCTTATTAGAAGATACCAATTTGTGTGCTATCCATGCAAAACGCGTCACATCATGCCCAAGGACATCCAGCTGGCCCATCGTATCCGAGGAGAGCGTGCTATATTAGCTTAGCATATAATCAACAGCCCTTTTCAGGGCTCCAAATTTGATGGATTAGAGTTCAGAAAAGTTTTTTACAGGCCGAACTGAAAGGAGCATTTAGCGAAAATCGTGGTGTCGATGATAATTCGATACCGATAGGTGCCATGGATATGGATTTCATAATGAAAAATATGAAATACATGACATGATGTAGTGAATATATCCCCATATCGAAGAAATCACTTTGATGAAACTGTTTACCGTTTGTCGTTTTTAATTGTTGGGAAAGGGCATTATTTCTGCTGACTAAATTCCAAGAAAAAATCCATTCCTTCTTTATGCGTGATTCATTCTGCTTCGGATCAACGGAACAGTATGATATTCATTTCATACAAAAGATAAAATGTCCAAGAGTTATATGATTGCTATTTATTGAGTCGAAAAATAGTTTCAATAGCTTAATGATAGCTTCGGAAACAGGATATTGAAATCATTCGTATCCGTATGTTAGCGCGCCCACTTGGAAACCCATTAATCTTATTGGAATGTGAGATGGGGAAGCTCATACTTACGTCTATGCATTATGCTGTACACTACAGACTTTTTTTTCTCCGTACTGATTAAGAAGCCGACCGAACTATCGGTCGACAAGTCAGTCTGCAGTCGGCGGGGGCTCTTAATTTCGTTTTTGCAGGCCGAACCGAAAAAATTTCAGTCGAGTTAACTCTTTTTTACAGTAATGCTTTTGAATCCGGACACTTTGCATTACATTCAATATCATACCACAGCCATAACATTTTTTTCATGTTGAATTTATGCGATTAATAGTTGCTAATATAGTTACTGATAGTTTCTTGATAGTTACTTATCAATCGCATTAATTCAACATGCAGAAAATGTTGTGGCTGCGGTATGGTATTAAATGTAACGACCGGAGCACCGCTCAGTGTCGCATTGGAGGCGATTTTAACCTGTAATTGAATTTTGAATTTGCGATGACAGTGGTACAGTGTCGACTTTCAATGTGGGGTCATAATTTGGACCCTGCACTCTATGTTTACAAAAATGTCCAACTAAATATGTCGCATTACATGACCGTCCAATTAGCTAAATGTCGAATAAGTTTTCAATCTGGAAACAATTTAAGAATTGGTGAAAATTGAATAATCGGAAAAGTCCCCAACCATCAATAAGCTCAGAACAACTGCCAAATTCTCATACTCATCATATCTTGAAAAACAGGATTATGAAAAAATCAATTTGTGTTTTATTATTATTGTGGATATTGTTTTAGAAAGCATTGAACTGTATTTCGTAAACTCTTTTTTGAAAGGTTTAATGGCCCTGATAAGCGCCGTGTTTTATGGAATGGTTCCAATTTAGAAAACTTAGTACTCGTGGTTTTGAAAAAAAGCCATTTCGAACACCCTCGATGCCGCCTTGTTCTGGATTTGCCACCAAAGCAGTTTGTATAAACAACAAACTTTTTTTCTTCTGCGTCTGCCTGTTGAGGTCTTGATGTCCACCGAACCAAAGCGCGAGCAGTTTTGCCAGCCAACTCGATCACTTCGGCAGCCGAAACTCTATAACGGCTGCTAGGTGGACTGGTGCACTGATACTAACGCGCTCGGCCTAGCTACCCTTGCGGAGCAATTGGCGAATACACCTACGGGAAACTGCAGTCCAACACGGTTCGAGCGGGATTTTGCCTTTCCTTTCACTTTTTCTCCTTTGCCATGTCCAGACATGGCTGCTTGTGTTAGTTTGATGATGTGATGTGATGCGAAACGATGTGGTGTACGGTTTGAATGAGAATTATCGTTACAGAAGGAAGGAAGGAAGGTATTGTATTATAGAGACTTTAAACTTTTGCAGTTCATTCGTCTCTAGCCTTGAGAAAGGCCCTTTGAAAACTCTACTCTACTCTATTACTCTACTCCAGCGCTACCACCTCCGCCCTCTTGCCTTGAGAAAGGCACTCGATCCCTCGCCGTCCAGCTCGTCCAGCAACGATGTTGTCCAGTCGGTGTCCACACAAAGAATGATCGTTACGGCAGCGGAGCGGGGATTTTTAAGCTGACTGGCTGGCTCGAGAATTACGCATGTGTGAGACTGCGACCAATGTTTCGTTCATTTTTTTCTTTTTCCTTTCCAATCGTGCTTCATTGTATTTCGCTGCTGCTGTGGTTGCCCGTTTTGGTCGGTACGATTTGAGGAGCACAAAATGGACCAATCAAAAATGGGCACATAGTGCATTTGGACAATGCTTGATATTTCACAATTATTCAATT
The DNA here is from genome assembly GCF_029784135.1 of Toxorhynchites rutilus septentrionalis. Classification (NCBI taxonomy): domain Eukaryota; kingdom Metazoa; phylum Arthropoda; class Insecta; order Diptera; family Culicidae; genus Toxorhynchites; species Toxorhynchites rutilus. Next base: position 92,538,998 of record NC_073744.1, read on the forward strand.
ATTTATCTCAAGAAAAATGAAATGTTATTCGTTATGATAGATGCGTAGATATATTTCCTATCAATTGATGAAAAAACCTTTGCGGTCTATTGAGAAATGCTCGAGTTATAAGCGTTCCAAATCTTGCATTTTTTCCTACTTGTTCAGTGCCTAGATTTCCATTTCACCCCCTATATCATCCGGTTAGACGTAGTCCTACGTCAAAAGAAGATCATCGTATTAATAATGACATGAACTGTAACGAAAGATCCGTAAGGGATAGAAGTGCTAGATCGAAATTTCACATGTTCCCTATTAAAAAGCGTTCTATTTAATGCTGATGTATTGATTAGTATTCGTGGTCTACTGTTTAAAGAAAGGGTGGGATGTAGGGTTTATTATTATATAAATACTTTTATAGCTACACAATTTCTATCAATCTTAATAGATGCGCATATTCACACCTGCGAGTATTGATCCTTGGTTGCACGGACTGTTGGTGACTTGACAGATGCAGAGGGAGAACGGAATAAACAGAGCAGCTCATTGATGGTGAGAATTGGGAAGTGATTGAGAATTAAGGCTGATTTAGACGATGCCAGTCAGCGCTCTAGTTGAAGTATCCAGTGAACAGAGAACAGACACTCTGTTCAAATTATTTGTACCAGTATCGAACAAGTAATTGGCCTCTAACTGGAACAGAGTGTCTGTTCTCTATTCACTGGATACTTCAACTAGAGCGCTGACTGGCATCGTCTAAATCGGCCTTTAGTGGCGATAAACACTATATATATATATATATATATAATATATATATATATATATATATATATATATATATATATATATATATATATATAGTGTTTATCGCCACTAAAGGCCGATTTAGACGATGCCAGTCAGCGCTCTAGTTGAAGTATCCAGTGAATAGAGAACAGACACTCTGTTCCAGTTAGAGGCCAATTACTTGTTCGATACTGGTACAAATAATTTGAACAGAGTGTCTGTTCTCTGTTCACTGGATACTTCAACTAGAGCGCTGACTGGCATCGTCTAAATCAGCCTTAATTCTCAATCACTTCCCAATTCTCACCATCAATGAGCTGCTCTGTTTATTCCGTTCTCCCTCTGCATCTGTCAAGTCAACAACAGTCCGTGAACCAAGGATCAATACTCGCAGGTGTGAATATGCGCATCTATTAAGATTGATAGAAATTGTGTAGCTATAAAAGTATTTATATAATAATAAACCCTACATCCCACCCTTTCTTTAAACAGTAGACCACGAATACTAATCAATACATCAGCATTAAATAGAACGCTTTTTAATAGGGAACATGTGAAATTTCGATCTAGCACTTCTATCCCTTACGGATCTTTCGTTACAGTTCATGTCATTATTAATACGATGATCTTCTTTTGACGTAGGACTACGTCTAACCGGATGATATAGGGGGTGAAATGGAAATCTAGGCACTGAACAAGTAGGAAAAAATGCAAGATTTGGAACGCTTATAACTCGAGCATTTCTCAATAGACCGCAAAGGTTTTTTCATCAATTGATAGGAAATATATCTACGCATCTATCATAACGAATAACATTTCATTTTTCTTGAGATAAATAATTGAATAATTGTGAAATATCAAGCATTGTCCAAATGCACTATGTGCCCATTTTTGATTGGTCCATTTTGTGCTCCTCAAATCGTACCGACCAAAACGGGCAACCACAGCAGCAGCGAAATACAATGAAGCACGATTGGAAAGGAAAAAGAAAAAAATGAACGAAACATTGGTCGCAGTCTCACACATGCGTAATTCTCGAGCCAGCCAGTCAGCTTAAAAATCCCCGCTCCGCTGCCGTAACGATCATTCTTTGTGTGGACACCGACTGGACAACATCGTTGCTGGACGAGCTGGACGGCGAGGGATCGAGTGCCTTTCTCAAGGCAAGAGGGCGGAGGTGGTAGCGCTGGAGTAGAGTAATAGAGTAGAGTAGAGTTTTCAAAGGGCCTTTCTCAAGGCTAGAGACGAATGAACTGCAAAAGTTTAAAGTCTCTATAATACAATACCTTCCTTCCTTCCTTCTGTAACGATAATTCTCATTCAAACCGTACACCACATCGTTTCGCATCACATCACATCATCAAACTAACACAAGCAGCCATGTCTGGACATGGCAAAGGAGAAAAAGTGAAAGGAAAGGCAAAATCCCGCTCGAACCGTGTTGGACTGCAGTTTCCCGTAGGTGTATTCGCCAATTGCTCCGCAAGGGTAGCTAGGCCGAGCGCGTTAGTATCAGTGCACCAGTCCACCTAGCAGCCGTTATAGAGTTTCGGCTGCCGAAGTGATCGAGTTGGCTGGCAAAACTGCTCGCGCTTTGGTTCGGTGGACATCAAGACCTCAACAGGCAGACGCAGAAGAAAAAAAGTTTGTTGTTTATACAAACTGCTTTGGTGGCAAATCCAGAACAAGGCGGCATCGAGGGTGTTCGAAATGGCTTTTTTTCAAAACCACGAGTACTAAGTTTTCTAAATTGGAACCATTCCATAAAACACGGCGCTTATCAGGGCCATTAAACCTTTCAAAAAAGAGTTTACGAAATACAGTTCAATGCTTTCTAAAACAATATCCACAATAATAATAAAACACAAATTGATTTTTTCATAATCCTGTTTTTCAAGATATGATGAGTATGAGAATTTGGCAGTTGTTCTGAGCTTATTGATGGTTGGGGACTTTTCCGATTATTCAATTTTCACCAATTCTTAAATTGTTTCCAGATTGAAAACTTATTCGACATTTAGCTAATTGGACGGTCATGTAATGCGACATATTTAGTTGGACATTTTTGTAAACATAGAGTGCAGGGTCCAAATTATGACCCCACATTGAAAGTCGACACTGTACCACTGTCATCGCAAATTCAAAATTCAATTACAGGTTAAAATCGCCTCCAATGCGACACTGAGCGGTGCTTCGGTCGTTACATTTAATACCATACCGCAGCCACAACATTTTCTGCATGTTGAATTAATGCGATTGATAAGTAACTATCAAGAAACTATCAGTAACTATATTAGCAACTATTAATCGCATAAATTCAACATGAAAAAAATGTTATGGCTGTGGTATGATATTGAATGTAATGCAAAGTGTCCGGATTCAAAAGCATTACTGTAAAAAAGAGTTAACTCGACTGAAATTTTTTCGGTTCGGCCTGCAAAAACGAAATTAAGAGCCCCCGCCGACTGCAGACTGACTTGTCGACCGATAGTTCGGTCGGCTTCTTAATCAGTACGGAGAAAAAAAGTCTGTAGTGTACAGCATAATGCATAGACGTAAGTATGAGCTTCCCCATCTCACATTCCAATAAGATTAATGGGTTTCCAAGTGGGCGCGCTAACATACGGATACGAATGATTTCAATAACCTGTTTCCGAAGCTATCATTAAGCTATTGAAACTATTTTTCGACTCAATAAATAGCAATCATATAACTCTTGGACATTTTATCTTTTGTATGAAATGAATATCATACTGTTCCGTTGATCCGAAGCAGAATGAATCACGCATAAAGAAGGAATGGATTTTTTCTTGGAATTTAGTCAGCAGAAATAATGCCCTTTCCCAACAATTAAAAACGACAAACGGTAAACAGTTTCATCAAAGTGATTTCTTCGATATGGGGATATATTCACTACATCATGTCATGTATTTCATATTTTTCATTATGAAATCCATATCCATGGCACCTATCGGTATCGAATTATCATCGACACCACGATTTTCGCTAAATGCTCCTTTCAGTTCGGCCTGTAAAAAACTTTTCTGAACTCTAATCCATCAAATTTGGAGCCCTGAAAAGGGCTGTTGATTATATGCTAAGCTAATATAGCACGCTCTCCTCGGATACGATGGGCCAGCTGGATGTCCTTGGGCATGATGTGACGCGTTTTGCATGGATAGCACACAAATTGGTATCTTCTAATAAGCCTCCTGCAGCGTCATAACCGCAGAACTTTGGAAGCGCAAGTCGGTTTTGAAGTCCTGAGCAATTCCACGAACCAAATGCTGCAAAGGTAGCTTGCGGATCAGCAATTCGGTCGACTTCTGATAGCTACACAATTTCTATCAATCTTAATAGATGCGCATATTCACACCTGCGAGTATTGATCCTTGGTTGCACGGACTGTTGGTGACTTGACAGATGCAGAGGGAGAACGGAATAAACAGAGCAGCTCATTGATGGTGAGAATTGGGAAGTGATTGAGAATTAAGGCTGATTTAGACGATGCCAGTCAGCGCTCTAGTTGAAGTATCCAGTGAACAGAGAACAGACACTCTGTTCAAATTATTTGTACCAGTATCGAACAAGTAATTGGCCTCTAACTGGAACAGAGTGTCTGTTCTCTATTCACTGGATACTTCAACTAGAGCGCTGACTGGCATCGTCTAAATCGGCCTTTAGTGGCGATAAACACTATATATATATATATATATATATATATATATATATATATATATATATATATATATATATATATATATATATATATATATATATATATATATATATATATATAAGTTATCACCAGACCCACGAAGCTATGATTCGCTAGCAAATAAACAAAACACCCCCGGCAATCATCACGCGAGCAGCGTGCAGAATCCCAGAGCACATTTTCTGCTGACTCAGATCAGCGCATATATTCTTCGAATCAGAGACGATAGCTTTAAGTATACAAATCAAAAATGTAAACTAAATCGAGAAGAATAAAGATCATTTTTATCGAGAACTCCGAGTAGAGCGGTTGGTTTTTTTAAAAAAGCCGAAATACCGCAAGGAATCATAATTGGCGCCCGAAGTCGGGACCCTTAGCAACTGATAAGTAATTACGAAGACATCTTTAGCTGCCTCCCGCTGGGAGAATTCAACATCCGGACCCAGAGCCATCTTCAATCAAGTTGAGGATTTGCGTTGTTGGAGCGCGACAAGGTGCGCTAAGGAGGAATCCCACAACCCGTAGCAAACAAGGACTATCTGGACCTAGGCGATTGTCCCGCGGCACGAGACGATGTGCATCCAATTAATATTATTGTGAGTATAATATTAACCCCCGAGAAAGAAATTAGTTTTAAGCTAAAATAACAATTTTAAACGCGATCACGCCTACTAACAACACAGTGGTAAGCCCGGACCCACCGTAAGCGAGCCACTAAAATATCACAAAGTGTTTTTTTTTTTTTTAATTCGTTTATTTTTACAGGCTCAGTTACTTAAGTTTAAAGGAGCCGAATTCTTAAATATAATTTTAAAACTATATATATAAACAATTTTCTTACATCTATGGTTAGTAAGGTGGAAAACCGATTACTCGCGGTGTACTCGAGTTTAGGAGGGTGACATATTTTTAGGAGAAGGATGGGATATAAGGAAATTGTAACAATGTTGATGAACACTCAATTTATAAATCTCTTCGTATATCTATAGTGTATTTACATTTCAACTTATTCTACTATTTATAGCAAAGGGACGAATTACCCGCAAAGGAAGGAAAGGAGGGTATAAGGATGTAGGGGCAATCACACACGAAGATCTATAGCTTTAAGGAAAACATATATATGGGACATGTAATCAAGGTCTAACCGAGCCAACACATCTCTCACCGGCACATTGGGCTGTCTTCCTCGGGCCCGAAGGGAGTTCTTTAAATTCGATCTGGCGACCAGATACACCTCGCACGACCAAACAATGTGCTCGATGTCGTGATAACCTTGGCCACAAACGCAGAGATTGCTGCTGGCAAGATTGAAACGGAAGAGTAGTGCATCTAACGAACAGTGATTGGACATGAGTCGGGAGAAGGTGCGAATAAAGTCCCGACTCAAGTCCAGACTTTTGAACCACGGTTTGAGGCTAACCTTAGGGATAATCGAGTGAAACCACCGGCCCAATTCGTCTTCATTCCACTTGCGTTGCCAGTTAGCGATGGTATTTTTGCGGACTAAAGAATAAAATTCATTGAAGGCGATTTGACGCTGATAAATATCTCCTTCAATTGCACCTACCTTTGCTAATGAGTCAGCCCTCTCATTACCCGGAATGGAGCAATGTGAAGGGACCCAGATAAAGGTAATGACATAACAGCGTCTGGATAAAGCACTCAAAATTTCTCGTATTCTCTCAAGGAAGTACGGCGAGTGCTTTTCCGGCCTCACTGAACGGATAGCTTCGACAGAGCTAAGACTATCCGTTACAATGTAATAGTGTTCAACAGGTCGTGAGGCGACGCTGTCCAGCGCCCAATGAATTGCTGCCAATTCAGCAATATACACTGAGCAAGGATTCTGAAGACTGTGTGAGGTGCTAAAAAATTCGTTGAACACTCCAAATCCTGTGGACTCGTTTATAGTGGACCCATCAGTAAAGTACATATTATCACAATTGATACCCCCATACTTTTCATCGAAGATCGTTGGAGCGATCCTCGATCGTTGGTAATCTGAATATCCATGGATATCTTGCTTCATGGACAGATCAAAATGCACAGAGGAATTGATGTAGTCAGGGAAACAAACACGGTTGGGAATATACGAAGAAGGATCAACCTGCATGGAGATGAATTCATGATATGAACTCATGAATCCGGAGTGAAAATTTAGCTCGATCAGCTGCTCAAAATTTCCGATCACCAATGGGTTCATGACCTTACACCGGATGAAGAACCGAAGAGATAATAAATTGAAGCGATCTTTTAGTGGGAGTAGACCTGCCAAAACCTCGAGACTCATGGTATGCGTTGAGGGCATACATCCCAACGCGATACGGAGACAAAGATACTGAATTCGCTCGAGTTTAATGAGGTGTGTTTTGGCAGCTGATTGAAAACAGAAACTGCCATACTCCATCACTGAGAGAATAGTTGTTCGATACAACATTATAAGATCTTCTGGGTGGGCTCCCCACCAGGTGCCGGTAATTGTACGGAGAAAGTTTATTCTTTGTTGGCATTTTTTACTCAGATACCTAATATGGGCCCCCCAAGTACATTTGGAGTCGAACCAGACCCTAAGATACTTGAATGACATAGCATGAGTGATCGGTTTACCCAAAAGTTGAAGCTTTGGTTTTGCTGGTCTATGCTTCCTAGAAAAAACCACCATCTCTGTTTTCTCCGTGGAGAATTCGATCCCTAGCCCAATGGCCCAGGTTGAAAAATTGTTCAAAGTATCTTGTAAGGGTCCTTGCAGGTCGGATTCGTTTGGTCCTACGACAGACACCACTCCATCATCTGCAAGTTGTCTTAGGCTGCAATTTTGTGTAAGGCAATTGTCGATGTCGCTTACATAGAAGTTGTACAAAAGGGGGCTTAAACATGAGCCCTGGGGGAGGCCCATGTAAGAGACCCGACTTACTGCCGAATCTCCGTGAGAAAAGTTCAAATGTTTCTCACAAAGCAAGTTATATAACATATTATTCAATAGAGGCGGCAGACCCCGAGAGTGTAATTTGTCCGACAAAACCTCTATTGAAACAGAATCGAAGGCCCCCTTTATGTCCAAGAATACTGAAGCCATTTGTTTTTTTTCGGCGTAAGCCATTTGAATTTCTGAAGAAAGCAACGCAAGACATTCGTCCCCTTGCCCCTGCGGAACCCATATTGTGTATCTGAGAGTAGGCCATTCGTTTCAACCCATCGATCAAGGCGAAACAAGATCATTTTCTCCAACAATTTCCGTATACAAGACAGCATTGCTATTGGGCGGTACGAATTGAAGTCGGACGCGGGTTTTCCGGGTTTTTGAATAGCTATAACTCGTACTTGTCTCCAATCATCTGGAACAATATTATTCTCCAGAAACCGATTGAATAAATTCAACAAGCGATGTTTCGCCACATCAGGGAGGTTTTTCAGCAAGTTGAACTTAATTCTATCCGATCCCGGAGCAGAATTGTTACATGAGAGCAGAGCAAGAGAGAATTCTACCATCGAAAACTCGGAATCAAGATCGCACCTACCTTGTGGTATATCTCGAACAATTTTTTGCACAGGAGCGGAATCAGGACAAACCTTCCGTGCAAAATTAAAAATCCATCGATGTGAATATTCTTCGCTTTCATTCGTTGAAGAGCGATTTCTCATGTTTCGAGCCACTTTCCATAATTTTTTCATTGACGTTTCTCGTGACAAACCTCCCACGAAATTTCGCCAATAAGCACGTTTTTTCCCTTTGATCAAATTTTTGAACTGATTCTCAAGGGCTAAATACATTTGAAAATTTTCAGGGGTTCCACGTTTCCGAAAAGCTTTAAATGCATTCGATTTTTCTACATAAAGCTTGGAACATTGGCTATCCCACCATAGATTGGGAGGCCTTCGGGAAATGGTGGAACCTGGGATGGGTTTCGTTTGAGCGCGAACCGCGCTGTCATAGATCAAACGAGAAAGGAAGTTATACTCCTCCAATGGAGGTAAACCATCTCTGGAATTGATGGCTAGAGCAATCGCGTCCGCATATTTTTTCCAGTCAATGTGTCTTGTGAGGTCATATGCCATGTTTATAGATTCAGAAGAATTCGACCCAATGGTGATGGAAATTTTGATTGGCAAGTGATCACTACCGTTGGGGTTCTGGATTACATTCCACTTGCAATCTAACGATAGTGAATTCGAGCAAAGCGAGAGGTCAAGAGCACTTGGGTTAGCAGGAGGTTTAGGTACACGTGTTGTTTCCCCAGTGTTCAAAACGGTCATATTGAAGCTGTTACAAAGGTCATATATCAACAATGAACGATTGTCGTCGTACTGTTCCCCCCAGGCAGTTCCGTGAGAGTTGAAGTCTCCCAAGATCAATCGTGGCTCAGGAAGGAGTGAGCACATGTCATCAAGTTGTTTGCGGCTAACCGCAGCTCTCGGAGGCCAATACAAGCTGACAATACAGAGGTCTTTGCCTCTGATGTTTGCATGACAAGCAACAGCTTCGATCCCTCCAATAGGTGGAAGGTCAATTCTAAAAAATGAGTGGCACTTATTGATCCCCAAAAGCACCCCTCCGTATCTATCATCACGGTCCAAGCGTATAATATTAAAATCGTGGAAAGAGATATCATCTCGCGAAGAAAGCCAAGTTTCGGACAGAGCAAAAACATCACAATCGTAGTTATGAATTAAAAATTTGAATGTATCCAATTTAGGGATAAGACTACGACAATTCCACTGTAAAACAGTGATATCTCCGACCTCTCTATTTGAATTAGACATCAAGAGAGATAATCATTGCAAGGAGGGGCCATGTTTGCATCAATTGTTGCAAAATTGTCTTTAATACTGGAAGCATTGAGATGACAAGGGTTCTGATGGAGTCGGAAACATTAAAACACTTGAAGATTTGGTCCAAAAGGTCAGACAACTTTATAAATCCCGATTGGGAAGTTGAACTGGACGGAATAACAGGGACAGTTGGGGTTTTTGATGTCCCCTCGAGTGCTGGGCCATTCGAAGGTGAATTATTCCCACGGAAACCAGGAGGAACCTGATTTTGCTTGTCCGCTGCACTCGATTTTTTAGGCATGCTAACAGGGGGTATCACCGGAGGGGCTTGTCCTTGAACTTTGGGAGTGGTCACATTTTTGCGCCGGGGATTCCCTTGGAAAATGAACGGTGTGCCCCCGTTAGCTGTGTCCGCTTCTATTTCGTCAACGGGCAACGTGGCGAAGACATTTTGTGTGTTGATTGGTTGTTGTTGTTGGGCCAGTGGAGAAGCGCCCTTTAAAATATCCGCAAAAGTGCGTTTCGAGCGTTCCTTCAAAGAGCGCTTCTGTTTCTCCCAGCGACTCTTGTAATTTTCACAAACTGAGAGCTCGTGTGGGGATCCCCCGCAATATGGACATTTATGCTCAGTCGCACTGCAGGATTTCCCCTCATATTGCTCTCCGCAAGTGGCACAGCGCTCCTTGTTGGCACAATAATCCGAAGTGTGACCAACTGACTTGCATTTGTTGCAAGTCATGGGCTTTGGCACGAAGAGTCGCACAGGTAGTCTCAATTTGTCCACCATAACGTAGTCAGGGAGGGCGGCACCAGCAAAGGTGACTCGAAACGAGTCGGACGGCGTAAATTTAGTTTGGTCCCCATCATGGGAAAGTTTCCCGAGTTGGCGACAGTCCAAGATTTTCACTTCCATTGAGGGGAGCTTCTTGAACTTGCCTTTTCCTTCTGCTTTTATTTGTTCGCTCGTCAGACCCGTTTCAGTTATCACCCCCTCAATTTCTACGTTATGGGAGGGTATAAATGTTCGATATTCGAGAGTGAAATGTTGATCAGCAACAATCTCGTTTGCGTGTTTCCGTTCATTCACGACAACTCGCAATTTGTTCGGTCTAACCCTGCGAATTTCAGATACAGAAGTGTATCTGGCCAGATCTTTCATGATCTGAATCACGTTAAGGTTTTTTCCTTTCGGTTTTGGCCGGAGGAAAACAACCCAAGGGCCAGTTCCAGGTGCATCTTCTGGATAAACTCTGACACGTGGAGCGGAGACAACAGAGGGGGAAGACGAGGACGAGGACGAAGACGAGGATGAAGATGAGGACGAGGACGAGGATTGGGTTGGATCGGAAGCATCAGAAGGGGGAAGCGAAATCGATGATGGGAGAGGGGGAGTGGAAGTAACAGTGGGTTGAGAAGGGAGGCTTGCAATTTTCTTAGAGGGGGGCTTGGTAGGATGAGCGGATTTGTCCCCAGAAGAATTATCTTCCTTATGAGGGACTCGTTTATGTTTTTTCCCAGATCTTGTATGAGATTCATTATCGGAGATCTCCATCTCTGGAGATCCTCCACTATTCTCCATTCAAAAAAATGTCTGTCTTATTTCTAAATTATTATAGATTTTAACAATAATCTTTAAAAAAATAGCAACAAAAAAAATTATGATAATAATATCAAACAATGAACAAATGAATTGAATAATAATATTAATAATAAATATGTGTACCTTAATATATAAGTTGTTCCAACAATGCGCTCTACTGCCCTAATCAGGGAGAGACAGAGGCTACGCGCTACGGAGACAACACAATAGCGCAAGAATAGCTTACGCAGCCACGTGATGATGAATCCCGTTTGCGACAGTCACGCGATGGCGATCCCGTTATGCCGAATCAGTTCAACAGCCGCAATCCGGCTCGCAACAAGAGAGCTGCTTCCTTTGTTCCTTCGTTCCACTTCACAAATGGTCAGGTCGAAAGCGGACAGCAATGACCTTCACTCGTACACGGTTCACTCGTACCAATAGCACAATAGCAAAAGTGGCAACGCACAATACCGACACTGAACTTTACTCGTCAAGAGTTGGATAGCGAATGATCACAAAGTGTTGAACTAACCCAAATCGAACCAAACAAAAAAAAACCCCACGCGAGTGCAAGTGCTAGTTTATAAGCTAACAAAAATGGCTGAACCTATTCCAATTATCAGACCAGCGCGTCTGCTCCCACCATCCAATCCTAATCCAAATCCAAATCCAGATCCAATTCCAAATCCTAATCCAATCCAAAATCCACGGTTCGTGATCGACCGAAATATCGGATTCGAGGACCGAGGTAAAATTCCTCAAATAGTGAGAGACCTACCCGAATTCAATGGCAATCCACGAGATTTGAGCCAGTGGATGCTAGACGTAGAAGATGTATTGGAACTTTTTGTGGACCTCAGGGACACATTCCAATATTATCTCCTCATTAAAACAATTAGGAGGGAAATTAAGGGCGAAGCCAACGACGCTCTTATCACCAGTAATACTCCTACCCAATGGGAGAGTATTAAAGAGGTGTTAAAACTCTATTACGCTGATAAAAGGGATCTTATGACCCTTGACAATCAGATGAAATCTTTAATGCGTAATAAATCTGAAAGCCTTGAGAGTTATTACAGCAGAGTAAGAGAGCTTGTGACTCTCATCAGTTCCGCCATTTCAATGGATGATCAATGGCGTGGAAATGAAATTATTCTAATGAGATTATACAACCAAATTGCACTTGATACCTTCATAAGAGGAATCGGAGACCCACTCTCCAGATTTTGCAAAAATTTCAGACCGCAGAGCTTAGCACAAGCTTACAGCTACTGCGTTGACTATTTAAACCTGGATGCGCGCAATGCTCCAGTAAACATGCCTACTTGGCACCCTATTCCAAGTGCAGCTCCTAAACAAACTATTGCATTGCCCGGTTTTGATAGGAGATATTCAGGAAAGCCTCCACTTCCCCCACGTCAAAACACAATTCAAAATACTCCACAGCGCATGCAACCTAATGTATTTGCACCAAACAGAACTTTTGTCCCAGCTCAACCCCGTCCCGAGCCAATGGACACAAGCACCATTCGTACTCAACATGTGAATTATGGCAATCGGCCAGTAGCTCAACGTAGAGGGCCAAGCAATTCCATGAGAGCACACGATCCCCATGCTAAAAGATTAGCACACACATTAGAAGAAAAGTTAGACCCTTCTGAATACGAAAAGTGGTATGATGAGCAAATTCAAACAAACAATGAATTTTTCAACGAAGAAAATTATTCAGAACCATTAGAAAACTTAAATTTAATTGATGATGAAACTTCTGAAGAGCCAATTGAGTCAAAAGAAACTCAAACCAATTTTTTAGAGAACACAGATTGGGTAGCGAAATGGTTCGATTAAAGAACATTTCCCCGCTTCCGTTTATTAAAGTTAACTTCCACTACAAAAGGTTACATGAAACTATTAATCGATTGCGGAGCAAATATAAATATAATTTCGAAAAAATGGGCACTCAATTCTGGCAAGAAAATTTTCAAAATTCCTCAACAACCTGTCAAAGGAGTTACAGGAAAAAATGTTATTTCTGAAGTTACCCATCTTGCAATTTTTTCACCAGTGATCGAAGACACTTACGAATTTTCAATTTTTGACTTCCATACATTTTTTGATGGAATTATAGGTACAGGTATAATCTTCAACAAGCTTTTCAACCTTATCTCAAATCAAGAAATTCTGCAAGTATTCGGTAGAAACCATACATTAAACATTCCTATCCATTTTTATACTCCTACTCCTACACCCAGGAAAATAAACTCCGTAACTGTTACAGAAAAAGTCAGACTCAATCACCTTACTGAACAAGAAACTTCAAAGCTAATACCCATTCTGAAAAAATATAATGAAATTTTCCATAACCCTAAAAGCACCCTTTCATGTGCCACAAATGTGAAATGTGACATTCGCACTACTGACGATTTACCAATTTATCAAAAAACATACCCCTATCCCATGGCCTATAAAGATGAAGTGGACAAGCAAATGAAAAAACTTATCGAATCAGGAATTATAAGACCTTCTATATCACCCTGGAATTCCCCAGTTTGGATCGTTCCTAAAAAAATGAATGCCTCTGGAGAAAAAAAATTTCGACTCGTTATTGATTACAGGAAGCTGAATCAGAAAACGATATCTGACAGGTATCCAATGCCTGAGATTTCAAATATTTTAGACCAACTAGGAGGAAACAAATACTTTTCAACTCTTGATTTGGCATCAGGATTTCATCAAATAAGGATGAATCCTAAAGATGTAGAGAAAACCGCTTTTTCGGTCAATTATGGAAAATACGAGTTCATTCGTATGCCATTTGGCCTCAAAAACGCTCCCGCTATTTTTCAGAGAGCGATGAACGATGTGTTACGTGAGCACATTGGCAAGCGCTGCTACGTTTATATTGATGACGTAGTTGTATTCGGAAAAGATCTCAACGAGCATAATGAAAATTTGAAAATTGTGTTGCAAACTTTGGAAAATGCAAACCTGAAAGTTCAATTAGATAAATCGGAATTTCTCCACACTTCGTTTGAATTTCTAGGGTATATTATTTCAGACAAGGGCATTAAACCCAACGAAAAGAAGATAGAGGTAATCAAAAATTATCCCGAACCGAAAAATTTAAAACAGTTGAGAGGATTTTTAGGTCTTGTTGGGTACTACAGGCGATTCGTTAAAGATTTAGCTAAGATAGCGAAACCACTAACAAATCTTTTGAGAGGGGAGAGAAACCCTGATTCTAAAAAACAAATAAGCCTTAATCAAGATGAAATTAAGTGTTTTGAACAAATGAAAATGATTCTTGCAAGTAATGACGTGCTCATTTATCCTGATTTTACTAAACCATTCCTTATTACAACAGACGCATCAAACTTCGCTGTTGGCGTTGTGTTGAGTCAAGGTGAAATTGGCAAAGATAAGCCAATCCACTTTGCATCCCGAACTTTGAACAAAGCTGAGGAAAATTACTCAGCTACCGAGAAAGAGATGCTAGCCATCTATTGGGCACTTAAAGTTTTCAGAAATTACATTTATGGACAGAAATTTAAAATCGTCACCGACCATCAACCGCTAACGTTTTCTTTGTCTCCACGAAACGTTAATGCAAAATAAAAAAATTGGAAATCTTACCTGGAGGAACACGATTATGAAATCGTGTATAAACCTGGTAGAAGCAACGTTGTTGCGGATGCCTTGAGTCGCATCCAAGTTCATTCGTTATCCCCTACCCAACACTCAGCAGATGACGATGATACAAATTATATTTTATCTACAGAAGCTCCACTTAATGCCTTCCGTAGTCAAGTCATCATTGAAAAAGTTAATAGTCATCCAGACACAATAGTAACACACCCTTTTCCAGGAATACGTCGTACCGTCATAAGAAGAACTAGCCTGACTGACCAAATTTTAGCAACACTACTTAAAGACTTTTTCGATCCAACAAAACTAAACGGTTTATATACCTCCGAAGAGATCTTAGGAAAACTTCAAGAGGTCTACAAACAGTTTTGACGTAGGACTACGTCTTTCATTTCTATACCGGGGTGTAAAATCAAAGTTTCGAAAACGAAAGCGTTACGCCGGAGACCGAGATTTTGAGCGTTAATAGCTCCTAAACAACTGAACGAAATGGTATGATAAACACTTCATTCGAAAGATAAAATGTCTACGCGTTATATACTTGTTACTTTTTGATCCAAAAACTTGTTTCAATAGTCTTAAAATTGCTTTCAAAACAGGCTATTGAAATCACCAATCGGTATATAAGCGAGCGGCGCTCGGGAATCCACTCAGTTCTAATTGAACAGCGATTGGAGCATGTTGTCGCTGTTGCGGTGAAGCTCTTTATTTATCATGAAAGCGCGGATGAACGGTGTCACCAAGAGCCTGTTTGTGCACCCTAGGCCAGAAGGGAATCTATCAGGAGGAGAGTGATGCCACAAACGGTTCCCTGGGAAGACATCGCTACACACACATACACGCGCGGCTATTAACAGGTGGTTATCGAGTTGGCATTAACCACTGGTGGGCTTCCAGTATCGAGGAAAATGTGGAAATATCTAATCGTTACTGAAAATAATCTGCCAGTTCCTCTGGGAATTTTCAAAATATATTCATGTGAAAGAGTTTAATTGAATGTTTTCTATCCATGTTACACTGTGACCAAATATGTTTCAATCAAGTGCTATTAACAGGTGGTTATCGAGTTGGCATTAACCACTGGTGGGCTTCCACTATCGAGGAAAATGTGGAAATATCTAATCGTTACTGAAAATAATCTGCCAGTTCCTTTGGGAATTTTCAAAATATATTCATGTGAAAGAGTTTAATTGAATGTTTTCTATCCATGTTACACTGTGGCCAAATATGTTTCAATCAATTGCTATTAACAGGTGGTTATCGAGTTGGCATTAACCACTGGTGGGCTTCCAGCATCGAGGAAAATGTGGAAATATCTAATCGTTACTGAAAATAATCTGCCAGTTCCTTTGGGAATTTTCAAAATATATTCATGTGAAAGAGTTTAATTGAATGTTTTCTATCCATGTAACACTGTGACCAAATACATTTGGTTTTGTGGTTTTTCAATCAATCGCAATTAACAGGATAGCTTCAGAAGATTATTCTTCCCCATCAGTAGGATATTTCCGTATCCAATATTGTATGCGCCCGCAATCGATTATTGCTCAGTCGCCGACAGTTCCGAGCTCAGAGAGTTTATTCCCCTCTAGTTTGCCTTCCAAATTGCCATCGTAAACCACATCTTCTCTCGATTCAATCACACACAAAAAGCATACTTAAGCGATATTCTGGTGGTGAGACACATTCATTTTTCGTGAGGACATCGACAAGACAACATCGTTGCCTAACGTGCTGGAGGAGGTGGATGGCGAAGGATCGACACATACACGCGCAGAACTCTTTCCGTTAGGATGCCATTCAGCATCGAGAAAGTTCCGGAAAGATCTAATCATTGCTGGAAAATAATCTGCCAGTTCCTTTGGGAATTTTCAAAATATATTCATGTGAAAGAGTTTATTTTAATGTTTTCTATCCATGTAACACTGTGACCAAATACATTAGGTTTTGTGATTTTTCAATCAATCGCAATCAACAGGATAGCTTCTGAAGATTATTCTTCCCCATCAGTAGGATATTTCCGTATCCAATATTGGATGCATAAAACCTTGTGCCTCCAACGTAACGCTCTCGTTTTCGAAGTTCTCCAAATATTCATTCATTCAGAATGAATTCAGATTCAACTTCATACAAATGATCTCTAAATCAACGATAGTCCTACGTCACCCTTGCGGTTATACCATAGATATAACCCACTTCCTGTTTTTCAGTCGAGCAGGTGTCCTAAAAATTCGGTTCACACAGAAAATATTAAAAGACGTTTCAAACCCGGAAGAACAAGAGAAAATCATAAGTGAAACTCATCAAAGAGCTCATCGCGGTATAAATGAAAACAAAGAACAAATTTTGCGAGAGTTTTACTTTCCAAAGCTCACGCAAAATATTCGAAACTTCATTCGAGTTTGTGACGTTTGCATTATATCCAAATACGATCGACATCCACTCGTAATACCGATTCAAGAAACCCCGATTCCAAGATATCCATTTCAAATTGTATACATCGATATTTTCCAAATTCAAGAACAGTATTTTCTTTCAAGCATCGATAAATTCAGTAAATATGGACGCATGGTACCGATACGATCTCGTAACGCGACTCATGTGGAAAAAGGAATGTGGACCACACTCACATCCCATGTAGTTCCGGAGTCAATTGTAGTTGACAACGAAAGAGGTCTTCAATCTCCAAACATTCGTGGTTGGATGGCTGAGTTAAACATTCAGGTATATCGGACACCAATCCACAAGTCAGAAGTCAACGGTGCAGTAGAACGGTTTCATTCTACCGTCATAGAATTGTACCGAATTCAAAAACAACGTTCTCCCGACACAACAGTTAGAAATCTCATTCAAACAGTCATTGAAAAATACAATAACACCATTCACTCCTCTACATCCATGACACCCAAAGAAATTGTATTTGGTAAAACGAGGAACCCAAACCAACAGATCGACCCCGACAAATTAGAAGAAATAAGACAAAAACAATACGACGAAATTTTGGCAAATTTGACAAAAACACAGCAAACGACATTTAACAAAAACAGAATTGAACCACCCGAACTCGAAATAGGTAAAGAGGTGTTCGTGAAGGACAAAATAATAAGAGCTAAGCATAAACCAAAATTTAAAAAACACTATGTTCAACAAAATAAAAATGTTACATTTAGAAACGAACAAAATTCGAAATTACATAAATCTAATGTAAAAAATAATAATATTAACTGATTACAGGTTACCCCTTGTTCTGGGCCAAAACATTGAAATTCACAACATAAACGAAGAACCAGTGGCGATAGTAAAAATAGGAGAAGCAAAAATTATAGAAGGATATCAGAAATATGTTCATGCGATTAACATAACAGCAATAGAATTATCAATATCAAAAATGGAAACGCACCTCTCGACAATTCACATTAGTTATCCCGACTTAAACAGATTATTTGATCAAAAAGTGAACGATCTGAAAGATCGTATCGAACAACTCAAACCAAAGACGAGACAGAGACGATGGGACGCATTGGGACGAGCATGGAAATGGATGTCCGGCTCACCAGACGCTGATGATTTACGATTAATAACTAATGAAATAAATGCAGCTGTAGACAATAGCAACAAACAAATCTTAATAACGATGAGATGTTCGGTAATCTGAATAATTTGACAGAAGCAATAAATGAACTAATTAAGGCAGAATCAAAAAGCTCTACACTAGCAATAGAAAAAGCCCAGATAATAAATCTAATTTTGAGCCTAGACATGTTAAAAGATCAAGTATCAGCAATTCAAGAATCAATAGCATTTGCCAAAGTAGGAATAGTTAATTATAAATTACTATCCACGGATGAAATCAGACAAATAGATGAAACTCTCAGTAAACAAGGCCTACACACAGAACTCCTCGAAGAAGTGCTCAACCTCGCGAAGGTGACCATTGGAACAGACAACGAGATACTGCTTTAAGTAATCAACGTACCTACATTTTACCCACAAAACTATGATGATATTAGAATTGAGGCAATCTTCAAGAAATCAGAATGCATCCAACTAAAGGGAAACTACACCAAAGGATCTACAGAACTTTTACTCCAGAAAAACCCATGTAAACGATTTGGCAATTGGAGCCTTTGTTACAGATCAGACCTAGAAGATGTTTCCGAAGACAGATGCATTTCTAAAATAGTCAAGGGATTAGAAAGCAGATGCACATATGAACACGTTTCTACACATCCACCTACAGTCCAACTGAGCCCGACGACGGTGCTCCTTAACGACATCAATAACACTCTACACATAACCTCGAGCCAACCGCGAGTAATCGGTTACATATTACTAACATAGTTATGAGGCAAACATTGTCGAAATATTGAACTCCCGGCCCCGTCAGGTTGACGCCATATGAGCCTTAATAAAAATATATATTTTGGATAAAAAAAAAAAAACACTCTACATAACACGTGCGGAAATACCGATAGAAACCTGACCGGCTCTTTCATCATCGTATATCGAAACTGTTCAATAACAATTGAAAAGTACAAGTATGCTAACAATATCATCAGAACAATCAATCAACGAATCTTCATCCCATCCACAAGTTTGATAGTGATGCAAGAAAGTGTAGAAAACAAAATTGACGTCCACTCACTTCACCAACGACAACACCAGCATCTTAAATATTTGGAACATCTCAAGTCAGAGACAACCGTGCATAGTTGGTCTCTCATAGGAGGATTTTCATTTTCATTTACGCCCATAATCCTCATCATAATTTTCATTCTGATCAAACTTCGATCCCAAGGCACAGTAGTTCAAATCAACCAAAAGAATGAATCAACGGATCCCATAGAAGCAGTAAACACGCAGTACTATCAACTGGCATCTTCATATTTAGCCAAACCAGCAGTTTAACGTTGACCCAGGAGGTTCAACACTCAAAGGGAGAGCAGTTATCACCAGACCCACGAAGCTATGATTCGCTAGCAAATAAACAAACACCCCCGGCAATCATCACGCGAGCAGCGTGCAGAATCCCAGAGCACATTTTCTGCTGACTCAGATCAGCGCATATGTTCTTCGAATTGGAGACGATAGCTTTAAGTATACAAATATATATATATATATATATATATATATATATATATATATATATATATATATATATATATATATATAATTTTATATATATGTATATATGTACATAGGTGTGCGATAGTTTTTTTTTATAATAATCATTTCGGTATCTTGGGAACAATATGGGACACAGTTGTTCCCGGGATTTTGAAAAGATACTGCCCAGCATACATTAAATCGCATAACAAGCGTATATATTACATCATATGCCCTAAAATTTGGTTGGCATATAATGCGCCTAACTGGCATATGCATGCAAAAGTGGAGGCCGTATACATACATGGCAAATGCTTACCGAATTTGTTTGGATGAATATGCAACTTTGACCGGCTATAATAGCGATTATGTTGGAATTGAATTGCGATCTAATATGAATATATTCATGAATTGTCAAAGCACTAAATACGACTTTTGCCATACTTATATACGATTTATTACAGACATAGAAAAAAACTAATGGCGCAAAATATTTTCGTGAAACGTTTATTACAACCTCACGAATCGCCATTTTTACATATGAGTATTTATGTTCGTAGAAATAATAATTGTTTGATTGACTTGTGTTGGGAGTGGAATATGTTTAAAATGCCACAGAATGATGTTTGGTGAAAACTGCTCCTATGTGGGTTCGAACTCCGGTCGTCTGGATTATCATCCACCAGCTATCTCGCGCGGCTATCTGAAATTTAATTCAACGGTTAAACGGTTAAAACTTTCGAGTGCATCAGCATTTCAATGACATTTCAATATGATGTAATATGTTCTTTATTAGGATTTAATATGATTTACTGTTTCATGATTTTCTTCAGCATGCAACACGATTTACTGCAGTACTGAATCGATTTAAATTATACGCTTATGCGACACACAAACTGCATCAGCGTAATATACGCATATAATGCGGATTAAATATATTTTACGACAATGTACATCATAAATCTGATGTTTGTTATACCGAAATGCGACTTAATTTGATAATGGTATATAAAATCGAGTTTTTGCATTTTATGCGATTTCAAATATACACGACACATACTTTGATTGATATTATATGCGATTATGATTTATTCGGATTTCTTGTAAGACTTGGCACGTGCAAAATTATACGATTTAATGTTTGCTGGGTGTAGCGACGCGAAACCATCTCCAGTTGCCAAAAATATTAATGTCAATGCACATCGCTTTCCATTTGTGTATTCTCATTTTCAATTAACGGTGTAACCAAAGAAGATAATCGAAATCTTAAAACTTCATACGAAAGAAGTTCTTTCATATCTTTGCATACTCGTTTCGTAGATCTCGGGCCACTTACACGTGAATTCGCGTTTCGCGCTTTTTGATCTACTCGTTCATTCACATGCTGCGGTTATGGACTCCTTTTCGTTTTTCTGATCCTCTGCAATTATCCTAATGGGAACCTTACACGATCAAACTGATTGACAATAAGTGTCTTCAATATCGTGACAGCTAGGCTTTCGACATCCGATCTAACCTCAATCAATATTTTGCCACCTTACACGGTCAATATCACCCTCAACCCGAGACAACGAAAATATCCCCGATGGCTAGTGGCGACATTCGAGTTTGGGATCCAAACTATTCTCCATCAAATTAGAAGGCGAAAAGGAAATTTTCAATTGGTAAAATTTGAATGAAAATATCTACTTGGTATTATTTAATTAGTTGAAGCGCGTAGTCCTAACTCTAAGTTTACCTATTTTCTATGAATTTTCAGATATTTCTACTAAAATTTATTATTATTATATAACGTCAGTTTCAGATACAATTTTTGTATGGGATTTTCTCACCACTCGCAGAAAAAAAGTGATTTGCATTCACATAGAATACTAATTTGATTTGGAAAAGTTAATTTTCATTCATAATTTACACTTTAAAACTCGTTTTTCCTTCTCAAAAACACATCATAATACTCGCTTCACAAATACAGACTGATCCTTTCAGTTTCAGGGATGCCAGATTATTTTAGATTGAGAAAATATATGCAAATTATATTATCTGCAAGCAAATGTTTTTATTCGATAAATAAGACTATGACAGTAGAACCCCGTTTATCTGTATCTGTATCTTTACCCCGATTATCTGTATCTGTATCTATTTCTGCATTGATAGAACATAGTTTCTATGTTTAAACATCATCTCGACTATTCGCGGATAATCGGGATTCTACTGTAACTTGAATTAACACGTGATGTTTTTTCACCTGTGATTTTCCCAGATCTTCTCATTCTCCAAATTTTATAGCGGAGTGTGAAGAAACACTCAATTTAGACTAAAGTGGCTGCCCCGCTCGCTAGCGCAAAGAATGACTGAGTTCAATGTTAAAAAACTCCTAAGACGTTGTTAATTTTCATTCACTCTCTCACCATCCCATTGTCAGTTTACTTTGAGGTTTTGATTTGTATCGCGAAAAGTACAGTATTTTGCTATTTTAAGTACAGTAATTTACATTTAATGCGACATTTTTCTAATTGGACAGACCTGTATGCGACACGTTTAGTTAGACATTTTTGTAAACATCGAGTTCGGGCCCAAGCGTCGACGCTGTACCACTCTCATCTTCAATGTCCAATTACAGGTCAAATCGCCTCCAATGCGACACTGAGTGGTTCTCCGGCAAATCGCATTAAATGTAAATTACTGTATCAGTTTTCCAAACCAAAAGCTTTCATTTATGATTCCTACAATTTCAAAAGTTTATAAATTTTAATTGCAATCGCAAAAAAGACTAACAAACATTAAATGTCCGCTTGCAAATCTGGCAACTCAGTCTGGAAGTCCGTGAGGTAAAACGTCATCATGATGCATCCATATGAAATGTCACGATATTGATGCCCGAAAATCAGAAAATCCGGATTTCTGCGTTGTCGGCCATGTTCAGCTGTCATTATGCTGTCAAATGTCATCATATTGTCAATAAATTTGACCGTGTAAGGTCCGCTTTATGCTCTCAAATGTCATCATATTGTCAATAAAGTTGACCGTGTAAGGTCCGCTTAACAGTTTTTTCCAGGTGCATGACACGATTATCGCTATCTCACTCTACCTACCGTCACCGCCTATCACACTATCCCTCTGCTGTAAAAGTTCATCATAGACATCACGATATGTCAGATCAAGGCGTTGTACTATAGGTGGACCGCATTGTCAAAATTGCTGTTCGGCCATTGCTCGTGAAAAAACAAATTTGTTTACAAAACAAATCGTATCTTTTGGCGACAAATGCATTCGTTGGCATAGCTGCTCGCGCTTTATTGTCGAATCATAACAGTACAGAAGGATGTTTTTAGTATATCTTTTTGCCTTTCTTTCCAAGCAAAATGTACTTCTGTTTGGCTCCCATCGGCTTGGAAAAGAGTACTATCAGCCTAGGTAGTGCGGACTGAATCAAAACGGCTGTCAAAAAAGATCCAACGATGAGGAGTGTTATTTTTCTTATGATAATCAACACTATAAAAGAGGTATTGTTGTCAAGGGCAAAAATAAGTAAAATTATAAAATGAACGAACTACATTTTTCCGTCAATTGTTTAATTAACCATTGCATCTATAAAAGACCATCTCAGCCTTTCACTGAGCAACGCATTTTTAATGTCCCCTCTCTTTGTCATAACGTTTTTCCGAACGTAATAAAAACAAACAAAGTCAGAGTCACGTAAATGTTTACTCCTGCGATTTGGAAATATTCGATAAAAAGTGGAAGGAAGAGCTGCCAGATGAATTTTAAAAAAAGTCTGTAAAAACATGTCTGTTAAAAATGTGGAAAAGTCTGTAAAAGTGTGCAGATCTATAGAAATGTCTTTTAACGTTAATTTTCACTTATTCATTAATACTTTGTACATCACGATGCACGTAAGATTGTATTCTGTATATATATATATACAGCCATTCCATGCCAAACTAATATAGTGGTTCTCAGCTCTTCGTCAAAAGTGGTAATTTTGTTCTTTATCGCAAAACATTAAACTCGTATTTTTTAAATTTGTCATTAGGGTGCCCATTTCCATTTTAGGGTGATCCCAAAAATCATTTTTTCCACTTTTTCCCAAAATGACTTTTTTCAAAAATTTATAACTTTCGAACCACTCAACCGATTTAAATGATCGACATATCAAATTTAAGCCAATGAGCTTTAATTGAGAAATATTTAACTTGCATATAAAATGGATCCTATTTTTAATATGGATTGAAAGCTGAGAACTTTTGCATAAAATATCTCGATATCAGAGATGCTATTTTTTTCGTTTTTGAAATATGATTTTGCAAAACTAATCGATGGTTCGAAAAACAATTTTTCCCCATTTTTCCCACTACAAAAAGTCATAACTTTCGAACTATTGGACCGATTCATATCATCGACATATCAAATTGAAGCTTACGAGATATATTTTTTTTTTAAATATTACTTTTGCGAAAAAATTGAATTTTGTTTTTGTAATTATGGATTGAGTTAGTTTTTCATAGTTTTCTCGGTTAAAGATAGGAGCGCTATATTTTTTTATATTTTTTTATGGAAAGCTGAGGAGTATTTACTTAACATATCTCGATATCAGAGATGCTATAATTATTGTTTTTAAGTTAGAATTTTGTAAATTTAACATGTTTTAAGTCTTCGATCAATATTCATATGTGACTAAACTAGACCTCCATTCGCTATCCAACTCTTGACGAGTAAAGTTCAGTGTCGGTATTGTGCGTTGCCACTTTTGCTATTGTGCTATTGGTACGAGTGAATCGTGTACGAGTGAAGGTCATTGCTGTCCGCTTTCGACCTGACCTTTTGTGAAGTGGAACGAAGGAACAAAGGAAGCAGCGCTCTTGCAGCGAGCCGGATTGCGGCTGTTGAACTGATTCGGCATAACGGGATCGCCATCGCGTGACTGTCGCAAACGGGATTCATCATCACGTGGCTGCGTAAGCTATTCTTGCGCTATTGTGTTGTCTCCGTAGCGCGTAGCCTTTGTCTCTCCCTGATTAGGGCAGTAGAGCGCATTATTGGAACAACTTATATATTAAGGTACACATATTTATTATTAATATTATTATTCAATTCATTTGTTCATTGTTTGATATTATTTTTGACAGACTTATCTCACTTCTTAACTAGGTGAACCTAGCCAGAATTTTCACCTGCCCCCGGGCTTCTGAATGCCAAAGGGGGACTAGGCTCTGCGGAATGCACGTATCTGCATGCTCGTGCTGTTTCAGTCCTGACCGAGAAATTGTCGGACAATCGCGCAGGTGCTAAGGATGACCGACTTTTGGATGCCGGCCAATTCCTTCTCCATGTTCAACACCTTTAGCGCTTCCAGAAGTGTCTTCGGGACAATTCCAGTTCCAGAGAGAACGACTGGAACAATTCTTGGGACCTCCCTTAGCCCCCACAGTTCCTTGAGCTCCACGGCCAATGGTCGGTACTTGCAGATTTTGCGACCGTGGGTCTCCTCCAGATTCTGGTTCAGTGGAATAGCGCCATCGATGATTGTTTGATATTATGTAAATACTTTTGATATTTACATATATATGATATATGTTGTTTGATATTATTATCATAATTTTTTTTTTTGCTATTTTTTTTAAGATTATTGTTAAAATCAAAAATAATTTAGAAATAAGACAGAAATTTTTGTAAAATGGAGAATAGTGGAGGATCTCCAGAGATGGAGATCTCCGATAATGAATCTCATACAAGATCTGGGAAAAAACATAAACGAGTCCCTCATAAGGAAGATAATTCTTCTGGGGACGAATCCGCTCATCCTACCAAGCCCCCCTCTAAGAAAATTGCAAGCCTCCCTTCTCAACCCACTGTTACTTCCACTCCCCCTCTCCCATCATCGATTTCGCTTCCCCCTTCTGATGCTTCCGATCCAACCCAATCCTCGTCCTCGTCCTCATCCTCATCCTCGTCCTCGTCCTCGTCCTCGTCTTCCCCCTCTGTTGTCTCCGCTCCACGTGTCAGAGTTTATCCAGAAGATGCACCTGGAACTGGCCCTTGGGTTGTTTTCCTCCGGCCAAAACCGAAAGGAAAAAACCTTAACGTGATTCAGATCATGAAAGATCTGGCCAGATACACTTCTGTATCTGAAATTCGCAGGGTTAGACCGAACAAATTGCGAGTTGTCGTGAATGAACGGAAACACGCAAACGAGATTGTTGCTGATCAACATTTCACTCTCGAATATCGAACATTTATACCCTCCCATAACGTAGAAATTGAGGGGGTGATAACTGAAACGGGTCTGACGAGCGAACAAATAAAAGCAGAAGGAAAAGGCAAGTTCAAGAAGCTCCCCTCAATGGAAGTGAAAATCTTGGACTGTCGCCAACTCGGGAAACTTTCCCATGATGGGGACCAAACTAAATTTACGCCGTCCGACTCGTTTCGAGTCACCTTTGCTGGTGCCGCCCTCCCTGACTACGTTATGGTGGACAAATAAAGACTACCTGTGCGACTCTTCGTGCCAAAGCCCATGACTTGCAACAAATGCAAGTCAGTTGGTCACACTTCGGATTATTATGCCAACAAGGAGCGCTGTGCCACTTGCGGAGAGCAACATGAGGGGAAATCCTGCAGTGCGACTGAGCATAAATGTCCATATTGCGGGGGATCCCCACACGAGCTCTCAGTTTGTGAAAATTACAAGAGTCGCTGGGAGAAACAGAAGCGCTCTTTGAAGGAACGCTCGAAACGCACTTTTGCGGATATTTTAAAGGGCGCTTCTCCACTGGCCCAACAACAACAACCAATCAACACACAAAATGTCTTCGCCACGTTGCCCGTTGACGAAATAGAAGCGGACACAGCTAACGGGGGCACACCGTTCATTTTCCAAGGGAATCCCCGGCGCAAAAATGTGACCACTCCCAAAGTTCAAGGACAAGCCCCTCCGGTTATACCCCCTGTTAGCATGCCTAAAAAATCGAGTGCAGCGGATAAGCAAAATCAGGTTCCTCCTGGTTTCCGTGGGAACAATTCACCTTCGAATGGCCCAGCACTCGAGGGGACATCAAAAACCCCAACTTTCCCTGTTTTTCCGTCCAGTTCAACTTCCCAATCGGGATTTATAAAGTTGTCTGACCTTTTGGACCAAATCTTCAAGTGTTTTAATGTTTCCGACTCCATCAGAACCCTTGTCATCTCAATGCTTCCAGTATTAAAGACAATTTTGCAACAATTGATGCAAACATGGCCCCTCCTTGCAATGATTATCTCTCTTGATGTCTAATTCAAATAGAGAGGTCGGAGATATCACTGTTTTACAGTGGAATTGTCGTAGTCTTATCCCTAAATTGGATACATTCAAAATTTTAATTCATAACTACAATTGTGATGTTTTTGCTCTGTCCGAAACTTGGCTTTCTTCGCGAGATGATATCTCTTTCCACGATTTTAATATTATACGCTTGGACCGTGATGATAGATACGGAGGGGTGCTTTTGGGGATCAATAAGTGCCACTCATTTTTTAGAATTGACCTTCCACCTATTGGAGGGATCGAAGCTGTTGCTTGTCATGCAAACATCAGAGGCAAAGACCTCTGTATTGTCAGCTTGTATTGGCCTCCGAGAGCTGCGGTTAGCCGCAAACAACTTGATGACATGTGCTCACTCCTTCCTGAGCCACGATTGATCTTGGGAGACTTCAACTCTCACGGAACTGCCTGGGGGGAACAGTACGACGACAATCGTTCATTGTTGATATATGACTTTTGTAACAGCTTCAATATGACCGTTTTGAACACTGGGGAAACAACACGTGTACCTAAACCTCCTGCTAACCCAAGTGCTCTTGACCTCTCGCTTTGCTCGAATTCACTATCGTTAGATTGCAAGTGGAATGTAATCCAGGACCCCAACGGTAGTGATCACTTGCCAATCAAAATTTCCATCACCATTGGGTCGAATTCTTCTGAATCTATAAACATGGCATATGACCTCACAAGACACATTGACTGGAAAAAATATGCGGACGCGATTGCTCTAGCCATCAATTCCAGAGATGGTTTACCTCCATTGGAGGAGTATAACTTCCTTTCTCGTTTGATATATGACAGCGCGGTTCGCGCTCAAACGAAACCCATCCCAGGTTCCACCATTTCCCGAAGGCGTCCCAATCTATGGTGGGATAGCCAATGTTCCAAGCTTTATGTAGAAAAATCGAATGCATTTAAAGCTTTTCGGAAACGTGGAACCCCTGAAAATTTTCAAACGTATTTAGCCCTTGAAGATCAATTTAAAAACTTAATCAAAGGGAAAAACGTGCTTATTGGCGAAATTTCGTGGGAGGTTTGTCACGAGAAAGGTCAATGAAAAAATTATGGAAAGTGGCTCGAAACATGAGAAATCGCTCTTCAACGAATGAAAGCGAAGAATATTCACATCGATGGATTTTTAATTTTGCACGGAAGGTTTGTCCTGATTCCGCTTCTGTGCAAAAAATTGTTCGAGATATACCACAAGATAGGTGCGATCTTGATTCCGAGTTTTCGATGGTAGAATTCTCTCTTGCTCTCCTTTCATGTAACAATTCTGCTCCGGGATCGGATAGAATTAAGTTCAACTTGCTGAAAAACCTCCCTGATGTGGCGAAACATCGCTTGTTGAATTTATTCAATCGGTTTCTGGAGAATAATATTGTTCCAGATGATTGGAGACAAGTACGAGTTATAGCTATTCAAAAACCCGGAAAACCCGCGTCCGACTTCAATTCGTACCGCCCAATAGCAATGATGTCTTGTATACGGAAATTGTTGGAGAAAGTGATCTTGTTTCGCCTTGATCGATGGGTTGAAACGAATGGCCTACTCTCAGATACACAATATGGGTTCCGCAGGGGCAAGGGGACGAATGATTGTCTTGCGTTGCTTTCTTCAGAAATTCAAATGGCTTACGCCGAAAAAAAACAAATGGCTTCAGTATTCTTGGACATAAAGGGGGCCTTCGATTCTGTTTCAATAGAGGTTTTGTCGGACAAATTACACTCTCGGGGTCTGCCGCCTCTATTGAATAATATGTTATATAACTTGCTTTGTGAGAAACATTTGAACTTTTCTCACGGAGATTCGGCAGTAAGTCGGGTCTCTTACATGGGCCTCCCCCAGGGCTC
Source organism: Toxorhynchites rutilus septentrionalis (assembly GCF_029784135.1). Lineage (NCBI taxonomy): Eukaryota > Metazoa > Arthropoda > Insecta > Diptera > Culicidae > Toxorhynchites > Toxorhynchites rutilus. The sequence continues at coordinate 92,567,734 of NC_073744.1, forward strand.
ATGTTTAAGCCCCCTTTTGTACAACTTCTATGTAAGCGACATCGACAATTGTCTTACACAAAATTGCAGCCTAAGACAACTTGCAGATGATGGAGTGGTGTCTGTCGTAGGACCAAACGAATCCGACCTGCAAGGACCCTTACAAGATACTTTGAACAATTTTTCAACCTGGGCCATTGGGCTAGGGATCGAATTCTCCACGGAGAAAACAGAGATGGTGGTTTTTTCTAGGAAGCATAGACCAGCAAAACCAAAGCTTCAACTTTTGGGTAAACCGATCACTCATGCTATGTCATTCAAGTATCTTGGGGTCTGGTTCGACTCCAAATGTACTTGGGGGGCCCATATTAGGTATCTGAGTAAAAAATGCCAACAAAGAATAAACTTTCTCCGTACAATTACCGGCACCTGGTGGGGAGCCCACCCAGAAGATCTTATAATGTTGTATCGAACAACTATTCTCTCAGTGATGGAGTATGGCAGTTTCTGTTTTCAATCAGCTGCCAAAACACACCTCATTAAACTCGAGCGAATTCAGTATCTTTGTCTCCGTATTGCGTTGGGATGTATGCCCTCAACGCATACCATGAGTCTCGAGGTTTTGGCAGGCCTACTCCCACTAAAAGATCGCTTCAATTTATTATCTCTTCGGTTCTTCATCCGGTGTAAGGTCATGAACCCATTGGTGATCGGAAATTTTGAGCAGCTGATCGAGCTAAATTTTCACTCCGGATTCATGAGTTCATATCATGAATTCATCTCCATGCAGGTTGATCCTTCTTCGTATATTCCCAACCGTGTTTGTTTCCCTGACTACATCAATTCCTCTGTGCATTTTGATCTGTCCATGAAGCAAGATATCCATGGATATTCAGATTACCAACGATCGAGGATCGCTCCAACGATCTTCGATGAAAAGTATGGGGGTATCAATTGTGATAATATGTACTTTACTGATGGGTCCACTATAAACGAGTCCACAGGATTTGGAGTGTTCAACGAATTTTTTAGCACCTCACACAGTCTTCAGAATCCTTGCTCAGTGTATATTGCTGAATTGGCAGCAATTCATTGGGCGCTGGACAGCGTCGCCTCACGACCTGTTGAACACTATTACATTGTAACGGATAGTCTTAGCTCTGTCGAAGCTATCCGTTCAGTGAGGCCGGAAAAGCACTCGCCGTACTTCCTTGAGAGAATACGAGAAATTTTGAGTGCTTTATCCAGACGCTGTTATGTCATTACCTTTATCTGGGTCCCTTCACATTGCTCCATTCCGGGTAATGAGAGGGCTGACTCATTAGCAAAGGTAGGTGCAATTGAAGGCGATATTTATCAGCGTCAAATCGCCTTCAATGAATTTTATTCTTTAGTCCGCAAAAATACCATCGCTAACTGGCAACGCAAGTGGAATGAAGATGAATTGGGCCGGTGGTTTCACTCGATTATCCCTAAGGTTAGCCTCAAACCGTGGTTCAAAAGTCTGGACTTGAGTCGGGACTTTATTCGCACCTTCTCCCGACTCATGTCCAATCACTGTTCGTTAGATGCACTACTCTTCCGTTTCAATCTTGCCAGCAGCAATCTCTGCGTTTGTGGCCAAGGTTATCACGACATCGAGCACATTGTTTGGTCGTGCGAGGTGTATCTGGTCGCCAGATCGAATTTAAAAAACTCCCTTCGGGCCCGAGGAAGACAGCCCAATGTGCCGGTGAGAGATGTGTTGGCTCGGTTAGACCTTGATTACATGTCTCATATATATGTTTTCCTTAAAGCTGTAGATCTTCGTGTGTGATTGCCCCTACATCCTTATACCCTCCTTTCCTTCCTTTGCGGGTAATTCGTCCCCTTGCTATAAATAGTAGAATAAGTTGAAATGTAAATACACTATAGATATACGAATAGATTTATAAATTGAGTGTTCATCAACATTGTTACAATTTCCTTATATCCCATCCTTCTCCTAAAAATATGTCACCCTCCTAAACTCGAGTACACCGCGAGTAATCGGTTTTCCACCTTACTAACCATAGATGTAAGAAAATTGTTTATATATATAGTTTTAAAATTATATTTAAGAATTCGGCTCCTTTAAACTTAAGTAACTGAGCCTGTAAAAATAAACGAATTAAAAAAAAAAAAAAATAAACTAGACCTATGCTACTAGAATCCAGTCTTCCCGCAAGTGTGAGTTTTGCTTATTGGCTTCAATTTAATATATCGATCATCTAAATCGGTTCAGTAGTTCAAATGTTATGATTTTTTGCAGAAAGTTATTTTTGGACAAATGGGGAAAAATGATTTTTTTTAAAATCATATCTAAAAAACGAAAAAATAGCAACCCTCATATCGAGATATGTTGTGTAAAAAATCCTCAGCTTTCAAGAAAAAATATAAAAATATATAGCGCCCTCTAGTCCAAAGTCATAAAAAAAATAAAAAACGACTACAATCAATAATTACTAAAATATAATTATGTTTTTCGCAAGTTAAATATTTTTTTATAAAAGGCTAGGTCAATTTTATATGTCGATCATCTAAATCGATTCAGTGATTCAAATGTTATTAATTTTCATTTGTCATTTTTGAGAAAAAGTGGAAAAAAATGATTTTTCGGACCACTTAATAACTTATGTGCTGTAAGTGTGTTTAAATGTTTCAACGATCTACACATACATACACAAACATACGCGTTGTTAATTTTTATAAAACACAGTATTTCTCCGTTGATATATTGGACATCCACCAAGGCTTGCGGTCTTGTCGTTTTTATTTAAAAAAAATGCAGTGTATATTTTCCATCCGCCATGCAAGGCTATACAAGTTTTAGACCACCACACGGCCATGAACCATGTCTGTCGTAACAATATCGAACAGTAACCCATATTTCGTCATAAGCAGACCCGAAAGCAAATGTAAGTTGTTGAAAATTTTTATTCGATGTTGTTTAAATACATAGGTTGCATAGTCCTGACCCTAAAGGCCCATTTATACGTTGCTAGTAGCTGACTTGACAATGAGCAGCTACTGACCCGGTGGACTCGCTTGACAATTGGTTGACTCGCCTTGTCCGTTCACACAGTGTGAGCTGCTGGCGAGAAACTAGATACTACGGCACGGGTTTACCAGGGATGCCAGGCGACTTTTCAAATGTCCATCAAATAGTCAGAAACAGCAATCAGGTCCGAATTTGTCAAATGATTGGTCCAAAATCGACTTCTTTATTGGCAGTTTTCATCTTAGGTTTTCAGTTGAATGTATCATCACACAATTTTATAGCAAAACAAACGCTGATCGTGTTTAAAAATACATACTTTGTGCTGAATTTCTTTGAACTGAAGGTACTATCCGAAAAAGCAGAAAGAGAAAAGGATTCGGGCCAGGAATTAGATGCAAAGAAAAGGAGCAACAAATACAATATTGAAGGAACTCTACGATGAGGATCCCCGAGATTACAGAGCAGTGTTGATAATAACACCTGAACAAGTGAAAAAACTGTTGGATTTAATTGCTCCACGAATACAACGCCAAGATACAGTCATGAGGGATGCTGTACCTGCAAGAGTTAAATTAGAAATGACATTGATGTGCCTTTGTTTTGGAATATCGTTGGGATTGTTGTCGATATTTTTTAGAATCTCGAAAACATCCATAGCTCAGATAATTCCGAAAGGATGTGATGTTATAAATGGTAGTCTAAAAGATTTTTTTTTTTAATTTTATTTATTTTGTGAAATGAAAATGATAGTCGATTTGCAGGTGCAATAAATACGCTTCAAAAATTTTAATAATGAATGAAAATGTACTTTTTTAAATCGAATATGTATTCTGTTTCTTAGAACAATACTTTTTTTTGTAAGTTGTGATCTGATAATGATTCTATATTAGAGATTCTCAAGAAAACTATCTCAAAAAGAAAGCGTGCCCCGCCAGCGTGCAAAACGAAATAACAATTATTTCGTTTAGAAACTATGAGGGTTTTATTTGTTTTTCCAATAATTTTCAAGTCTATAAATATCTTCACATATTTTCAAATATCTTAAAAATAGAGACATTTCATTACATTTGGCATCACTGATTCGAACGCTAAATTCTGTTTTTGACGTTGTGAAGCATGCAAGTGCGAGTAAATTCAAAAAACTTTGAAGTAGCTCGCACGCCGGATCACACATGACAATAACTGGCATGATGTGTTCACACGGTGTGAGTAGCTGCACTGCAGTAACTGACTAGACCGACTCGTATGCTTACTCGCACCGTCTGAACCCGGCTTAACTTCACTATTTTTCAATAAATCTCCTTGCATTTCAGCAAAACAATCTTGTCTAGAACAGAAAATAATTATCAGAGACAATTTTCGTTCAAGATTTTTCCTTACCTGCAGAGAATGCAATTGTTCATTAATTGTGAATAACCGTATCCTCTTTTTCGTCTGCAATGATGTCAAGGCAAAAGTACTTATGTGTATGAGTTCCAAACATCATACACACCAGATGGGCCAACAAGAAGGACTGCCGGGCCGCAGGTTGAGTATCGCTAGTCTAACGTCATGTGTATTGATATATACTAAATATAATAACTTTTCTGTATTAAAACTATGGAAAAATGTCATATGGTGAGTCAAATATTTTTGATGTGATGAATAGATGTGATGAATGTTTTACAGATATGTCTGTAAATTTACAAACATATTTGTAAATCTGGCATCTCTGGTGGTCTGAGAATTTATTGCAAGAAATCGCTTGAAAACATGCAAGAATTTGCTTGATAATGAAGTGGATTGAGTCCGCACCACTTAGCTATCAGCTTACGGCGATGGTGACAAAAAATAACGCTGATTATGGCTCCACTGATTTCGCTCAGGGAGGAGGAGAATGCTGTGCATATACCGGGAAGAAGATCCGGAAAGGGACGTTACAAGTAATTGCCTAGAGCAAAAGGAGGTTGTGCACTATATTTCACGAATATATATTTGCTTATTTTTTCCTTCAGTTATTTTCCTTAGCGAGTTGACATTGAAATCATAACCACACACCCAAACAAAAAGTAAATAATTCTGAAAGTTACGTCGCGCTACTCGTCTCACGTCATGTCCTGAAAGTGTCAAGAACGAAACACCTATAGTTCAGCATCTTGTGTCAGATGGTGGTAAATTCAGAGGTTAGACATCAATTGAATATAGGCTACCCAAAATCAAAATGGCGTCATTTGTTTATCAACATATCATTTACGAGGATTGAAATCGAAAAATGCGCTGCTTTATTCTAACTGCATGAGCGATTTTCATATTTCGGTTTCACATGGAGGTGTTCACATTTAACATGGAGTTTAAAGTTAGCCACTATTCGACTATATAACCGGACCGAGTTGTGAACAACAGTAATTGATAGAACCAAAATGTCAGTGAACCGCAGCAATATTGGGTACACTGGCAATATGAGAGATTTGACGTTTTAGTCGTACCCCTGGGTAAATTGGTAATTCGCGATGACGTCGACGTCTGGTGGCGACTTCACGTTAGAGCCATAATTTGGGTCCCAAAATCGTTAGTGTAATCTCTACCAGATTAGGAGACACGGAGCCGGTTTTCAAATTTTCAAATTTGAATGAAAATATTCACATTATGTTATTTAATTATTAGAAACACGTATTTCTGACTTTCATTCATCCATATGGTCATACAATTCCAACATTGTTGCTGATTTTTTTCTCTATAATATAAAATTGTCTTCATAAACAATTTTCGTATGAGACTTTTTCCCCACCTGCAAACAAAAATGTTTTTAATTACAGAATACTAATTTGATATGGAAAAGCTAATTTTCATTCATAATTTTAATTTTGAAAACGTTCACTCCGACTGAAAATCAGCTGTTCTTTGACGCTCCCCTAAACTAGTAAACGAAGCTCACTGCCGTCAACGCGGATCGCTGATTTGAAGAAAACAAATACTTCTGACGTGTGAGATGTTGGCACCAAAAACATGGCGGGTGCCATACGGCTGGTTTTTTCACTTTTTCAGGTGTTAAGGTGGGACCAGAATGCCGCGCTATGCGTCGCGTTGCGACAATTGTGCTTTGACACTTCATTTTAAATATGTGTGTTTCCATTTAGTCGAACACAATAATGCGTTGCGTCATTAGCATCGTTTTACTAAACGCTAACATTTGTTCTAAACTACTTGCGCCGAATTCGCGATGACAGTGGCATAGGGTCGACGTCTGGTGGCAACTTCAAATTAGGGCCATAATTGGTGTCCCAAACTCGTTAGTGTAATCTCTATCAGATTAGAAGACACGAAGCCGGTTTTTAAATTCTAAAATTTGAATGAAAATTTGACATGATGTGATTTGATTACTTGAAACACGTGTTTCTGACTTTCATTCAACCGCATGGCTGAATTTTTTCATCATAATATAGAGCTGTATTCATAAACAATTTTCGTATGACTTTTCCACCACCTGCAAACAAAAATGTTTTTCATTTAAATAGAATACTAGTTTGATATGGAAAAGCTAATTTTCATTCATAATTTTAATTTTGAAAACGTGTTCATTCCGATTGAAAATCAGCTATTCTTTCACGCTCCCCTAAACTAGTAAATGAAGCTCAATGCCGCCAGCGCGGATGTCAATGTGTTTTTTTTTAAAAACATTCAACTGATCCGTGGATACAATAAGAACAAGATTTTCATACGAATTTTATTTTATTTTTGTTTACATGAAAAGTGGTGACGCGATGCTAGATTGTGACTGCAATTCAACAGACTGCGTCGGGCGAATGTTTTAGTACAAAACTCAAAAAATGACAGCTGATGAGAAGCAACGCACAACGCGGCATTCTGTTTCCACCTTTATTCTCAACACTGCTCTGTACTCTCGGTGATCATCATCGTAGAGTTTCTTCAATATTGTTTTTGTAGCTCCTTTTCTTTGCATCCAATTCCTGGCCCGAATCCTTTTTTCTTGCTGCTTTTTTTCGGATAGTACCTTCAGTTCAAAGAAATTCAGCACACAGTATTTTTAAACACATATCCCTGTAATGTACAAAAGAGTGAGTGAACTGCTCGAAAAAACTAGTTCACTTAAGGTGAAGGTGGAAGCTAGCCATTGTAGTAGTATAGGTAAACCCTCGTGTAAAAATGGGGTAATAGTGTTTGTGAGAGAAGAGCAAAGCACACGTAAATAGATCAATTCACTTATCAGACTGTGTGGCGCTTCATTGACACGAGTCTTTGAATACATTTGAAAAAAACAACAAATAATAATTCAATACTAAAGTAAAATGTATGAACGATATGTTCCGATGAACAATTGCAAATATAAATATATATAGAAGGTGCATTTGCATATGATTCTGATTATACGCGAGCGTAACATAAGCAAATTTATAACACATGCGAATTGGGGCACTTTTGGTATTAACAAGTTCTTCCGCATAGTAACTCGATGTTGATAATTCCTTAATATTTTCCTTCGTTGATCGTATTGTTTTCACATATTCACGTTGGAAAGCCTTAACCCTTCTCTTCGTTGGCCGAGGCATTTAGATTGAATTTAATACTTTTCCGTTTACCGTTTTTGAAAGCATAGGCAGTGTTCCGAGCTCTGCAATACAATTTTCTTACCCAATGTTAAAGTTGCTAAAACTTACATTATAGACCCATTAAACGTAAAAATAATAATTGTGTTGATATCAACACAATTTTATTCTAGTTATTTTCATGACATGGGACGCTATGACTCCGGAATAACATTTTATTGAGTGGTTTTTATAGCTGTTTCGATGATGTTGTTTGGCATCAGTGTCGAAAAAATAACGATGCTTCCACCAATACAAACAAAACCATTGCAGAAGATTGAAAAACGAAAATTTAACTTTCAGAGCACTTGCTCGAGTTTTCCGACGTTCTTCACTATACGGTGCGAAAGCAGATGAAAATTTAATATCTTGTGAGTAATCGATTAGAGTTTGGTTGATATTACTTGATGGGAAGTGTGCGAAAACGATCATTTTCTTCACACTGTTTCGCAAAATTATTGATTTTCGGGTGAGAGGTGAGGGAGGGAGATGAAAGAAATGAGCGCCATTGTGGCAGCCATTTATGGCTAGCTTCCACCTTCACCTTAAGTGGACGATTGGTCACTGAACGGTTCATTAAGCGGACCTTACACGGTCAAATTTATTGACAATATGATGACATTTGAGAGCATAATGACAGCTGAACATGGCCGACAACGCAGAAATCCGGATTTTCTGATTTTCGGGCATCAATATCGTGACATTTCCTATGGATGCATCATGATGACGTCTTACCTCACGGACTTCCAGACTGAGTTGCCAGATTTGCAAGCGGACATTTAATGTTTGTTAGTCTTTTTTGCGATTGCAATTAAAATTTATAAACTTTTGAAATTGTAGGAATCATAAATGAAAGCTTTTGGTTTGGAAAACTGATACAGTAATTTACATTTAATGCGATATGCCGGAGAACCACTCAGTGTCGCATTGGAGGCGATTTGACCTGTAATTGGACATTGAAGATGAGAGTGGTACAGCGTCGACGCCTGGGCCCGAACTCGATGTTTACAGAAATGTCTAACTAAACGTGTCGCATACAGGTCTGTCCAATTAGAAAAATGTCGCATTAAATGTAAATTACTGTACTTAAAATAGCAAAATACTGTACTTTTCGCGATACAAATCAAAACCTCAAAGTAAACTGACAATGGGATGGTGAGAGAGTGAATGAAAATTAACAACGTCTTAGGAATTTTTTAACATTGAACTCAGTCATTCTTTGCGCTACCGAGCGGGGCAGCCACTTTAGTCTAAATTGTGTGTTTCTTCACACTCCGCTATAAAATTTGGAGAATGAGAAGATCTGGGAAAATCACAGGTGAAAAAACATCACGTGTTAATTCAAGTTACAGTATAATCCCGATTATCCGCGAATAGTCGAGATGATGTTTAAACATAAAAACTATGTTCTATCAATACAGAAATAGATACAGGTACAGATAATCGGGGTACAGATACAGATACAGATAAACGGGGTTCTACTGTCATAGTCTTATTTATCGAATAAAAACATTTGCTTGCAGATAATATAATTTGCATATATTTTCGCAATCTAAAATAATCTGGCATCCCTGAAACTGAAAGGATCAGTCTGTATTTGTGAAGCGAGTATTATGATGTGTTTTTGAGAAGGAAAAACGAGTTTTAAAGTGTAAATTATGAATGAAAATTAACTTTTCCAAATCAAATTAGTATTCTATGTGAATGCAAATCACTTTTTTTCTGCGAGTGGTGAGAAAATCCTATACAAAAATTGTATCTGAAACTGACGTTATATAATAATAATAAATTTTAGTAGAAATATCTGAAAATTCATAGAAAATAGGTAAACTTAGAGTTAGGACTACGCGCTTCAACTAATTAAATAATACCAAGTAGATATTTTCATTCAAATTTTACCAATTGAAAATTGCCTTTTCGCCTTCTAATTTGATGGAGAATAGTTTGGATCCCAAACTCGAATGTCGCCACTAGCCATCGCGGATATTTTCGTTGTCTCGGGTTGAGGGTGATATTGACCGTGTAAGGTGGCAAAATATTGATTGAGGTTAGATCGGATGTCGAAAGCCTAGCTGTCACGATATTGAAGACACTTATTGTCAATCAGTTTGATCGTGTAAGGTGCCCATTAAAGTGAACCATTTTGCCCATCTCTACTGTCATCGCGAATTGGATGTTTATATCAAGGAAAGTGAAGTGAAAGGTGAAACGTAATGTCAGAATTGCCGTTCGGACGTATCCCGTAAGTTTGAATTTATTTACATAGATGGTATCCAAACAACACTAAACATTGACTACAGTTTCGCCGGCACGGTTGATTGCCGTTATGAACCAGCACAAAATCAAAGCTGCAAATTATGCGCCAGTAGTGGTACCACGATCAAAGCATTCCCTGAATAAATCAGATCACATTAGCCGAGCCAGCTGGCGGAAGCATATGCATAAAGGTTATTAGGTTACTATTTTCAACGACTACTGTTTATTTATTATACTGCTTCAAATACCTTCGACGAAATCAAACGTAACCATACCAACACAAGTAATAATATAAACAAATCCAAACTTTTCGTCTTGCCATTCCTCATACGTCTTTTCTAAATAGTGTAAATCAAGGCGCGTAGAAGTATATCCTAAGGTGGGCCAATTTGCTAAAACCAAGGCACGTATAAGTATATCCTAAGGTGGGCCAACTTACTAGAACCACTCTTCAGCCATCTTGGAAGTCTACTGTGTTTTGTTTCTAAACAAAACACAATACACTTGTGCCCAAGCTCGCTCGTGATCAGTCTGTCTCTTTCACGCTTCAAGGAATTAATTCCCCTTCTGCTTTCTTCCGTACTGTTTTCATCAGCTATATGACACCCACCATGTTTTTGGTGTCAACATCTCAAACGTCAAAAGTATTTGTTTTCTTCAAAACAGCGATCCGCGTTGGCGGCATTGTGCATCTATCAAGTTTAGGGGAGCGTCAACGAATAGCTGATTTTCAGTCGAAATGAACGTTTTCAAAATTAAAATTATGAATGAAAATTAGCTTTTCCATATCAAATTAGTATTCTATTTGAATTAAAAACATTTTTGTTTGCAGATGGTGAAAAAGTCTCATACGAAAATTGTTTATGAAGACAATTTTATATAATAATGAAAAAATTTAGCAACAATTTTGGAATTGTATAGCCATATAGTTGAATGAAAGTCAGAAATACGTGTTTCGAGTAATTCAATAACATGATGTGAACATTTTCATTCAAATTTGAAAATTTAAAAACCGGCTTCGTGACTTCTAATCTGATAGAGATTACACTAACGAGTTTGGGACACAAATTACGGCCCTAATTTGAAGTCGCCACCAGACGTCGACACCTTCGCGAATTACCAATTTACCACCATCTGACATATCGTGATGTCGATGATGAACTTTTACAGCAGAGGGATGGTGAGATATGCGATGATGGTAGGTAGAGTGAGGCTAGGCGCAAATTGAGAAACGTATAGCACTCGTGAGCTAACACGAAACTACCAACACGACTCATATGTGTTACACAGGTCACGTGGTGGTGCGCATGTTGAGTCTCAGATTGATGTAAATAACGCGCCACGCGCATACAATGTCTGACTCACACTTAGTTGCGAGATATATTCATTTACTATCACAACCACTCGATCAGCACACCCATATAATGTCAGACTCACGGCGCTACATAATTGTTCACCAACACAACCACCGCATCCGGCACGATCAGCACGAGAAACTGTGGTTCAGCCATAGCGTCTCGGGAGTCGCGTCTTACGAGCACTGCGCTATCTCGCGTCGCCTGCCCAATATGCGCTGTTCTATCTGTTTTCATTAGCCACAAAAAAAGGCGCTATGTCGCGTGAAGCTACTTGCGCTATACGCGTCTCAATTTGCGCCTTGCCTGAGATAGCGATAATCGTGCCATACACCTGGTTTTCATATACCGCCCCCACCCACTTAGTGACGAAACGGCCTCACCTAGTACCATAGATCCGTCTTGGTGTAAATTACGAGCCACCTGTTAACTCCACTATCTTGGTTTATATCTGTTTATGTCGTTTATGTATATGATTTTAAAAGTGAGGTTAAATTTGAACATTGGTGAGAAATTCTTCACGAACTCCTTGGAAACCAGTGATTGTTTATTCACACTCCAATATTAAAAGTTGTTCTACTTGCAGCCAAGTGTTCTCAATTTTCTAGGCTTGGATATACTTGTATAAAATGAAAATCGAAGAAGTAAAAAGTACTGTTAAAACCCAGCGGATTGCTGCTCACAGTCATGTTAAAGGGCTAGGGTTAGATGATAACTACGTTCCTCTTCAAATCGCCGCAGGATTGGTCGGTCAGAAAGATGCACGTGAGGTATGGCCGTGATAGGATAGTATAAAATAAAAGTATTGCATTTAAATTTCAATTCACAGGCGGCTGGTGTTGTAGTGGATTTAATCAAAACAAAAAAGATGTCCGGAAGAGCACTTTTGCTTGCTGGCCCGCCCGGCACTGGAAAAACTGCTATTGCACTTGCCATTGCACAAGAATTGGGAAATAAAGTTCCATTCTGTCCTATGGTTGGTTCAGAAGTTTTCAGCAGTGAAATTAAGAAAACAGAAGTGCTGATGGAAAATTTCCGTCGATCTATCGGCTTGCGCATTCGCGAAACAAAAGAAGTTTACGAGGGAGAAGTGACAGAACTTACTCCTGTTGAAACTGAAAATCCAATGGGTGGCTACGGCAAAACCATAAACAATGTTATCATCGGACTAAAAACGGCTAAAGGAACCAAGCAACTGAAACTTGATCCAAGCATCTACGAATCGTTACAAAAGGAAAAAGTGGAAGTAGGAGATGTTATATATATTGAAGCAAATAGTGGAGCGGTGAAGAGACAGGGTCGTAGTGACACTTTTGCTACTGAGTTTGATCTAGAAACTGAAGAGTACGTTCCTCTTCCTAAAGGCGATGTCCATAAAAAGAAGGAAGTAGTACAGGATGTTACTTTACACGATCTTGATGTTGCCAATGCCCGGCCACAGGGAGGTCAAGATGTTTTGTCGATGTTCGGTCAAATCATGAAACCGAAGAAAACCGAAATAACAGACAAACTGCGCATGGAAATAAACAAAGTCGTCAACAAATATATTGATCAGGGAATCGCTGAATTAGTTCCTGGCGTTTTGTTTATTGATGAAGTTCATATGCTAGATCTGGAATGTTTTACATATCTTCACAAATCACTGGAATCTGCTATTGCACCGATCGTTATATTTGCTACCAATCGTGGTCGATGCGTGATACGTGGAACTGATGACATTATTTCGCCACATGGCATTCCGCTGGATTTATTGGACCGACTTCTAATCGTTCGAACATCACCTTATAATCTGTCCGAAATTGAGCAAATTATAAAATTACGGGCACAAACTGAAGGTATAAATGTTGAAGATGCAGCTATCCAAGCTCTCAGTGAGATTGGATCCAACACAACTTTGCGTTACGCCATTCAGCTCATGACGCCGGCTCATCAGTCCTGTAAAGTCAATGGTCGTACCCAAGTTACAAAAGATGACATAATGGAAGTAAACGCACTGTTTCTGGATGCCAAGCGGTCAGCTAAATTCTTGCAGGAAGAGAGTGCAAAATATATGTTGTAGATCCTTTCATCAGATTGACGTCATTACTATTACCTCTATCAATATTCCAAACACGTGAAATGCGCTTGACAAATAAGAATTCATGAGAAATAAATACTGTATGAACCCATGAAAATTGATCATATTTTCAAAATAAAGAAAACAAATCGAACATGGAGTTGTAACTCTGAGGATTTGGGGATAAGGCTCTCAGGGTCGCTTATTCCAAAGCCGGCTTCTTTCGAAGCTTCCTCTTTTAGCGAAGGGGGTATTTTCGTATTTTAACACTTCCAGCGGATCTCACGCACCTATGGGTGCCACCTACTAAGCCCACACGATGAGTTCGCTCAAAGGTTGTGCAGTGCTAAGCCACGCACTTTTGCCCGATTGAGGACGAGGGCGATAGAGGAGGACGAAAGCAATAGAGGGATAGCAGTCGTATAAGATTTATTTATTTATTTATTTATTAATATTATATTTCATCCGACAAGTATGTCTTAATGAACAAAAGTGTAGTGAAACTAGCTGAACACGAAACGCTTTATTCTACTCTTAAATTTGTTAATCGTGATATTAAAATCAAACAAATGGGCAACATCGTTGAAGCATTCCATCATTGAACGTATTGGTTCGTGGAGGGAGTAGTCTCGACGTCTGAACGGCAGGCGAAGGAAGTCAGAGCGACGAAGAGTATAACCAGGAACATTGATGGCGATTTGCGCAAGTACGTTTGGAGCATCAATTTCGGCGACAAGAAGTCGAGCGATGAATATTGCCTTAGCCCGTTTCCGCCTTTGCTTCAGCGTTTCCAACCCTATCAACTGACATCGATGTTCGTACGGTGGCAAATTCAGCGGATCATTCCATGGTAGGAGACGTAGGGCGAATCTGACGAACCTTCCCTGAATTGATTCGATGCGAGCAGCCATAGTGCTACGATAAGGGTCCCATATTAATGAAGCGGTTTCTAGAAACGGCCGAACCAAGCACGAATACAAGGATCTCAGTGTATAAGGATCTCGGAATTCTCTGCTCAATTTGCTCACAAATCCCAATTGACGACGAGCCTTGTCTATGATGTCTTCGTAGTGGTTCCGGAATGACAGCTGGATCAAGGAAGACACCGAGATCTTCCTTGATCCAGCTGTCATGAACGATGAACGATGCTTTCCATCGAGTCGGGAAGGTTGCAGTTCTCAGAGACAAGTTGTACAAATGAGTGAGTGGCTGCTCCAGATGTTCGAAGCATTTTTTCAGAACACACGCTGCAATTCCATCAATTCCATCCAGGCTGATAGGAAATTTTTAATTTCTCGACCGCTTTTCGTATCCCTTCTGATGATACTTCAGGTGCATCAGCGTCTGCGCTCCCAGCAGGAGTTAGTTCCAGAGCAGCTTCAACGCTGTCAGAAGTGGAGTTGAACATCGAACTGAAGTAAGAAGCAAAAAGCTCACATTTATCCGAAGAGCTGCAAGCCAGTCGTTCATCCAAATACATTGCCGAAGGTAGTGTAGACTCTGCGCTTAGATTTCACAAAATTCCAGAAGCTTTTTGGATTGCGTTTCAAATTTCGTTCCATAAAGACCACATGTTTACGATAGAGTTGACGGTTCAGGCTTCTATATTGACGGCTGGCGAATTGGAACGACGCTTTGTTCGTTGATGTACGATTTCTTCGGTAAATCTTATGCGCAGCGTTGCAGCGTTTATTCCTACGTCGAAGCTCAGCGTTTGACCAAGGTGGTTTCTGCGGGGAACGTAGATGTGGAACGAATAAGATGAAAGCGCGTTGAAGTATGAGAGTGAACTTCTCGACAGCATCATCCAGATTTACACACTGGATCATTGGCGACCAGTCCACTGACGATAAATATTGGCCCAATCTGTTGAAATCAGCTTTCTTGAAGTTAAGTGCTTCGACGTCAAATTCATGGTCATTGAGCTCTAGTAAAGGCTTGTCAATTTCGATTGTACATGAAAAAGGTGGATGGTCGATGTCGCTTGGAACAAGAGGATTGTCAATTTCATCAATAGTCAAGTAGTTAGTTATCTCCTCATTGACAAATAACAGATCAAGCGTATTCCCGGAGTGGTTTTTCAGTCAGTTCATCTGCCACATGTTATTGGAGCTCATGCCGTCAAGCAGAACAGAGTTGGATTGAGTAATAGATGATATTGTGAGGTCCACGCAACATCTAGAATTATCGTTTCGAATCCATCGCAGTCCAGGTCTGTTGTAGTCACCGAATACAGCAACCGAATCATGCCCGGAGTGTGAGACTACTGATTCCATACAGTCGATATGGAGATTAGACAACTGCACATCCGACGCCTTATCTGGAGGAATATACACGGCACCAATGACAAGCTTACATTGTGACATGCTTAACGACACCCATACGTGCTCAATGCTGTCTACGTTAGTCGGAATTAGACTGGACGGGATGGTATCCTTCACAGCAATGAGGACACCGCCTGAACGCTTCTTAGTGCTCGTCAACGCAGTGCGGTCCCCCGATAAACAGAATAATCGCTGCTAAACAGCATGTTTGTTACGGACAGATGTTGTTTATGCGTAAAAGCAATAAAGTAGGAAATTCCGTAATAATAAGAGTAGATCATAGGTAAGGTCATATATATTATTGTTAGCTTAGGAAAGCGATGTAAGCGCTGCAAAAAAGAATAGACTATAAAAAGCAAGACAAAAATATACGTTTTTAAAAACAAGACCTCCAAGCGAGGTATAGAAATGTTTAGAAAGGACCAATGTAAGGCAATTAAAAGATGTAAGAGCTCAAGTGTTTTGTTAGGCTAGAAAACGCTCGTAGTTCGAAATTATTGCCGGTCATAAATTCAGAATGGACGAATATTTAGATAGCGTCCGGTAAACAATTTAATGCATGCATCATTTAGGATGCATTTTTATTACCCTTTTCCATCCCTAGCTGCGCTCAGCCAGATACACCAGCAGGGTGTAATCAAATAAAAGGATGTTATTTTAGAGCGAAGGATGGAAAGGGGAAATCCAAGAATAAGATAGGCGCACCGACGAGGTGCTATAAACTTAAGGTATTTTCTTAGGGTAGTGCAGCCGTCTCAGACTGCACGTTACCATACGCCAAAGAAGGGACAAGGAAGGTAGATGATCTAAACGAAACCGATATGTTATCGGTTTTCAAGAGAGAGAGAGGAGATGTTCCTCGTCAATCTTAGTTTAAGGAACCATGTATATATTGTGAAACTTTTGAATAAATTTTTTTAGTATTGTAACAGAACTCACGCGAAAGCGTTAAAATTTTTCTTTCAATAGAGAAATTTTTCATGGTGGCTCCAGAGAGGAGCAAGTTTTTCCTTTTATTTAAGTACAAAATGTGTTAATTTGCGAACTCTTCTCGGCAGTGGATGCCAGAGGTGATGTTCGTGAAATCTTCTCAGCAGTGAATGCGAGAAGTGTGAATTTGTGAATTCTCAAAGGCAGTGGATGCCTAAAAAGTGCATTTCTTTCGTGAATTTTATCAAAAGGCAGTGGATGCCTAAAAAGTGTATTCGTTTCGCGAATTTTCCTAAGGCAGTGGATGCCTAAAGAGTTTATTATTTTCGCGAATTTTCCTAAGGCAGTGGATGCCTAAAGAGTGTATTATTTTCACGAACTTTCCTAAGGCAGTGGATGCCTAAAGAGTGTATTATTTTCACGAACTTTCCTAAGGCAGTGGATGCCTAAAGAGTGTATTATTTTCGCGAATTTTCCTAAGGCAGTGGATGCCTAAAGAGTGTATTATTTTCGCGAACTTTCCTAAAGGCAGTGGATGCCTAAAGAGTGTATTATTTTCGCGAATTTTCCTAAGGCAGTGGATGCCTAAAGAGTGTATTATTTTCACGAACTTTCCTAAGGCAGTGGATGCCTAAAGAGTGTATTATTTTCGCGAACTTTCCTAAAGGCAGTGGATGCCTAAAGAGTGTATTATTTTCGCGAATTTTCCTAAGGCAGTGGATGCCTAAAGAGTGTATTATTTTCGCGAACTTTCCTAAAGGCAGTGGATGCCTAAAGAGTGTATTATTTTCGCGAATTTTCCTAAGGCAGTGGATGCCTAAAGAGTGTATTATTTTCACGAACTTTCCTAAGGCAGTGGATGCCTAAAGAGTGTACTCTTTTCGCGAACTTTCCTAAGGCAGTGGATGCCTAAAGAGTGTATTCGTTTCGCGAACTTTACTAAAGCAGTGGATGCTATATACACACATAAATATATGTTAATTCAAGTACCAGAAGGCAGTTATTATAAATATGACCAACTGCCGCAGCAGCACGTGGTCGTGGAGTTAGAAGCAAGAGGTAGCAGCAGTATCCTCGGCACAATCGGAGAGACCATCGCTAGAGATACCAGGAACTGTCAACCAGCGGAACCAGAAGCAAGCGGTGGCATTAGATGCAGCAGCACCAGCATTGGCACTATCAGAAGTGACAAGAACAATCCGAGCCAGAAGGTTTGGACCACTCAAGAACCAGTCGGCACCAGCAGCAGCAGTAGTATCCCAGCACCAGATGAGTTAATCGAAAAACAGGTATAGAATTAATCTATATTAAGAATTATAGGGGTTGCGATAGCAACCATGGGAGTTTTTAAAATAGGGGCCAAGAGAGCAAAGAAATGATAAAGGAATAAATTCGTACGGTCAAGTGAGCCAACATTAAAATATAAACAATAAAATTAGTAGGAATATGGAAAACACATACAAGATGATTACCACTAAATACTTCACACGTAATGTGAAGGGTCACTGTCACCTATGTCACGAGTCTGATGAGGAACAGATGATTTATTGTTGCGAGTGTGAGCGATGGTTCCACTTGAGTTGCACTAATCTAAAGCAAGCCCCTCTAACGGGTGATCGGTGGATCTGTGTCAAATGCACAGATCTAGAATATAATTATTCGAAGAAAGTGCGAATAAGTGACTTAATAGGAATACTCGCTACTAGCATATATCCTAGTGGGTGGGGAAATTATTATAAGGAGGATATGCCAACCAAGCCGCCTCCATTTAGGGCAATTAGTGAATTGCATAGGCGAGTAAATGGCAATTCTGAATCTGAGTTTAGAAACTCAGAGGAATGCCATCAATTAAAAATGCCTCCTCCTTGGAATCCTGATCTAGTTGATTGCAGGAGGAAAGGTAATGATTCAGATGACAAAGTATTTGAATCATCTAAAGTAACCAGATTAATTGCACCTCCTCCGTGGAACCCTAAGTTGGCTAGGTATATGAGGAGGAAAAATGACAATTCATCTGAGTCAGAAGATTCAGATGATGAAGACAAACTTGAAGTGATACAAGTTGAAATGAATGAAAAACTAGGAGATGTTAGTCCTCAGAGCGGTGAAGATGGCTGCTCATTCCCAGTGAGGAAAGAGCCATTTAAAACCATATCAGTCGCAAAACGCGAATCTGATTATGAGAATAGTTTGCCCGCAATAGGCAAAACGGGTATCATCACAGATGTATGGGCTGTGATAGAAGAAAATACGAAAACCTCCACAGAAAGAGGAATTATGGCGGAAAAGAAAAAACCATGCGTGATGCATGAAGTCAGGGCGGATGAGATATCTGCAAATAAAGAAATAGCGGATTCCAATAATGGAAACGCTAAAAATTTTAAGATAGAAAAACTATCTATCAACCTTCAAGATCCAGAATGGGAAAGGCCAGCTACTGGATTAATTAAGAATTCTGTTGCAACACTGATTGTTGAACAGAAAATAAAATACCCAACTGAAAAACGGTTTGAAGAAATAGAACCACCTGTAGCAGTAGAGGAAGTAGTCCTCAGAAATAGAACAAAAATATTAGCAAAATTTTATTTGAAGACGAAAGCCTGGCGTGAAGGTTTTAAAAAATTCCTTAGAAGTGCAAAGTTCATCCCAAAAATTGGGAGCCAATGTAAAACCAAAAGTGTTATCATCAAGATGGATGATTCATCACAAGATGCTAACATACAATTTGAAAACTCAACAAATATAGAGATTTGTGTTATTGAGCCTCCGAGGAAGGTAGCGCCAGAAATAACACCAAAGGAATTGTTTATAAATGAATCTTCATTTCTTCCAAGGAGAAATAATTCCCACAATAGAAAATCATATTCAGTCGATAATTATAGTATTGGAAATCTCGATAAATACTGTACCCCAGATTACCAGTATCCTCGACGTCGTATCAAAAACGACTTCCACACTGTAACCACGAGTTACACTATTGTACCATCATTAACGAAATATGATGAAGAATATTCTATTTTGCAAAATTTGTGACATGTTGACAATATTTAGTCATAGGGCGACACATATAAAATAATGCGATCGTTATAGTTAAAAGCCATAGATTCGTATAAAATAGGACTACTTATAATTGAAAATTATGGCTCTGAATATCTTTCAAATCTTTAGAAGACTGTTTCCTAAGTATTAGGGGCGTCTATTTACCTGTATGACAACGAGAGCAATACATCTTGAGTTAGCGCAAGATATGAGTTCGGATTCTTTCATTGTATGTTTCCGCAATTTGCAAAATTATGGCCCAGATAGGGAAATTATTACCGTAGATCAAAACTATAAACTCTCTAATATAGAGGTTGGAAAGTTTGTTTTTCAACGTTTGTAATATGTTGATATTCTTTATATCTATATAAAGTATAGAAAATCTTAAGCTTGATAAAATATGAAGACGAAAATCTTAAAATGGAAATTTAACAAAACTGTTAACTGAATTAATTAGAAAAATATTTTTAGGCAAATGATTTGCTTGAAGTTCAGCAAGTGAGCTGCTGAAAGACTTTAATACAATTTAAGATACAATTGTTTCGTTATAAAATGGACCCAAGAAAATGATAACTTGTAAGGTCCAAAATATCAATTAGAGCAAAAATGAAGAGACTGTCCGGTCAAGCGTCAAGCATTTGGAATGCTCAAAACATTACTCTGATGGGTTAAAAGTATAGCAAGTATTCTGCTGAAAAATATACATTGACCACTAAAGAAAAAATTATGGCGCAGCAAGTGATATGCTGAAGCCAGTTTCTATACGAATGATTGGCTCAAAGCTCAGTAAGTGAATTGCTGAAAGGAGCGATATCAACTGTGAATTAGTTGATGGTAGAAAAAATTAAAAATACAGCTATGAAGAATTTGGAAGACTGATTTGTTAGCAAGTGGATTGCTTAACCTTCAGCAAGTGATTTGCTGAAGGGGTCAAAATCAAAAGTTTCTTTTTTAAGCAAGTGAATTGCTTAAAACTCAGCAAGTGGATTGCTGAGAGTAACAACATCACCAGTAAGTCGGTTGATGAAATACAGCATGTGAGATGCTGAAGAAAGATTTTTTGAACAAGTGGTTTGCGAAGCTCAGCATGTGAGTTGCTGAGAATATGATCAATGCATTATTCAAATGACTATTAAAAGCATAGCTTCCAGTCTTAACTGAGGGAAAGATTGGAGATGGTTAACTATACAATGTAGATGACATTATGAGTTATTTGAATACAAGTAACAGGAAAAAAAATTGAATGAAATTTTTAAATGTATTTCAAAGTATATCACACTATGAGAGCATGAGTTGCATGCATAAAGAAAACGACTTGAAAAAGTTTATGTGAGCTACGATCAGTCGTATTATATGATTAGTCGGAACAGTTACATGAGAACTGAGGCTTTAAAATTGGATTTAGTATTCAGAGACAAACTTTAATGTTAATACTTGCTGAAGGAACGGTAATTGTACTACCAAAAGATTAGCACATTGACTAATTATTTAAAAAGGATGTTTTGAGAAAAACAATATCAGCAATGTAACAAGACAACTAGCAAAAGGATGTTGGATTCAAGATTCCTTTCTTGGCAACGAGATAACTTAGCATTAAAATGGAACGTTGTGTTTGATGAAAGAAAATCTTATAAGAGAAAAGAAAATGTAATTTGCATTTCCTTTAATGGAAAATATTATATAACACTGAACCTCAATGCATAATTTTCCAAAAAGAAACTTGAAGTTAGTTTATATAATTAACGGTTATATCAAATTACTAGTGAGAGCAATTATTCGAAATTTACGAATGTTTACGATTAGTTTGCATAACTGTATGCAGAATAAAAATGAAACAAAAATACTATTATTAATAAAACAAATAATAAGTTATGTTTTCTAGTATAAACTTGTAAGTGTAAGTGTAAGGAAAAGATAATAATGTGAGTGAAATCAAATCACACAATAAAACACAGAATAAAGCGATACAGCTACAGATGGAAATATGTTCAAGCAAATGTATATGATTTAGAACATGTAGAACGACTATCAAAAATTTAAATTAAAATGTAGAAAAGAATGATAATACTGAAGAATTTGGTAAATCTATGGAGTAGATTTACGGGGTCCGGAATGTTACGGACAGATGTTGTTTATGCGTAAAAGCAATAAAGTAGGAAATTCCGTAATAATAAGAGTAGATCATAGGTAAGGTCATATATATTATTGTTAGCTTAGGAAAGCGATGTAAGCGCTGCAAAAAAGAATAGACTATAAAAAGCAAGACAAAAATATACGTTTTTAAAAACAAGACCTCCAAGCGAGGTATAGAAATGTTTAGAAAGGACCAATGTAAGGCAATTAAAAGATGTAAGAGCTCAAGTGTTTTGTTAGGCTAGAAAACGCTCGTAGTTCGAAATTATTGCCGGTCATAAATTCAGAATGGACGAATATTTAGATAGCGTCCGGTAAACAATTTAATGCATGCATCATTTAGGATGCATTTTTATTACCCTTTTCCATCCCTAGCTGCGCTCAGCCAGATACACCAGCAGGGTGTAATCAAATAAAAGGATGTTATTTTAGAGCGAAGGATGGAAAGGGGAAATCCAAGAATAAGATAGGCGCACCGACGAGGTGCTATAAACTTAAGGTATTTTCTTAGGGTAGTGCAGCCGTCTCAGACTGCACGTTACCATACGCCAAAGAAGGGACAAGGAAGGTAGATGATCTAAACGAAACCGATATGTTATCGGTTTTCAAGAGAGAGAGAGGAGATGTTCCTCGTCAATCTTAGTTTAAGGAACCATGTATATATTGTGAAACTTTTGAATAAATTTTTTTAGTATTGTAACAGAACTCACGCGAAAGCGTTAAAATTTTTCTTTCAATAGAGAAATTTTTCAATGTTAGAAGGTATAACATCATCGAGCCAGGTTTCAATTAACACGAGTTCGTCATATGGCGAAGCAGTAACGGAAGTAAAAAAGTCTTCAATCTTCGTCCGCAATCCTCTTACATTCTGGTAGTAGATGGATACTCCAGAATTTCGATGGCCACGAAATTGATGACTTGTGGTGGCCATACCAGGACGATTGCTGATAGGTGACAGGAGGCTGCAAGCGATGGGCGAATCAGGAGTCATCGAGTACATAGGACCATCGTACTTGCCTTTGATGTCGAGCTGGAAGACCATAGTACCACTCCCACACGTAGGGCCGGGACGACTGTTGAATGCTGGTGGGAGAGACTCGACTACGGCGGGGGGCAATAGGGCTTCCATAGTACTGTTTTCGATGCGTCCCAGTGTTTGATTAACCAGAGGTGATTGATGAGGTGAGACTGGTGAAAATTGAGTTGCACTGCAAATTGGAACAATATCAGGCGATGAAGGACTCGAACAAAACGAATACTTGCCTGGAATAAATGATTGGAAGACCCCGTCATCGTCCACAACCACAGGGCCAGAACGACTGAGATGGCAAGAATGAGCAGCAAGCGCGACTTGGTTGGGAGGATTAGAGGCTTCCATGATGCTAGAGGCAATGCGTTCTGAGATGTTTATAGCCGATGTACCATTTATACTACCATGGCACCCTCTTGGCGATCTGGTGTCACTGAGTATAAGGATGAATCTGCATTCGGTGTTCGTGGGCGTTGCCAAAAATTTGCAACGGGTCTGTTATCCTTGAACTCTCTGAACAATATACCCTTAGACCATGTTGCAGTCGAGAGAGCCTTAGCTTTTAGGTCGGAACTGATTCCAAGCTTAAACGAGATGAATGATATACCGCTAACATCTTTTCCCTTGGCGACGAGTCTGAGCACTTCGATGTCGTTTGTTTCTAATCTTTGTATGGCCAACTCATGAACTTGTTCCACGGTGACATTGCAAGAAATGCGGGATAGGTAAAGCCAAAACTTCTGCTTGGGAGCAGGTGCAGCGAAGTTATCAAACGATGGAGATAATGAGGATGCAGTTCCATGCATCAGATCATTTTGCTGGCGTTCGGTGGCTTTTTGTTCTGGAAATAGACGTCGACTACGTATCGATCCAGCAGTGTACGCAGGGCGTGTTGACGATTTCGGTGTAAGTGAATTGGAGTTGATCAGGGCGGTAAAATTCATGCGTAGTTCGCTTTTCAGCTCGTTCAGAATTTCCGATTTGATCCTCTGGGCGATCTCATTATGAGCGCTTAGAGCATTTTGATATCCGGCCTCATGAGCGTCACGAATTGTATTGCAGAAGCGGATGTCATCCATCAATTTGCTATAGGATTTGCACATCCAGAAAAGTTGCGTGTTCTTTTTCATCTCATTATAGAACGCTGAGGTGAGATTCACACATTTTAGGTGAAATTCCGCCTTGCAGAAGCCGTTACAAAAGATGGATTCGTCGGCGATATCGGTAGCGCAGGCATGGCATGTAGCAGTCATAATGACGGAACAATTTTGTTCACCAATCAGACGAGATGAGAGATCACGGCTGCTGCTGATTACACAGTCTCCCTAGTTGACGGTGGTATCAAGATCACGATAATGTCGTTTTTCCTATGCACAATATTTCTTCTCTCTTTATTGTTTCTATTCTTGATCTGAACACAGAACACACATATATTTTGAGATTTATAGATTATATTTATTTTTTCCAGTGGCGTCGACTGGGAGTGCGGAGGGGGCGGACCTCCCCCGGGTACACAAATTTAGGGTCGCAGAACCGAATTTGTATGAATAAATTGAATAAACACGATTGATTCCTTTTCCGGCGAGGTGGTAAGGGGGTGCAAATCATCTCTTCCGCCCGGGTGCGAAAGCTTCACTCGACGCCACTGAATATACCTATAATAATTTTCACTGACGAGCAGGTTGCTTGATTTTTTTAATCCAAAATATAAATTTTTATTAGGACTCATATGGCGTCAGCCTAACGGGGCCGGGAGTTCAATATTTCGACAATGTTTGCTTACAACTATGTTAGTAACATGTAACCGATTACTCGCGGTTGGCTCGAGGTTAGTATTACAAGTGTTCTCATAATTGGGATGTTGCAGTCTTCAATGCTCTATACGTGTGCCCGACACGGGATACTTCCTATTGGGATGCAGCTGACCGTTAATCAGCAACGTCCCCCTCGTCTGTACCCCATATCTAGCGTGGTGCATCTTTCTCGACTCGAGGAATCCAGGATAGAACGATCACTAGCCGGCGCAATCATCAGCTCGTGTAGAGTTGTCATGAGCGGTACAACCTTTGGCTCTTGTTGAATCATCAGTGGACTGCACAACCTTCGGCCCGTGTATCTGTAAAGAGTGTGTGTATGTATTGCCGCGACTAAGTAAAAGTTTATAGATCGGATAGGAGGGACACAACGAAGGAAACATCATTGAACGTTGACATCGGCGTTTCTGAGGAACAGGTAGAGATGGAGCAGAAGATCAGGCTACCTAAGATATCCCGGACGGGGATATCCGGTTGCTTCATGTTATTCGGTTGCCTGATGTCAGGAAAAATAATCAATGATGATTAGAAGTGATACAAATTTATTTTCATTTCGTTGAAAATCATAACTACACTATATGACATAATCTGTTTCCTTCCGTTAGCGACTATTCATAGTCTGGAACCATCGGTGGACAAGTGCAAACTAAGTGCTTATCTCCATACAAGTCGTCGATTCGTCCGACAGTTGGCCATATTTTCACCTCAGGTTTCACGAATGGCTGTGAAATAAAATATAAATATTAGTTTTGTGCTATTACTACAGAACAACAAAACAGCCCATATTACCGCAGGAAACGCGCCAAGCTCTCTTGGATAGGGTCGGTTCCATTCGGAGGAAATGACTTGCTTTTGGGTATGAGGAGCCATTTTCAGCGGATTTAAACGGATATCTAAAATATCCTCTTCGATATCTTGAATCTCTTTGCGTATCGAGATCATTGCTTCACAGAAGCGATCTAGCTCTTCCTTGTCTTCCGATTCCGTTGGCTCTACCATTAAAGTTCCAGCTACTGGCCACGACATTGTCGGTGCGTGAAAACCATAATCCATCAAACGTTTAGCAATGTCAACAGCCTCAATGTTGGCCGTTTTCTTGAAGTCGCGCACATCAATAATGAACTCATGTGCAACTAAACCAGTGTTAGGATCCGCATAGAGAGTTTTATAGTGGTTCTCTAATCGTTTGGACATATAGTTGGCATTCAAGATTGCAACTTGTGTTGCTCGGCGCAATCCACGGCCACCCATTAACTGAAAATATAGCGAATGTATATATTGATGATGTTTATTTCGTATGACACATTTACCTTGATATATGCCCATGAGATAGGTAGTATTGATGAGCTGCCGTAAGGCCCTGCACTGACGACACCAAAGCTTTTATTCTCACATCCAGCCAAGGGATCTATAATTGGATGTGTTGGGAGAAATGGGACAAGATGTTTTTTCACACCGATAGGTCCCATCCCAGGTCCACCACCTCCATGTGGAATGCAAAAGGTTTTGTGTAAATTTAAATGAGAAACATCACTCCCAATATCCCCTGGGCGACAAAGTCCGACCTGCGCATTCATATTCGCTCCATCTAGATAAACCTGACCTCCATGAGCATGAATCAGTTCGCAAACATCCACAACATTGTCTTCGAAAATTCCATTAGTAGAAGGATAAGTAAGCATGAAACAAGAAAGATTGTTGGAATGTTGTTCGACTTTTTCCTTCAAATGAACAGTGTCTATCGTTCCGCTGAGGTTATTAACTCTAATGGCTTCCACTCTCATACCAGCCATTTGAGCTGACGCTGGATTCGTACCGTGAGCGCTAACAGGTATCAAACAAATATTTCTGTTTTCCTCACCTCGAGAAACATGGTAGCTTCGAATAGCCCTTAAGCCTGCGTATTCACCTTGCGCTCCACTATTTGGTTGGAATGATATCTTGTCGTAACCAGTGATTTCACACAGATCCTTTTCCAATTCGTCAAACATTTGTTTGTAACCTTTGGCCTGTTCGACTGGAGCGAACGGGTGTATCTCTGTGAATTCCCGAAAAGAGCATGGAATCATCTCGGTAGTCGAATTGAGCTTCATAGTACACGAGCCTAATGGTATCATTGAATGTACTAAAGATATATCTTTGTTTTCTAATTGCTTCATATAACGAACCATCCGTGATTCGCTGTGGTGTTTGTTGAAAATCGGATGGGTTAAGAATGGAGACGTTCGTTTAAACTGAGTTTTATGAAGCGAGCTACCAGCAACAGCAGGGTCAGCAATGGCTACATCAATATCAGGACAATTGAATATCCATAGAAGGTCTGCAATATCCGATGTTTTTACTGTTTCATCCATAGATATGCCTATTGATCCATCGTCGAAATAACGCAGATTAATTTTTTTCGCTTCTGCTCTAGCTTTTACCTCTGTTGTACTCATTTCATGAGGGATGACATGTAATGTATCGAAAAATGCTTTGTTCAGCTGTACATGACCAGCTTTTTTCAAACCTGCATTGAGAGTGAGAGCACATTTATGAATCCTATTGGAGATTCCTTTGAGTCCTTCAGATCCATGGTATATCGCATACATAGCAGCCATGTTAGCCAGCAAAGCTTGGGCGGTGCAAATATTGCTCGTAGCTTTATCTCTGCGGATATGTTGTTCTCTTGTCTGGAGGGCTAAGCGATATGCATCTTGTCCGTCCATATCTCTTGTGACTCCTATCATCCTACCTGGAACTAATCGCGTCAGTTTTTGTCTACATGCAAAGAAAGCAGCATGTGGTCCACCATAGCCAAGAGGAACACCAAATCTCTGAGCGGAGCCTATAGCAATGTCTGCTCCAAACTCGGCTGGGGGTCTCAACAATGTCAAAGCCATTATATCAGTTGCAACGGCAACTAATGTGCCGTTTTTCTTACAATCAGCGGATACCTGTTCAAAATCTTGAACATCTCCAAATGTGTCAGGATATTGTAGTAAAATACCAGATATTTCATGATCTGCGAAGTCTATTTCTTTGACTGACCCAACGAGAACAACAATTCCAAACGCTTCAAGTCGGGTCCTAACAACCGCAATTGTTTGTGGATGCAGTTTTCGCGAGATGAATACTTTTTTACGCTTATTATAACGATGACAAAGACTCATGGCTTCAGCTGCAGCGGTTCCTTCGTCCAGTAATGATGCGTTAGCAATTTCAAGTCCAGTCAGCTCAGTTACTAGCGTTTGGAAGTTCAATAAGGATTCCAGTCGGCCTTGGCTAATTTCCGGCTGATACGGTGTATACTGCGTAGTCCAACCAGGGTTTTCAAATATGTTGCGCAAAATGGGATGAGGCACCAGGCAATTATAGTAACCCATGCCGATGTATGATCTCCACACTTCGTTTTTGTTAGATATTCCACGGATTCTGTCGATTAACTCATGCTCATCTGGAAAGACAGTAACAGATAAATGTTTTTTTATTCGATGACAATTGTGGAATATGTAATCTAATATAATCTTTTTTTAGTATTAATACAAAAAACATGAGGTGAAGAACCCTGTTAATGATGTTGCTTATAATAATGGAAGAGTAACACACATAGTTTTTTGGAAAGTTATACGTGAAAATCAAGTGAGTATGCACAAGGGTTGTTTTAAGAGGTGAGAAACGCTTCACCAGCCTTGTCTGGGAAGGGTTAACCCAGACGTTGAGTGGGGCTCTCACCCACTAAAGCTAAGCCTTCTATTCGTAGCCACATTCCCTCCGGGACCACATCTAGGCGACTACATCGGGGGATGGCTGTTCTCCTGAATAACGTTTTTATACCCTTTTGACGTAGAACTACGTCTTTCATTAAGGGTGTCAAATCAGAAAACAGGTCACGTTTTTATGAAATAAAGTTAACGTTAATAACTATTTAACTGTCGTGTATCCGGTTCCATGCTGCTCGCTCTCAGCTCGCTAGAGCACTGAGAGCAAAAGGCAGACAATCGGATATCCCCGTCCGGGATATCTTAGGTAGCCGTGAACCTGATCTTCTGCTTCATCTATACCTGTTCCTCAGAAACGCCGGTGTCAACGTTTAATGATGTTTCCTTCGTTGTGTCCCTGTTTCATATTCCTCCTATCCGATCTATAAACTTTTACTTAGTCGCGGCAATACATACACACACTCTTTACAGATACACGGGCCAAAGGTTGTGCAGTCCACTGATCATTCAACAAGAGCCAAAGGTTGTACCGCTCATGACAACTCTACACGAGCTGATGTTTGCGCCGGCTAGTGACCATTATATCCTGGATTCCTCGAGTCGAGAAGACGCACCACGCTAGATATGGGGTACAGACTAGGGGGCGTTGCTGATTAATGGTCAGCTGCATCCCAAAAGGAAGTATCCCGTATCGGGCACAGGTACAGAACATTGGAGACAGCAACATCACAATTACGAAAACACTTGTAATACTAACCTCAAGCCAACCGCGAGTAATCGGTTACATATTACTAACATAGTTATAAGGCAAACATTGTCGAAATATTGAACTCCCGGCCCCGTCAGGTTGACGCCATATGAGCCTTAATAAAAATATATATTTTGGATAAAAAAAAGACGGGTGGGTAATGTCGGGAACATAACCGGAGTGACGTAGGACTATACAAAGGGGACAGCTTTTGCTAAATATATTTTTTAAATATATTCTTTTATTTTCTTCTCCTACGTGAATACCCACCTATCTACCTGAAAAATGGATTAGTTTACTGTTTACTCTTTATGAACATGTTGGGGGTTCTGAAAAGAACTTTTGTGTTGTGTTTTTGCTTTTTTTTTACAAACTTTCTCAATTTTTTCTTTTTTTTTTTATCTGTATTATAGTGATTTTTAACTCATTTGGCTGGTTCGTCACTTTTTAATTCCATTTTTGGAAGAATGTCGGGAGTGAGAATTGAACTCGTGATCTTTAGCGTGAGAGGCATGGATGTTACCACTACGCCAGATCGACTCCACATCAATTTTTTCTTACTATCTCATAGTTGATTCTTGATTTTTTTCTGAAGGCTTTGTACTTATTAAATGTTCAACGCCGGGCATCTTTCGGCGTATGCACATATCGTACAATCAAAATGATGGCTGTGATAGGGAATGCATAGGTGGTCATCAGCTTATTCACTATCATATATTTCACTATTGAGCACATTACCGTACCTTAAACTGTGGTTTCGAAGTCGAATGAATTGTAAGATTTGTATCTCCGCAAACAAAGTAAATAGAAATGAAAAAGAACTGAGGTTTTGGAGACGAACTCTACGATCTGTCGAGAATTAAACTAGCTATAAGCGTTCTGAAAAACCAACAGTAAATTAACACAGGATTAAAGTCCTTTAAAATAAGGACAGAGCAGCAGGAAATACATAGCTCATCATGTTGCTCCTTAGTTATGTTTCTATACAATGCAGATGTAACGTCAGTCAATTTTCAACATCAGTTATCAACCAAAGAAAGCAGTTCTTGGTAACGACAAAATTCGTTAATGCCATCCTGCATACAATGTGTTGTAATTTGAAGCCACTTTTAATTCGGAAACCATGCATGGGTTTGTGAAAACTGAATGATCAATTTAAAAGACCCCAAACCAATAAGTTCAAGAACAACCATAAACAAAATAAATCAGTTTATATTATATGTCATATTATGTCACTATAGAATGCATTGGTATTGTGAAAAACTTTTAATAACTCTTCTTTGAAAGGTTTAATGGCCCTGAAAAGCGCCGTGTTTTACGGTGGCTGGTTTTGCTACCAAAACAGTCTGTATAAACAAACTTTTTCCTTCTTCTACCTGCTGCCGTTTTGCGATTGCGTTTGCCACTCGCTGAAACTAGTTGTTGCCATCGAACCGAATGTGTTCTGTTCTGTAGGCGGGTTTTCTTATTGTCGTGAGCAGCTTTGCAAGCCAACTCGAGCACTCCGGTGGCCGAAATTCTATAACCGCTATTAGGTATACTAGTGCTCCGGCACCAATCCGTTGATGCGATGTGATGTGAAACGATGCCATACAACCACCACCAACACTGATTTACGGTTTGAAAGAGAATGAGATATTTTTCAGCGGATTCGCGCATTTTGTACTTTAGCGGTACACGGTCACAGGATAGAGACAAATCGGCAGACTCAGCCAAAGGGGCGAGTTCAACGAGACGAACGAAAGAGCGTTAAAAGGCAGCGATGGCATAAAAATACATTCATTACGATTTGTTCGCTCGTTGGATTCACATGCAGGCTAAAAAGGGTCCTTTTCAGGATCACAAAATTATCTTTAATTTGAAGAGTTTATTGTTTTGTTATCACTCGATATCCCCATCTTGTTCGACTAAACCTTCCTGTTTAACGATTGCGTTTACCACTCGCCACAGCTTTCACAGTTGGAAAATTTCTTCCCTTCCAGCTCGTGACATGTTGTACAGTAAATTATATTTAATGCGACGCGCCGAAGTGCCACTCAGTGTCGCATTGGAGGCGATTTTAACCTGTAATTGAACATTTGCGATGACAGTGGTACAGTGTCGACTTTCAATGTGGGGTCATAATTTGGATCTCTATGTTTACAAAAATGTCCAACTAAATAAGTCGCATTACATGTCCGTCCAATTTGCTAAATGTCGAACTAATTGTAAATTACTGTACTTTCAATCTGTTATTTAAGATTTGGTGAAAATTGAATAATCAGGAAAGTCCCCAACTATCAATAAGCTCAGAACAACTGCCAAATTCACATACTCATCAGATCCTGGCAAACAAATTATGAAAACATCAATTTGTGTTTTATTATTATTTTGGATAATGTTTTAGAAAGCATTGAACTGTATTTCCTAAACCCTTTTTTGGAAGGTTTAATGGCCCTGAAAAGCGCCTTGTTTTATGGAATTATTCCAATTTAGAAAACTTAGTACTCGTGGTTTTGAAAAAAAAAACATTCCGAACGCCCTCGATGCCGCCTTGTTCTGGATTTGCCACCAAAGCAGTTTGTATAAAGAACAAACTTTTTTCTTCTGCTACCTGATGCCGTTTTGCGATTGCATTTGCCACTCGCCACTCGCTGCAACTGCCTGTTGTCTTGATGTCCACCGAACCGAATGTGTTCTGTTACGAATGCGGGTTTTCTTATCGTCGCGAGCAGCTTTGCCAGCTAACTCGATCACTTCGGCGGCCGAAACTATATAACGCCATCTAGGTGGACTGGTGCACTGGTACTAACGCGCTCGGCCTAGCTACCCTTGCGGGGAACTCCAGATCAACACGGTTCGAGCGGGATTTTGCTTTTCCCTTCACTTTTCCTCCTTTGCCATGTCCAGACATGGCTGATTGGGTTGGTTTGTTGATGTGTTGTGATGCGAACTGATGTGGTGTACGGTTTGAATGAGAATGATCGTTACGGCAGCGGAGCGGGGATTTTTAAGCTGACTGGCTGGCTCGAGAATTACGCATGTGTGAGACAGCGACCAATGTTTCGTTCATTTTTTTCTTTTTCCTTTCCAATCGTGCTTCATTCTATTTCGCTGCTGCTCTGGTTGCCCGTTTTGGTCGGTACGATTTGAGGAGCACAAAATGGACCAATCAAAAATGGGCACATAGTGCATTTGGACAATGCTTGATATTTCACAATTATTCAATTATTTATCTCAAGAAAAATGAAATGTTATTTGTTATGATAGACGCGTAGATATATTTCCTATCAATTGATGCAAAAACCTTTGCGATCTATTGAGAAATGCTCGAGTTATAAGCGTTCCAAATCTTGCATTTTTTCCTACTTGTTCAGTGCCTAGATTTCCATTTCACCCCCTATATCTTCCGGTTAGACGTAGTCCTACGTCAAAGAAAACTATTTTTGCCGCGAACGGATTTTGGCGATTTACATACTAAACGAATCGGGAATTCCGTAAGATTTGTTTAATATGCCATACATTAGAATCCCCTTGTTAGTAAATGGTTAAAATTCATGGAAACTTGAGGTGTTTCTATTTTCCCATACATTTGTTCTGTCCATTTGACTGCTTTCCCGAACAGAGCTATCAATAACGAGCAACTTATCGACGACCAACGGACGACCATGTGTGAGCGCAAGATGATCCGTTTTTTTTTTCACTCAACACATTGTCGCTCTAGAGTGGATACTGGAGGATACGCACAGGTAAAAGAACAGAAGTGGCTTTCAATTAACATAGTGCTGTGGTTCGCTGAAAAAAGGTGAATCATGGTGAAACATGCCTGTTTCCTATGAGATTACACTCTTCAGTTTGCTCTTGAGTGTACTCTTCATTGTACTCCTCAGTGTGGTAGAATGCGAATCAGTGCGCTTCGGTGCTGGACACAGGTTTTCGCACACTCGAACTCCCAAGAGTAAAGAGAGTGTAAGAGAGTGTGAATCACTCGCATCAAAATTACGCCCAACTAGCAAATAATGGTTTTCATATATTCGCCAGTGAAAGGAAAAAGCGTATGGTTTCTCTTTGATGAGGGATGACTGTATCCTCAGTTTAGGCATGAAACTCGCGCGCCGGTGTATCATTTCAGTGAAAATGCCATCACTGCTGGTTACCATGTGTTTGTAGCACTCGCCGTCTTCCGCCAGAGTGATGCAGATAGGAATCATCCTGGTGATTACATACAAAGCTTCTGTCGAAATAATCCTATAAGCGCTTACGACCTCAGTATCGACGAAGATACGCTTGCCAAGAAACGCTTTTTGCTGCTGCTTGGACTAAAGCTATTTGGTATGATCCTTTGTCACCACGTTCATGGCCTTTGCCGCCTTCCCGCATGCATAGTCGACGTTGAAGTTTAGCCGGTCGTCGATCGTAACTCCGAGGTATTTCACTGCCCGCCTCCAACCGAGACTGCTGTACTGCTTTGCGATTGCTTACTAACAGTTCCTTGGTTTTGTGATGTACCATCTGGAGCTTTACACTGTCCATCCAGCTACCGATTGTGTCTTCTGTCTCAGTCGCCAACATTTCCACTTCCTGTAGGGTTTCGCCGATTACCGTTGTTACGACGTCGTCCGCGAAGGCCATGATTTGTACCCCTTGGGTAGCCTCAGCGCTAGTACACCGTCGTACATCGTGTTCCAAAGTGTTGGACCTAGGATAGAAGATTGTGGAACTCCCGACGAGATGCCTTACAGTATCTGTATCCTCTCTGTGTTGTATAACCATCTCCAAGAGTGTTGAATAACCCTCTCCAAGAGCTTTCCTAAAGTATCCAGCAAACAAATTGGCCTTTACAATGCAGGATCTCCAGATGGATTTCCTGGTTGCCGAAGCACCACCAACTTTTGGATTTTCTATTTCATAGGGAAGAGACCGTTATCTAGGCATTTCTGCAGTACCATCCTGAACATGTCGGGGGAAGCAAAGATCGCCGATTTCAAGGCCACGTTGGAGATTCCGTCGGGGTCGGATGTTTTTTCACCTTTAAACATTTTGCCATCGCGATGAGTTCTTCGTTGGTGACTTGTGCGTTCTCGGTTTCGTCCTGACCGTACAGTGTGGGTGGGTCGTGCTGCGGAAAGAGTCAATTAAAGATGACCTCGAGTTTTTCATGGGTGTCGTTGCACCACGGAGTTTCGCCATCACGATTCGATATGCTCCACCCCAAGGATTTCCGCCGACGTCTCGACATAGCAGTTTGGCTTGCTCCTACGTAACTCGTACTGCAAGACGGCTCTGGTCGCTCGGAACAACTCGCGATGTTCTCTCTTTCTACATCGGTTTGAGCCCGCTGGACTCTTCTTCTGGCTCGTAGACAGTTAGTGAGGAGGATGCTGAGTGTCTCGTTCCACGTTCTGGACGTCGTTTATTCGTCGGGTTCAGTCTTCTCGGCATCGCTGTGTCCCATGCTCTCACCAATATTCCTGACAGCTCATCGACGCTCAGACTAGGAGTTCTGCTGTCTATGCGTAGTGCTTCGACGAAAAGCTCCTTGTCAAAAACCTTTGTTCTCCATTTCTGCTCACAGGTTCTTGTTCACCGTACCACCGCAGGATTCCGTTGGCCGATACTATACAGAATTTACTGGTGGTCACTATGTGTGTATCCCTCCGACACTTTCCACTTTGTGTTTACCACAAGCGATGGGCTGCAGAAAGTTACATAGATGATTGATTCGCGGCCATCCTTTAGAAATGTGCTGCTGGTGCCTACGTTCAGAAGTGTAACGTTGTAACATCCTTTCGTCATTGGCTTAAGCGATGACTCTGCCATAACGGAAATAAACCAAAACCACTGACAACAAAATCATCCAAATGTCAGAGTCATTATAAGCTCCGCACAAACTCATCTGAGAGACCCCGCGTACTCAACAATGGACTGGTTTGAGTAAATGAGAGGCCCCATCCAGGAATAGGGTGACTACCGTCGCACAAAGGGATAGGATAATTGTGCTCGGTCTGTCGGCATTGTTTTTTTTGTCCGTTGTATGTGGTCTTCCTTTCTGTTAGTGACCGTCTCCGGAAGTTGAAGTGAGCGTCGTTTGGATTGAAATATGTAGATAAGTGTAGTTTTCAGTAATGTTATGTGTTGTTTGTTTATTAGGTATCGATAAATGTTCACGTTTTGTATATTTGTGAATGTCGTTGACGTCGTAATTGGAAAATTAAATTAAATGGGGACGCCACGGTGATAAACACTAGCTGGTCAGTTCCGACGAAAGGGCCTTTTCTTTTTTATACTCAGTCGATGACGCCAGGAGATCGGAAGACACGGCAGAAAGAAGCCCTGCGCAGCGGACAATCAACATCGCCCCAGCAAGCAACTAAAGACCAGCTGGTTAGGGAACCGAGTTTCCTTCCTACTCACGCAGAAAAACAAAGAATCAGACCACAAGTACCTATGCCCTTTTCACGACACATTTCCTCCACAATATTCCCAGCATGAAGGACAGGCAGCCCCTCGCGTCTTGCGGTGAATCTGGGACACACGAACAAGACGTGCTCCGGTGATTCCTCCACGTCCCCGCACTCCGGGCAGAGAGGCGTCCTTGCGTGCCCGAACCGATGAAGATATTGCCTGAAGCAGCCATGGCCAGACAGGAACTGCGTCAGGTGAAAATTCACCTCTCCGTGTGTTCTGTTCAGCCAGGTCGATAGTACCGGTATGAGCCCATATGTCCACCTGCCTTTCTCTGCTGTGTCCCATTCCTGTTGCCACTGCTCTCGCCGTTTTTTGGAAGTCGCTGGTTCCCTTACGTCTGTAACACTCGCTTTTATCCGCCAGGGTGATGCCAATCGGGATCATGCCGGCGATAACGCATACTGCTTCCAACGAAATCGTACGCGCTCACAACTCGCATCGCCATGAGCCGAAACGTCCGGTCCAGTTTTCTGCGATTCCGATGGGTTTCGAGAGCCGCAGACCAGGCTGGCGCTCCGTACCGCAGTATTGATAAGGATACAGTAGCTAGAAGACGCCTTTTGCTACTGCAGGGTTCAGTGTTATTCGGCAATATATATTCGGCAATATCCTATCACTGTTAGTGCGACGTCGTCCGCGAAGCCCACGATCTCCACGCCTCTGGGAAGCTTCAATGTCAGCACTCCGTTGTACATAACGTTCCAGAGCGTTGGGCCCAGGATAGAGCCTTGGGGTGCGTCATCTTCATCGGTACCTGCCCTCTGCTCGTCTCGTAGACTAGAACGCGGTCCTGGAAATAGCTGCCTAAGATTCTGCACAGGTATCCAGGAACCTTCATACGGTGCAGATACCCGTTGGATAATGCCTCGGGAATAATTCCTCCACAATGAACTTCAGCGTCTCGGGACACGATTCGACGGGCGTCACTGGATCTCTGATCCTCGCCATCACGACTCGATAAGCATCGCCCCATGGGATGACGTCTGCGTCTCGGCATAGCTCCTTGAAACAGTTCGATTTGCTCTGTCTAATTTCCCGTTTCAATGCGGCTCTAGCTGCTCGGAACACCGTTCGACGCTCCTCTCTGTCGGCACTATTACTTGCACGCTCGACCCTTCTTCTGGCTCGAAGACAACTAGCGCGAAGACTGCGGAGTGTTTCGTTCCACCAATAAGCTGGGCGTCGTTTGTTCTTAGGGACTAATTTCCTCGGCATGGTAGAGTCACACGCTCTCATCAGAAAATCTGTCAGGTTTTCCGCGTTCCAGTCTAATGCTCTATTATCTAGACGAAGTGCTTCAACGAAAAGGTCCTTGTGGAAAGCATTCGTCTTCCACTTCCGTTCACTGCTTGTTGTCCTCCGTACTATCACGTGGTTTCGTTGACCGATTCTATACCGGATCGCCTGGTGTTCACTATGTGTATACGATTCGCATACTTTCCACTCCGTTTTCGTGACCAACGACGGACTGCAGAAGGTGACGTCGATGATAGATTCGGGGCCATCTTTACGGAAGGTGCTGGTGGTTCCTACATTGAGTAGCGTTACTTCCAGCTTTGCAAGAGCTTCCAGTAGACTGTACCCTCTTACATTGGTACATCTACTTCCCCACTCCACCGCCGAATCACCTCCAATGACGATCGGTTTCCTACCGATTAATTCCGCGGTCATTGCGTCTAGTATCTGGTCGAACTGCTCCATCTCGGGGATCCATAGCAACTGCACATGAAGATTCCATTAATTTTGGCGATAACGAAACCTTCATATGAGCCTCCAACTACTTCCTGGATAGGATATCTGTCCATCACCTGTGTTGCGGCCATCTCTAATCTGTCCGTCACCCAATTCCCGTTATCGCGAGGTACTCGATACGGTTCAGCTACGATTGCAACATCGCATCTTGATTCTGTAGTTGACTGCCACAACAGTTGCTGAGCTGTGTTGCAATGGTTGAGGTTTATCTAGATTATCTCCATCGCTGCGAATCTGCCAGAGCCTTCTTGTATGAGGGGCACTTGAAGTCTCCTGTCGCATGGTCGCTACCGTCCTCTGATTTGCAGAGCAGGTATCTCGGTTGTTGTTAGTGCTCCCGTGGCCGAGTGGTTAGCGTCATAACTAACATGCCGGGTGTTCGGGTTCGATTCCCGTTCTGGTCGGGGTCAAAGAAATTTCCTCCGACTTGCACTGTGATCACGCGTATTCTAGAGCTTGCCACTCAGAATGCATTCAAGGCGTGTTATTTGGCATAGAAATCTCAACTAAGTACTAATAAAAAATGATGCAAGTAATACTACGTTGAGACGGCGAAGTTCCTCTAGGAACGTTAGAGCCATTGAAAAAGAAGAAGAAGAAGATCTCGGTTGTTTCGTGCAGTCTCTCGCAACATGCCGTTTCTCGCCGCATTTCCTGCAAAGGTCAGACCTATCGGGGCCTGTGCAGTTTCTTGCCTGTTGTCCAAAGCCCATGCACATGAAGGATCTCTCCATCCGCTTGGTCACCTGAGGCTCAATCTTCAGCGGGTACACCGCGGATCATCATCAGAATATCGTCCAGCCAGTAATTCGCGACTCAACTCCTCGTCTGTAGTGATTTCATCCAGATACCTGCAGTCGACCACTGATTCCTGAGATAGGGCTCTCACGTTTCCTTCCCGAGCGACTGCTCGACAAGTTCTCTGAAAGCTGAGCTCTTGACCGTCGGATCCTTCTTAAGCTCGAAGAGCATCTCTACTTTCTGGGTGCGCCTGGTTTTCACCATATTCGCTCCCAGTTCCTTCAATTCTGGATCGTCTCGCACATTCCGTAGGAGTGATGCATAAGTCACACCTCCCTTCACCTCAACGATCAGGGCATCACCTTAATTTCGCTCGCTTTAGGGCCTAGGGGTTTTCTTCACCTGCACCACTTTCTTCTCTTCTCTCTTCTTCCGTTTTTCCGTCTGGTTTCGGACAGTGGGCCACCCGCTGCCTTCGCCTTCCTTCGACCGGGTTATTATTTTTTGCTATCTTCAGGTCTCCTTCGTTTCCAGGAGTATCACTCTTTCTTTTATCCGATCGAAGGTTCCGAGATTCCTTCGGCGTCTTCTGTACCTCAACGGTACGGTTGTCGTTAGCTTCGACTAGTGCCTTTTCCGCAACTTCGGCTCGCGTGGTCAACTCGTTCTGCTCGCAGTCAGCAGCCATAACGGCCGATTTGATGCTCGTCGCTAAGTGCTTAATCTTCGTATGGACGTTGTTTTTGTCTTTGATGAACTCATAGAGTTCGTTTACTCTTCTTTTTACCTCCATCGGGCTTGACCTACCAAGCTGCAATCCTCCAGAGGAAGTGATGTTGATGGATTTCTGAGCAAACATTGGGGCAACCTCTCCTTGTAGTTCTTGCTGCTGTCCTAGGGGAGTGTTATTTACAGAGCTGGTCGTTCGCGCTGGTGATCTCTGGAGCTTACCGCTTTTTGCGAACACGTTCGTCTCTCCAACTCCAATTGGTGTGTCGTCATTCTCGTCGTTTCGTCTGTTGAATTTATCGTTCGTATTCATGGTCTGGTGGGTCCCAACTTCGGGCCGCTATCTCCGCTCGTTGTACATAGTCGCTTTTAGTGATCGCATGGTTATCTATGCAAACTGTGAAGCCATGCACGGGTTGACACGGTCCTTCATGCTAGGCTTTACCGCGCCCTTACTCGCGTTGTCACCCGATTATTTGCCTCCTACGACAGGGACAGGGACCAAGACCCGAAGTGCTGTTCTAGGCCGGTAGCTCCACGGCTCCACATTGTACATTATCAACATTGTACAAGGTGTTGGAGTCTAACAGACACATGCACTCAGTGGCGTCGAATCGGGAATGTGGGGGGTGCGGACCGCATTAGGAGGGAGGGGTGTCAAACGGCTGTGACATAATAGTAATTTGATTTTTTATGTTTTGAATTTGTGTGAAAATGTCACTTCAAAAACAGTGATTTTGGTGGCACTCTGTGTGAAGAAATGACAAAAACCTTCGAAGAACATGAATTGGAGGGATTTCTCGATGAGGGCGTCAAACGTAAGAAGAGTTTGCTTTAGCATTAAGAGTCACTCGCTAAGCCAATTCAAAGTGATTACATACGCTGACAATGATTCAAAAGCAAGCAAACTTCGATTCCCCCTGAATTGGAACCAAGGAACGTTAGGTTGTTCCTTTTTCCATCGGAAGCTAAAGTCAATAGTGCAAGTATTTTCGCGAGTTAGCCATCCGTGATCTTAGACTTGGTAGTGCACTCAGCTTCCGACAGCATTACAACGAACAGAGGCTTATGCCAATAGACAGTTAGAATTCATTTTCAAAATAATAAGTGAATTCCGCCATCCAAGCTGTCACCGATCTTTATACTGTTCACTAATTCGGTTCACACTGGAGCATAGCGCAGTTGCTTGGTGCCCGTTCCAAGCAAACCGGATTTCGAGAGTTGAGTCTATCCAGCGGAAAATCGTAAGATATGCTGTCCCGAGTCTTCCGTCACCATTTACTCTAAATTTTGTAGCGTCCTGTGAAAAAATGGAGACTAGCTCTAGGAAGCTCGAGTATGAGTTCCTTAGAGACGGGGGTGAGAGAAGGGTAAAAAAATATTAAAAAAAGTGTCGGACAATACATCAAGATCACTGCTCAAGCAAAAAAAAGAAAGTGACAAAACTTTGTGAAAAAATAATCCAATCCAGTGCTTTAATCCATTTATAATAATTTATGTGCATTGTTTGGAGAAATTTATAACATCTGTAGTTGAAACATTAGTCATCCATTAAAAATGCGTTTAAAGCATACTTAACAACTTAAATTACGTGACAAAATTTAGGACCAGTTTCTCGTTTCGGTTGTTTCGAGTGTGGTTTCGACCGATATTCGAAGAAAATTGAATTTTTCTCGATGGTATTTTGTGTTTTTCGGATCCTGGTAAGTATTTCTCACTAGCTGACCCAGAAAACTTCTTTCCACCAATTTTTTCGTCATCAATACCTTCAAACATTCACGTTTTCATACTAAGCGAACGTTCATGGGTCCAATCGCAGAACTGTTCATTGGTTGATTTTCTAATCGAAATTATTTTCAGACACTATTCTCGTTCCATCACTTTTCCATCACTTGCAAATAGCATGTTTCTCCGTTACATGTTTGATACAGAAAATGTGATAGAATATAAACAGCCCTAAATCGGACAATTCCTTTCCCGAGTTCTGCTCTTATCAACACACTCCGCAATCCATTTTCATTTATATAGATAGAAGAAGATACAGGAGTGCGTTTTATCACTGTTGCGAAGCAACAGATGAAACAGATTTCCGAAATTTTAATATTTATTCACGGATAATTAAAATTTTCTTGCAGGTTTACAATAATAGGTTAGGTTACATTGAATAATTAGTTTGTATCAGGACTCACGTTTGTGGGTTTCTCGTTACTTCGTACCCAAACTGGATAATATAATTACAGCGATCCCTTAATATTTCCTAAATACAAATATTATATAAGTATGGCCTTCAATCGTGATATCTACGTGAACTACCTTTCAGCGTATTTATATATATATATATATATATATATATATATATATATATATATATATATATATATATATATATATATATATATATATATAGTACAAAGTTAGATTAGATTATCAAGTGAGTAGAGATAACGTTTCTTCAGGATAGTTCAACTTGCATTGTCCTTTTCCGATCAAAAGAAGAAGAAGTTGAGCTGTTTTAGGAAACGTCAAAAAAGGCTTTTCAAGAACCTGAACAAGGTGGATTTCAAAGCTCTCGCAGTTCAAACGTCAGCGCGTTGCTTCTCATCAGGGATGTAAGCAACAGCCCCCCCGGTGGCCGGATCCTTATCCGGTTCACTCTTCTCTGTGCTGACGTCCAACACAGCTAATCTAACCGCTGGTCGTTCGTACCCTCCGGAATTGGTTTGTACCGTAGTGGACCTTACCTGACCGTCATTGGAAGGTTTCGTGCCGATCACGTGACCTCTTGGCCAGCAATTCCTTGGAAAGTTCGAATCAACGATGATTACTTCATCGCCTACCTGAATTGGGCGTGCTGGTTTGAACCACTTTGACCGTCGCGTAATTTCGGGGAGATACTCAGCTAACCATCTCTTCCAGAAGATATTGGCTAACACTTGTAATGATTTCCACGCTGCTCGAAGGGCCGATCCACTGTCGTC
The DNA here is from genome assembly GCF_029784135.1 of Toxorhynchites rutilus septentrionalis. Taxonomy (NCBI): domain Eukaryota; kingdom Metazoa; phylum Arthropoda; class Insecta; order Diptera; family Culicidae; genus Toxorhynchites; species Toxorhynchites rutilus. Next base: position 92,609,348 of record NC_073744.1, read on the forward strand.
GTAGGTTACCAATGGTTATAATCCGTTTGATGAACCTACTAGGATGTCATTGGGCGTTAAGGCAGGGGAACTTTCATTGTCGACGGCAACGTACGTCAGCGGACGAGAGTTTATGATATTTTCGATCTCGACCAGGGTGTTTCGGAGAACTTCATCTGTTGGGTGATGCGATGTTGGAAGGATTTGAATCAGGAGCTTCTTTACGGACTGAATCAATCTTTCCCAACTCCCTCCCATATGGGGGGAAACTGGGGGATTAAACGACCATTTCGTTTCTTCGGTTGTGAATTCGGACATTAGGCGATTTTCGTCCACCTGTTCCAATGCTTTCTTTAGCTCTTTGCTCGTCCCGACCAGATTTGTCCCACGGTCACTAATTATTTCGATTGGGACTCCGCGTCGAGACATGATGTTCCGCAAAATCATAATGCAAGAAGCCGTCGTCAGAGTATGTGCTAACTCAATGTGCACTGCACGGGTTGTGAGGCAAGTGGCTAAAACACCCCAACGCTTTTCCACACGGCGTCCGACAGTGACTTGCATGGGTCCGAAATAGTCAAGGCCCATGTATGAAAATGGCCTGATGAACGCTGCTAAACGAGCTCTCGGTAAGTCGGCCATCGCTGGTAGATCCGGCTTGGCGAGAAGTATCTGGCATTCCTGACAGTTTCGTCGCACTTTTCCGTAGACTACGCGTAGACGAGGGACGTAAAACTTGCTTCTAATTTCATTGAGCACGGTTTGATGGCATTGGTGGTGGAAATCCTCATGTACCTGTTTAACCACCAGATGAGTAACCAGATGCTGCCGTGGTAGAATGATGGGATGTTTCTGGGTTTCATCAATGAGGTTGCACGCGCTCAGGCGACCTCGAAGCCGTAATACACCTTCATCGTCGACAAATGGTTCTAGCTTGAACAGTGGACTTTTCTTAGGGAGAACTTTTTTAGCATTATCTGGTTTAGAGTATGTGAGTAGCCTCCGTTCTTCCGGATAGATGTCTTCCTGCGCTTCCCGATAGAGATAGTTTGCTGCTTCACGTAGATCATCACGTGTTAGCGGATCGCTCTCCGAACTACGTACTGCTACTGTGCCTTTGGAAGATCGTAGCGCACGAGCAGTAGCCTGTAAAAGCGTTTTCCATTGAGTGTAATCATTCAGCGTCACAATGCATTGTTTTTTTTCTGTGTGATGAAGCAGCTTCGGACGAAGTTCTTCATTTGTGGGTCCCAACGATGGAAATTCTGGCCATCGGTCTTCAGATTGCCACAGAAAATCTGGTGCTTTAAACCACCGGCTGTCGAAGTCCAAATTTGGCACTCGCTTCCACTTCGTGGCTTCATCTGCCACATTCAAACGAGTGGGAACCCACCGCCATTCGGAAAATTCAGTTGACTCTAGCAGCTCACTAACGCGTAAGGCCACAAACGGACTGTATCGTCGATGGTCGGACTTGAGCCAGCATAGGACATCGCGAGCATCCGCCCAAAAATAGCGTTTGTTGATATTATACGTGTGACCTTGTTGGATATTGCTCGCCAATCGGGAACCAACAACAGCTGCCTGGAGCTCGAGACGCGGAATGGAGGTAGATTTAAGAGGAGCGACTCGACTTTTTGCTTCAATTAGAGCACATTCCACTTGACCGCGTTCCTCGAACCGGAAGTAGCACACTGCAGCGTAGCTTTCTTCACTGGCATCTACGAAAGTGTGGAGTTGGATGTTGGTGCAAAGACCAATTGAGAGAGACAGCCCATAGCAGCGTGGGATCTGCAACGAGTCCAGGTTCGGGAGGAAGCGCAGCCAAGTTTGCCATTTTTCCCATTCTCGATCCGCTATACACTCGTCCCAGGACACGCCTGATCTCCACACGTCCTGAAGGTAATGAACATTAGGTAATGTGCAATCATTCCCAGGGGATCATAAATTGACATCATGGTCCGCAGCAATTCACGCTTCGTTGGACGCTTTCCTTCCAGAAGAATTTTCTCATTGCGTTGTGTAAACATTTTGTATGTGAAAGTATCTGAGCTCGTTGACCACCACATACCCAAGACCTTTTCGTTGGCCATCTCAGAGGCGATATCCATGGATTTCTCCGAAACTTGCTCTTCGCCCATGGCTTTGAGTACTTTGCGGGAGTTAGAAACCCAGTTTCGCATTTCGAAACCCGCATGAGAGTGAATTTGTTTCACTTGTTGGGCCAGTTCGATTGCGTCATCTTCCGTCTCTACGCTGGTAAGCATGTCATCCACGTAGTGGGCTTTCTGGATAACATCAACTGCTGCTGGGAACTGCGATCGAAACCTCTCGGCATTCTCGTTCCTAACGAACTGAGCACAGCTTGGAGAACATGTGGCTCCGAACGACATCACGGCTAGAACGTAAACATCAGGCTCATCTTGCGCATCCTCGGTGCGCCAGAGAAAGCGTAGACAATGTTGATCGTCTTCAATCATCTGCACCTGGTGGAACATCTCTCGGATGTCCCCAGCAATGGCCACCAGGAGCTCGCGAAACTTATACAATACTGATGGGAGCTCGGTCAACTGATCGGGACCTTTAAGAAGAAACGCATTCAGCGATACACCGTTTACCTCTGCTGCCGCGTCCCAAACTATCCGCAACTTGCCGGGCTTGTTCGGGTTGAACACCGGAAAGACCGGTAAATACCAAATCCGATCGCGTGGCTGCTCCAGTTCTTCAAGGGTCAACTTTCGAGCGTATCCCTTTTCCACATAGTCGTTCATCTTATGACGGAGCGCCTTAGCTAGCTCTGGCTCCCGTGCCATCCTCCGCTCTAAGCAAAGAAGTCGTTTCATCGCCATGCTCTTACTGTTCGGCATCCTCACGTCGTCATACTTCCATAGCATGCCCGTCCGGTAGCGGTCTTCTTCTAGCGTGGTTAACGAACGCATCATGTATAAAGCACGCTCGTCGTCACGGCTGATTATTGGTTTTTCGGACTTGATGATCCCCAAACTATCCAAAGAAAAGAACTCCTTTACAGATTTGTGCAAGTCTTCATCAGTTTTAGAGGAGCCAAAATTTGTGTGGTAGCTGTAATGTACTGAAACCGGATAACGACCACTAGAACACGTTCCGAATACCATCCAGCCCAAGCGTGTCTTCGCTGCGATGGGTTCCGTTTCTTCTCCCTCTTTGCTTTCGAGTACGTGACCAACACGCCAGTTGTTGATCCCAATGAGAATTCTTGGTCGTACGTTTTGGTAAGAATCAACGGGGAGCCCCTTTAGGTAGCGATACTTTTCCGATAATTCGTTGAAAGCGAGAGTTTGCGATGGAAGCTTCAACTGCTTAACGGTGTGCACATCTAATAGAGCAAACTTTGCTTCCTTGTTTCGAATGCTGGATATCATGATCGAAACCCGACGGGATGAATCTTCATAACGACATGTGTCACCCGTCCACTGAAGGTAGATTGGATGAGGACTTCCTTCGAGGTTTAACTCGTTTGCCAAGTCATCCTCCAGCAGAGTCAGGGAAGACCCATCATCCAAAAAGGCATGTGTGTGCACCTTGGTTCCTTGGCCGTATAAGACAACGGGCACATATCGAAACAGCACAGATTTACAACTGCTACGGTGAGTATGGCAATTGTGCCCACGAGATGACCCAGCTTCCGGAATATTCTGTTCCTCGGTCGACTTGGGAGAGGTTAGTGGATTTGGTGGCTTCGGAGTAGATGCAACGGATGAATATTCGGGACCTGATGTATTGGTTGGGGGTTTAGTCAAGGGATTATGCAGCAGGCGATGGTGCTTGAACGAGCATCCATTAACTCCACAAGCTGATGAGGATCTGCAAGCACCACGATGATTTTTTAAACAGCGTCGACAGAGTTTACGGTCTCTCAACATCGACCAACGTCCAGCGTGGTCCAATCCGAGGAACTTATTGCACTTTTCCACTTTGTTACACGACCCCTCACACACACAGCAAGCGTTGGGACAGGAATCAACAGCGGACTTCCTTTCCGGTGGTGGAGATTGTTCACGGTGTGCGTTTAAGTACCTTTCGTCTTTCTTGCCACGATGTTGCTTGTGATCAGCTGAAGAAGTGGATGGAATACTCACGGAGCTTGCAGCTTCCGCCACGGAATACAACCAGTCACTGAATGAACTCAGGGTAACACGAGTATTGGCAACCTGGCGATGCATGGCCCAATTGAGTTTTATCATCGCTGGTAAACGATCGACTAGCTCCTGCAACAGCGACACGTTGTACAGATAATCGTCGAGTTCGCAAGCTTGTACGGTTGCCACTATGTTCCGGACCGCCACGGCAAAGTCGATCAATGATCCTAGTTTGTCCACCTTCGGGGCTGGCAGCGCTTGGATCTTCCGAATGAGAGAATGAATCACAATCTCCGGACGTCCGAAAAGCATTTTGAGGGTGGCGATGACACTGTTCACGTTCCCAGGGTACAGCAGCTGACTTCGTACAGAATCCTTCGCTTTCCCACGCAGGCACTTCTGTAGCCTGACCGCATTCTCTTCGGGGGTGTACCCGCACATCCTAGTGGTACTTTCGAATGTGGCAAAAAATAGCGGCCACTCTTCGGGGTCCCCATCGAAATAGGGTAGTTCCCTGGAAACAGCTTGCCTCGCTGCTATTTGGCTCCTGTTTAACAGCGTTTGATAAAAACCGCTCTGCTCTAAATTAATGGCCTGCTGGCTAGGCCGCGGATGGAATTCCTGCGCGTCAGGACGGAGCGGTGTGTGCGGAGACGAATGGTAATGAGGACGCACAGGTGAGTTTATTTCACCTTCAGGAAAACAACTTGCGTTGGTTTCCATCAGGATCTGGCGCCGTCTCGCCATATACTTCATTTCGAGAGCGTGCTCCTCCTCAAGAAACTTCAGCTTCATTTTCTGCGCCAGGGTGAGATTATCACTACCGGATGATTCTCTTATCGCGTTCGACGTCTGTTCCTGGGAAGTTCCCTCATGTGCATCGGGGGCCACCGCACTGTTTGCGGGTGGATCTTGTGGCTCGTAACTCTGTTGTGCTGCTTGGGTAGCGGTGACATTTGTTGTGGATATCAATACGGTTCGTGCTGATGTGGTCGGTTGTGGCGATTTTGACCTGGATTTGGCTGCTCTGGCTAGTACGCACTTCTTACAGCTCCAGTCTATTTCCTCCACGTCTTGTGACACACCCACGCATTCGTAGTGGTACCAAGTAACACACTCGTCACATGCGACCATGCGACTGTTGTCCATTGACTGACAGGCAGCGCAACTTGACTGCGGTGGCGGATCTTTTTTTCCTTCTCTCGGGTCCTTCGGCATCTTCACGGATAGATCCAGTCCAGGAAACGAAAATTTTAAATTGTTGCGGAGCAACAGATGAAACAGATTTCCGAAATTTTAATATTTATTCACGGATAATTAAAATTTTCCTGCAGGTTTACAATAATAGGTTAGGTTACATTGAATAATTAGTTTGTATCAGGACTCACGTTTGTGGGTTTCTCGTGACTTCGTACCCAAACTGGATAATATAATTACCGCGATCCCTTAATATTTCCTAAATACAAATATTATATAAGTATGGCCTTCAATCGTGATATCTACGTGAACTACCTTTCAGCGTATTTATATATATACTAGCTAACCCGGCAAACTTCGTCCCGCCCATTTACTTGATTAATTCTCGAGTAATGCAGAAATTTGTGTTTTATTTGTATGGCAGCCACCCCTAAGAGAGGGGGGAGGGGTATCTAACCACCATAGAAACATTCATTGCACCCTAAAGTTTCCATATTCCTAATTTGGTTTAATTTGCTTGATTAATTCTCGGTTAATGCAAAAATTTGTGTTTCATTTGTACGGCAGCCCCCTCTAAGAGAGGGGGAAGGAGTATCTTAACACCATAGAAACATTTATTGCATCCTAAAACCTCCACATGCCAAATTTGGTTTCATTTGCTTGATTAATTCTCGAGTAATGCAGAAATTTGTGTTTCATTTGTATGGCAGCCCCCCCCTTTGAGTGGGGGAAGGACTGTCTAACCATCATAGAAACATTTATTGCACCCTAAAACTTTCACATGCCAACTTTGGTTTCGTTTGATTGATTAATTTCCGAGTAATGCAAAAAATTGTGTTTCATTTGTATGGCAGCCCCCTCTAAGAGAGGGGGAAGGAGTATCTTATCACCATAGAAACATTTATTGCATCCTAAAACCTCCACATGCCAAATTTGGTTTCATTTGCTTGATTAATTCTCGAGTAATGCAGAAATTTGTGTTTCATTTGTATGGCAGCCCCCCCTTTGAGTGGGGGAAGGACTGTCTAACCATCATAGAAACATTTATTGCACCCTAAAACTTTCACATGCCAACTTTGGTTTCGTTTGCTTGGTTAATTTCCGAGTAATGCAGAAATTTGTGTTTCATTTGTATGGCAGCCCCCCCTTAGAGAGGGGGGAGGGGTCTCAAAATATCACGAAAACCTTCCCCGGCCCCAAAAACCCCTACATACCAATTTTCATGTCGATCGGTTCAGTAGTTTCCGAGTCTATAAGAATCAGACAGACAGACAGACATCACTCCATTTTTATATATATAGATAGTACAAAGTTAGATTAGATTACACAGAGTTTATCAAGTGAGTAGAGATAACGTTTCTTCAGGATAGTTCAACTTGCATTGTCCTTTTCCGATCAAAAGAAGAAGAAGTTGAGCTGTTTTAGGAAACGTCAAAAAAGGCTTTTCAAGAACCTGAACAAGGTGGATTTCAAAGCTCTCGCAGTTCAAACGTCAGCGCGTTGCTTCTCATCAGGGATGTACGCAACAATCACATTACAATCAATTTGCACTTTCGAACAAAGATCAATTTCATTAGCGCAAACATCAAATGGAGGAGAAGGTCATCAATTCACCATAGAAACGATTCGTGCCCCCTGCAACCTTCATATACCAAATTAGGTTCTTGATTCGCTTGATTAGTTTTCGAGTTATGCAGAAATTTGTGTTTCATTTGTATGGCTGGTGGAGCAGGGGCTATGCGGTAAAAACCTTCGGAAGGTCCCGATGCTGACGCCGAAGCATCTGAAGACTGAAGACGCGGCTGAAGTTCTCGAAAGATCACTTGGATACTATCGATCCGGAGAAGGAAAAGCAGCGGCGAAATATACTGTGGTCATCGGCATGGACAGAAAAACTTGGGTCCATCGCCCAATAGGCTGCGCTTACATGCCACAGTATACCACGAAGACATTCAAGTATGGAGGGCGAACATTATGGTGTGGGATGCTTCTCCTGGCACGGGGCTGGCTCCTGGGTGGATAATATCATGGATCGGTACCTTTACGTCCAAATCCTAAGGGATGCTATAGCAGTCCTTGCGGGATAACGATTCGAAGCACGTCGCCAAGACCGTCAAAAAGTGGTTCCAGGATAAGTCGACGTCATGGGTCTTAATTTTTGTCGCATCATTTTAGTTGTCAAGTATGCTTAAAACGCATTTTTAATGAATTGCTATTGTTTTAACTACAGATGATATAAATTTCTTTGAACAATGCAAATAAATTATTATAAGCACAGGATTAGATTATTTTTTCACTTTCCTTTTTTGCTTAATGTTTTGTCCGGCACTGTATCTCCTCGGACACTTTTTACCGCGACTCACTCGTGGACGATCAATTTTCCATTGTTTTGGTGATATGCATTAACAAAACGCAGATCCGATTAATTATTTATATCAAGAAAAAATAATCGAAAATTATCTCAATTACAGTATTTTATGAATCGCAGAATTTTTTTATTCTGCATGTTTAGGATAATATTTGTGGTGCTATTTCGTCTGGACAAAGTACTTACTCAGCGGGTCTTCGATATTTAAAATTCTTCTGAACTTAATATTGGATGGCACAACTTTTTCTGAGAGCTCGTCCAATGACTGCAATTATATAAAAAAAGAAGATTATAGACCTCACACCTTCAAAACAAAGAAGAAACACTCGTGTTATTAATCCACTTTCGGAGTTGATTGATAATTTGCAAATCCTATATTCATTTTTCCATCGGTATGCCGTTGTACTAATCGCTTGTTATCTTTACCTTAAACCCAATTGAATTTAGCATAGTAACGACATCTGTTTTTCGGGGACCGATGTGACGAGAAGCAAAATCTGGTTTGTTAGGAAAAACATCTTCCACAGTGGCATAAAAATTATATGACTGTTTGTTGACCAGAACATCACTGGTGAATAGTGGACGAAGTTCATTGTACTTGCTACAAACAGAAGAGTTGGTGTTTCGAGATAATTTTCTCACTAGAATGCGTTGCATGTTTTCTTCACTTTATAGGCTTCGCCAAAGCACAGTTATCGAATGTTATCAACACTTCAATCTTGGGATAGTCTAAAATAAAAAAAAACGAACACGTTGTCTAAGGTCGATTACAATTGATTCCAACTAAACGTATAAATTGCGAGAGGACTTACGCAGGATTAAACCGAAAACACGATCGTCTCCTCAATTTAAATAATATTTCATCTTATCACTATCACGAAGTTGCTTCTCCGACTCTCTTGGAAACCGAATCGTTCCTGTATGGTGGTATTGAAGATTGACGCAAGAATCATTCTTGCACCGTATTTGATTCAGATTAGTACCGATGTCGTATATTCTCGTGTTGAGAGAATTTCTTTCGGACTATTTTCGTTATAGAAAACACTTTTCAATTTCTACTATGTTTAATACACGTGGTCAGACCTGATACAAAACATCATCTCGTCGCATTAATTCGAAACTTAACATTATATAAACTACCACGACTAGTATACATATTGACTAGTAATTTATTCACTCACGTGGAGTATGTTATTCCTCGGTTCCTGATTTTCAAATCTCTTGAAAATTAGTCATTTAAGAAGCTTTCCAGTGCATATACAGTGTTTCCAATTAATGTGGAATATTTTCAGAATATTTTTACGCTTCTGCTTCAAAGTACATTTACATTTACTAACTAATCATAAGACGACAAAGATGTTCTACTCATTATTATAGTTCTAGCATCACTCAACTTTTTTTATACAATTCTGATTTTAGTCAGTATTACTCAAACGTTTATTGAAGAACTATCTACAGAACTAAGAAAAACAATTAAAAAAAGTGGAAAGCTTTATTATCACGCAACATGTAAAACTTATATTTTTTCTAGACTTTTTTAGAATGCTTAGAATGTCAAAAATATTCGAAGAAAAATATTGCATGGAAAGTTCGTGCCGCATTCACAACGACGACTTAGAAGAAAACACTCTTTTTTTAAGCAAAGCATGATGAGTGGTGAAAAAACCACACAATGTTGAGTGATTTTTTTTGGCAAGCGATATGAACGAAATCACCACTCTCAAAGTCGGTCTTCACCCGATTAAAGTAATGCTCTGTGTTTGGGATTGGGAGCAACCAATCGATACATTCCAACAGGCACTGCTTGCAACTGGATGAATAAAAGATAGTGGTCCAGGACAATCGTCTAGAATTACCCAGTATGCTAGAGGTTGTGTTCCATTAGAGCTACCCGACCATTCTTTTAGTTTGACTGGTATTATGGATTATAGATAGATGTTCAGGTCCAAAAAAAAAAAAAAAATCAAAAAATTGCAAAATTCTCTTGAGGACAAAAACATCCATTCCTCCGACGGCCAAAAGAAGCATATTTTCTACTAAAAATCAAACAAGTTTTAGGAAGAGGGAATTTTTTAATGTATGTCTATCTATTAAAAGTTTTTTTTTTAATTTATTTCTAAAAATCGGCACGAACATTTCGCACAATTCAATACTATGGGAATGTATTACGACGCGTGCCTCAAAATTTCGCCACCTCCGAATGAATTAATTTATATTTATGCTATTCACTCCAGATTCTAACAATAGTACAACCTCAAAACCTAACATAACATTTCGCAGAAACAGGATAATATGGAGGGTTATTTGGTTCCAGAACCATATAATCTACCAGTTTGGTGCCAATTGGATTGTAGCGTTATTACGAACAAATTATAGTAGCAAAATTATAATTTATAGAAAAACAAACTTTCCAGTTTTGATTCTTTAGAAAATAGATGGCATGAATAGATTCATAAAGCAAAACGACACAATCGAAAGGGGTGCATATGGGTATAAAACAGGAATGTTATTCAAATGAAAAGGACTGCATCTTCTTGTTATTCTACAATACGAAATAATATAGAGGATATCACTTCACTTCAATTTAATTAGATCATTCCAATATTTATACAATTTCGATCATGCTTGACCGTTGACTCTCTTGCGAATTCACAGTTTGTTTGAAATTGGATTGGATTAATGAACCTTAAATATTGCACGAGCCCGTGAAAATTTGATATATTTTCTTTCGTAATGAAACTTTTGAACTTCAAATTATGAACGTTTTCGGAACATTGAACATAAGCAAATGTATTATCGAGAACATGGTTAAGTTGGATCGATTAATATCTAGATGTATTGCATCTCTAATGATTCTGTGAGATGACATATATACCATGACTATTGACGAATGCGTATGATTTTTAGGGAATGCTAACTTCTAAACGAAGCGTGTCAATACGTGTATCCATTATACATAGCGGCAATTCAACCATTTAAACTATTAAGTGCGCTGCTAAGGCGTGGTACACAAATTACGTAACGCTAAAAAAGCGGGTTTTGGACCCCCTCCCCCTGTGTAACAATAAGTAATGCACGATAAACCCCCCTCACATTTGAATTACGTAACGCTAACATAAAATGTGTCAGTCAAAATGCATACTCAAAATGTTTCATTTCCAGTTCCGGGACCCTGGTTTTGAGTTTTTCATCCAAGTGAGATTCGTCATGATCATGAGGAAGTATTGAACCTGCTAACTCTCGGGAAAGAGGAGCCATTTCATTTGTAGCAACAAATATTGCATCGAGATTAAATCGAAAATATCCATGATCTTTTTATAACGAGGGTACTCGTCTAGTCCTCCATCTACATTAATTATGAATTATGAACAGGGTTGATTATTCCTCGATGCCGAATAATTTTGAATTCAGGCAGCTCGCACACCTTTCCAAAATCGAGAAAATGCCAACGAAGAACAGTGCCTTCCTGAACGAACTGCAACGTACATTGGGCTCATCTCAACTGCTTCAGCCGTGATCCGTGGAGCCGCCGGCCTGGAATAGCCAGTTGGATCTTGGTCCCTTGGACCCTGTCGTAGAAGGCGACTAATCGGGTGACAACGCAGGTAAGGGCGTGGTAAAGCCTATGGAGAATGCACGGTAGAAATACCGTATACAGGAGCAACGAAAGGAGTGCCAAGCACATCAGGATCGACACCAGTAAGATCCTAATCACGATATATTGGTATGATATGGAAAACGAACATGGCACGGAAACGGATAAAATGCGACGCTAAAGGCCGACAATTGTGCTACTCTGTTCCCTGAGTAAGTAAGGGTTATACCTTCCTGAAACGGCGTGTGGGGTAATAGTGCGGTTCCTTCCGTCCCGTTAACAACAGGACCGTGTCAACCATGGGATCACAAAAAGGCGACTATGTACAACCAGGCTCTAGTGGCAGTAATGGAGGAATACCTAAGACTCAGCAAAGTCGGAGGATCAATCCTCTTTTCCTGCCAAAGTCCAGCAGTAGTTTAACCCGGGAAGGAGGACTGACTGAAAATAGCATCCTGAGTACGATCATGACGAGGGTCAGAGAACTCTACACCTTCGTGCAGGACAAACCCAACGTACATAAGAAGATCAAGTCCAGGATGTTAGGTCTAAGATTTCTCTTGAAACTAACTATGAAGGAGCACAATAGACTCGTCGAAAAGGCGAGAACTGCTCAGAAAGCACTCACGGAAGCCTTGCAGAAAGCTGCAGCTGGACAGATGACGCCAAAGATTCCACGAAACCGATCGGATAAAAGGAAAAAGGAATCACCAGCAGATGAAGAATTGCTTAAAAAACGCAAGGACGATCACAAAAACGACGATCAAGACGATAATGCCACCCAGGGCGACAGCGAAGAGCTGGGTGACAACGACGACCAGAGCGGCACCGATAACGTTCCCTCCGGTAACGGTAATTGGGTGACGGATAAAGTGAGAATGGCCGCCATCCAAGTCATTGGCCGATATTCCATTCAGGAGGTAGTCTCGAGGTCTCGCGAGGGTTTCGTAATCAGAAAGATCGACGGAATTTTCATTTGCAATTGCTACACACTTCTCAGATGAACGATGGACCAGTTCCACTACATGCTGGATGTCCTCACCGAGGAGATCGCCGAACGAAAACCAGTCGTTAAAGGAGGGGAATTCAGTGCTTGGGCAGGAGAGTGGGGAAGCAGATGCACCAACGCGAAAGGGACTACTTTACTGGAAGCTCTGCTCAAGTTGGAAGTGGCCTTGTGCAACGAAGGCACTACTAGTACCTTCCGCGTACGTAGATGGCCGAGAGTCCTTCATCAACCTGACTTTCTGCAGTCCGTCGTTAATGAGGAAAATGAGGTGGAGGATATGCGAAAGATACACCCACAGTGACCATCAAGCCATTCGCCATTATACCATTGGCCAACAAAACTCCGTTACAGTAAGGACAAATAGAACATACCCGCGCAGTTGGAAGACAAGAACCATTGACAAGGCCCTTTTCATCGAATCACTACTCGTGGAGAGCGGCGTCTTGAACATGAACGCGGATGAACTGACGGAAACGTTAGCAAAAACATGTGATATAACAATGCCAAGAAAAAGTGAACCCAGGTATTAAGCGACCTCCAGTCTATTGGTTGAGTGAGGCACTTGACGTGCTTCAGGCCAACCGTCTTCGCGCCAGAAGACGCTTCCAACGGTCAAGCAACGACACCAGAGAAGAGCGGAGAGTGGAATTTAGAGAAACTCTTAAACGGGCGACTAAGCGGAGTAAATCTTATTGCTTCAGAGAGTTATACCGAGACGTGGACGTCAATCCATTGGGCAATGTCTACCGAGTGCTAATGGTGAAGCTCAGAGGCCCAACGACACCTTTCGAAATGTGTCCTGAAATACTGAAAGTTTTCGTGGAAGGGTTATTTCCGCCACCTGGCGACCTGGCCACCCACGCCATATAGAAAGGATAAAATTGATAATTCCGAACGCAGTACGATGGCCTACTAAAACTGAATCTGGCCAGAAGTGTGGAGATCATTGGCTTCGCGGATGACATCGTCATCCACGTGACAGGAGAATCCTTGGAAATGCTTGCAACCGAGTCGATAGACATGTTCGGATGTTGGATGCAACGTGTGAAACTACAGATAGCACACCACATGACGAAAATGCTGATTGCCAGTAACCGCAGGGCGGTGCAACGGGCAGAAATCACCATCGGAGAGCACTCGATAACTTCGATGCGAAATTTGGAATAGCTGGGAGTGCAGATCGATGATCGACTGAACTTCAGCAGTCACGTCGACTACGCTTCTAAAAAAGCAACGAAGGCAATCAAAGTACTGACGAGAATCATGCTCAACAATTCTGACGGAGCGAGCGTCAAGAAGGACGTCACTAAACTGGTGCATATCCCATGTGAGTTGCTGTGATGGAGTGCATGTTAAGTTGGAGGGCATTGCCTAATTGGCGCTCCATTGAGAAGAGAAATCCCGCGAGGGTTACTGTTGCGTGTAAAGTTGGAAGGCAATTCCTAATCGATGCACGTCTTGACGGGATGCTGCCCTAATGAAACGAAACGAAAACAGAAAAAAGGGTATCAACAACAGGTGAAGTGCATGAGCACAGTCGCCCCCCAAAGTAATCGCCAAGATGTGGTCCCGGACGGAATGATGCTACGAGTAGAGAGTTTGGTTTTAGTGGGTGAGAGTTCCACACGACGTTTGGGTTAACCCTTCCCAGGAAAGGTTGGTAGAGCTTTCCTAACCCCTTAATAAAACAGGGAAGAGCCCCTATACAACGTGGATAACGATCCGTCTGCCGAGAGAGAGAGAGTGAGAGATAAAGAGAGAGAGGGAAGAGAAAGAGAGAAAAAGAGGGAGAGAGATATCTGCATTGAATTGACGATGAGAAGTGAATGTATTTCGAGAATCCCAAATGCAAAAAATATCGGTTTTTTATTTGGCGGAGTGTCAGAGTTGACGATGCGACTAGAAAGCTATGATGTGTAGACTATAATTAGGGTTTGGTGGGACTTTTATGTATAAGGAACTGCTGAAACCATATTTTTTCGAAAGCATGAGACTCTAGGCATATACGAGAGATACCGCAATTCTATGTCTTCGCATTCCTTTCATCCACCAAGGGTTTTGAATGTATTGTATATCAAAGATATGTGAACAACAAAACATTAGAATATTTTCTCTATTTTCTCCGATTTTATGTTGCGTAAACTAATACGTCAGATTACAGGGAATTATGAAGCGTTTCGATTCGAGGTCAGCAGATGGATCCGTCAATAGCGGCGCATTTATATGTCATCGTACAAACTGACGATGTTTGAATATAATGACGTATCAACTGCTTCCTATCCTAAAAACACTCTAATTCCTTTCTAACTGTAATCGAATTTCTTAAATTAAACTACATACCGCTTAGAAATATTTATAGCTAGTTGTATATCACAGGGGAAACATTTCTCATAATCGTAAAATTACATGCCTAGTTCAATGTTTTGTTTGGCGTAGAGGCAGGGCTGAGACTAAGCGCAGGGTCGTTGTTGAAATCCAGACTACGAAATTTCGTTGGCGATGGTAACAGGGCACTAGAAACTGGATAGCTAGCTGCGATCGCTGATATATTTTTGTAGTCGAATCGCAATAGAATGTTGTCACAACTCTTGACGTGCGAGTGATCACTCTCGTTGCTTGATTTCTGACGAAGTAGACCACCATGTTTACTTAGGAAATGTGGTGCACTTGGATGGAATGCTGTGGTTTGTTGGGGATGAAAAGGTGGCGAATTCTCCGCCGAACGTGTCGTACGTCCTGATGCAATTGGAGTTGCTGGTTTCAGTGATTCCAAGTACGATTTACTGATAATGGGCGACGAAGGTGACTTGTCAAATTTAATTACTTGCGTGTCCTTTTGTTGAGTGCATGTATCCTTGGATATGCTTTTGGAGGTTGATGGATGAGTATTTTCAGTGCATTCCAAAGGCAGGTTCTCTGGTGAAACTAATCTTGGAGTGATTGGTGGTGAAGTGCTGTAGTATGAGTAGAATGTGTAACTTTTCATAGACTCTTTATCCACAGACTGATTATCTGATGAATACTCGCTACTATTTTCTGTATGTAGATTTATGCATCCCCGGTCATCATGATCTTTCTCTTTTTTATGGCGTGGCGAATATTCTTTTCTTTTACGGGATCGACTTGGTCTGTTGGAACAAGCTGGTCTGCAACGTCCTCCAGGTGGGCTTGTTGAGAAATCATGAATCATTACAACAGGTGTCTTTGAGTTTATTTGATCAAATTGTTTAAACGATTTTTCGAGATTGTTTATAGTATCATTTATCCGATTGGATTGAATCTCCGAGTCATGTTCGCATAACCCGTCGATAGCTTTAATTGAACTCTCTATCGATGAAAGTGTGGCGGATAGATTAGCATTCGATTGCTTAAGGTAATCAATAGTTTTGATAGTCGTAATATAATCATCACCGAGTTTCAGTTTCCCTACTTCGATTCTTTTGATAATAGCATCGGTCTTAGAACTTTTGACATCTTCGGGAATTTTAATAGCTTTCATGATTTCAGCTTGAGCATGCTTTACGATTATCGCTTCTTCTGGATCTCTAATAGAAATGTTATCCAGACTATTATCAGAAGAACTGTACACCATCGCATCAGAACAGAAGGCTTTCTGCTGTAGTAGTTCATCTATTTCATGGCGACTCTTTCTTTTCTCTGCATTACTCTCTGCGGCAGCTTTGAACCTGGCTAGTTGTTCATCGGTTTTCTTGATTATTTCTTCGGTCTTGGACGAACAGACCATCAACTTCCCCTCATTGGTCGAGTCGTCAATATTCAAACGAGTTGGAGATTTTTTAGTTATAAAAGAACTTTCTATTTTTAGGCGTGATATTTGCTCCTCAGATTTTTTTATTACTTCTTCGGCCTTACTAGACGATCTTCGTTCGATTGTTTGCTCGGAATTAGGAAGCGTTTCGTCGAGTTTGAAATCGATCAAAGACAGTCTTTTCTCCAGTTTCTCAAGCACTTTCTTGTCGTGAGTTCGAAAGCGGGCTAGTTGCTCTTCAGTTTTTTTAATTAGCTCATCCGTTTTTGATGGAGTCGTTTTTCTGATATCAATTTCAGTGAATATTAGTGGTTCGCGAAGCTCTTCGTTAACAGTTGTTTTCCTACCATCCTTTTTGTCTATAGTGTTTACAGTGTTATCGAGAGCTTTCGATGGTTCTATTTCAGGACATTTTTGGGTAAGAGCCACTTGAGACATTTTTGTGTCAGTGCTGCCAACACTGAATACCGGTTCAGTTAGAACATTCTTAGTGTTATGTTTCTCTTGAAATTCCTCTTCCTCTGCAGGTACGATAATTTCTCGGAAATTTTCGCTCCGAACATAATATGTCGGTTCGGGTTCTTTGAACCTGGCCAACTGTTCCTCAGTTCTTCTTATTATGAGATCAGTTTTTGATATAGTTTCATCCGACGATTCCATTGTTTCGATGTTTTCATTACTGGATGAAATCTTATTTGAGCTGGATGAATACATTTTTCCCTGGTCAGCTTTAGGTGGAAACGGCTCAGATGTACAATCTATAGAGATTTTACTCTTCGAATTAGCATCTGAATCAACGCAGCATTTTTTACTTGAAGGAAGTAGCCCTTCATCGGATGAGATATCAGCGGGGTTTGCTGGTTTCGCTGTTATTTCCATACTTTGCAAATTATTTTGAGTGAATATAGCAAATTCAGTCTTGGTTGTGAAGTCATCCAATACTTTGACTGCCTCTTGTGAAGCTTTTGTTTTTGGTTGCAATTCGATAATCGTGCTCATTAGTTTTGTTTCCTCTAGTTCCACTTCATCTGGTAGAATTGTTTTTCTTATGATTCGGTCCAATATTAACGAATTTTCTTTGATAATTTCAGACATTTTACTGCTTTTATACATATTTATGTCAGTCGACACTAATCCTTCCGACGCAGAGCGTTTTGAAATATCTTCTGGGTGTATATCAATGTATTTAGAAGGATCGTCCATGGAGAAAGACTTTTCTTTCATAAATTTCATGCGGGTTACTAAATATTGCTCCACGTCGTCCGGAGTTTCTTTCGAAGGTGGAGTAGGAACATCTGCAATCTGATATTGTCTAGTAACTGTGTGAATGATCGGTGTCATCTCAGACGGTATGAATGAAATATCACTACTAGCTGGTAAAGGAGGTGAATTTTGCTGTATAATTGATCTGACAGGCGGCTCCAGAGCGAAGGGTGAAGTCATTGAAGATCTGTTGGATAAATTTGTGAAGCTGTAGTTTTCAAGCTTTGATGTATTATCGCTATGATCTAGTATATATTCGGTAGTATCGATTAGCGATTCGCTAGCCTTTCGGTCCTCAGCTATGTTTAAATCTAACTTGTTAGGTCGGTCGGCTGCATTCATTCTTTCGAATAACTGATTGGTGACTCCTTCGTCACTTACATTGAATGATATTGCGTCTTTAATGTCGGTGCCTTGAGCATTCGCCGTGATTGTATTTTCGCTAGGAATATTGTTAAGGTAGTCAGAATAATCAATAATTGATGATGGAGTTTTCAATGGGCTTATTGTGTACAAGCTGACATAATGACTGATATCTGGAATCGGAGATAGCTGACTGGTACTAGTTATGGCAATTGAAAGCGATTTATTTGGATTTGACATCAGTTCTGTTGGCCCGATGGTTGAAATTTCAGGAGGTATTTTGGAATCTTCTGTCTTCATTCCATCTGTTTTTACAGAAAAAGGCATTTCAGTAGAGCTGTTTTGTGTTTCTGAAAAACTTTCCTCTGCTATGTCCGGTAGAGTTGGCTCACTACGTTGGGTGTCAACTAGTAATGAAAAATTAGAAAAACTTGAATTTTCGGTAGTCACAACCAACTGTTCTTCATCAGGCACTTCTTTGATACTGTCAGGTGTTAGTCGTCGTTTCATTGGTGAGGCCTCGAGCGAAGAAGTACTTAGTAACTGATTTTCGTCGTCGCAAAGGGATGTGCTGGTACTCGAGCTATCATCGGATTCTTCACTGTAAGACGATGATTCGCTCCGTAGTTTAGGACCGATCGAAGAGGTCGTTGTTTCAGATATGTTACTAATAGCTGATGAGGCGCTAGATGATTTCGTAAGTTTCGGAGATTCCCTAAAAAACCACAATGTAATCAGTGCTATAGTTAATTAAATAAATTTACCTTTTCAATGCATCTATGTCATCCTTGGCGGTCGGATTCCTAACGTCTTTCTTCTTTATGCTTCCCTTGTGTTGTTTCTCATCCATATCTTTCCAGTGTAACGTTTCTATTGGCTTGGGCGGTTTAGCGTTTCCCGATTTGGGTAGCTTGTTGGACTTGTTGGACTGTGATCTAATCGGAGGGACAGAACCTTGTGGTGGTCCCAGTCGTTTTCCTTTACTACTGAGCAGAGCATTTTTGCCTATTAGTAATTGATTGACCTGCAATGAGTTACCACTTTGCGTATTGGGAACTGGATGTCTAGCTACAGCAGCCGTTAATATTATGTGTGCCTGTCGTTGTCGTTCTCTCAGTTTGTCATATTGCTTTTTGAGCAGTGAAATATCGAGATTGATTTTTTCTTTTCCCTCGCAAGCACTTCGGATGTTATTTGGGATACCGAGAGAGGCTCTTCTGCCAGAGCGAAGGCCCCACGCGGTTGCTGTGACTGCCAAACGGGAATCCTCATCGGATTCTCCTTCATCGTCCGAGTAGAATATCCTGGAGGGCAAACGGGAATTAATTCAGTTATGTTAATAAAACATCAAACAAGCTTAAGTACTAAAATACACATAACATTAAGCCAATTGTTCTCGGAATAACAATTTTCATAATCACCATGCCTCACGAATCTTGTTTCATGACCATCTTGAAAATCTAATCGAGTATCAGAAATGTATCATGCGCTGGCGTAAGTGCATTGCAGTGGATGAGCAATTAAAGTAGATCATTTTACATCCTTTGAATGGTGCGATTTTCAATTAGTATTTTATGGGTTCAAATGTTGTGAACACTGTTGAACACGAAACAAAATCGGACATGAAATCGTACATGAAAAAAAAAAATAAATCCTCTACCAGTCTTCATAACCAAACCATACAGATTCCCGATGATGAGGGAAACATTTCCCTACCAATCGAAGAAATAAATATTGATTTCAATGTTTTGACCGATGAGCCAGAAAACTACGACGAATTGGAACTGAGCGAGTTTTCGCCGTAAATTACGCGCAAAAACCTTCTCTCTAGCCCGTCAGACCAATCCCGACAATTGCCGAACCAAACCTCAATGGCTAAAAACACAATCAAGAGAACACTTACATTCGACGAGAGGACAATTCCAACAACCAAGACAACAAGATCAACCGCGAATTCACCACCGACAACATCCTATTGGGTAGCCTGGACCCTGTCAGTGCGGAAGTTTTTGGAGGACCGGAATTGGTAGACAACCCCGGACACCCATTAGAAAAAGCGAAACTTACAAACGGGTACAACCCCCGTATTTATTGCAGGCCAATGAGGGACAGATGGAACCAGACGGAGCTCCGGGTAGGTAGACCCCCCCCTGGTGCGGAAGTTACTGATCAACCGGAACTAGGTAACACTCTCCGGCGCCTAGTGAGCCTCTCCAAACTACCGATAAAAAAAAGCAGAACGGTCGTCAAGGATTGCGAGACGAGCTCTGATGCTCTAATGCCATGCCGCCGGACGCAACGACGAACGCTCACGTATACGACCGATGGAGAACAGTGACCGGTAATTACGCAGTGAGCGGTAATTAGGCAATACCAGTCCCAGGACCACCACGAGCTTCTTCCGTGGATTTCTCACCTCCGCCGGCGGTGGGATCCCCTTGGACTGTCTCCTCCGATAGACCCGTGTCGGTGTCCCAGCCCAAACGCCCAATTGCAAAAACAAAAACCCAACAACGAGAACACGCATCACTCATCATATACTGGTACCGATATTTCAGCATTGCACACACGTCGAAACTCCAACAACAGCTGTTATACGGGTTCAACGCTGGCCATCCAATGGAACATGAACGGCTACATCAATGACTAAGGCGATTTTGAACTACTGGTCCGGAAATACTGCCTGATGGTGTTGTATATTCAGGAAGTCCACAAGGTCGACAGCATAGAGCTGAATAGATGCCTAAACTGAGGATACAATCATCACACACCAAAGAGAAACCATGGGCTTTTCTCTTTCACCGGCGAATATTTAAAGAGCCAGTGTGCGCTAGTTGGGAGAAATCTTAGTGCCAATGAGTCACACTCGCTATATTCTTGGGAGTTCGAGTGTGCGAAAGCCTGTGTCCAGTACTGAAGTGCACTGATCCGCACTCTGCCACACTTAGGAGTACACTGAAGAGTAAACTGAAGAGTGCAATCTCATTCGACATATAATCCACTCGCATGTTTCACATATAATTCATACTCATCACATCATCACATCATACTTTTGTCCAGCGAACCACAGCGCTAAGTTAATTGAAAGGCACTTCTGTTCTTTTACTTGTGCGCATCCACCAGAGCACCAACCAGAGCACACAGGTAAGAGCTCACGAAAGTATGTTCTCCAGTGAATTTATCCACTGCACTGTAGGAAGTTTGTGTGCTCTCTTTCCACCATCTAGCGCGATCGCACATATCTAGACCTATGGTGATTATAGACTAAAGAGGCGCTCCCGTTGTGGATGACGGAGAATGAGGATGAATTTAAGTTTCTCTTCGCTACACATAGGATATGGACATCACTGTAGATGGGTACTGAGAACACACTCCAATTTGTACCATTCTGTCTTAGTAGGGGTTCGACTGCCATTTCAGTTCACTGAAGTGAACCTAAACACAGAACTTCCAGCTGTTGCAGTGAAAATTTACTACCCCACTCCGGCTACTACCCCACCATCTAGCGCGATCGCAATATCTAGACCTATGGTGATTATAGACTAAAGAGGCGCTCCCGTTGTGGATGACGGAAAATGAGGGTGAATTTAAGTTTCTCTTCGCTACACAAAGGATATGGACATCACTGTAGATGAGTACATCCAATTTGTACCATTCTGTCTCAGTAGGGGTTCGCCTGCCATTTCAGTTCACCGAAGTGAATCTAAATATAGAACTTCCAGCTGTTGCAGTGAAAATCTACTACCCCACTCCGGTGACAATAATCTCGCTTTACTTTCCGAATCCGTGGATCCCCAACCTACAGAATGAGTTGATCCGCATCCTTCGCAGTTTCAGTGGTCCAACCTTCGTCCTAGGCGATTTCAACGCGCACCACCAGACGTGGAGTAGTCCCAGCGACATCCGACGTGGAGTTGTCATCCCAGAAGCTATAGAGGAGATGGACACGGCCGCACCGAAACGATGATATCCTTAAGTTTTTCTAGTCGCAACATGGTGCCTCGTCTGTTGCGGTGGCACACTCTTATTTGTTAGGAAGTGATCACTATCTGATCATTACCCGAACAGACGACAAGCCCTCAACACTCCCCCAGACGACCACGATGGCAATACGACCTAGCAGACTGGACATGATACCAAGCAAGTGTCGCGAAATTACTAGATAATCTCAACCGGGTCCCAAGGTCAGCAACCATGAACCAATTCTCCGAAGGTCTCTTCCACGCAGCTCTCACCTCCATAACAAGAAGCAGCTGTATACGTGATAGGAGGGCAACCCGGCGGTGGCCCCCTTTTGTGAAAGCAGCCATAAAATCGAAAAGAAAGGACTTACGTGTGGCCAGGCGACTACCCGCTGAACACCCAGTAAAAATCAGAACAGTGGAAGCTTACCGCAGGGCTCGAAATTAATACAGGGACAAAAAACGTAGCGCGAAAGCTGACAGCTGGCAGAAATTCATCGACGGTATTTCCAACGACAACAACTCGACCGAATTGTGGCGGTGAGTCAATGCTCTCTGCGGGAAAAGCAAATGGGAATAACCATGTCCACTTTTTGCCGACCCACTCGCAGTTGCGAATGCTCTGGGGATCACTTTTAATCGCTATCGGCCCTGGAAGGCTACTCCATAGAATTCACAAAACGAAATCAAGTTACGATAAACGTTATTCATCTATATAAGATTCCTGTTCATGATCCCAACCCGTACATCAATCAACTATTCAGTCTACCCAAACTTAACTTGGCACTTTCTGTCGCCAAGCGTGAATCAGCCGGACCGGACGAGATAGGATATCCGCTTCTCGCGAAGCTTACCCCAGCAGGTAAAACGAAATTGCTGGAAATTTTCTACAAGATCTGAACTGAGCATGACTTCCCTCGAGAATGATCCTTAAGCCTGGTTGTTCCAATTGAAAAAAGCAGACAAAACTGAACAATCATCAGAGGACTACCGCTCGATATTTGTTGCGTCTCCAAGATCATGGAAAGAATGGAGAATCGACGACTAATGCAACATCTTCCCGAGAACCATTTACTGGACTTCCGTCAACACGCGTTCCGGTCAGGCTACGGGACGACCATTGATCTGACCACCCTGAGGTATGATCTGAATGACGCAAGGACGGAAAATCTTCACACTGATTTGGCTGCGTTGGACATCTCCAAAGCGTACAACCGGGCTTGGGCACCGGCGGTCCTGCAGTAACTCAACAGTTAGAGTATCGCGGGGCACATGCTCCACTTTGAGAAGGGCTTCTTGAGCGTTTGTTCTTCCCGAGTAGCGATTGGGAACGTTAAATCGAGGGAATTCGCTGAGGAAATTGGAGTTCCTCAAAACTCCGTACTAATCGTGACATTGTTCGTCATAAAAATGAACAGCATGTCAAGTCATCGGAAATCCGTTCATATTTTTAATGCCACGTAACTCCATGAGTGTTCCAACTTCAATAACAAAAATTTCTAATACGAGTTTGGTTAGATTCGTTATGATCGTGGAAATATTCAGGACTTTTCCGAAAGAACTTGAAAGAACAATGAACTTATACGGAAAACATCTCATGGATTTGATGGATTCGTTCATATGCATTCAAATAACTTAAAGCACTAAATACCTGAGATGAGCCGATTCCTGCAGCTGGGTGATACCGTACAGATGTTTCTCGCGTAATTTCTGTATGTCTGCTATGGGTCCGACATCAACAATTCTTTGAACAAGTCCATTGCCGTCAATCATCTTGCCATTCACCAAATCTGTTGACAGAGCTCCCATCTTGCAATAAAAATCATCCGCTGTTTTGGTTGCCAAAATTCTCCTGTAAAACAGACACATTTAAAACAACTAAGAAACAATACGTTGTAATTATTTATATACTCTTCCAGAAGACCCCAGATCGCCAAAGCGGTTCGTAGTAGAATATCACTGCCTTCAATTAAAATTAGATCCCAAATTCGCAAAACCGAAGGTATGGGTAGGCAAGTGCAGAAAAGTGTGAGGAACCATTGCATTGTGAAGACATTTGTTAATGGTGGTTCGAAAGCTCCTTCTGGACCTTGTAGCTTGTGTAAGTGGCGGGCCAATCTTGGCAACTTTGTGCTTAATATATCCCTGAAAACCGCCATATCCGCTTGTAAACCGCCTAAGGAACCGCAGAAATAACCAGCTGGGAGTAATCCCTCTATAAGCAGAATCATTACTTTGATTGAATCTGCTTCGTTTTTGTCCATGACTTGTAGAATCAATGCTCCAAGCATATTGAATCCCTGACAATATCCTATTTCTGGATTGAATCTTGAATACCCAAGCAGAACACGTTTCAATTTCGCTTGGTTGATTGTTCCAGACGGACCCGAGCACAAGCTAGAACCAGTTCGATGTAGATCCTGAAAATTGCAACATAAAGTGAAAAGTGAAAAAAGAGCTTCAATTGAATCGAATCTGTTTTTACCTTTATAATTTGAGCACCAAGTTCTTCATCGTCTTCACCCCAGCGATCACATAAACATTTCTCTGCTTCTTTGTCCCATTCTATGTTTTTGGTCTGCAGATAGCGATCCGATAAGGCTAACCATAGCTATCATAAAGAACGACAGGTTGAATATTAGATATGAAACAACCTTGTTCATTGAAACACATTACCTTCCGGCGGAACTCCGATGGCATGCCACCAGGAAGTCGCGCCACCATTTTCATGGCATGGAGCCATTGGTTGAAATCCGATTGAGCATCAGGAATTCCCATCTTTTTCAAATTATAGTCTGAGTTTGATGTCGATGGCGGCGGAGGTGACGGCGGTGGTGGTGAAACGCAAATGTTCACTTCGTCTGATTCTTTTCAAGAATGTAAAAAAAAACAAAATATATAAATGTAATTACGGTCATTGTTATGTAACACATGCAACACGACTTCGAAATTTGTATTTGATTAGAGTATTGAGAATATTAAATTATTTAATCTAAAGAGTTCATTTCATTGTTGAGATATTCTTGGCGCTTTATTTTTATTCTAAATCTGTATGATCTGAATGACGCAAGGACGGAAAATCTCCACACTGATTTGGCTGCGTTGGACATCTCCAAAGCGTACAACCGGGCTTGGGCACCGGCGGTCCTGCAGTAACTCAACAGTTAGAGTATCGCGGGGCACATGCTCCACTTTGAGAAGGGCGTCTTGAGCGTTTGTTCTTCCCGAGTAGCGATTGGGAACGTTAAATCGAGGGAATTCGCTGAGGAAATTGGAGTTCCTCAAAACTCCGTACATGAGATTTTGATCGACCGTTTGGCGCACCCGTTAACTGGGGTGATCTTGCCACATCATTCCGCGGATAATCGAGATTCAACTGTACTACTAATGAAAATGGCCTAAGTAATGCCCACGTTGAGACGGTGAAAGTTCCTCTGGGAACGTGAATGCCATTCAAGAAGACTCATAATCACTTGGGCTGTTTGGGAACACTTTTTTAACATGTGCGCCAATTTGACAGCTGTTTCTTTGATTCTCCGTTACAGATTTTTTTCACGTAAATCAAAGTTATGTTCGAAAAACTCATCGCGCTCTTTGTCCATTCTACGGTCGACATAATCGTCCATGAGAGAAATTAATTCGAGCAACCATAAATCGTTTTTCACACTTTCACATTTCAATATGACATGCATCGTTAGATGTCGTGGCCCGGTTCAATCATCTGTTGTTCTACAAAAATGCTTCCGATCAAAACGTAACAGTCATTGGCGACCGCTACAGGGCCCAGATTGCAGAGTTTTTTGTACCACAATTGTATGTCGTTATTTCAACAAGACGGTGTAAAGCCGCAATTCCATCGAGTTAACATGATGCATGCTACACGTCAATTGTTGGTGCTTCTTAGAGTGCATAATTTTTCAATATAAATCAAATTGCAACACGGAAAAAATTGCCCATTGGGTATTTCCTCTTCAAAATTTGGGTAGAAGTAGTTTAGAGTGTATTGTTTACACTGTATTTTCATCGTTGTCAGTTTTTCGAAAAGAGGAAAAAATGGGTTCACACAAAAAGCAACGTCGCGAATTGATTTTGCGCAAGCACCTGGAAAATCCTTAACTCTCTCATGGGCACATCGTTGCTACGAAACTCTGAGCATCGAACGGAAGGAGAAATGTGGTCAGAATGAACCACAGGAATCAGAATCACAAGTATGTCGTGAAAGCGTTTAAGCGAAATCCCAATGCTTCGGTCAGGGATCTGGCCGAAAAGTCGAATCTGTCCTAGTCTTTCGTTCATAGAGCCAAGGACCGGGAGGGATTGCATATGTACAAACTGCAGAAGGCTCCAAATCGTGACGAACGGGAAAGTACGGTGGGAAATTCACGGGCCCGGATTATTTACACCTAGATGCTGACTAAGACTCATTGTCTCAAAGAAGTAAGAAGTAGAAACATTCAAAGTTTGCCAAGAAATACATGATTTACTAAATCATCGTCCTGCACATGTGCCAAACGAAGTGCGCCGTTTGTGACTACCGGGACTGTAAACGGGCAGATCTACCTCAAGGAGTATCTACAGAAGCAACTGCTCTCTCTGTTGCAGCAACACGAGGGCCCTACGATCTTCTGGACGGATCTAGCTTCGTGTCACTATTCAAAGGATGTCCTGGAGTGGTACGAATCCAACGGGGTCATTTTCGTACCCAAGAACATAAGCCCCCCCCTCTCCTCCAACGCACCGAACTAGGGCCCATCGAAAAATACTGGGGAATTATGAAGCAAGCACTACGGAAGCATCCTAAGGAGGTCAAATGAGGAAGACATGAAGAAAAAGTGGATTTCCGTACAAAAGAAGCAGCCAGATGCTGTACACAACCTTATGAGTGGAGTTAAGCGTAAGGTGCTAGCATACGGTTATGGTATTGAAGTCGAATGAAATAAATATGCCAAAAGCTTACTAATGGTTTTGTCTGAAAATTTTAAAAGGATCAGTAAACTAGGTAATTTTCTAGAGCGTTGTTTTCCGTGATGGAATTTGATGTGGGACACCCTGACTAATCTAATGGCCAGCGGATCGGTTCGGTATGAGTAGTACCGCAATATTGGATGAAATTATTGCCGTGTATTGACGATTATAATAATTCACTTTAATAATTCTTTAGAATAAATAGAGAAAATTTCCTTGAGATTTTGATCGACCGTTTGGCGCATTATGGATTCATTCTCTATGTTGATCAACTTTGGTGGAGTTGTACAATTTCTCCGGTCTAATGGTTGTTGATCAACACTTGTAATATTTGCGACAGTGTTATATAGTTGACTCAGTTTGCTAGTAACAGAACAGAACATAAGTCCTATAAATATGAAGGTACAAACCTTGACAATAGCTGTGCATCGGTGGCGTGTCGGCATTTGAATTTCCGCCAGTTGCGAAGGTTTTAATGGAGCTAAATAGTGAACTCATATCAAGATGATAAGTTCCTATATCGGGATACTACTATAAATATTATAATTGATATGATTCAAGTGGTTCTCAGAAAATAGCAGAAGAACTTCAAACCTCGATTTGCAATGTTTTGTTGCTTCGTTCCTGGTAACGCAATTAGATTTAGGGGTACACTTGATGAAAATGCTTTAGCTTTGACCTCGTTCTTGGAACATTTTATAACGATCATCGCGTCTAGCTATATTTCTTATGATCGTATGAACAATTTTCAAATATCTCACAAATTTTCATCGGAGCACATTAGAATATATTATTTGGTCATCACTTCGTTTATCAGTTCCTAACATGAGACATTATAATAAAACGTATTAATTATTCTATTAATTATTTTAACTAAGCCTATGAGTTTGAATTCTATCATATTTTGATTATTTTTTGCTGCATGTCCTAAGTGAGAATGTATTCATTGATATTGTTCCCAAAAAATAGCGTTTTAGCTGTACCTGATGTCATCATCCCGTTTCGTCACAAGTTTCCCTGTCAGGCTAGTGAATGTGATGGTGTGAATATAACTTGTGATAACTTGTTTTGTAATGATCAACATTACAAAACTGCTCTTCATAAGTTTACGACCACTAATTTGACAACCTTGAATAGGATCCAAAAATCTACTATCAAAAAGATCGGAAAGATCGATTTTCTCAAAATTCACTAGGTACTAGGCTCAGATGTCACATTCCTGACTTGTGCTGATCCGGGTCTGAACACGGTCCCCATGTCAACCCTTCCATGGCCACACTGCTTGCAAAAATCACCATTGGATCACAAAAAGCGATTATGTACAACGAACGGAGATAGCGGCCCGGAGTTGGGACCTAAAAAAGACGGGTGGGTAATGTCGGGGACATAACCGGAGTGACGTAGGACTATACAAAGGGCACAGCTTTTGTTAAATATATATTTTAAATATATTGTTTTATTTTCTTCTCCTCCTATCTACCTGAAAAATGGATTAGTTTACTTTTTACTCTTTATGAATATGTTGATGGTTCTGAAAAGAACCTTCGGTGTTGTGTTTTTGTTATCACTCGATATTCCAATCTTGTTCGGTTAAACCTTCCTGTTTAGCTATTGCGTTTGCCACTCGCCACAGCTTTCACAGTTGGAAAATTTCTTCCCATCCAGCTTGTGACATGTTGTTCAGTAAATTACATTTTATGCGACGTGCCGGAGAACCACTTTGCCACTCACTGAAACTAATTGTTGTCTTGATGAGCGCCGAACCGAAGCTGCTCTGTTCTTGATGCAGGTTTTCTGATTGTCGTGAGCAGCTTTGCAAGCCAACTCGAGCACTCCGACGGCCGAAACTCTATAATCGCTGTTAGGTATACTGGTGCTCCGGCACCAATCCGTTCGGCCTAGTTACCCTTGCGGAGCAATCAGTGAATGCGACCAACAGGGAACTGCACACCTGCACGATTCGAGTGGGACATTGCCTTTCCCTTAACTTGTCCTCCTTTGTTACGTCCACGATGCCGATGCCGTACAACCACACGGGTTTACGGTTTGAAAGAAAATAAGATATTTTTTTGGGGTCCGCGTGTTTTATACTCTAGCGGTACACACTCACAGGATAGAGACAAATCGGCAGACTCAGCCAGAGGGGCGAGTCCAACGAGACGAACGAATGAGCGTTAAAAGGGAGCGATGGCAAAAAAATACATTCATTACGATTTGTTCGCTCGTTGGAGTCACATGCAGGCTAAAAAGGGTCCTTTTCAGGATCGCAAAATTATCTTCAATCTAAAGAGTTTATTGTTTTGTTATCACTCGATATTCCCATCTTGTTCGGCTAAACCTTCCTGTTTAGCGATTTGTTGCCACTCGCCACAGCCTTCACAGTTGGAAAATTTCTTCCCATCCAGCTTTGTGACATGTTGTACAGTAAATTACATTCAATGCGACGAGCCGAAGCGCCACTCAGTGTCGTATTGGAGGTGATTTTAACCTGTAATTGAACATTTGCGATGACAGTGGTACAGTGTCGACTTTCAATGTGGGGTCATAATTTGGATCTCTATGTTTACAAAAATCTCCAACTAAATAAGTCGCATTACATGTCCGTCCATTTAGCTAAATGTCGAACTAATAGTAAATTACTGTACTTTCAATCTGGAAACAATTTAAGAATGGGTGAAAATTGAATAATCAGGGAAGTCCCCAACTATCAATAAGCTCAGAACAACTGCCAAATTCACATACTCATCATATCCTGGCTAACAAATTATGAAAAAATCAATTTGTGTTTTATTATTATTTTGGATAATGTTTTAGAAAGCATTGAACTGTATTTCCTAAACTCTTTTTTGGAAGGTTTAATGGCCCTGAAAAGCGCCTTGTTTTATGGAATGGTTCCAATTTAGAAAACTTAGTACTCGTGGTTTTGAAAAAAACCATTTCGAACGCCCTCGATGCCGCCTTGTTCTGGATTTGCCACCAAAGCAGTTTGTATAAAGAACAAACTTTTTTCTTCTGCTACCTGATGCCGTTTTGCGATTGCGTTTGCCACTCGCCACTCGCTGCAACTGCCTGTTGTCTTGATGTCAACCGAACCGAATGTGTTCTGTTCCGAATGCGGGTTTTCTTATCGTCGCGAGCAGCTTTGCCAGATAACTCGATCACTTCGGCGGCCGAAACTATATAACGCCGGCTAGGTGGACTGGTGCACTGGTTCTAACGCGCTCGGCCTAGCTACCCTTGCGGGGAACTCCAGATCAACACGGTTCGGGCGGGATTTTGCCTTTCCCTTCACTTTTCCTCCTTTGCCATATCCAACCATGGCTGCTTGTGTTGGTTTGTTGATGTGATGTCATGCGAAACGATGTGGTGTACGGTTCGGATGAGAATGATCGTTACGGTGGTGGTGGTGGTGGTTTTTTATTATAGAGACTTTAAACTTTTTAGTTCATTCGTCTCTAGCCTTGAGAAAGGCCCTTCAAACTCTACTCTAACTCCTTCATTACTCCTCCGCCCCCATTGCCTTGAGAAAGGCACTCGATCCCTCGCCATCCAGCTCGTCCAGCAACGATGTTGTCCAGTCGGTGTCCACACAAAGAATGATCGTTACGGCAGCGGAGCGGGGATTTTTAAGCTGACTGGCTGGCTCGAGAATTACGCATGTGTGAGACTGCGACCAATGTTTCGTTCATTTTTTTCTTTTTCCTTTCAAATCGTGCTTCATTCTATTTCGCTGCTGCTCTGGTTGCCCGTTTTGGTCGGTACGATTTGAGCAGCACAAAATGGACCAATCAAAAATGGGCACATAGTGCATTTTGACAATGCTTGATATTTCACAATTATTCAATTATTTATCTCAAGAAAAATGAAATGTTATTTGTTATGATAGATGCGTAGATATATTTCCTATCAATTGATGCAAAAACCTTTGCGATCTATTGAGAAATGTTCGAGTTATAAGCGTTCCAAATCTTGCATTTTTTCCTACTTGTTCAGTGCCTAGATTTCCATTTCACCCCTATATCTTCCGGTTAGACGTAGTCCTACGTCAAAAAACCATGAATTCGAACGATAAAATAAACAAAATAAACGAGGTAAATGACGACACAGCATTCGGAGAGATGAACGTGTTCGCAAGGAGCGGTCAATTATAGAGATCACCAGTGCGGACAACTACAGCGAACTCTGGAAATGACACTCCCCTAGGGTAGCAGCAAGAATCATGAAGAGAGCACATTGCCTCAACGCAAGCGTTTACACAGAAATCAATTAACTATGAAAGACTGCAAGTTGGGAGGTCAAGCTTGATGGAGATCAAAAGGAGAGTAAACGAAATCTACGAGTTTATCAAAGACAAAAACAATGTACACACCAAGATTAAGCACCGAATAAGCAAGAAACTGCACAGGCCACAATAGATCTGACCTGCAGGAAATGTGGTGAAAAAGAGCATGTTGCCTTCTGAAAATCGGAGGACGGTAGCGACCATGCGACAGAAGGCTTCAAGTGTCCCTCGTACAAGAAAGCGTTGGCAGATCCGCAGTGATACAGGTAATCCAGATAAACCTCAACCATTGCAACACAGCTCAGCAACTGTTGTGACAGTCAACAACAGAAACAAAATGTGATGTTGCAATTATCGAGTGCCTCGCGATAACGGCAATTGGGTAACGGACAGATTAGAGATGGCTGCAATACAGATGATGGGCAGATATCCGATCCAGGAAGTGGTTGGAGGTTCATATGAAGGTTTCGTAATCGCCAAAATTAATGGAACCTTCATTCGCAGTTGCTATGCACCCCCAGATGGGCAATCTACCAGTTCCACTAGACGCAACGACTGCGGAATTAATCGATAGGAAACCGATCGCCATTGGAGGCGACTTTAACGTTTGGGCGGTGGAGTGGGGAAGTAGATGTACCAATGTAAGAGGGTACAGTCTAGAATTGGGCGATATCAGAACGTTTCTTTGAAGATCGATCTTTTTTTGAATCTATCTTTTGTACTCGAGAAAATCGAGAAAATCGGTTTTATGCTTTCGATCTTAGAAAAACTTTTTGCAGATTTGTGTACATCGACTTTTTATCTCACCAAAGGCCTGATTTTGACATCAAATACAGGCGAATCGTTCTTTTTTAGAACTGGTGCCAAAATCATAAATAGACTTCGACCAAATGACAGATGTATGGCACGATTGGCTTTCATGGGATCATTGTCAGCAGAGTTCGGTTGTTGATTTTTTAATAATGGGTCTTCAGTTAATTTATTTAACGAGAGCGAGATGAATGTCCTGTGGTTATGGCCTTCATGCTGAGGAACAGAACAAAATGCTTAGAAGTTTGAATAGAAATATGAAATTTGTATTCCCTGTTTGAATTCCCGGCTTTTATATAGAATAAGCAGATAAATCGAAAAAAAGCTTCACATTTTTCAAAGGTCGATTCTTTGTTATCGATTTAATCAGTGGATCGATCCCTACGCCGTTTGGAAAAACGATTCGACAAGATCGATCTTTTCATAAAGATCGCCCAATCCTAGTACAGTCTACTGGAAGCTCTCGCAAAGCTGGACGTGACGTTACTGAACGTACCAACGTAACGTTACTGAACGTTCAGTACCAGCACTTTCCAGAAAGATAGCCGTGAATCTATCATCGTCGTCACCTTTTGCAATCCGTCGTTGGTGTTGAGCACGGAGTGGAAAGTGTGCGAATCGTATACGCATAGTGATCATCAGGCGATCCGGTATAAAATCCGGCAACAGAATCACGTGATAGTACGGAGGACAACAAGTTGCGAGTGGAAGTGGAAGACGAATGCTTCCGATAAGAACCTTTCCGTCGAAGCACTTCGTCTGGATAGCAGAACTTCTGACTGGATACATTCCGATCTCAAGGTCTACCCTAATTCATGGCAGCGTCTAAGTGTAGATATCCGGGTTGTCGAAGAAATAAGCAGAGACATCTGCGTGGAGTTCGGTCTCGACAAGTGCCGGTGTGTCCATCTGCTGAAAGAACAACTTAACGAATCCGGAGGCTACGAGGCTATGCGGCGAGTTGATAAGAGACATGGTTCGTAGCGAATCCTATAAATATCTTCGATTCCGACAGCTCACCGGGATTCGCCACTCCGACATCAAGACGGAGCTGCAAACAAGTTCTTGAGTCTAGTGAACTGTGCCCTAAGGACTTTCCTCAACGCGGGGAACAAAATACGCGCGATCAACACATTCGCGGTTTTCCTGCTGCGTTTTAGTTTTGGAGTAGACAAGTGGAGCAAAACTGACCTAGAAGACACTGAGAGGAGGATCAGGAAAGCATTCAAAGAGGCCGGAATGCACCATCCTCAATCGGCACTTGAGAGAGTATCACTGCTGACAAAGGATACACCGCTCTACACTTGGCGCAAGCGGCGTACCAACTCAACTGCAATCTGCAGACAGTGGAGGAGAAGATTGCAGCTTGGAAGCAGAAGGTTGTGCATGGTGCTCACCCCCATCAACTGGACCGGCCACACGTTATTTCGCAAATTCCTCCTTCTAACGTTGAAGTTAACATAACTTAGCAATTCAGGGCAGTCGATGTTGGCTTGAATGAGATCGTATACGAACATAGCTCTGGCCGTATCACATCGTTCACATAGTCGATCCAACCTCAGGAGCTTACATCGATCTTCATAACTTGGGAGGTTTTGAGGGTCATTCCAAGTAAGACGACGTAAGGCATAGCAGAAGGCTGTCCCGTTTTGGCCAACGCAGCCTACACCGAGCGCCACTACAACGTGGGCCGCATTGTTCATCGACAACTGGCGCTCCAATGGACAACGTACCAAACTAACGGTACCTGCCTGCACCTGTCCTGGGAAATGACCGTTTTAAGCTGTACTAGGAACGCACTGTTCTGACCGACCCCTCGATCCACCACAACCGTCCAGATATTATGGTGTATGGACAAGAGCGACCGACACATGACCGTCATCGATGTTGCTATTTCACTGAACCCGAATCTGGAGGAGACCTACGGTCGCAAAATTTGCAAGTATCGACCATTGGCCGCGGAGCTCAAGGAACTGTGGGGGCTGAGGGAGGTCCCAAGAATTGTTCCATTCGTTCTCTCTGGAACTGGAATTGTCCCGAAGAATCTTCTGGAAGCGCTAAAGGTGTTGAACATGGAGGAAGAATTGGCAGGCATCCAAAAGCCGGTCATCCTTAGCACCTGCGCGATTGTCCGACAATTTCTCGGTCAGGACTTAAAAGCACAAGCATGCAGATACGTGCATTCCGCAGAGTATAGTCCCCTTTTAGCATTCATAATTCCGGGGGCAGGTGAATATTCTGGCTAGGTTCGTCTAATTAAAAAGTGGAATAATTCTGTCAAAAAAAAAACCTATTCATATTCCCTCCACTATATGTTCATATTACACGCATCGAAAAAATGTTGTACTTTTCAGTCTATTTTAATATTAGTAAAAACATTGAAAAACATTTTTTTTGTGAAACATTTGGCCGATTAAGTCGAAAAACAGTATGTTGAATTGCAAGAAACTGCATTTATGTTTTGGGAAACATGAGTTTCCAAATATATAATTTATGTTCTTCTCAACATGTACACACCCCCCGACCTCAAACCCAAAGTGAAGATAGCATCAACGATGGGAACGTTTCTACGAAGTAAAATTGCGCTTTGAAATGGACACAGCTTGTTATATAAATATTTAGGTTTGCGAGTAGTAATGAGCTGATGAATGAATATGGCTGCCCCAGCTTTAGGGAAATTTTAAAAACAATATCCCAACAAGATTTTTCTGCCGATGAGTGACAGATGTAAGCCTGTTGTGAGCCTGTATGAAAAAATTCACTGCACTAGAGATATTGTTTTAATTTTTGTATAACCGAAGCCACCATAAAATGAACTTACAAGGCAGGGGCCTTTTTTTATCAAAGATGATGTGTTCTTCCTCATGTAAGGATTTTTTTCTCTGAAGTTTGAGTCGATTCCTTGCCTAGTTTCCACGGTCTTATAAAGGGT
The DNA here is from genome assembly GCF_029784135.1 of Toxorhynchites rutilus septentrionalis. Taxonomy (NCBI): domain Eukaryota; kingdom Metazoa; phylum Arthropoda; class Insecta; order Diptera; family Culicidae; genus Toxorhynchites; species Toxorhynchites rutilus. The sequence continues at coordinate 92,643,960 of NC_073744.1, forward strand.
TAAGCGAGGATTGCTAGGTGTATTGAACAGAAATATTTATGTTGGAAAATCAGAAGTCTGGATTTGTCAGGATTTTTGTCGACATTTTTTATATTTGATTGCGAATTTTATTGAATATTTTCACAAAAGCGTCGTTTGATGTTTGTGGAAGCGGATTGTGAGCAATGACAATGAAGTATCTTTTTCAAGGCAGGTGAAGAAGAAGTTTGAATACAACTGCAAAAGTTCAAAGTCTTTTTCGTTCATCCGGAGAATAGCCTGAAAAATCAACATTGCGCAGCTCTCTGAATTGCTCATCAATTGGCTGAATCATTTCTATGGGAACCATATTATGGTTTGATGTTTTCTTCTGATTGCATTGGACGGGTCCAGCATGTTCAGATTTATCATAAGCGAGTCGTTGGGGTTGAAATTGATGCATTACGTTAGCCATAAATTTCATTGAGCCGATCAACAGATACTTTTCTATCGTTTATGTACTCTCTAATGAGTACATTCAGAGTTCAGCCGTTGTTCTAACCCACACATTTTCCAAGCTTTCGTTATTTTGTTTATCAAACGCTACTACAAGTATATTCACATCTTTTAGCGTTTGCATAAACTTATTTGTGAAAAAAATCACAAACAGTATACCATCCTTCCAATAGTTAGTTCTGACTACTAAGGGTGCTCATACACTGTTTGACTGTTTGTTTGATTGTATTCAGTTATTGGATGACTAAAACTATTTAACATCCGGACAAACAGTGTACGGCTACCTTAAGGCTAGTGACTGTTTCTTCGTCAGACCCGTCGATTCGTCGGCAATCAAACTGAACGGATTGCTTCGCAAATGACTAATGGGCTCCTCGTGATCACCTCTGAGAGCATTCGTTATCTCAACAGTTTTGTGCTTCTCAGTCGCAGCATGCTTAATCCTTTAATCCTCCAAGACACTTTACGTCTTTACTACATACTTTTCAGAAACCAGCATGCTTATCGGTGCACTGAGAAACCTAGCTTAGTTTGGCCTCCCAATCGCTTCGGTGAAATCAGTGATGCCATTTGAATAACTTGTTTAGTAGTAACGCACCCCCTAAACGTGCTCCTGCGTTTACAACACAGCGAACGGAGAGTACGGATTATGGCAGAGAGTGAGTGCCCTCTTTGAATGAACCATCATCGTCATCACTACGATCAACGACGATGATCGAACAAGGGATCTTTGTATGCCGGGTTATAAATGCCAGAATCCTACTGAAAAGGAAGTATTTGTGTTGCGCAAAAATGGTCGAAGAATAATTGTTAGTCTTAAGTCCAACAAATTTGTATAGTTTTATAAGCGAATAAATGTAGTAAAAGCCAATCGCGTGTAAAAGTTTGTCTTGTAAAATCGCGAGTTATGATTTTGTGTTGAGTAAATCGGAAAGCTATCGAAACCGGAAACGCCAACTCTAAGGCGCCAAAGTCAATTGTGATTGCAGATTTTTTTTTTTAAATTGGAAACATCTGAGCAAAGTGCGGAAAGTCTGTACTAGACAAAGGACGGTCTGAATATCTAGATGTTTTACCAAAGTCTGGAAGATTCCAGTCCAATCTGAAAGTCTGAGAGTTATGAGATGAACCTGGCGACATTTTTTCTATTTCTACTAATGTAATCTCTTGAATTAAATTAGTAAGTGTATCCAAGTTCCAACGAATTTCAGAACGCAAATGCCAGATGCACTTACCCAATTTTTCATCTTATCCGAACTTATACGCGCTCATCTATTTGTTGAGTTTTTGAAGAGTACAACAATAATACTTTCTACTAGAAATCAAGTTGGATCACGTAACATAACGTATACTGTATCTTGAAAGTTTCAAACAAGAACATGTGTTAATTAATGGGGGTCAATTTTCAGACCTCGTCGGCCCACAAAATCAATTTTCGTTCTTGTCGACCCCTAAGAAACCAATATCGACCCCAAGAACCCCTGAATAAAATATCACATCCGTTTCGATTAGGGTTGGGCGATTTCGGAACAGTTCTCAGAAGATTGATCTTTTCCATTTCGATTTTCGATTTTTTGTATCGATCTTTTGTACTTTTGTATATTTGTTTTTCAGTATGCATAGTTTTTTTTATCTCACCTAACATTTTTTGAACATAATGTTAACATTTGCATCGCTTCTTCTACGATTTACTTCTGTACAAATGCTGACAGAGATAGAACTAGCGCCAGCTACTGGGGGGGATATACTGTAACCAGTTGCGCATAGGATCACTGAACCTGATGTTGACATCAATTACATCAGTTTTTTAGAACTGGCGCCAAAATCAAGAATCATCTTCAACTAAATGACAGATGTATGGCGCGATTGGCTTTTATGGGATCATTATCAGCTGAGTTCTGGGCGGTTAAATTTCTAATAATGCTTTTTAATTTATTTATTTAAAAAAGCAATTGTCTGACGGTACAAGATGAATTCCCTGCGGCTGTGGCCTTCATGCTAAGGAACAAAACAGAATGCTTTTGATGTCTGGATAGAAATATAAGATTTGTATTTCCTGTTTAAAGAAAAGACGACATTCATATAGCATGAGCAGATAAATCTAAAAAAAAAGCTTTTCAAACATCGATTCTTTGGTTAAATCTTTTGTCAGTAGATCGATCCCTACGCCGTTTGGAAAATCGATTCGACAAGATTGATGTTTTATAAAGATCGCCCAATCCTAGTTTCGATCACATTAAACACTTGTCTGCTGAATCAATGACACGATTTTCTAATTAGAATGATCGTATATTAATGCGAAGCAGTGATAAATGTTTCAAATGTTTGATTCTGAAGATGTGAATCGAATGCTAAAATTTGCAATTTATGGCAATCGTCTATCAGCACCTTTGTGCATAAGTACATTTCTGTCAAGGGAATGTCTCCCGATTGTCTACAATATTTTTGTTTGTCCTTCCGTCTAGTCTCGTTTCAATGCATGAAGATGATTCTATTGTATGACTCATTCCTAGTATAGAGAGTTTGAGATGGATACGTTCGAGGGCTATGTATAAGCTTGATTGCCACATGTTTAAATGCATGTAGGAATGTTTTATGAATTGATAGAACATGCATACCAAAATTTCATTTCATTCACATCAAATTTGAAATAAATATACAATTTTGAAAAAAAATGCATTTTCATAAGAATCCCTTATTTTCGAGAATCAAAGAATGAGCAACCTGAAAATAATAACATTTGATGGTAACATTTGCAGTCGATGTCGGAAACATAAAAGGCATGCATTTTAGAACAATTGTGGATACTACCGTTCATTGTATTAACTTTTTTCTGGATGCGGCGAATGGATGAAGATTGTCTGAGATGTTTAACTACCTTTACTGTTCTCGATGGAAGGAAAATGAATGGTTGGTTGCATTTATTTGGTGATCAAAAATCGATGATGGTAAAGGCGTAACACTTTGTGGTGCGATCCCACATGATGTGCATTATCACAATTTTCTTCCACATGAATTCTATTCACCATTTTGGCACACTCTTTAATAACTGATAAGCTCGCACAACAATGCTGCGGTTTGGGAAATATATGATGCGGGTGTAGGGCTGTGAAGATATGGTGCGTCCTACACATTTTTTCTATTCCATCCTTCGAGCTGTATAACAGTTCTCCGTCAATACACAATAATATGTTATACTTTAACATTCCTATGCACGTTCACCATAACTCCCATTGTACACTGTTTTTGTTTCTTCGTTATGAGCCATATACTGTGTCAATATAATCGAATTTAGGATAACATAATTGTTGATCCTGTATGTTTTTGACTAACCCCCGTTACCCCCGCATTTTTTTCGCGAACAACATTGCTCAATTACACGCAATACAATTGCAGTCGTACTCAATCATTTTCACATTATTTTATAATCGTAATCATAAAATTGAAAAGGAATTTTCCACAAATTCTAAGGGTAAGCAAAATAGGGGAAACATAAGAGTTTCACCCGATCTAATTCAGCAGCAACGAATCGATAATTGAAGTCTGCTTTCAAAACACGTCAATAAGGGTGAAATAGGTATTAGCGGATGTAGTTCAATTTTCGCGTGAAATTCTCCTCATTACTTCTGACAAATAAAATATTATATGCTGTTGGTTTCATTTTGGTAACTTGGTAATTTGGAAACTGCACATGATTATTTCTCTAGCCTTAATAACACTATTATTCACTGATATATAAATTCGCGTGGACCATTCTAGTATAGATATTAGTCATGTATTATAATGTATTAACAAGTAATATTATGTTTGAGAACATTCTACTCCGATTGGACTGATTTTCGCAAATTCACAAATTTCCACAAATGCAGAGGAAATTAAATTTCCCCAATCTGAAGAGGTTCAGTGTTGATGCTAAACTAATTTGTATTGTGAACATCAATTCTGTGATCAGTTGTTCAATTTTATTGTGAGTCGTGAATCGTGACACGTAACTCCCACAGGGAAGTAATCAGATAACTCATACTTTGACACCTAGTAGCGAATTCGGGACATTCATTATGTAGATATTCGTAATAGCACAAGTTTCATATATTCTTGTCTCTCACTGATATTGAAACTGTGAAAGTGTAAAATTTAAAAATAATATTTGGAATATTATGGTTATTCGGATAATATCGTTATTGTGCTTGTGCATTTGTATATATTGTTCGCATGTCGGCTACCTTTTCCCACAAAACAACATGTTCTATGTAACGTGAGTCGTGAGAGAAATCACCGACATTGCGTCTGCGCCAATTTTCATTAAATAGAAACAATTCATATCGTATCTCTTTCCGAACAGTCAACCAATACGTTTGTAAAGTTTGTAAAGTGTTGACAGATCACTTTTAATTTATAGATTATAGATTATAAATAATACAATTTTTAATTCAAAACGCTAGTCATGGCCAAGGGATTAACGGCAGATGTTTTACTACTAGCAAATTAATTACTTCCCAGTTTTTATAAAAATCTGTAAAAGAATCTTGGCATTTTAACCAATATTTTAAGTTCAATTCGATGTAATTCCAATAGTTGTGATAACACTGCACGGGACCTTATTACAATGTATGTCACGGAGAACATTGCAATCTCATCTAAGAGAGAGATAGAATTGTGCGATGTCTCCTCTTATCAAGCGCAGTAGATGTCGTCATATCTGCCAGTTCACAGAAATTAGAGAAGGATTTCGAAGAACTTTCCTGGATTGGGAATCTTCGAGAGACTGACTTACGAAAGACGATGGTTGTGGCTTAGATCAGGCTCCGGTGCAGCTGCTACTGGCCGAAGGCCCTACGAATCCAGAAGAATGTTGAGTTGAATTAATGCTGGCTGCCGCTGCGTTCACACATATTAGTGTATTGCAAATGTTTTTACCCATCTGTGTTTTGCTTCAAACCCGTTGGAAACATGAAATCAATGAGAAACCTTTTTGCCAGTCGAAATCCCGGAAATGAGCAGCATTAGGGTCAAAACTTAGCCTCAAGTTTTGTTGAATCGTGTGAGTAACTCCAATTCAAGGGTTATTCTGTATCTAGCGGAACCTACACCAAACTAGCGTTGGCAAACAAAATATCTTTTGTAGAAAAAATGCTTTTTCGTGTGCTGAAGTGTGAAATGAACAAATAAAAGCACCTTTTTCAAAAGTTTTTAAATGTTTGTGGGTATGGTAGCAAATAGGGTTTGTTAACCGGTTTTACCGTTGCCGGTTATACCGGTAATACCGGGTCGTTTTCCATTACCGAATTACCGGTAATTTTACAATCAATAACCGGTAATTTCGGTAATTTTTTTTACACCATAAATGATATTTGCTTTTATGCCGCTTTGCAATATTGCTCGAGAATCAAATAAGATCGAAAAAACACAACTGGAAGTGTTACGCCGATTCTACGACCTTCGTATTTCAGTTCAAAAATCACTGCTTGATCTGAAAATGAAACACAAGATAAGTTTCAGCGATGAAGAACTGATAACGTTAAAGGGATTGGTAGATGCCCTCGAACCAGTTATGGTCGCTGTTGAACTGCTATTGCGGAAGAAATGCACCCTTTTTGAAGCTGACGTTAGATCGCAATTTTAGCTAGAACAGCTATCAGGGTAACCATAAAAAAATTAGAAGCAGCTGCTTGAAGCCCTGATCGGAAGGATTGCAGAAGGATCTTCCCGTATATGAAATCATTCTGCTCGTGGTCGTTACACAATTATGGAGACCTTGACCTTTTGTATCAAACGCCGCGAACTGCATTGATCAAGCGGGCATTTGAAACTGTTCCTGACTTGATCAACTTTGACGATGAGGATATTGATTCAGTAGCTGGACAACAGGCGGAAAAAATTCACTGGGCGATGGGAAACCTGCAGAACAGTTGAGCATCAAGGAGCATCAAACTTGAACGACGATTGCAACAGTCAAAGATATCAACGTCCAGTCCAAGCTCAACGTCTATAAACGGATTGATGAAAACCCTTGGACGAGAGTTTTCGTACAGATGGCATCAGAGGCAAATACATGACAATGGTAATCGATATTCTTCTACCCAACAGGAAGCTGAATAATACGTACCGGCTCATGGCGATGCGAGTCGCGAGTGCATACAGAACCATATCGTCAGAAGTGTTTTGCGTCATAGCCAGGTTGGTCTCCATCGACATTATCTTAGCGGAGGACAGCAATTGCTATAGGAGGAGGGGAACCAGAGGAATCCGGAGGCTTATGAGGGCGGAGTCGATGGCTAGGTGGAGCAAAAGTAGAGTGCGGCTCAAAACGGTAGTTGGACGCACAGGCTCATACCGACACTAAAGGGCTGGGTGAACAGGAAACAGAGGGAGGGAGGTGCATTTCTTCTTAACGCAGTTTTTGCCTGGTCACGGCTGATTAAGGTAGTATCTGCACCGGTTTTGACACGCAAGATCGTCTCTTTATCCGGAGTGTGAAGATGTGGAGGAAACTCCACAGTACGTCGTTTTTGTATGCCCCAGATTCATCGCAAGGTGTGAGGAGCTGGCTGACCTTCATACTGGGAATATCGTAGATGCAATGTGTCGTTACGAGGCGCCTGGAATGCAGTGAACAGCGTCATTGTACACATCATGTCCGAGCTACAGCGGAAGTGGAGTGCCGATCATGCGCAGAAAATACCTGACGCTGGAAGGTGAGCTATTGCGAGGACTGTTGTAATGGATGGTACCTCACGGGAGTAGCTGTAACGGAGTGTGCGTCATGTTGGAAGGCACTACCTAATCGGTGCACCGTTGGGAAAAGAAATTCTGCGAGGGTGATTGTGACGAGGCGCGCGCCACGTTGGAGGTACACGTCTCTATATAGCTATATAAATTGAATATACCTGTTACCTGTAATACAAGGTATGCCGTTACTTGGGAAAAGTCGGGTTGGTTCTAAGCCAACCTCCAATTTTTACATCGTGATTGTTTACTACGTTCACTCTGGCGCTTGCCATCAATGGCTAGCACAATCCAGGTTCTTCGAGCGGCGCTCACTACAGGTGGAACGCATTTGATTTTGATATCAAACAATTTTGATTATCTCGTTGTATCAATCCGTGTGCATGTGCGCGTACCTGTGCATGTGCGTTTATGTTTGCATGTTGAAGATGACTTTGACTTTGATCGTTGACAGTTGACGTTTGCGTGTGCATTTATCTGTGCACGTTTGTCCACACGCGTCGCTCTAAGGCTAAGTTCTTACCACTCAAATAAATCACCTTACCTCTCGCTTAAATCCTAATTGCTCGCTATCAAACTTGATTCTCTTTTTTCATTCTTTTTCGCGTACCCATGGTTATATACCAGCGCTTCCATTCACGATCGTATATTGTGCAATTTCATGCCATTTCCGGTCTTTTAGACCCGTTTTAAACGAACCGATTTTAAAATGACATCGGAATACGATATTCAACTTCCGCTGGTATTACACCTGCAACCAATACCCAAATGGTATGGGGTTCCCATATTTTTTGTCATTCAATACTATTAAGGGGGTCTTCGTACCCTAACTGGCTGTGTGTCCGCTACTAAGCGAACAATCATGAGTTTATAACTCAGGACCCTCAACTGACCATCTTTGTGTGTTATTCTAGCTACTACACCCATGCATCAATCATCATGTGATGGTGATCCCAGCCTTTCACTCCACATACGATCGATCTGCTGCATAGGTAATTGGTGCTATTTATAAACACAACAATGGAAGCCTCATATCAACAGTCTCGCTGTATAATAGGAATATTCTTACGCCGAAAAATGCGATATGTGTTGTGTATCGATAGAATAGGATTACTTTTACGCCTAAATGGCTAATGTGTAATAGATAAAAATATGTATCGATGAGACAGGAATACTCTTACGTTTAAATTGTTGCTGTGTAATATACAACATGAGAAAAAATGTACACGGTAAATTCGGCTTTGTTAAAGCTGAATTGCTAAATGAGCTTAATAATAAAAATAAACAGAGGGGATAAGAAAAAAAATACTATTGTCAGCAAACCGGAAGTCGAAACAAGAATTTATTCTTTTTTCTGGAATCTACGTTCATCTATTGTTGACATAATATAGAAGAAAGTTTACATGTACGTTTTGAAACGGAACTAAAAGTGCAACATTCATGCTCAACAAACCGAACATGATTATTTCAAGTTTCTAGAGCTGAATATTGTCCCGCATGACTGGAGACAAGTGAGAGTGATAGCCATACGGAAACCCAACAAGCCGGCTAGCGATCACAACTCGTATAGGCCGATTGCAATGTTATCCTGTATTCGTAAATTGTTAGAGAAAATGATTCTACTTCGTTTGGACAAGTGGGTTGAAACGAACAATTTGCTGTCAAATACGCAGTTTGGCTTCCGCCGAGGTAGAGGGACAAATGATTGTCTCGCGCTGCTATCTTCTGAAATCCAAATCGCATTTGCTTGCAAAGAACAAATGGCTTCCGTTTTTCTCGATATCAAAGGGGCATTTGATTCAGTTTCCATGGAAATTCTCTCAGAGAAACTTCATAATCGTGGACTTTCACCAATTCTGAATAATTTCCTGTACAATTTACTGTCAGAAAAGCACATGTTTTTCAATCATGGCAGCTTGAAATCTTCTCGATACAGTTTTATGGGCCTACTACAAGGCTCCTGCCTAAGCCCCCTCTTGTACAGTTTTTACGTCAATGATATAGATGATTGTCTAACTAGAGACTGCACGCTGAGACAACTTGCAGACGATGGAGTTATTTCCATCACGGGTACTAATCCCGTCGTTCTGCAAAAATCCTTGCAAGATACCCTGAACAATCTGTTCACGTGGGCTCTCAAGCTGGGTATCGAATTCTCTACGGAGAAAACCGAAATGGTCGTTTTTTCTAGGAAGCACGAACCCGCCCAATTCCAGCTTCACCTATCCGGCAAAACGATCAAGCACTCGATGTTTTTCAAATACCTTGGAGTATATTTTGACTCTAAATGTACCTGGGGAATACACATTGCGTATTTGAAACAGAAATGCCAGCAAAGAATCAATTTTCTCCAAACAATAACCGGAACATGGTGGGGTGTCCATCCAGGAGACCTCATTCAGTTATACAAAACAACGATATTATCAGTGTTAGAATATGGCAGTTTTTGCTTCCGATCAGCTGCCAGGATTCATATTCTCAAGCTGGAGAGAATACAATATCGTTGCTTGCGTATAGCCATGGGGTGTTTGCATTCGACACATACGATGAGTCTCGAAGTTTTGGCAGGAGTACCCCCGCTTACTCTTCGGTTCACAGAATTATCCTACAGATTTCTCATCCGTTGCAAGATCATGAATCCATTGGTGATTGATAACTTCGAAAATCTACTCCAACTGATTCCTCAGTCAAGTTTTATGTCTTTATACTATGAGTACCTTACCCACGACGTGCACCCTTCACCAGGCATCTCCAACCAAGTTTGCTTCCCATACTTTTGCAATTCCTCTGTCATTTTTGATCTGTCCATGCGACAAAAAATCCATGGAATACCAGATCATCTACGCTCGGATTCTATTCCGCCGATATTTTCGGCAGAATATGGGGGCATAGTTAGATCTGATAAAATGTACTTTACTGACGGTTCATTCATAAACGGGTCCACTGGCTTTGGCATCTTCAATGAAAATTCCAGTGCCTCTTTCAAACTCAAAGATCCTTGTTCCGTGTATGTTGCTGAACTGGGTGCGATATACTACGCACTGGGGATCATTGAAACATTGCCCATCGACCACTATTTTATTTTTTCAGACAGTCTCAGCTCATTAGAGGCAATCCGCTCAATGAAGGTTGATAAACGCTCATCTTATTTCCTAACAAGAATAAGACAACTATTGAGTGTTTTGGTCGAAAAATTATTCACGATTACCTTAGCATGGGTTCCCTCTCATTGCTCGATTCCGGGGAATGAGAAAGCGGACTCGCTAGCTAAGGTGGGCGCTTTAGAAGGCACTCTTTTTGAAAGGCAAATTGCTTATAATGAATTTTTCCACATTCCTCGTCAGTATACGCTCGTAAGTTGGCAGCGCATGTGGAGTGGAGATGAGTTCGGTCGTTGGTTACACACGATTATCCCTAAGGTCTCGACGAGGGCATGGTTCAAGGGATTGAATGTAGGTCGTGATTTCATTCGCGTGATATCTCGGCTTATGTCCAATCACTACAACCTAAACGCGCATCTCTATCGTATTGGGCTCGCAGCAAACAATCTTTGTGATTGTGGCGATGGCTACCACGACATCAAGCATGTTGTCTGGTCGTGTATCCGGTTCCATGCTGCTCGCTCTCAGCTCTCTAGAGCACTAAGAGCACAAGGCAGACAATCGGATATCCCCGTCCGGGATATCTTAGGTAGCCGTGATCCTGATCTTCTGCTTCATCTATACCTGTTCCTCAGAAACGCCGATGTCAACGTTTAATGATGTTTCCTTCGTTGTGTCCCCGTTTCATATCCCTCCTATCCGATCGATAAACTTTTACATAGTCGCGGCAATACATACACACACTCTTTACAGACACACGGGCCAAAGGTTGTGCAGTCCACTGATCATTCAACAAGAGCCAAAGGTTGTACCGATCATGACAACTCTACACGAACTGATGATTGCGCCGGCTAGTGACCATTCTATCCTGGATTCCTCGAGTCGAGAAAGACGCACCACGCTAGATATGAGGTACAGACTAGGGGGGCGTTGCTGATTAATGGTCAGCTGCATCCCAATAGGAAGTATCCCGTGTCGGGCACACGTACAGAGCATTGGAGACAGCAACATCCCAATTATGAAAACACTTGTAATACAAACCTCGAGCCAACCGCGAGTAATCGGTTACATATTACTAACATAGATAATAAGAAAAATTGTATTGAACTCCCGGCCCCGTGAGGCTAACGCCATATGAGCCTTTATAAAAATATATATATTTTGGAAAAAAACAGGAAGTGGGTTATATCTATGGTATAACCGCAAGAGTGACGTAGGACTATCGTTGATTTAGAGATCATTTGTATGAAGTTGAATCTGAATTCATTCTGAATGAATGAATATTTGGAGAACTTCGAAAACGAGAGCGTTACGTTGGAGGCACAAGGTTTTATGCATCCAATATTGGATACGGAAATATCCTACTGATGGGGAAGAATAATCTTCAGAAGCTATCCTGTTGATTGCGATTGATTGAAAAATCACAAAACCAAATGTATTTGGTCACAGTGTTACATGGATAGAAAACATTCAATTAAACTCTTTCACATGAATATATTTTGAAAATTCCCAGAGGAACTGGCAGATTATTTTCAGTAACGATTAGATATTTCCACATTTTCCTCGATACTGGAAGCCCACCAGTGGTTAATGCCAACTCGATAACCACCTGTTAATAGCACTTGATTGAAACATATTTGGTCACAGTGTTACATGGATAGAAAACATTCAATTAAACTCTTTCACATGAATATATTTTGAAAATTCCCAAAGGAACTGGCAGATTATTTTCCAGCAATGATTAGATCTTTCCGGAACTTTCTCGATGCTGAATGGCATCCTAACGGAAAGAGTTCTGCGCGTGTATGTGTCGATCCTTCGCCGTCCACCTCCTCCAGCACGTTAGGCAACGATGTTGTGTTGTCGATGTCCTCACGAAAAATGAATGTCTCACCACCAGAATATCGCTTAAGTATGCTTTTTGTGTGTGATTGAATCGAGAGAAGGTGTGGTTTACGATGGCAATTTGGAAGGCAAACTAGAGGGGAATGAACTCTCTGAGCTCGGAACTTTCGGCGACTGAGCAATAATCGATTGCGGGCGCATACAATATTGGATACGGAAATATCCTACTGATGGGGAAGAATAATCTTCTGAAGCTATCCTGTTAATTGCGATTGATTGAAAAACCACAAAACCAAATGTATTTGGTCACAGTGTAACATGGATAGAAATCATTCAATTAAACTCTTTCCCATGAATATATTTTGAAAATTCCCAGAGGAACTGGCAGATTATTTTCAGTAACGATTAGATATTTCCACATTTTCCTCGATACTGGAAGCCCACCAGTGGTTAATGCCAACTCGATAACCACCTGTTAATAGCCGCGCGTGTATGTGTGTGTAGCGATGTCTTCCCAGGGAACCGTTTGTGGCATCACTCTCCTCCTGATAGATTCCCTTCTGGCCTAGGGTGCACAAACAGGCTCTTGGTGACACCGTTCATCCGCGTTTTCATGATAAATAAAGAGCTTCACCGCAACAGCGACAACATGCTCCAATCGCTGTTCAATTAGAACTGAGTGGATTTCCGAGCGCCGCTCGCTTATATACCGATTGGTGATTTCAATAGCCTGTTTTGAAAGCAATTTTAAGACTATTGAAACAAGTTTTTGGATCAAAAAGTAACAAGTATATAACGCGTAGACATTTTATCTTTCGAATGAAGTGTTTATCATACCATTTCGTTCAGTTGTTTGGGAGCTATTAACGCTCAAAATCTCGGTCTCCGGCGTAACGCTTTCGTTTTCGAAACTTTGATTTTACCCCCCGGTATAGAAATGAAAGACGTAGTCCTACGTCAAAAAAAAAACCGAAACAGTCAGTCAAAGTCAGGTGTTGTCTCGTCATAGAAGCATTTTATAGACAACAAGCCATTCTATCTATAAAATATTCTCTAACTAATGATTTTTGTAGCAAATTTCCTCAATTTCACTAAAACATCCTTTAATTTTGTATATTTCATACATGAAAACGCAAAATAAAAGTTTGTATTGAGTCAAAATATTACCACGTCGTGCTGAAATGGTTCCTACACTTTGCGTGACGTGTCAACAACTTCTTGAGACAGTTTATACCAGGGATGGCTAGACGGTAGTCCGCGGTCTACCGGTCGTCCGCGTAGGTGTTCCTAGGCGCCCGTCAACTGGTCTAGAATAGTGTCACCTCCAAACGCAATTAATTAAATATCCCTCCACCTTTTATCGTGATAATTTCATAAGTGTTTACACTAACCTCAATGAAACATATTAGTTGTAAGAGTAGATTTTTCTTTATGAAAATTTTCGTTTTCATATTTCATTCCAGATTGTTAATTATTTTATATTAACACATCCAGTTGTTCGACCATAACTTGTAATATTTTTTATGGGAAATTGTCACTTTTTCAAATTGTCACTAGGAACAATTTCAACAATTTTTTCTTCGGGCATATCATTTGTTAAATGGCCAATTGAAAATACTTGAAACATTCGGCATAATATTTTGAAAATCAACGAAAACTAAATGTTTGGAAGACACTTCGCTGCGAATGCGAGTTTTAATGAAGTATTGTTATTTTAATTTTGAACCTATGTAATGTAATGTGAATTAATTGTACAGATTTTTTTTTTCAAGAAATATAGTCATGAATAGAACAACAGTGATGAGTGAGTAATTAGAAATTTCTTGAATTTCAATATTGGACTCTTATGTAATTCTGATTGGACAGAATTTTTCTCGCTAGCTCTATTTTTCTGTTATAGATAAAGTCGGGTGAAAGCTGTCGGCATAATTTTTCGAGCTGTTTGGTTCGCTTGTTGCATTCCTGATATTTTGCCTTGGGAATCATTTCGGCAATATTTCAAAACATGACATTCGAGAAAGAACTGGATTCAATAAGACTCTTTCCATTTACAAAATGCGAAAATTTGCTCGATATGATAGTGATAGGGATCGAATTGACCGTTCGATTCAATTTACATAATTACGACCATTATTTCCGATGAATAGTACGTATTAGTGATGAAAGGGATAATAGTTTGGCCGAATACCGGATACTGGATATTTGGCAAGCTTTGTGGCCGGATGGCCGGATATTCGGCTCTTTATTTGCAAATACGAAACTTGGAGAAACTACATGTGTACATGATGAGGATAGAGGTTTACATTTAGGGAGTAAAAAGGAATTTTTACATCAAAATAATGAACTATGTTTGAATTTTCCGTATAGAATTAATATTCCTCAATAAAGTATCAAGTTTGCTGCAAAGAATATTGAACAGATTTCATTTTATTTTTATACTGTTTTTATGAAAATACTGAAAACCTAAAAAAACTTGTATAAAGGGTGTGTCACATCAAATTGCATCACCGAAAAAACGCTGTAGAAATTTAATTTTTAGGAATTATATCTTCAGCTTTCGCTTTAAAATCAGATAAAAGTGTATAGATCACGTTGGCCATGCTTCACTGTCAATTTTTCGTAAATTTGGAAAAATGTCGTCGAACGAAAAAGAGCGTCGTGAATTAATCCTGTGCACTCATTTCGAGAATCCGGAGTTGTCACATCCGGACATCGGTAAGATGCTGGGAATCGTCCAATCCACGGTCAGCAGAGTACTAAAACGATACTTCGAGAACCTAACCATCGACCGGAAGGTGAAGAACGGCAAAAATGGATGCTCCGTCAGTGAAAAGGTCACAAGCGCGTAGTTAAGCAATTTAGACGTGATCCGAGAAGTTCGGTCCGGGATGTTGCCAATAAGCTGAATTTGTCAAGTTCATTCGTCCAGCGGACCAAGCAGCGGGAGGGCCTGCGTACATACAAGGTTCAGAAGGCTCCTAACCGCGACGAAAGGCAAAACATGGTGGGGAAGACGCGAGCACGGAAGCTGTACACCGAAATGCTGACGAAGCCGCATTGCCTGGTAATGGACGACGAAACCTACGTCAAAGCGGACTTTCGTCAGCTGCCGGGCCTGTTGTTCTTCTCCGCAGAGGACAAATTCAGCGTTCCGGAGGAGATTCGCATACAGAAACTATCCAAGTTTGCCAAAAAGTACATGGTGTGGCAAGCGATCTACTCTTGCGGAAAGCGGAGCGCCCCCTTCGTGATGACCGGCACGGTAAACGGGCAGGTTTACCTTAAGGAGTGCCTACAGAAGCGCTTACTACCACTATTGAAGCAGCACGAGGGCCCGACCATCTTTTGGCCGGATCTCGCTTCGTGCCACTATTCAAAGGACGTGTTGGAGTGGTACGAAGCCAACGGGGTCACCTTCGTGCCAAAGGAAATGAACCCGCCCAACGCGCCGGAGCTTCGCCCAATAGAGAAATATTGGGCGATTATGAAGCAGGCCCTCCGGAAGAACCCAAAAGTTGTCAAATCGGAGGCGGACTTCAAGAGAAAATGGATTTCTGTTAAAAAAAACTACAACTTGACGTTGTACAGAACCATATGGACGGGGTAAAGAGGAAGGTACGAGCATACGGGCTTGGGCTCGAAGTATGAAAAATGGAAAATGCCAAAAGTTGTTTAATAGTTTTTATTTTACTGTCTAAAATTTTCAAAAGGATCGGTCTACTGGGCGAATTTCTATAGCGTTTTTTCCGTGATGCAATTTGATGTGACACACCCTTTATAATTATGTAGATTTTTAAACTCGCCACTCTCAAAGGTTAGTGCATAAAAATCATATTCGTTTCCAAGAATAGATGATATAACTAGTGCTTATTCAAATAAAGTTTTCACTTTTCTCCCGAAACTAGATTTGAAATTTGGTTCTCTGGTGCATAACCTCATGGAATGGGTCGATTACTAACTGTCTGTGTTTCTGTTGCATCTTGTGGAAGGGACTCATTGAAGTTGAAATTAATTCAAAATTTGCTGTCAACGGCGAGACAGGCATGATCAAATGGGTTGTCTTTGTTGCCAATTTAAAGTCATCACTTTTTTGAATTTGTTTTGTGATTACTTGTTCGTTTTAGTATTTCAATAAATACATTTATATTCGATTTTCCAGTAAAAAACGAAAACAAAGACTTAATAACGAGGTATTATTGGAAGGGTGACACACAAGACATCTGCCCCGAGTGTCATCCGGTCACGATACGTAACTGGGGAAACAAAATTGTGGTACCTAACAGTCGGTGAGCGTGGTGAGGCCCGCATTTTTTTACTCCCTGTCTCTGTAATATTGCTATTGTTTATTTTTGGGCTTTTTTTTTATCCAAAATATATATTTTATTAAGGCTCATATGGCGTCAGCCTAACGGGGCCGGGAGTTCAATATTTTGACAATGTTTGCTTACAACTATGTTAGTAATATGTAACCGATTACTCGCGGTTGACTCGAGGTTAGTATTACAAGTGTTCTCATAATTGGTATGTCGCAGTCTTCGATGCTCTGTACGTGTGCCCGACACGGGATACTTCCTATTGGGATGCAGCTGACCATTAATCAGCAACGCCCCCCTAGTCTGTACCCCATATCTAGCGTGGTGCGTCTTTCTCGACTCGAGGAATCCAGGATAGAATGGTCACTAGCCGGCGCAATCATCAGCTCGTGTAGAGTTGTCATGAGCGGTACAACCTTTGGCTCTTGTTGAATGATCAGTGGACTGCACAACCTTCGGCCCGTGCATCTGTAAAGAGTGTGTGTATGTATTGCCGCGACTAAGTAAAAGTTTATCGATCGGATAGGAGGGATATGAAACGGGGACACAACGAAGGAAACATCATTAAACGTTGACATCGGCGTTTCTGAGGAACAGGTATAGATGAAGCAGAAGATCAGGATCCCGGCTTTGTTGGTATTTATTTATAGAAAAAGATATAATCGAATGAAACTCCAGGGTTTTTTATTTAACTTCATTCAGTTTTAATAGTCATTTGATTCAGCCACCTCATTGATGCTCGGTTTGTCAGACCTATGCGCGAGTATAGGAAAGTTAAAACACAACGGAGCAATGATTTGCTCCAAGCGACGTAAAGTGAGAGATTAGATGCATAAAATGGATAATTATCAAAATTATTAAATTTAAGAAAGAATGTTTCGGTTTGTTTTTCATAATCAATGCATTCTATTTTTACTATGTATACAGCCATTCCATGCCAAACCGATATTGTGGTTCTCAGATTTTCGTGAAAAGTGGTAGTTTTGTTCTTTGCCGCAAAACATTAGACACGTATTTTTCAGTTTTTCAGTAGGGTGGCCATTTCCATTTTAGGGTTATTCGAAAAATCAACTTTTTCCTCTTTTTTCCAAAAATTATAAATGTCAGATCAAAATCTTCCCCTACTTCATTGAACACACGAAGACATGAGTCGAAAGGTCTATTGTGACCATAATTAGTTCTGTGGGAAGGGATAGCTAATAACGGTGAGTTACGCAGTCGTCTGGGAGGAACGTAAAACGGAATTCGTTCGAGCAGAGCAGGACAGTCAATATTGCCCTGCACTATATCGAATACAAACAGTCTTCGCTGGTTTATACATCTGGTAGACAGATTTTCTAAATTTATAAGCTGACAACGAGCTGAATAATGCGGTAGATTAACTGAATCCCTCCATGGTAGCTCTCGTAAAGCAAATCTGATGAATTTTCTCTGTACCCTTTCAATCGCGAGGATTTGCGTTAACTGATAGGGACACCAGATCGGTGCAGCATATTCCAGAATGCTACGTTCTAACGAACAATACAGCGTTTTGAGAGCGTAAATGTCAGTGAAACTAGCAGCATGTCGGCGAATGAATCCTAACACAGAAAATGCTTTTGCGGTTATTGTACCTATGTGTTCGTTGAAACTAAGCTTGGAATCGAATATTACGCCCAGATCACAAATTGTTTGTGTTCGTTCAACAGGATCAAGCCCCAGCGAGTAACGGTAAATGAGTGGATTGGTGCCGCGAGTGAAGGTTAACACTGCATTTTTTACTATTAACCCGCATACCATTATTGTCGCACCATGTCAACACCACATTTAAATCTTCCTGTAAAACTGCGGAGTTCATGGAAGATGAGATGGCACGAAACAGTATCAAATCATCTGCGAACGAGAGGTTGGACGATGACAACAGGATTCCCAGGTCGTTCACAAATATGTTGAAGATCAGCGGGCCGAGAACACTGCCTTGAGGTACGCCGGATGAAATCCACAATGGTCGTGAGTAGGCAGAATTAACCATTATAGTAGCGGTACGATCCGTCAGGTACGAGAAGATCCACCCCGGGAAACCCATGCGCCTCAACTTGTCAACGACGAGAATGTGTGGTATAGTATCGAATGCTTTTGCAAAATCGATATATATGGAGTCAATCTGTTTTCTCGATTCCATCACGCTAGTCAGTGTGGATACGTAACACATCAAATTTGTAGTAGTTGAACGGTGCTTCATGAATCCATGCTGGTTTTCAGAGATGAATGGCGAGACTGCGTTATAGAGAACGTTGTGTACTAGTTTTTCAAAAACTTCGCTGAGACTGCAAAGTAAAAACCTTGATAGTTTGAAACGAGGTCACAGTTGCCAGTTTTGTGGTTCGGGACAACGATAGCTTTTTTCCATGCTAATGGAAATATCCGGTCTCGTAACGAGCGGTTGAAAATATATAAAATTGGCGCTGCGAGTGTAGCACCGCATTTCTTCAAGAACAGTGGAGGAATTCCATCTGAACCAGAACCTTTCGTATCGTCGAGATCCTCAAGAGCCCTTAGAACTTCGACTGTAGAAAACTGAGCAGGAAGGTCGATATTATATGACGGCAGATGAGCGAAGCAATCATGGCGTTGTACCGGCGATCCTTTGCTGTATACACTCTCGAAGAACGTAGCGGAGAGGTCTGCAGCTCCCGTGTTGTTGTGGGCGTTTACACCACCGTAGCTGACGTTTTGTGGGATGCGGTTACTTGAGTTTTATTGCTTGATGAAATCCCAGAATCGCGAGGGGTCTTGCTTTACACTTGCTTGGATCTTTAACACATAATTCTCGTGGGTTGATAGTAGTAATGCTTTGTAGGATGCTTCCAATTCGCGAAGATAAGCTCTGTCGGCGTCAGATCGTGACAAAAAGAATCGTTTCCGAGATTTCCTAATGTTGTTACGCAGCTTCCGCAGGTCAGATGTCCACCATGGTTTACTAAAGCACGAGTTAGCCGATGTTCTTCTCCTGGGTACATGATCGTTGATTGCTCTCTGCAATTTTTCGTAGAACACTGCCAATATCTCGTCTAATGATCCATCCTGCAGTAAAATTTCCCAGTCTACATTACCAAATACGTTGTTCAGTATACTGAAATCATATGTCCGAAAGTTAAAATTGCGTCTATCGTCATGGGCGTCCGGTAAAGGAGATGTGTCACACTTTTCGGCACTTTTCGATTAATAAAATAAGCGGCACATGATGATTGTCGACCGGTAGCAGCGGAGACGGAGGAAGTATTATATCGAGATGTTCTGGTAGATTGGCGAATGCAAGGTCCAGCAATCTACCATTACAATTGACGAACCCGTTAATTTGACGCAAACTAATGGTAAACATTGTTGCGTTTGATGGAATATAACCGTTTGAAGCCTCATCGAACTGCCATTTCAAGTTAGGTAGATTGAAGTCTCCTATCGATATCAATATATCCGTGGTTGCGTGGTTTGCAATATACTGAATGGCGTTAACGTGTGCGGAGTAAAGTTCGGGGCTTGAATTTGGCGGTAGGTAAACAGCAACAATGTAGAGAGATCGGCCTTGAAGACTGATGCGAACCGCTACTTGCTTCAGCCTCTCACAATGTGTCAAAAACACAGATTCGCATTTAAGGTGGTTTCTTATTGCTACCAACACTCCTCCCCCACGTAAATGTTGGCTGGTTGATTCGTTTCGATCACATCGGAAGACCGTGTATTGGAAATTTCAGCACTACCAATATCTGCACGGAGCCATGTTTCCGTGAAGATGAGCACGTCGTAGTCACAACTTGATAGTTGTAAACGCAATTGCGGAATTTTGGTCCGTTAGCCCCTGACATTTTGATAGTAGAGCGACATCGGACGATCAGGATCAGTACTTGAAGTAGTAGACAACACAGGAAGCAAACTATTCTGATCGCATACATATTCACACTTGCCTGCAATGGCAAGTCTTCCACCCTTTCCAGCGCTGGCTGGAATGACACGATTGTGGCGAAGGGAATAAGAAGCTTCCATAGAGCTAGCAGGCTTGCGTTCCAGTGAATCGATGGCTGACGGCGTAATGTACGAAGTTGGAGAGAAGCTAGAATCGACGGGTGCATCAGAAAACGAAATGGTTGTAGTGGATTTGTACTTGCCATATTTAGCAAGCTGGAAGACCCCCTCTCCGCAGACACAGGACGTGGACGGCTTCTGGGCGCTGGCGGGAAATGCTCGACTATGCTGAGGAGATTGAGGGCTTCCAGAATGCATCGTGTAGTGCGTCCCGAATTCCGTGCTGCATTCTTTCTTCGTTCTGTTGTCCATTCATTCACCGGTTTTGTGATCCAGACTCTTCGAATTCTCGGAATCTGACACCCGAAGGCCAACTTGTAGGTGATAAAGCCCTCTCTTTCAGCCCAGGATGCAACCCAACTTTGAACGATACAAAGTTAAGCCTAGATAGGTCGGCATCCTTGGTGATCAGCTTTACCCATTTACTTCATCGGTGGAATCCAGAGCGTTTTTCACGAAGTTCACAATGTCCTCGTTGGTAACAAGGGGACGAAATCCTGTGAGGTACAGCCAAAATTTTGGTTCGGAAATAGCATTGTCCACAATTAGATTCGTATCGACCGATTTGGTGCCTTTCATCGGAAGAGGAACATTAACTTTGTTTATTCCGTACCGACGCCTGGAGTCATTGCCAATGTCAACCACCTTTTTCGGAATTACACTATCAGAAGATTCGATAACTGAATCAGGAATCACAATTGACGGATGACTGCAATGGCTTTCAACTTTCGAGGCCAAATCTTACACAAGCTTTGTCAGTTGGGCAATTTGGGATTGCAGTTCACTGCATGAGCACGCGGCCTGTGTTTTCAGCATATTACGAACACGATTGACGTCGAAATTAGGTCTGCAGAATGGACAAATCCAGATAGCGGCTCCCTTGGAGATTCGGAGATTGTTCATCTCCGTACGGGTCACGCCTGAGCATTCCCTTCCAACGTGAAAGAACGCACTACAGAGCCCACAAACAGCAGGTTCAATGCCGGTGACTTCCTCGCCGCAGTTTCCGCATTTCTTCTCCATGATTTACACGTTAACGATTTTTGACAGTAATTTTTTTAAATTAATGGATGCGCCGAGATATAGGCAACCGGTGTTGACTGTATAAGCAGAGCTTACAGCTATTCTCCTGCAAATGGCGCTTCGATCGAGAAAATGAGCGTGGACGTAGGTAACGTTTTTTGTTTGACACAAATGGCGATCTAACGTACAAATCTACACCTAGGCGGCGCTGCGGTGAAAGTGATGATGGCTATAAATTTTGCCATGTGAGCTTATGGAAGGTTAGTAGTTCTTTCCGTAAATTACAATGTTAGAATCATAAAAGATTATTTGAATTCGATGAGTTTGTAAGAAATTTAATTCTGCGCAATTTTATATATTATATAACATGTTATTTATTTACCTCTTTCAGTAGAGAAAACTATAAAAATGTTGACAATGGTTGAATTAAAGAAGGAAATTCGAGAGCACAATCAAACACAAGTAGAAAAATGTACGATTCCGGCATGTGAGAACTATTTTGGAAAGCCCGGAAGTAAAATATACGTGATTTGTTTTTGAGTTTTAGGTTACATTAGCATCATTTTCTTAGTTCAAAAACAAAATCCAGATGTCTCACCAATCGTTTACGTTTTGCGTTAGATCGCCAACTACCAGCCGGGTGACGTCTTTAGAGAATCCCCATTGAACTGACAGGAGCCAACATATTGGGTATCCCACTGACATTTTCCCTTTGTTTTCATATGAATTGGGTATCCCACTGACAGTTCTGCTTGAGATTTTGCTAACGATCCTAGCATCAATCATAGCACCCGGTTGCCAACTACCAAGAACTACCAAAAATAATCGAAAAAAACTCCTGGATGAAAACAACAACAATAGACGTTATAGAAGTGTTGCCGAACAATTAAAGCCAATCACCTGGTATTTTGAAAATGTAAGGGGTTGTATCTAGGACACGACCGCATATCTTCGACGTAGAACTACGCAATTATATAATGCAATCTACCTGTTTACTACTTCGAATATTATTTTAACTAACTCTACGATCTGTCGAGAAATAAACGAGCTAGAAGCGTTCTGAAAAACCAACAGTAAATACAGGGACGGATGACCTTCGGATTAAAGTCCTTTAAAATAAGAACAGAGCAGCAGGAAATACATAGCTCATCATGTTGCTCCTTAGTTAATTTTCTATACAATGCAGATGTAACGTCAGTCAATTTTCAACATCAGTTATCAACCAAAGAAAGCAGTTCTTGCTACCGAGAAAATTCGTTAATGCCATCCTGCATACAATGTGTTGTAATTTGAAGCCACTTTTAATTCGGAAATCAAGCATGGGTTTGTGAAAACTGAATGATCAATTAAAAAGATCCCAACCACCAATAAGTTCAAGAACAAGCATAAACAAAATAAATCAGTTTATATTATATGTCATATTATGTCACTTTAGAATGCATTGGTATTGTGAATAACTTTTAATAACTCTTCTTTGAAAGGTTTAATGGCCCTGAAAAGCGCCGTGTTGTACGGTGGCTGGTTTTGCCACCAAAGCAGTCTGTATAAACAAACTTTTGACGTAGGACTACGTCTTTCATTTCTATACCGGGGTGTAAAATCAAAGTTTCGAAAACGAAAGCGTTACGCCGGAGACCGAGATTTTGAGCGTTAATAGCTCCTAAACAACTGAACGAAATGGTATGATAAACACTTCATTCGAAAGATAAAATGTCTACGCGTTATATACTTGTTACTTTTTGATCCAAAAACTTGTTTCAATAGTCTTAAAATTGCTTTCAAAACAGGCTATTGAAATCACCAATCGGTATATAAGCGAGCGGCGCTCGGAAATCCACTCAGTTCTAATTGAACAGCGATTGGAGCATGTTGTCGCTGTTGCGGTGAAGCTCTTTATTTATCATGAAACGCGGATGAACGGTGTCACCAAGAGCCTGTTTGTGCACCCTAGGCCAGAAGGGAATCTATCAGGAGGAGAGTGATGCCACAAACGGTTCCCTGGGAAGACATCGCTACACACACATACACGCGCGGCTATTAACAGGTGGTTATCGAGTTGGCATTAACCACTGGTGGGCTTCCAGTATCGAGGAAAATGTGGAAATATCTAATCGTTACTGAAAATAATCTGCCAGTTCCTCTGGGAATTTTCAAAATATATTCATGTGAAAGAGTTTAATTGAATGTTTTCTATCCATGTTACACTGTGACCAAATATGTTTCAATCAAGTGCTATTAACAGGTGGTTATCGAGTTGGCATTAACCACTGGTGGGCTTCCAGTATCGAGGAAAATGTGGAAATATCTAATCGTTACTGAAAATAATCTGCCAGTTCCTTTGGGAATTTTCAAAATATATTCATGTGAAAGAGTTTAATTTAATGTTTTCTATCCATGTAACACTGTGACCAAATATGTTTCAATCAAGTGCTATTAACAGGTGGTTATCGAGTTGGCATTAACCACTGGTGGGCTTCCAGTATCGAGGAAAATGTGGAAATATCTAATCGTTACTGAAAATAATCTGCCAGTTCCTTTGGGAATTTTCAAAATATATTCATGTGAAAGAGTTTAATTGAATGTTTTCTATCCATGTTACACTGTGACCAAATATGTTTCAATCAAGTGCTATTAACAGGTGGTTATCGAGTTGGCATTAACCAATGGTGGGCTTCCAGTATCGAGGAAAATGTGGAAATATCTAATCGTTACTGAAAATAATCTGCCAGTTCCTTTGGGAATTTTCAAAATATATTCATGTGAAAGAGTTTAATTGAATGTTTTCTATCCATGTAACACTGTGACCAAATACATTTGGTTTTGTGGTTTTTCAATCAATCGCAATTAACAGGATAGCTTCAGAAGATTATTCTTCCCCATCAGTAGGATATTTCCGTATCCAATATTGTATGCGCCCGCAATCGATTATTGCTCAGTCGCCGAAAGTTCCGAGCTCAGAGAGTTCATTCCCCTCTAGTTTGCCTTCCAAATTGCCATCGTAAACCACACTTTCTCTCGATTCAATCACACACAAAAAGCATACTTAAGCGATATTCTGGTGGTGAGACACATTCATTTTTCGTGAGGACATCGACAAGACAACATCGTTGCCTAACGTGCTGGAGGAGGTGGACGGCGAAGGATCGACACATACACGCGCAGAACTCTTTCCGTTAGGATGCCATTCAGCATCGAGAAAGTTCCGGAAAGATCTAATCATTGCTGGAAAATAATCTGCCAGTTCCTTTGGGAATTATCAAAATATATTCATGTTAAAGAGTTTAATTGAATGTTTTCTATCCATGTAACACTGTGACCAAATATGTTTCAATCAAGTGCTATTAACAGGTGGTTATCGAGTTGGTATTAACCACTGGTGGGCTTCCAGTATCGAGGAAAATGTGGAAATAACTAATCGTTACTGAAAATAATCTGCCAGTTCCTCTGGAAATTTTCAAAATATATTCATGTGAAAGAGTTTAATTGAATGTTTTCTATACATGTTACACTGTGACCAAATATGTTTCAATCAAGTGCTTTTAACAGGTGGTTATCGAGTTGGCATTAACCACTGGTGGGCTTCCAGTATCGAGGAAAATGTGGAAATATCTAATCGTTACTAAAAATAATCTGCCAGTTCCTTTGGGAATTTTCAAAATATATTCATGTGAAAGAGTTTAATTGAATGTTTTCTATCCATGTAACACTGTGACCAAATACATTTGGTTTTGTGGTTTTTCAATCAATCGCAATTAACAGGATAGCTTCAGAAGATTATTCTTCCCCATCAGTAGGATATTTCCGTATCCAATATTGTATGCGCCCGCAATCGATTATTGCTCAGTCGCCGAAAGTTCCGAGCTCAGAGAGTTCATTCCCCTCTAGTTTGCCTTCCAAATTGCCATCGTAAACCACACTTTCTCTCGATTCAATCACACACAAAAAGCATACTTAAGCGATATTCTGGTGGTGAGACACATTCATTTTTCGTGAGGACATCGACAAGACAACATCGTTGCCTAACGTGCTGGAGGAGGTGGACGGCGAAGGATCGACACATACACGCGCAGAACTCTTTCCGTTAGGATGCCATTCAGCATCGAGAAAGTTCCGGAGAGATCTAATCATTGCTGGAAAATAATCTGCCAGTTCCTTTGGGAATTTTCAAAATATATTCATGTGAAAGAGTTTAATTGAATGTTTTCTATCCAGGTTACACTGTGACCAAATATGTTTCAACCAAGTGCTATTAACAGGTGGTTATTGAGTTGGCATGAACCACTGGTGGGCTTCCAGTATCGAGGAAAATGTGGAAATATCTAATCGTTACTGAAAATAATCTGCCAGTTCCTCTGGGAATTTTCAAAATATATTCATGTGAAAGAGTTTAATTGAATGTTTTCTATCCATGTAACACTGTGACCAAATATGTTTCAATCAAGTGCTATTAACAGGTGGTTATCGAGTTGGCATTAACCACTGGTGGGCTTCCAGTATCGAGGAAAATGTGGAAATATCTAATCGTTACTGAAAATAATCTGCCAGTTCCTTTGGGAATTTTCAAAATATATTCATGTGAATGAATTTAATTGAATGTTTTCTATCCATGTAGCACTGTGACCAAATATGGTTCAATCAAGTGCTATTAACAGATGGTTATCGAGTTGGCATTAACCACTGGTGGGCTTCCAGTATCGAGGAAAATGTGGAAATAACTAATCGTTACTGAAAATAATCTGCCAGTTCCTCTGGGAATTTTCAAAATATATTCATGTGAAAGAGTTTAATTGAATGTTTTCTATCCATGTAACACTGTGACCAAATATGTTTCAATCAAGTGCTATTAACAGGTGGTTATCGAGTTGGCATTAACCACTGGTGGGCTTCCAGTATCGAGGAAAATGTGGAAATATCTAATCGTTACTGAAAATAATCTACCAGTTCTTTTGGGAATTTACAAAATATATTCATGTGAAAGAGTTTAATTGAATGTTTTCTATCCATGTAACACTGTGACCAAATACATTTGGTTTTGTGGTTTTTCAATCAATCGCAATCAACAGGATAGCTTCTGAAGATTATTCTTCCCCATCAGTAGGATATTTCCGTATCCAATATTGGATGCATAAAACCTTGTGCCTCCAACGTAACGCTCTCGTTTTCGAAGTTCTCCAAATATTCATTCATTCAGAATGAATTCAGATTCAACTTCATACAAATGATCTCTAAATCAACGATAGTCCTACGTCACCCTTGCGGTTATACCATAGATATAACCCACTTCCTGTTTTTCCTTCTTCTATCTGCTGCCGTTTTGCGATTGCGTTTGCCACTCGCTGAAACTAGTTGTTGCCACCGAACCGAATGTGCTCTGTTCTGTAGGCGGGTTTTCTTATTGTCGTGAGCAGCTCCGCAAGCCAACTCGAGCACTCCGGCGGCCGAAATTCTATAACCGCTATTAGGTAGACTACTGGTGCTCCGACACCAATTCGTTGATGCGATGTGATGTGAAACGATGCCATACAACCACCCTGATTTACGGTTTGAAAGAGGACGATATATTTTTCAGCGGATCCGCGCGTTTTGTACTTTAGCGGTACACGCTCACAGGATAGAGACAAATCGGCAGACTCAGCCAAAGGGGCGAGTCCAACGAGACAAACGAATGAGCGTTAAAAGGCAGCGATGGCAAAAAAATGCATTGATTACGATTTGTTCGCTCGTTGGATTCACATGCAGACTAAAAAGGGTCCTTTTCAGGATCACAAAATTATCTTCTATCTAAAGAGTTTATTATTTTGTTATCACTCGATATCCCCATCTTGTTCGGCTAAACCTTCCTGTTTAGCGATTTGTTGCCACTCGCCACAGCTTTCACAGTTGGAAAATTTCTTCCCATCCAGCTTTGTAACATATTTTACAGTAAATTACATTCAATGCGACGTGCCGAAGCACCACTCAGTGTCGCATTGGAGGCGATTTTAACCTGTAATTGAACATTTGCGATGACAGTGGTACAGTGTCGACTTTCAATGTGGGGTCATAATTTGGACCCCGAACTCTATGTTTACAAAAATGTTCAACTAAATATGTCGCATTACATGTCCGTCCAATTAGTTAAATGTCGAACTAATTGTAAATTACTGTACTTTCAATCTGGAAACAATTTAAGAATTGGTGAAAATTGAATAATCATGAAAGTCCCCAACTATCAATAAGCTCAGAACAACTGCCAAATTCACATACTCATCAGATCCTGGCAAACAAATTATGAAAAAATCAATTTGTGTTTTATTATTATTTTGGATATTATTTTAGAAAGCATTGAACTGTATTCCGTAAACTCTTTTTTGAAAGGTTTAATGGCCCTGATAAGCGCCTTGTTTTATGGAATGGTTCCAATTAAGAAAACTTTGTACTCGTGGTTTTGAAGAAAACCATTTCGAACGCCCTCGATGCCGCCTTGTTCTGGATTTGCCATCAAAGCAGATTGTAAAAAGAACAAACTTTTTTCTTCTGCTACCAGCTGCCGTTTTGCGATTGCGTTTGCCACTCGCCACTCGCTGCAACTGCCTGTTGTCTTGATGTCCTCCGAATGTGTTCTAATCCGAATGCAGTTTTTTTATCGTCGCGAGCAGCTTTGCCAGCTAACTCGATCACTTCGGCGGCCGAAACTAAACACGGTTCGAGCGGGATTTTGCCTTTCCCTTCACTTTTCCTCCTTTGCCATGTCCAGAAATGGCTGCTTGGGTTGGTTTGTTGATGTGTTGTGATGCGAACTGATGTAGTGTACGGTTTGAATAAGAATGATCGTTACGGCAGCGGAGCGGGGATTTTTAGGCTGACTGGCTGGCTCGAGAATTACGCATGTGTGAGACTGCGACCAATGTTTCCTTTATTTTTTTTTATTTTTCCTTTCCAATCGTGCTTCATTCTATTTCGCTGCTGCTCTGGTTGCCCGTTTTGGTCGGTACGATTTGAGGAGCACAAAATGGACCAATCAAAAATGGGCACATAGTGCATTTGGACAATGCTTGATATTTCACAATTATTCAATTATTTATCTCAAGAAAAATGAAATGTTATTCGTTATGATAGATGCGTAGATATATTTCCTATCAATTGATGCAAAATCCTTTGCGATCTATTGAGAAATGCTCGAGTTATAAGCGATCCAAATCTTGCATTTTTTCCTACTTGTTCAGTGCCTAGATTTCCATTTCACCCCCTATATCTTCCGGTTAGACGTAGTCCTACGTCAAAAAAAGTTCAATAACTCTGTCATTGTTGAAATTCGAACATATGCGTAGAAGGATTTTTTCATCAAATATGAAACTCTATCAGAGAAAATGGATGAATCAATTTTTTTTTCAGGTGAGAAAGATTTTTTCTGACTTCAAGGTGACGAATCAAAAATCAAATTTCTCTTTTATATTCAAAAAACGAAAAATACATGCAAAAAAAACAATAACAACATTTTTTTTGACTCGATTATAAACAGGATTCGATTATACGCAGTGAAAAGAAATCAAAAACTGTAATTGAGTCCGCGCTGTATATATATTTAAAATGTTATGTTAATTTCAAAAATTCAAAACCACTTTAAAGTAAATCTATCATAATTTCACATAGTTTATTTGTTAGAGACTAATAAAGCAGAATGAGGTGGCTATTCTGATGATAAAGCAGCTGCATTTTTTCGTTGAGGAGAGTTTAGCTAAAATCACAATAAGGATGATCCATTCCAGTATTGAGCGAGTAGTTACGGAACATTCCACATTTATGGAGATGTTCGGTGAATTTATTCGATTTTGGATAATACCTACGAACATGAGATTGTTAACATAAATTAATCGAAGCAGTTTTAAGAACACGTACCTATGAGGAACTGTGTGGGGACTGGGTGGAAAATATCCGTATTCCGAATTTGATGTTTTATAAATTGGATTTTGCTCCGTCATCTGATTTCCATAACCCTTGGAGAGATCTTTAAAATATTTGTTGTCAGTAATTGAATATACATAAATATCATCTCAACTTACAAGGACTTTCAAGCTGCTTCGGAAGTTTGATGTTTTTGTAAACATCATTGTTAGGAGTACATTCCTCGATTATCTTTTGGTTTTCGTTGTCCATAGTGCATCACATCAACGTTCCTCGTTTCACTGCATGTAGAAAATTACGACGTGTTCTTCGAGAAGCTACTAATCAAACTGACGGAATGGAAGAAAAGCAACATACAATTTTACCATAATACAATTACATCGATGGTACCATAGCAACTGTCGCTAACTGGAGATTTAACTATAAGCATAAACGTAAAGTAATACAGTTACGCCTTCTGGCGCAAAAAAGTAATACTTAGAGTTGGGAGCTTTTCCTCCATATGAAGAAGTGAAAGCACTTGGCAGTTGGTTGTTTTTTCTACCATAAGTGCTAGAAACTTAAAATTAATATGTCTCTAGAGTGTTTAGCAATTAAAATGAACAGTATTCATTTTTTAATCATAGCTATGAATTTTACTATTTGTTTTTGTAAAAATGTGTAAATTCACAATGTTGTATAGTAACATTTTGTAAAATTGTAAAAGTGTATTGAATATGAAATGAATCTTGCTTTTTTGTCAAAGAAATGTATGTCAAAGGAAAATCAGAACACATGTGTTTGAAGACTGTTTCGAAATTACTGAATTGTTTGGGTAATTTGAACCCAAACGTTATTTACAACAACGTTTTCTTTCCCTTTTTTTTTCTAAGTTTGCATGATTTTTTGAGAGAAGGTGTATTTCATAATGTTCTCCATAAGCACAGTGCTTTTAATTTTTAAAAAACGAAAATAAAGATTATTTTAGGATATTTTCGATGTGACCACCCATTTTTTCGATAACGCGTTTTAAACGATGAACAAAGATCTTCACGCACAACTCTAACATTACGACTTTGACGCTGTTGAAAATCCGAGTTTTTTTTCTTTAAGTTCCTCCAAATTTTGTGGCTTTTTGGCATAGCATAGCAACGGTCCTTCACGAGTAATACGATTTCACTAAAAATACACATTCTTATAAATTGTACATCTTGACACTAAAAACGATCCGATCAGACTGAACGAGTAGCCGAATATTATCGTCCCGAAGCGGGGAATGCAGTGCCACCATCGATGGAGCGAAAAAAAAATTATAAGGAGCTACTCGATTTTTTGCGTGATTTTTTGCTATCCTGTGATAGTAAAACATTATAGGAGGTTGTGTCCAAGACACGACTACATTGTTGACGTAGAACTACGCTGTTATTTTACTAAAAACGCTTGTTTATAACTTTGAATATTTTAAACACACACACATTTATCCCCGCTTTGCGCTCCTCTCAACAAAAGCCCATTATATTAATATTTCCGGTCTCGATTAGTTTTGCTACTCTCATGCAAAACCAAATCACACACAAAATTCCTGAACAATTATTTTCTTGGTGAGCGGATGATAGCCTAGTTTTATGATTCCTCACACGATTGTGTAGTTCAAAACTTTAATGGAATGGCGTTAGTTTGATGTAATGATTGAAATGCCAGAGACATCAGCGAGTAAGTAATTTTGTTGCGTCCACAGCTCAATTCGAAACGAAGACATGTGATGACGCAAAGCTTGGAAGAACAAGCAATGTTAATTGCTTCGTATCTAGGACGATACAAAAAGTTTGCCTCACCAAGATCCAATATTTATGCTCCTGGAAATATCCCCCTTCGTACTTATTCTTCTTCTTTTCTTTATTCACGGTGACTTTAAATCATTCCCATCCGTTGATCCTCGATACGTTGCTCATTATTGACGGCATGGGTAGAGAAGCTCACAAATGAGCAGAACAAATGTAAGGGAAAGTAGAAATGCTTATAATTCTCACCAAATTAAAGCGTTTACACATCAGGGAATCGTAATATATAGCATAAAAACCAAATCTTAGGGAGCTTCCGATTCGTTTGGTATGTAAATCGTCTAAATCCATTGGCGACAAAAATAGTTATTAATGTAAAGTGACCAGATGGTCAGAGGTCTAACGCGGGACACAAAAAACAAAACGTTATGTGAACATAAACCATAGTTTACCGAGTCTAAACTGATCAGTATTATTTCATTCTGAGTATCGGCACTCAGTTGTGATTTTTCGGTGGTTTAGATTTTGTTTACGCTCGAAAATCACTCGCTCAATCAGACACAAAAAAATGGACTAATTTCGGATGGCGATGAAAGATAATTTATAGGAACAAATTTTCTTCAAATCTTACGTTTATTAAGTCTACAACAAAAATGATTCAAGGCTGTTGATTCGTAGCAGCAGCACTGTCAAGCAACTTGATGATTTTTCCATACTGCAAGCTCCACCCCGCAGTGAAGGAGTTGGACATCCTGAGGCACTTTGTGTCCGCCCGATATAGCCGATCTGGTATTTACAATATCATCTCTTTGCCGCTCTTTGCCTCTCTTTGCACCCAGAAGGAGTAGCTTGAGGTGCTGGTGAAAAACTTCTTTTCGTACTCATTGTGAAAGACGAGACGTACTTGATGCTAGAATTCAACGAATGGCAGGGGACCGGGTACTTTACGTTCCCCAGGTAAGCGATGATGTCGAATATATCATTCGCATCAAGTTTTCGAAGAAGGTCCTTCTCTGACAGACGTGAAGGGAATGTCCAAGCCGCTATTCTTTCGAGTCATATGGTGAACGGGGAGATATATAGTACGAAGCGCTTGCCGGAGTTGGAAAGGTGATTTGGTGTTTATGCCGAACCTGGGATCAGCCCATTATGCCAAAAGATCACTGGAGGATGGATCGGCTGGAGATAAACATTGTCGCGAAGACCACCAACCTTCTCAACATTCCCCAGCTGCGCCCGATAGAAAACTTTTGGGCGAATGGCCAAAATAGAGAGACAGACGACCCCAAAACCACGAAAAGGTAAAATAACACCCCGATATAAATCTTTTTATGGTTCAGGTTCCGGCCAACTTCCGTAAGACCGCCCAGTGCTTCATTTATGATACTTCATCAAGCAACTTTGCCTCTTCCTGTCGAGTATACACTACTACTTCCGGCTTATTTAAAACGTTAAGCCCTGACCGAGCTAGAGGACCAAAGATGAACTTTTCGTCTGACTCACGTTGGTTCCAGCGGATCAATAGGGTACTTTTATAAAAATCATTTTCCAATTTTGTTGCTGTCGCTTCCAGTTGACACTCTCTAAACAAAAAGCCTAATATCGGTGCGATGAAATCACCTCAACGTATTAATTTTGGATGCATTAGAAGCGCTCTTGAACAGTCTGCCAAATAAAAGTTTTTGTTTAATTCATCCATTTAAGAAAATCAACATGATCAAATTGTAATATTGAAATATATTGATATCGCGGGACATTTTTGTTTCTTTTGCCAAATGCGGGACGTTTCGCGGGACGGAATCTTACGCGGGACATTTTGTTGAAATGCGGGACTGTCCCGCGTAACGCGGGACGTCTGGTCAGTTTATATTAATGTTAACTTTATTTCATAAAAACGTGACCTGTTTTCTAATGTGGCACCCTTAATGAAAGACGTAGTTCAACGTCGAAAAAAAGTTCTATAGTAATGAAACATAGTGTATAGCCCAATTTTTGTACATAATTCTAACTTAGCTTTTATATATCTCAGGAAAAACTTGGTATGATTCAGAAAGCTTGTTAAGAAGAAACCTTCAACATGCCAAAATGAAGAAAGTCTGATTTTGAAATGAAGAAAGTCTGATGAATGTGCGTAAATTTTAAATTGTTTACAATTGTCGCCGCGTCCGCTCAGAGATCAAAGTCGATTGTTTTGTTTAAAAGTCTTACTCGAGATCTTACGATGAAGACGTCAACAGTTTGCTTCCGTCCAACGCATCTGCTGAAGAGGGAATCGATCTGGTTGACTCTATGATTACTTCTGGGTTACATCAAAGCTAACAGCCACCTCAACCCGAATGGTCGTACACCTGATTTGGTATTCGTGAACGTACGAAATGATGTTGATCTCATCAAACCTCTGTTTGCTCTGCTCAAAATCGAAGGCCATCAAAAGCCGTTTGTTCTTCGAATTGATCTGAATGATTTCCGAAATTCGACGTGAGTCAAACAATGTTGATAATTTTGATTTCCGACGATGCAACTTTCATTGAATGCGTAACGCGATCATGGATGTAGATTGTGCCAGGATGTTCCGCGAAACGTATTCGAACGAAACGGTATACATTTTTTATGAGATAAGCATCGGCATTCTGGAGCTATATGTTCCACGGTGTTGGGCGACGATGTAGGGCTTATCCCTTCCATCATCTCTGGTATACATACGAGTTACAGCATTCCCGTAACGTTGTTTGTAAAGCTCGTAAACGGTATTTCAGAGCGAAGACTGCTGTGGACTGGGGATGACCAATGGCGTTCATAATGAATGGAGAACCTATGGGATATCATTGTTTGATGTTTATGCAATATGCGTCTTGTCCCTGGGTTGGGCGATTTTTCGTCAAAGGTTTTTTTTTATTCGCACTATGGTCATTAGAGTAAGTATGGGAAAAAAGTGAGCTTCAAATTTTCGAACGGGACTTCCTACAAAATGTTGATTCCCGCGAAAACATACTCTATGTATTTTTTTTCTCAGTTTTGATCGCTGTCTTCGTGCCAGCAGGGACTCTAAAAAAATCTGTGCATGTCCTCCGGCGAGACAGGGTGTTGGTGCAGGCCCTGCAAGCCATCCCTAAAAATTAAACGCACAGGAAAATTCACAAAGAAATTCGAGACAGGATAATCGGAATAGTCCTACGCAAAGAACACGGACTTGAGATTGGAAACTCGGAACATGGAACTGCAGGTCTCTCAACTTCCTTGCGAGTACCCGAATTCTTTCGGAAATATTGAGAGCTCACTTTCAACGTCGTAGCGCTGCAGGAGGTGTGCTGGAAAGGTTCGATGGTGCGATCGTTCCAAGGTGGGTATACCATCTACCAGAGCTGCGACAACACTCACGAGCTGGGTACAGCTTTCGTTGTTATGGGGGAGACGCAGAAACGGGTGATTGGCTGGAGGCCGATCGATGAAAGAATGTGCAGATTGAGGATGTGAGGCCACTACTTCAACATCAGCATTATCAATGGCACCGATGACGATAAAGAAGAATTCTACGCGCAGCTAGAGCGTAAATACGACCGCTGCCCAAAACACGACATCAAAATCGTCATTGGTGATTTGAACGCTCAGGTCGGCCAAGAAAAGGAGTTCAGACCGGTAATTGCCATACGTAGCACCTTCTTCCAGCACAGCCTCCAATACCGTTACATCTGCAGATCACCACAGCAAACAGGAACACAAATTGACCACGTTTTGATCGACGATCGGCACTTCTCGGATATCATCGACGTCAGAACCTATCGTGGCGCTAACATCGATTCAGACCACTACCAAACTCAAACTGCGTTCTGAGCTGCCAGTCGTCAATTACGCTCACCACGTTACCACCTACGACGAGTACAGGAGCCGAAGGGGTTAGGCGAACTGGATGCTACTCCCCTCAATGAATGCTGGAACACCTTGAAAGCGGCAATTAGCAGCACAGCAGAGACCGTCATCGTGTATGAACAACGAGGACAACATATGAGAACATATGGTTTGACGACGAGTGCCGAGCGCTCCTGAATGAGAAGGATGCAGCACGCGTAGCAAACACATCTCTTTCGGGATGGAAGAGAAGACGGTGTTCGGAAAGCTGCTTTATCGTTTTCGAGAATCGCGGAAGTTCTTCAAGAAACTAAACGCCTCGCACAAAGGCTTTGTGCCGTGGGCCGAAATGTGCAGAAACAAGGAAGGAGGCATCTTGACGAACGAACGCGAGGTGATCGAAAGGAGGAGGCAGCACTACGGTGAACACCTGAACAGCGCGCTGACAGTAGACCAAGACGGCGTAGAGAATGACTACACCGGTGCAGTGAACAACGACGACGTACCACCCCCCACGATGGGTGAAGTTAAGGAGGCCATTAATCAGTTAAAGAACCACAAAGCAGCTAGTAAGGATGGCCTCGTAGTGGAGCTCTTCAAGGGAGGTCCAGGAAAACTTGTAGAGTTGTTGGGAGGACATCCCACCAACCATCAATTGGCGTTACCAAATTTGCCAGCGGGGCTCTCCAGCTGACAGCCGTCAGCTTGACAGATGCCGCCGCGGCTCTCGGTTTACATTGTCGTCGACAACGACAGCCATCATTGGAACACAAAAAAAAAGATTTTGCGATCAGCAGCTCGCGCACATTAGTTTTATTGTTCGTAGTTATCGTTTAATAAATATATGTATTTTTACCACTAATCGCGAGTTGCTTATTCATAACCCACATATCGCAACAGTGGCGACGAGATAGTGGTGGAGTTGAGCTAATTTAGTTCGTTTATCCGGGAAAAAAACGCTTTTCGTGAATTGCGTGAAAGCACGTGGAAATTTTCGCAATGGCGACCAATCAAGCCGGTGCAGCAAGTGGAGCAGCTCAACAGCAGCCGAACTTTCCGGATGCCATTTTGCGGATCCTGAACAATCAACACACGCTCATAACGCAGTTGTCGCAGCAGATATCAGCCACCCAGACTGCCATCACGAAGTTGTCCTGCAATGAAACCGTACTGGATTCCCTCTCAAGCAACATAGCGGAATTCGTATACGAGAAAGAGAGCGGGCACACATTCGACGCGTGGTTTTCCCGCTACACCGATCTCTTTGAGAAGGACGCCGCCAAATTGGATGACGCTGCTAAGGTTCGACCCCTCCTACGGAAAATGAGCCCACCGGACCACGAGCGCTACCACAGCTTTATTTTACCAAAGCTCGCTCGTGAGTACACCTTCGCCGAAACGGTAGAAAAATTGAAATCACTGTTCGGTGCGTCCACTTCAATCTTTCGTCGACGGTACAACTGCCTCCAGACAACCAAGGAGGACAGTGAGGATTATCTCGCCTACTCGTGCCGGGTGAATAAGTCCTGTGTTGACTTCAAACTGTCAGAACTTACTGAAGAACAATTCAAGTGTCTGACGTTTGTGTGTGGCCTCAAGTCCAAGCAAGACGCCGAGATCAGAATGCGGCTAATCAACAAGCTCAATGAAGCTGCGTATCTTACTCTTCAACAAGTAGTTGAGCAATGCAACAACCTCGTCAACCTCAAGATGGACACTGTAATGGTAGAAAACCCATCGGGAGTGAATTTCGTTGCTCACAACCAGAAGAACAGGCGTCGATCAACCAGCAGCACTCCCTCGCACGATCAGCCCAGAACACCCTGTTGGTCCTGCGGAGGGATGCACTTCAGCAAAGATTGCCGTTTTCACGATCACAAATGTCGCGACTGCGGTAAGCAAGGTCACCGAGAAGGGTACTGCGCATGTTTTTCATCGAAGTCGGCAGCGAGCGGTTCGAGAAAGCAGCTAACGAAGAAAATCAAGATGAAGAAGAAGCGTGAGCAGTCAACAAAGACGGTGACAGTTCGGAACATTCGTCAGGGTCGAAAATTCATCGAAGTCCAACTCAACGGTGTCCCTCTCCGACTGCAGTTGGACACTGGGTCGGACATATCCATCATTTCGCATCAGTCGTGGGTCAAACTTGGTCGTCCGAAAGTACTGCCAGCAAGTTGTCGAGCAAAAACAGCGTCCGGGGAGCCGCTGAAACTTATTTCAGAGCTGCAGTGTAGCATCACCCTCAACAACATCACCAGAGAGGGTAAGTGTTACGTATCAGCTCCTAACGTTCATCTCGACATTTTAGGCATCGATATGATGGACCAGTTCGGTCTGTGGAACCAACCGATCACGGCGTTCTGCAACCAAGTTACTAGTCAGCAGACCCAAGACGTTTCCGACCTTCGGGCCCGGTTTCCCGACGTTTTTACCACGAAAATGGGCATGTACAACAAGACGCCGGTAAAGCTGGTGCTGAAGGATGATCCCAAGCCGGTGTTTCGACCAAAACGGCCGGTGGCTTACAGCATGGAGAGCGTCGTGGAAGAGGAACTTCACCGGTTGGAAAGCCTTGACATCATCAAAAAGGTTGACTTTTCCGACTGGGCAGCACCAATAGTCGTTGTGCGGAAGCCTAACGGGACGGTCCGCATATGTGCGGATTATTCGACGGGGTTAAACGCAGCACTAGAGCCGAACTGCTATCCGCTCCCTCTACCCGAAGACATCTTCACAAAGATGGCCAACTGCCGGTACTTCAGCCACATTGATCTGTCGGACGCCTACCTCCAGGTCCAGGTCGATGAGGCAAGCCAACCACTTCTTACAATCAACACGCATAAAGGCCTCTACCAGTTCACCAGACTGTCACCCGGCGTCAAATCAGCTCCGGGAGCGTTCCAGCAAATAATGGATACCATGCTTGCTGGTCTGGAATGTACCTCTGGTTATCTGGATGACATCCTGGTAGGGGGCCGAACGTTGGAGGAATATCGTCGGAACCTGTATCGGGTCCTCACTCGCCTGCAGGAATTTGGGTTCACCGTACGCATTGAAAAATGCAGTTTCAACATGCGCCAAGTGAAATATCTGGGTCAAATTCTCGATGGAGATGGCATTCGACCAGACCCGGAGAAGGTAGCAGCAATTACCAACATGCCACCCCCGCACGACGTTTCTACACTTCGCTCGTACCTAGGTGCCATTAATTATTATGGCAAATATGTAAAGGAAATGCGCACTCTTCGGCAGCCGCTAGACCAGCTGCTGAAAGCGGACACCAAGTTCGAGTGGTCGTCCGCCTGCCAAAAGTCATTCGATCGCTTCCGGGAGGTTCTTCAATCACCGTTGCTTCTGACGCACTACAACCCTAACATGGAAATCGTCGTGTCGGCGGATGCATCAACGGTCGGGCTGGGAGCCCGCATCGCCCACAGATTTCCCGATGGGTCCATCAAAGCCATTTATCACGTGTCCCGTAGCCTAACCCCAGCCGAAAGCAACTACAGTCAAGTCGAAAAGGAGGGCTTGGCACTGGTGTTCGCAGTGACGCGGTTTCATAGAATGCTGTTCGGTCGTCGATTCACTTTGGAGACCGATCATAAACCGCTCCTGCAGATATTTGGCTCAAAGAAAGGTATTCCCACCTACACCGCTAACAGGCTCCAGCGGTGGGCCTTAACCTTTCTCCTTTACGATTTCGAAATCCGCTACATCTCTACGGATAGCTTCGGTCACGCGGACATACTCTCCAGACTCATCAACCGTCACGTGCGACCAGAAGAGGAATACGTGATTGCCAATCTCCAACTGGAACACAGCATTCGCACCGTCATCAACGAGTCGCTGCAGGTTTTCCCGCTCTCGTTCAAGGCCATCCAGAGCGGAACCAAAAGCGACGCGAATTTGCAGCAAATCATTCGTTTCGTCAACGAAGGCTGGCCGTCGAAGAAGACCAGCATTACCGATCCCGGAATCCAACAATTTTATCAACGTCGGGAGTGTCTCTCCGTCGTAGCTGGATGCCTACTCTATGGTGAAAGGTTGGTCATCCCGCCAACGTTCAAAAAGCGCGTTCTCCAACAGCTGCATAAAGGACACCCCGGAGTTGAACGAATGCGTTCCGTCGCTCGTCAATATGTTTACTGGCCAAACATCGACGACGAGGTAGCGAAGCTTGTCGCTTCGTGCAACGAGTGTGCCAGCGTAGCTAAGACAGACCGGAAGACTACCATGGAATCCTGGCCCGCACCGGAGAAACCGTGGCAACGGTTACATCTGGATTACGCCGGTCCGCTGGATAGGAACTATTTTCTCATTCTGGTGGATTCGTTCACCAAATGGCCAGAAGTCGTACGAACCAAGGAGATCACCACCACAGCAACCTTGCGAATCCTTCGTGGCATCTTCGCAAGATACGGTCAGCCGGAAACATTGGTCACAGATAATGGGACACAACTCACCAGCGACCGGTTCGAATCATACTGCGACACGAACGGTATCGTTCACCTGAAGACAGCGCCATTCCATCCACAGTCAAATGGACTAGCAGAGAGGTTTGTCGACACGTTTAAACGGTCGCTCAAGAAAATCACCGCAGGGGGGGAAACCCTCGACGAAGCCATCGATACCTTCCTCCTGTGCTACAGAACAACACCCTGTCGCAGCGCACCTGGTGGGAAATCTCCCGCTAACCTGATGTATGGACGCCCGATCCGTACGTCTCTGGAATTACTTCGCCCGCCTAAGCCGCTCTACAAGTTACCTAGTACTAAACAGGAAAAGCAATTCAACCGGAAGCACGGCGCGAAAGCTCGAAGTTACGATTCACAAGATCTCGTCTGGGCTAAGGTCTACTCAGCCAACAAGTGGACCTGGCAGCCTGGCATGGTGATCGAGCGCATCGGTCGGGTTATGTATAACATCTGGCTGCCTGTGAAGCAAAATCTCATTCGATCCCACTGCAACCAACTGCGGACTCGTCACGAATCTGAAATAAACGCAGAAGCTGAGACGACACCGGAAACTGCCCAAGTACCGTTGTCTATTCTCCTGGACAGTTGGGGTTTACGTCCTACTCCTGAGCCGGAAGCTGAGGAACTCGACTTGCCAGCCGAACTCCAAGAAGATCTGCAGCCACAGATTAGTCGTCGACGTCAACGAGCCTCCCTTAGCACGCAACAGCAACAACCGATTCTTACTCGTCAGTCTTCGAGATCTCGAAGGCAGCCTGCGAGGTACAATCCGTATCAACTTTATTGAAAGGGGAGGTGTTGGGAGGACATCCCACCAACCATCAATTGGCGTTACCAAATTTGCCAGCGGGGCTCTCCAGCTGACAGCCGTCAGCTTGACAGATGCCGCCGCGGCTCTCGGTTTACATTGTCGTCGACAACGACAGCCATCATTGGAACACAAAAAAAAGATTTTGCGATCAGCAGCTCGCGCACATTAGTTTTATTGTTCGTAGTTATCGTTTAATAAATATATGTATTTTTACCACTAATCGCGAGTTGCTTATTCATAACCCACATATCGCAACAAGAGTGTATGCAATGGTTGATAGTCAGGATCTGGGACACAGAACAGCTACCGAAGAAGTGGAGCAATCCATCTGCACCATCTACAAAAAATGTGACAAGCTAGGTTGTGGGAACTATCGTGCCATCACGATCCTGAATGGTGCCTACAAAGTTCTGTGTCAGATCCTCTTTCGCCGTCTATCGCCAATAGTAAGTAGATTTGTAGGAAGTTATCAGGCCGGATTGATGCCCGGTTGCTCGACAACGGACCAGATTTTTACACTGCGACAGATCCTCCAAAAGTGCCGCGTATGCCGCGTTCAAGGCCGCATATGATACAATCGACCGGCGACAGCTATGGAGGATCATGGACGAACACGGCTTTCCCCGAAAGCTGACAAGACTGAATCAGGCAACGATGAACGGTGTGCGGTGCAGTGTGCGGATCTCAGGTGAGCTGTCGGAATCATTTGAGATTCACAGGGGACTTCGACAAGGCTATGGACTCTCCTGTCTGCTCTTCAACGTGGCGCTAGAAGGTGTTATGCGGAGAGCAAGTCTAGTCAGTTTATCTGCTTCACCGACGACGTTGACATAATCGGAAGAACACATGCAACGGTAGCCGACTTGTATACCCGACTGAAACACGAGGCAGACTAAACACGTCTAAGACTAAATACATGCTAGCAGGAGGGACTGATCGCAACAGAGTTGTTCTTGGTAGTAGTGTTGTGATCGACGGTGACGAGCTTGAGGTGTGTAACAGTCGTTCACCATTGGCTAAAGTGATGACTCTGCCATCACTGAAATCCAGCAAAACCGCAGACAACAAAATTTGCCATATGTCAATTGACAGGGTCATTGCAAGCTCCGTACTAACTCATCTGAGGGACCCCGCATACTTAACAATGGACCGGTTTGAGTAGACGAGAGGCCGCGTCCATGAATGGGGCGACGTACCGTCGCTCAAAGGGACAGGGTACAATTGTATTCGGCCTGTCGACATTGTTCTCTTTTGTCCGTTGTATGTGGTCTTGCTTTCTGTTAGTGACCGTCTCCGGAAATAGAAGTGCGCGTCGTGTAAAGTTTTGTTATATGTTCAAGTTGTTGATAGTTGTGAACATCGTTAGTATAAAAAAAAAGTTAATAAGAAAAGGTCCGACCAGTGGGCCTTTTCTTTATTACATATAAAAGAGGACCACAGGAGATCGGAAAGAACACGGCAGAAAGAGGCCCTGCGGAAGGGACAACAAGAAACCTCCTTCCCCCCAGAAAGGGACAGAATACCACGCGATTGGGAAACCTAGATTTCCTTCGACGCACGCAGACATCCGAAGCCCAGTGGAATCAGACGCAAGTACCGTGTGCGGTAAACCCTCTCTGAAATACAAAAATTCAATACCATTACCTTAAGTGTCGTTCCCTTCTAACAAACAACCCCGAATATTAAATTTATTGTCCGTTATTCCGGGCTCACAAAGGTAGCCGTCAGCCCTCGTCCGTTGTCGGTCAAATAGAAGGTTTCACTACAGGAGCCTTGGGAACAATAGTAAGAGAGGCTCCCCACGAGTGACGCGAGTGGCTCTATTTAGGGTAAACGGGAAAAAGCAGGCTCCTGGAAAATTGTGGGCGACGTGGTTTTGTCTGAGTGTTAACGAGCAGCTTATAACGACCCTGAGTAATCCCGAGCAGCGGAGAATTACAGGTGGTGGAGGAATTTGTCTACCTTGGCTCGTTGACAACTGACAACTGACAACTGACAACAACAACAGCCGTGAAATTCGAAGACGCATAGACAGTGGAAGTCGTGCCTAAAGGGTGTGTCACATCAAATAAAAAAACGCTGTAGAAATTTAATTTTTAGGAATTATATCTTCAGCTTTCGCTTTAAAATCAGATAAGAGTGTATAGATCACGTTGGCCATGCTTCACTGTCAATTTTTCGTAAATTTGGAAAAATGTCGTCGAACGAAAAAGATCGTCGTGAATTAATCCTGTGCACTCATTTCGAGAATCCGGAGTTGTCACATCGGGACATCGGTAAGATGCTGGTAATCGTCCAATCCACGGTCAGCAGAGTACTAAAACGATACTTCGAGAACCTAACCATCGACCGGAAGGTGAAGAATGGCAAAAATTGATGCTCCGTCAGTGAAAAAGATCACAAGCGCGTAGTTAAGCAGTTTAGACGTGATCCGAGAAGTTCGGTCCGGGATGTCGCCAATAAGCTGAATTTGTCAAGTTCATTCGTCCAGCGGACCAAGCAGCGGGAGGGCCTGCTTACATACAAGGTTCAGAAGGCTCCTAACCGCGACGAAAGGCAAAACATGGTGGGGAAGACGCGAGCCCGGAAGCTGTACACCGAAATGCTGACGAAGCCGCATTGCCTGGTAATGGACGACGAAACCTACGTCAAAGCGGACTTTCGTCAGCTGCCGGGCCTGTTGTTCTTCTCCGCAGAGGACAAATTCAGCGTTCCGGAGGAGATTCGCATACAGAAACTATCCAAGTTTGCCAAAAAGTACATGGTGTGGCAAGCGATCTGCTCTTGCGGAAAGCGGAGCGCCCCCTTCGTGATGACCGGCACGGTAAACGGGCAGGTTTACCTTAAGGAGTGCCTACAGAAGCGCTTACTACCACTATTGAAGCAGCACGAGGGCCCGACCATCTTCTGGTCGGATCTCGCTCCATGCCACTATTCAAAGGACGTGTTGGAGTGGTACGAAGCCAACGGGGTCACCTTCGTGCCAAAGGAAATGAACCCGGCCAACGCGCCGAAGCTTCGCCCAAAAGAGAAATATTGGGCGATTATGAAGCAGGCCCTCCGGAAGAACCCAAAAGTTGTCAAATCGGAGGCGGACTTCAAGAGAAAATGGATTTCTGTTAAAAAAAACTACAACCTGACGTTGTACAGAACCTTATGGACGGGGTAAAGAGGAAGGTACGAGCATACGGGCTTGGGCTCGAAGTATGAAAAATGGAAAATGCCAAAAGTTGTTTAATAGTTTTTATTTTACTGTCTAAAATTTTCAAAAGGATTGGTCTACTGGGCGAATTTCTACAGCGTTTTTTCCGTGATGCAATTTGATGTGACACACCCTTTACTATGTGCTCCGCAAAACCTTGAGATCCAACAAACTCCGACCCCATACAAAGTATACCGTATACAAATCCTTAATTCGACCGGTTGTTCTCTATGGGTACGAAGCATGGACGATGCTTGAAAAGGACTCACAAGCGCTTGGTGTTTTCGAACGCCGAGTGCCCATAACAATATACGGTGGTGTACAGGAAAACGGAGTACGGAGAAGGAAAATGAACCACGAACTAGCGCAACTCTACCAGGTGGAACAAGACTTGGCAAGAATCGGTGCAGCCGGGAGCTGGAGAACTACATTCATGGATCTGGTTTATTGGAGGAAAATTGTGAATCAGATCTAATCTCAATGGGATGTAGAATCATACTAAATAAATAAAAAAAATTGATTTAAAGTATAAAATATATACAGGGGTATTTCGATATGACGTACATTTCAGTTCTAAATTTGTACGTCGTATCGAACTGTACGTTATATCGTAGCATAATAAAGAACCCAGGAACATAGCTAATATTACTTTATTGTGGTGCTGTTTGAGTAAGGTCTGTAAATAATGATGAAAATTTTCAACTAGAAGATGAAGCCAACCTTTCTCATGATGTTTCCCTTCATACTGCTGATTAAAGCTTGATTCATTTAGAATTCGGAGTCACAAAACCAGTTGTATTTTGGGTTTTCTAAAGGTACAAAAATGTTTTTATATCAACATACAGATAGTTTATTGTGCTTTCAGAAAAAA
This sequence comes from Toxorhynchites rutilus septentrionalis, assembly GCF_029784135.1. Classification (NCBI taxonomy): domain Eukaryota; kingdom Metazoa; phylum Arthropoda; class Insecta; order Diptera; family Culicidae; genus Toxorhynchites; species Toxorhynchites rutilus. Next base: position 92,688,350 of record NC_073744.1, read on the forward strand.
TATTGAAAAAATTATTCTGTTACTGTTTTGATGAATTTTCGTATTTTTCGTATTTCGGATACCGAAATCCATGTTTAGACTTTCTGTTGGTCAACCTCAGCGGCCATTTTATTCCATGATCTCTTCATGCCTACACCATCTAGGGGCACTTTGCCTCCCTTCTTCAATTCCGTTTGTTAATAGGCCAATATATTTCGATTGGGCTATTGGGAGGATTGAGGTGTTTGCAATGTAATCGATCCCATCGTCGCGATACAATTGAATCACCTCTCGAATGTAGTGGCAGCTTGCCAATTCTGGCCAAAACTTCACTGGAGCTTTGTGATCCTTCGCAAGGATACGGTTCTGCAGCCACTCTTTCCTATACATTTCCGAGTCCATTGTCTTGTTTGTGACGAGAACCTTGGTTTTCAGTAATCCAGCTGCAAATCTCTTGCCAAATCAAAAACTTCCTGGCAAATTTATCAGCGAACACGAATTTAGATTGACTAAATTTGCTAGCAGTGGTCATATAGGATTTCAGGCCTGGGAGCTGTCCAAAATCCATCTTCATGTACGTTTCGTCATCCATCAGCATTGTTGTACAATTTTCAAGTGCGTCCACATTTTCCTTCGAAGTCCAGTTTGGTTGCTTGAAAGCCCAGAAATTAAGATAACCATCTCAAAATTGGATTATAGTTAAGGGGCTTAGAATGGAAGGGGTGTAAGTGATTTGATCGATTTCTCTACATCGACTCTTTCTTTTGGCCATACCTTAGCTGCAAATACATTCCCAGCTGTATTTGACAATGTGGAAGATAGGTCAGAACCTCATCTATCGGATTCTATAGCAAATTTAAATTGGAACATTTCTGCAGTTGAGTTATTAATTAAATAAAAAGTTGATGAAGAGAAATTGATCAAGTCACTTACACCCCTTGCATTCTGAGCCCTTCAGTTGTGTTTATGGCGATGTCGCAGTTCGAGAGTCTCGGGTTTGCGTAAATTATCTCAATACCTTAAACCTAAGCTTCTGATCGTATGTTCCACAAAGACGCGTCCTCTGGTCCATCGGAACAACAGTTGCACGTTCACGAAACCATTTCAGCACATCATACACTGTCGATTTATCCACTTTCAGCGATTCCGCGATTTTAATATCTGACCACACCGTACTTTTAATCTGGTTGTCCAAAATCAAATTTCTTCTCTTGGAATCCATTCTGCAGAACCTTTTCAAAACAAAACGGTTCAGCTGAAATGTACACCGTCGATAGATACAGGGTTTTCAAACAATTTGTTGTCAAAAAATTTGAGATACGCCTGCTACGTACTCTGCTATAAAATAAACAGTGATTCCGGATTCTAACTGAGTCAAGCCTTAAGGGTGAATAGATAAAATGACCGCTTGTTCCTTTATTCTTCAGCACAAGTGTTCAAACGATATTGCAGAGCATGTAATGCAAAAAATCCAAATTTCATATGAAAGTCCTGCTTACAATATATAGATAGATTGTTTTTATGGGGTTTTCAATGCTCTAGTTAAAATTCGGGAAATCGGAGAGTGGACAAAAACAAGCCGCCTTCCACTCCATGGCACACCGCCTTTACAATGTCCCCATGGAAAAAGAAGAGTTTGCCAAGGAGAAAGAACAGATTTACAAAGCGGCTACAGTAAATGGTTATGGAAAGGAATTTGTCGAGAAGATTTTCCGAAAACACAAACGCAAGAAATACACACGAGACATCACAACACTACAACCGGAGATAGACGACATAAAAAGAATAACTCTACCTTTTTACCCCAAAATCACGAACCCCATCAAAAACACGCTCAAACGGCTAGGACTACACATAGTGTACAAAAGTGGGAATACTAGAATTAAAAATAATAAGTGATATCGGAGAGTGTTGGGTCAAAATTCGGCTGATTTGGAGTGGAATTGCTCAATATTAATACTACAAGCAGCAGTGCCAAAGCCTTGTGGATATAGTTCTTTCATCGATTACACAACAATGGTCACGATTTGGGCGCCAAACACATCAATCCAGTATACAATGTAGGTATAGACATAGCTATGATGATGGTTCAATACCCGTATAGAGGTTCGTACCGGACGATTTATCTTCTATATAACATTAAGAGAAAAATGTTCATTTGTTCTGGTATTCTTCAACTCGTTTTATTATTGTATATCGTAGTTACATATCTTTCAGCAGATTGCATTTAATGTATTTTGCGTCATGTATGGGTAAACCGATCTCTTAATTTTATTTTGCATTGCCCTTTATTTGATATTAATAAATTGTACACACACATGAATTATTTTTCATTAACATATTCCGTGACTTATTGTTGTTCAATAATCTTTTTTTATGTATACACCTATAACAATATTAGATTATTAGCATTGATTTGGATGTCTGGTGGTGATGCTACTACCGTTGTACGGTTTTCTATTGTAGTAAGATCGCTTACTCTCAGTTGTTCGATTGTTGAATCCAGTTGAATCAGTGTGTATAAGGTTGCATTGTTTCGTTGTCGCTCTCACCGCGATGTCCAGGTTTCAATATCATTGGGTTGTTTGTTTTCTTTCTCGGTGGTTATTATTACACTAAAGTATTTCAACTCAAAGAGGTTTAAATGATCATCGACATCGATGTTTATCAGGTATATTCAAAATCGTGCTTACGACCATCTCACACCGAAGCTTCCAACTGTGTTAACACAATTTTAAATTGTAGCAAACCGATAACAGCTTTGATCTCATAATTTCATAACAGTTTGGATTTGATTTACATAATAGACGGTTTAGAACGAGTATTATCTCATATATTGGTTGATTATATTGCTAGCCATAATGATAGTATGCTTTAACGAGAATTTTGGGATAAACAGGAGTTTCAAAAATTGCCAACAACTTGTCTCTCTGAATATTACTATTTTAAGATGAACCGTGTTACTAATATTGTCGTCATACGATATTTTGCATTTAATTGAGTTTCAATTGATGTTAATAGCGTGATTATATGTTATGATGATTTGTGGGAGGGACAACATTAGCTTGATCGCTTTGTAAACATCTGCAAGTTGATTGATTTTAAAATTTGAGATTTTACTATTACAATTGAGGGAATCGTGGGAACAAAATGAAGAATTTTTGGAAGATTGTAGTGTTAAAAAAAATGAACATTAATAGAAATTCTTACAAATAACGAAATCCAAGTTAATCAACTGGATGATGCGTACCATCGGTACTTCGCGTACCTGCAGGTATAAAATAGACCCCAATAGTGGTCCTCAGCCTCTTATCCAATAACTCCTATCCCTATCTCCCCGTGGTGCCGCCTGGGGTACGAGTAACCACAGTGAATATCTGGTAACCAACCCCGGTGGGATCTTGGTCGTATGCTGACAGGGAAGGGGGGACTCTCTTCTCTTCAGAGGGTGCAGCTTACTAAAACGTTTGCTCCCAGGTTAGGGTCGGCTCAAACTGTGTCTGTCTCGAAGCAAGCGGCTGAATACTAAAGGCGGCTTCCGCCCGCTGCACCTAAAATGGCAGCCTTATCAGCTGGATAGGAACCTTAGGCAAACAACTTACTGTTCCCGAAAATTTATACTGTTACAGGAAACGAAAGAAGAAATCGATCTGGATTATTAGCAATGACCTTTAGCATGAGAACACGGACACGAATCAGAACGTGGACTCTTGCGCCCAGCAGGGCAAACTGGCTCAACTTGCAAGGGAAGCTAGCCGCCTGAAACTTGAGGGCATACGAAGGGGCTGAGCGAAATCCGCTGGCCAAACACTGGTGAACACAAGACATCATCGAGGTGAGTCCTGCTTTACTCTGGCATACGAGGTGAAAATGCTCCCCGGGAACGAGGAGTTCAATTTCTACTGAGCCCAGGGGCCCACGTGGCCCTGATGTGGTGGGAACCGATTAACGAAAGAATAATCGTTGCCAGATTCAGAACACGGGCTAGGAACCTTACAGCAATCCAGTGCTATGCGTCAACAGATGCTGCCGACCTGCAGGAGAAAGAGAGTTTCTACAGTTAGCTGCACAGTGTGGTTGAGAAAGTCCCAAAGGGGGACATCCAAATTTGCTCAGGCGACGTCAATGCAAAGATTGGCTCAAACAATACGGTCGTCTTTGAACGCGCCATGGGACAGAATTCTGTGGTAATAACAACATGGTGATTGGTGGATCGCTCTTCCCCCTCCGACCAGCACATAAGGTCACGTGGGTTTTCCCGCGACGGCCGAACAGAAAACCAAATCGACCACATCTGCATCAGCCGAAAATTGAGAAGGAGTCTTCTTGATGTACGCAACAAGCGCAGCTCCGATATTGCATCAGATCATCACCTGGTCATCGCTGAGATACGCCTGCGTGTCGCTCGCGTTCAAAGGCGGTTGGAGAACCCTGAGGTGAAAAGGGTATTTGTCGAACAACTTGTATCACGAGCTTCGGAGTTGCCAGCTAGTGGGTCTGTTGAAGAGCTATGGAGTAGCATCAAGAATGCCTTTATCACAACCAGTGATGAAACCCTCGGCAAAGTACGCAGCACGCGTAGGGAGTGGTTTTCAGATGAAACCTGGAGGATGATCGACGAGCGAAGAGAGGCGAAAGCCGGCATTGGGCGAGCGCGAACCAGAGCGGTTAAGACAGATGCTCGTCAACGATACACCAAACTGGAGAAGGCTGTTAAGAGGGCTTGTAGACGGGGCCAGAGAGCCTGGACCAACTCCCTAGCCGAAGAGGGGGAAACCGCCGCCGCCAATGGTGATATCCGCCTGTTGTACGACATTTCTCGCCGCCTTAGTGGGGTTAGGATGAATACGAAGATGCCACTAAAAGACAGAACTGGTCAGTTACTGGCAGACTGTACAGACCAGCTAAAATGATGGACTGAACACTTTGAGCAACTCTTTCGAGTCTTAAATGCCGGTAACCAAGAAAACCAGCAGCGCTTAGCACCCATAGTTCGTCGCATTAATCGCGTAAACTCCGATGCGCCATCGCTGTCTGAAATTGAAGTGGCAATCAAGATTATGAAGTCCAGTAGAGCGCCAGGAATGGACTATATTTCAGCCTAGATGCTCAATGCCGACCCAGCCTTGTCAGCCCAGATGATGCATCAGCTATTTAGCAATATATGGGAAACCGCAACCGGTGGACTGGATGCAGGGCATTTTGGTTAAAGTCTCTGAGAAAGGAGAATGCGGGAACTGGCGCGGCATCACGCTGCTATGTGTTACTTTCAAAGTACTCTGCAAGGTAATTCTTAACCGGATTCAGAAGAAAATCGACGCTACTCTCCGGTTGCAGCAAGCCGGATTCCGTGCCGGCATCGCAACGCTCCGTATTATTCTGGAGCAGATCAACGAATTCCAGGATTCTCCTGCTGGTGTTCGTTGATTTTGAAAAGATGTTCGACCGACTCAACCACGAAAACATCTGGGGCGCACTCAGGCGTAGAGGAGTCCCAGCGAAGCTAGTCCATCTTATAAAGGCTCAGTTTCTTTTTTTCGTGCAAGGTATTGCACAATGGTGTCTTGTCCGACCCAATACGGGTTACTGCCGGTGTGAGACAGGACTGCATATTATCACCGCTACTGTTCCCTATCGTCAAGGACGAGATACTAGTTGGAGCTATTGACAGGAGACCAAACAGAGGATTGTTTTGGAATCTTTTAAGAATGGAACACATAAACGACCTGAACGACGACATTGTTTTGCTCTCCCAACGTCGATGTGATATGCAGAGCAAGCTAGACGACCTCTCGGAGAGCTCCCAAGCAGCAGGTCTCGCAGTAAATGTCGCCAAAACTAAATTCATGGTAGTGAACACTGACAATACCTCTAGCTTCACAGTAGCGGGACAAAAAATTGAACAAAACGTTCCAATATTGGGGGCCAAACAACGCCGGATGGTGGTACCAAGACCGATATAGCTACACGGATCAGAACGGCCACGGCTGCCTTTGTAGGTCTAGGAAATATCTGGCGCTCAAACCAGATCACCCTACATACAAAAACCCGAATCTTTAATTCAAACGTTAAATCCGTACTGCTGTACGCCTGCGAAACGTGGCGCGTCTCGGCGGAGACAATGCAAAAACTCCAGGTTATCGTTAATCGTTGCCTGCGATACATAATTCGAGTATGGTGGCCTTACAACTGGATATCCAATGTGGAACTCCATCGTCGATTTCATCAGCGCCCGATAGCTACAGAAATTCGCGAACGTAAGTGAAAGTGGATCGGACTCACCTTGAAGAGAGGAGTAAAAGAGATCTGCAGAGAGGCCATCGACTGGATCCCACAAGGACAGCGTAGAAGAGGCAGACCCAGAGGCTCGTGGCGACGTAGCCTTACCAATGACATCCAAACTGTTGATGCCAATCTTACTTGGCGAAAAGTGAAAGCCATGGCAGATGACCGTAGACAGTGGAGGCTTCTGACATCGTCCCTTTGTTCTGCCTCACAGGCAGACGCGGATCAATAAGTATAAGTAAGTTAATCAACTGCTATTTAATTACCGTAAAATGATAAGAAACATGCAGGTTTGCAGAAAAAGCCTTAACGTTAAAGTAACATGTTTGATGGAGCGGTTGCCATGTTGTGAGGAACTTATGAAGTATTTCATGTTTCAACGATGGTAATGTATGCAACTATAATACTTATTTAGTACGATATAACTTGATTCTTCTACATTCTGTCTAGCTGTGGAATCATTTTCCTGATTAATTTCTTCTCTTCACATTTTTCATATCAATGATAATATCTCTGGACTAGTTCGTGCAATTAGCTAGCTTCACTGGTGAGGTGGATGCCAATACAATTTTTCTCGTTGAGTAAACTCCCATTAGCAGCTAGGTTTGCGCATGGTATTGACATATGTAATTCCTTCATGCTCATCCTTGTTAGTCCGACCACTTTGCTTCTACCCTATACTAATCAGTCATAGTTTTGCCAGAAGATTCGAAAGAATTGTTTTCGTCATCCTTCCCGAAAGCAATCAAATAACTGACACTCAAAGTGATTAAATTATGGCGTCTCTGGATATAATACTTCATTGCATTTTGTGCTATAATATTTATTCCATAATTTTACGTAATATGTGTATCATAACTTTCATTTTTACAATGTCATATGAACACCATAAATATGCAGTTTTTTTGGTTGTGTGTATTTAACGCATTCAAACAATACTTTTCATGGAAGGATAATTCTACACGAAATTGCAGTTAGCTTCAATATCCTTGAAATCAACAAACATTACGAATAACTTTTTTTTGCGACGGAAATTGACCTCGTCGATCCGAGTATTGGGTTTTAGATAGGCAATATCGCACCAAGCTTGTTTTCGGTTTGTTATTCGATATATAACGTTGTGATATGAATGACAAAACTGCATCCGAACATTCAACGAAGTCTTCAATACTGTTCCACTTTAAGTTTAATAACTATTGTGCATTTGTATTACATGTTTTGAGTTTTTAAATATTTAACTCTTTTCTGAGAATTCGTCAAGAAAAACGTGTTTCTTTCACTGATCATATAATTAATACAAACTGTTTACAGAACTTAATAAAAAATGGTTTGTACCCAAATCAAAATCTGTAAGAATATTTGAACAAAACATTTGTTCCATTGATGATCATTCGCTTCGTTGATACTGCATTTAATCATATAGATGTTTTCATTAACAGATCGATAGTTTTATTGGTTAGCTTGATTTAGTTATTTGAATTCCAATTGAACTAGAACAGTGACTGCATCTCTTCTTGATTAAAATTATCGCCATCGTGACGGGCCCTGGATTTTTTTTTCTTTATCCAACGTACTTTGAGTATCGTTTTGAATATAACTATGAAACCAGGAAACATCAGAGGCTAATTTTGTCGTTTGCATGGATAGTATTGTTTACAATCTATAGTGTTTAGCAGTTTGAACTCGTAAAGACCATGTATTCTTTGTTAAATTTACGACTAGCTGACGACTATACCTAACGTCGAGTGAACCCAACTTATAAACATTGTAAATCATAGGTTTTATTAGTTTTGAATACATATCTCAGTTACAATAAATTTCATAGCGTACGTGTCATATAATTTAACAAAAAAAAATCTGTGTCTAACAGTCGTTCTTAGAAGTTAACGTAACCTGGCTTGTGGCTCGCATTTTACTTGAGGTCAAAGTCATCGTCTGTGTACTTACTATTCCAGTTACCGGCATCGGAATTACTCAATGAGGAAGTACTTTTCAGGGGCTCGTTGGGTTTGGGAGAGGTTCGAAATTTACCGGTTATGTTACTATCGGCTTTTTCGGAAGAGATCGATAAACTCTTACTGAAAGTATTTCGTTCTTCTTTCTTTCCATAGATGTAATCGGAATCGGAGATGCTACTGTTGAAGCTGCTGCTATCTCGACTTCCGTATGAAGGATATTTGAATGCTCCTGACACCGCATTCCCACCCCCATTCGAGGAAGCTGGAGGTGGACCGCTGACGGCGCTCGTGCCGAAGATAAGCTCGGCATCTGTTATCGCATCACTACTTTTCCCTGAATCCCGACCAGCGACAGCTGTATTATAGCGTGAGTTATAGAAGTCTGGCCCTTTATCACCAAAAATTAATTCCGCATCGGACGAGGACCGTTTTGTGCGACCAAACTCTTGTTTCTTGTTTTCACTAGAGGATATAGAAGTAATTGACGCAACCGTGGAGTTTGTTGTAGCACCTGTGTGCATTCCAAAGCGTCCAGTTTGTGATTGATCCCTGATACCTTGCTGTTTGTTGTAACGATCTTCCCCGTTATGATCTTCTTTATCACTATTAGCTATGATAGAAGTGGAATAAGAGGAAGTTGATGCTGCTGGTGCTTGAATAGATGACGAAGAAAACACTGTTGAAGCGGTGTAGCTATTGGATTCACCAGAGCTCCCATTATCTGCTGTAGTTGAAGAGTTAGTTACGGTTGCATTCGCTGCACGGCTAGCCGCTATTTTATCCTTATCAAATGGATTGATCCGCTCATTAATTGCGGGATCATATGTCACCCGTTTCGTTTGTTCTGTACTCGATTTTTCAGGTATGTATGTCCCTGCTGTAGAGACAATCTTATTCGATGAAGCATTGTTATCAAAAGAAGAAACTGCGTCTACTATATAATTGCTGCCTTTATTTACACTAATACCACGCGTTGTGTTTTTCTGTAGATCGTAGCTAGGACTTGTAGCTAGGCCAGCAGTTCCGTTGCACAACGACTTATCTTCATTTGGTGCACCTGTATTAATGGGACGTGAAATTACGCTATCTATAGAGCTTTCACGTGTACTTAATACACTCCCGGTGACACTGTCGGTCGTGCTTTCGCTTCTTCGTTGCGGTTTCTTCTTTTTTGCTAAATCCTACATGTCACCGAATATACCAGCAAACGTTTTACGAAGATTTTTCATGGTATCCTCGGCTTCATCAACCGCCGTGGTTTGACCAGCCACACCAGGTTTACTAGCATTTGAGCGAGCAGCTGACACAGCCGAAACTCCCGAAACAGAACTAGATTGAGAGGCTGCAAAAATATTTTTTTTATAATTTGTCTAGAACCGATTTCTTTTCGCTATACCTTGTGAATCGCGCCGAGTCAATGTGTTCATTATGGGTGCTTTTTCTGGCACTTGTTCAGGTAGTTCCCCAGATTGGCTGCTGACACTGCCATGGCGTCCGATTGATCCCACAGCAGGGGTTGATCTTTCGGGAATAGGGGGTGGGCCTCCTCCAACTGGAACTGGTCGAGAACCTATCGGTGCTGGCGCAATCTCCTCGGTTGGACTACCCCCGCGAGACGCAATAGATGTCCTTGATGTAGTTTTTGTCAGCATTGAGGGACGACAGACGTTCTGTAATTGTCGAGGAAATGGGTATTATATGACTTTACGCAACACAGACATCGTCAGACATACCTGCATGCGTCCTACTACTAGATCAGCAATTTGTCTACGATCTTCCTCCTGAGTGTCACCCATCAGCGGAAAGGTTGAATCTGACGCACTTATTATAAACTCTTTGCCTTCCTTCGAAACGATCACTGCTATGCCACATATTTCCATGCCTCCGAAAAGTTCCGAGACCTGGATAGGAAACAATGAAAAAAATATCGTAACTTTATTATTGTACAATATGGTTAATCTATTTATAGCGTTCCGATATTATTTACATATTTTGCATATCCAATGAAAGTTGTTGTGTGAAAATGTCTGTTCGTTGTTTCTAATGTTTTCAATGTGAATTTGGTTGTTCTACACGGAGTAAGTCATCTCATAGAAACGAGTGCGAAAAGGGCTCTGTACTCTGTATGGTAGTTCTTGAATACGGCCGTGAATATTTAAGTATTCAGTGAAAGCATTCTGATCATTTTATCTCGAGTTGGGTATCAAAACCGTCCCAACAATAGCTTGCTCTAGTGATACTAGGGTGAGCCTCCCTTGCCGCTCCCATGACATCACTAACCCGTGATGTATGCGTACAGAGTGTTGCTTCCGAAAATGATCGAGAGTATTGTATTAGCGGTTGTGACCAAATTGTTTACGTGCGGTGCTCTGAGCTTAGTTCAGCAGATAACAAAGCTTTAAAAAATAACGTCGCTCTGAAGTACATGGGCTTAGACTGCCGCAAGAAGCAGATTTGCCTTATTGAAATGAATAAAACTTGCGCCGATTTGATAAACATGTCCGACAGTGTTGTCAATATTGTTCGTAACTTTAAATCGAGTTTGAACTGCTTGGAGGCTAATCTACTGAATAAACTTGAAGTTGATACAGTGCCCCAAATTCTCAGTAATATTCAAACTGCGTTCCTAGACCTTAGCAACGCGAAGCAGACCAAGAGTAATACGTATGCGATTGTTACGCGTGGAAAGATTTATATATAGGGGGTCTCCGTAGCCACATTGGTTGCGCGTTCGCTTAGTAAGCGATCGATCGTGAGTTCAAAACTCAGGGCCCTCATTGACCATCTTTGTGTTGTTACAGAATAGTTACGCCCACGCAACAATCATCAGCGATGGAGATCGATCCACGGTCGAAGTAAGATCGATTCATCCATACAATTGCTCTGCTCTGCCAGACACATCGGGCTACTGTTCTATAAATAACTCAACAATGATCAATCAACTGTCTCCGCTGTCCGGTGGTCCAACTGGATAATGGAAGAACAGAAAGAATACCCTTACGCCTAAATGGCTACTGTGTGAATGTACCATATGTAATGGTATAGAAGGAATACTGGCGAATGGCAATTGTGTAATGTGCTAATTATAGATATGATAACCATGTGACATGTACACGATTAAAATTCGGCTCTGTTACAGCTGAAATGCTAATGAGCCTTAAATAAATAAATGGGATAAAAAAAAAGAAAGATTTATATTGAGGATATAGATAATCGCAATACAACCGAAACATTGAATGGCAACATAAGCGCTCCCAACGGTAGTGTCCTCCTCTCCGGTAGACGATGCATTGTTGCTAGTTGTGGAAAATTATCAGCCACCACTGTACAAACTGCTAACACCCCGCAATCCCCTACTCCGCCGAAATTTTCAAACCTATTAGAACGAGCCAATGTGACAAAACATGACATCCGTTCGAAGCTAGATCCTACTGTTTATTCATTTAAGGAAGTTCGTTGTAATGAAAACGGTGAAGTTGCTGTACGATGCGAAACAAGTGATATTGCTCAGAAACTGATCAATACTGCCGCAGATGTTTTGTCTGAGAATTATGAAATCACGATTATGAAACCACTGAAGCCCAGAATAAACATAATTGGTCTGTCTGACGGCTTAAGTGCTGATGAAATTGCCCTCATACTGATAAAGCAGAACAATCTACCTGTCACCTCGGACATTAGTGTTACTCGCACACGCAAAAATGAAAACATGACTTACAATCCATTGACTGTCATTCTTGAAACTGATGCTCGCACATTTGAGACATTGATTGGGCTGCAATGGGTCAATATAGGGTGAGATCGATGCAGAGTTGTAGAGCACCATATGTTGTCCCAAGCAGGGTTGCCACATTTACATCTGTAAAATTTTCTGAAAAAATCTGTATATCTGTATTCTTAGCAAAAAAACCAGTATGAAAAATCTGTATCGAACAATTAATGGAAAAAATGAAAATGAAGAATTTTTTTCATTATGAATTTATTTTTCTTACGAGGGTCACTATTATTTCGGGAATTGGCAACACTGATGTCATGTGAGTCCATCTGACGGTTCCATCGTAAAGTTTGACATTTTTGACGATATACGTACTCAGAACATTTTGTCATACGGACGCTATTTGTTTATTTTATATTTAGTTGAAAGTTTGGTCTCGGCAAAAAAATGGAACTGAATCGTGAACATTTTCGTGCGATGATTTTTTACGACTTTCGACGTTGATTATCACAACAAGAGTGCGTCAATCAACTTAATTTGACTTTTGGCGATGAAGCTCCATCAAAAACCACTGTGTATCGCTGGTATAGTGAATTCAATCGTGGTCGTAGTTCGCTGTCCGACGAGTTTCGTGAAGGTCGTCCAAAATCGACTGTAGTGCCAGAAAACATCGATGCTGTGCACGAAATGATTAAGCAAGATCGTCATGTAACCTATTGTGAGATTGAGGCATCCCTAAGCATTAGTTCCACCAGCATATATGCGATTTTACATGAACACTTAGTTGTGCGAAAATTATGTTCACGTTGGATCCCACATAATTTGACAATCGCTCAAAAAAAAGGCTCGTGTCGATTGGAATAAATGCTTTGAAAATTGGTTTAAGCGCATGCAAAGTGTATCGATCATCGTGGCGAGTACTTTGAAAAACAATAAAAATATATTCGCAGCTTAACTATTTGTTTTTGTTTCTATTCCCGAAATATAAAGTGACCCTCGTATTTATGTAAAGTGACCAGACGTCCCGCGTTACGCGGGACAGTCCCGCATTTCAACAAAATGTCCCGCGTAAGATTACGTCCTGCGTTTGGCAAAAGAAACGAAAATGTCCCGCGATATCAGTATATTTCAATATCACAATCTAATCATGTTGATTTTCTTAAATGGATGAACCTCAAAAAAATACTTTTATTTGGCAGACTGTTCAAGAGCGCTTCTAATACATCCTAAGACTAATACGTTGAGCTGGTTTCATCGCACCGACAGTGGGCTTTTTGTTTAGAGAGTGTCAACTGGAAGCGACAGCAACAAAAATGGAAAATGATTTTTATAAAAGTCCCCTATTGATCCGCAGGGACCAACGCGAGTCAAACGAAAAGATCATACTTGTTCCTCTAGCTCGGTCAGGGCTTAACGTTTTAAATAAGCCGGAAAAACTAGTGTATACTCGACAGGAAGAGGGAGAATTGTTTGATAAGTATCGTGAATGAAGCGCTGGGCGGTCTTACGGAAGTTGGTCGGAACCTCAACCATGGTCGATGAAAAGATGTATGTCGGCGTGTTTTTTTACATTTTCGTGGCTTTGGTGGTCGACTGTCTCTCCATTTTGGCCATTCACCCAAAAGTTTTTAACGGTCGCAGCTGGGAAGTGTTGAGAAGGTTGGCGGTCTTCGCGACAATGTTTACCTCCAGCCGATCCATTCTCCAGTGATCTTTTGGCATAATGGGCTGACCCCAGGTTCGGCATAAAGACCACATCACCTTCCCAACTTCGGCAAGCACTTCGTACTATATATCTCCCCGTCCACAATATGATTAGAAAGAAGAGCGGCTTGGACATGCGCTTCTCATCTGTCAGAGAAGGACCTTCTTCGAGAACTTGGTGTGGATAATATATTCGAAGTCATCGCTTACCTGGGGAACGTAAAGTACCCGATCCCCTGCCATTCGTTAAATTCTAGCATCAAGTACGTCTCGTCTTTCATTATAAGCAGGGAAAGAAGTTTTTCACCAGTGAAAAAAAAAGTTTTTCACTTCTTTGGCCGGAAAGAGGATTTTCACCAGCACCTCAAGCTACTCCTTCTGGGTGATTGCTTGCTGCTCAGATACGGCCGGTCTCATCTGACGCTTCCACATAAAAATATCCAGTTTGACCAGATTCTCCTTCACCGTTTGGCCGGTTGCTTCGATGTCCCGGCTTAAGGAGCAGCAGGGATATGATGTTGTAAATACCAGATTGGCTATATCTGGCGGACACAAAGTGCCTCAGGATGTCCAACTCCTTCGCTGTGGGGTGGAGCTTGCAGTATGAAAAAATCATCAAGTTACTTGACAGTGCTGCTGCTGCGAATCAACAGCCTTGAATAATTTTTGTTTTAGGCTTAATAAACGGAAGATTTAAGAAAAAAATCGAGCATTGCATTCGGTAATATTCGTAATTTCTTTTTCAAAGAAAATTGTAGAATTCGAATCGTGCTTGCCAGACGTAAATGCTTTGATTGAGCGAGTGATTTTCAGGCGCAAACAAAATCTAAACCACCGAAAAATCACAACTGAGTGCCGATACTTAGAAAAAAATAATACATATCAGTTCAGACTCGCTAAACTATGGTATATGTTCCCATAACGTATATAAATAACGTTTTGTTATTTGTGTCCCGCGTTAGACCTCTGACCATCTGGTCACTTTATATTTATGGGTTGTAGAAATCGTATTAATGCAACAAAATAAATAAAAAAAAAGGTTGTTTTTTTTAATAATTTGATGATGTTTATACAGGGTTTTGTTGAACTTTGTCTTCATATTTTTCGTCAATTTCTTCCTTGAAGCTCCTTCTTAAGCCGATACAAAGTTTTTCGCTTTCAAAATAGAGTCTATGATTGTGGGGGCCAACCGATTTCCAGACTTTGTTTTGTTGGCATTGTAAAGCAAAAATATTCGCTCAACACAAGCTGATGAATGTTATCAAAAAGGGTCTTACAAACGACCTTAGCAAATTCTGATCACGCTTTTTGACATCCAACAGCTGGGACCAAGTTATATCTGAGTCACTCAATTTTTGCCCCATAAGATTTGTCTTGAGTACCCTGAATTCGTTGTCCAAGCCTTGTCTATTATCTGCTTCAACGATTTGAGGAAATTGGTGTATGGCAAATGTAAGGCAAATAGTGTATTAAGCTTTGTCAAACGCTTCTCACATAACTTCTAGGGCCCATACACAATAAAGCTTTTGTATATCACATGTGAAGGCCCATTCTGGAATACTGTAACATCGTTTGGAACCTGTATATGGTCCTACATGAAGAACGCATTGAGTCAGTCCAGAAACAGATTCTCTTATTTGCACTCCGTAAGATGAATTGGACCTCGTTTCCACTTCTTTCATATGAAGCACGCTGCATGCTCATAAACATCCAATCACTAAAGGAACGCCGTAAATTTGCAATGCTTTCTTTTGTTAATGATTTAATTTCGCAACGAGTACAATCAGCTGAATTACTAGAAAAATTAAATTTCTATGTACCTGGGCGTTAACTCCTATCAATCGCATGATGCGTATATACAATCAGCACTGCGAATTAATTGACACAACAATGAATAAAAAAAACTAAAAAGAAACATGTACCGTATGAATAATATTTAACTTAAGAAAACATTGTAACATTAATATATAAGTATGTAGTCCACGAAAATGAATAAATAAAATCATTAAGGCTATTAAATAACGAGACCGCGCGCCTGGAGGGCGCCCTAGAGGAGTGGGGGCGAAAACGAATGGTACGTTCGGTAGCTTGAAGTGTCTGCTATAAACGTACGAAAACACGTTTTTGTCACTATAGTAGTGACATGAAGTTCATGAAGCTTATTTTGCCATTCGTAATCACCCCATTAACATATATCTTCAATTTATTCATTTCAACTGCAAAATTTCTCAAGTTGTGGAAATTGACGGAAGCCTATCTAATCCAATTAATATCCTGTCAGGTGTTCATCAAGGATGAGTGTTGGGCCCTCTTTCATTTTCATTATTTATTAACGATTTGCCACCTGTCTTGAAAAATTGTTCTATTCATATGTTTGCGGATGATTTGCAACTGTACATTTGCTCAAACGTTGGTGATTTAGAAAATATAGGACGTCGTATTAACTATGATCTCAATAATGTTTCACTATGGTCTCTGAGTAATATGCTCCCAATAAATTCAACAAAAACTAAAGCCATGTTCATTAATAACGAAAAAATAAAAAAATATTAATAACGAAAAAATTTAATATGTGCAAAAAGGTGCAACTCTTGGTGATATTTTCCAATCTAACCTCGAGTGGGACTCTCAAATAAATGCACAATATGGTAAGATCTTTGCAGGCTTACGACATCTTCGACTTGCAGCAGAAATGCTTCCTGTGTCCACCATGCTTTTGCTATTCAAATCTCTTCTATTACCTCATTTTTCCTATGGATCAGAATTGATTTTGAACGCATCAGTCGCTGCGTTTGACGGACTGAGGGTATCATTAAACCAATGTGTTCGATGGCTCTTCAGATTATCCAGATTTTCTAGAGTACAGCGGCAGCTGTTGGGATGTTCATTCCATAGTTTCTTCAAATTACGATGTTATGTCACTTTATTTAGGATAATTCATTTCAATCCTATCTTAGTGACAAGTTGCAGTCTTTCAGAAGTTCCAAAGTTCATCATTTTGTTCTTATGCCTCAGAACTCCTCTCATTACAGCAATACTTTTTTCGTGCGTGCGATTAATTTATGGAATCAACTTCCAGCGGATATTAAATTTATTCATTCAGCAGCAAGATTCCGTCGAGAATGTATAAATTGGCTAAATTGAGGGAATCGTCTTGAATGAGATGAGCGACAGTATAGTGGATAGAGTTTACATGTATTGTGTAGTTCTCATCATTATTTTCAATGTATTTAAATTTAGTTTGGATTGACTTTGTAACGGTTATAAGGTTGTGGTATGAACAACGTTGAATCCGATTGTAGAATTTTTATAAGGGTAAACCCTTACTCTACAAGTATGAATAAACAAACAGACATAGTGCCTAAAAGAAGACATGAGCCCCGGAATACACTGAGAAACAGCTTTCGATGCTGATATCCATTTAGGTACATTATCATTTCCGAGAGAGGTATTTCTAAGCCGTGGTTCAAGCTCACTGATCTGACTATCAATCGATATGTGTACTAGAACGAATGTTTGAAGAAAATCATGACCCCGTTTCAATAAACGCATCATGCAGACGGACAATATTGGTTTTGGCTGGAAAAAGCGTCCTCGCATTACACAAAGAAACACAATCGTTCCTGAGTACCCATTTGATCCTATTTGTACCCAAACACCGCAATCTGACAAGTCTGCCTCAGTGTCGTCATATCGAAGATTTCTTCGGGATTTGGTTGTATGTTTGTTTGTTTATCTTTTTTTGACCTCGTGGCCTGAACAAAAGTAAGGAATTTTGGAACAACGATGTCACCTGCATGAAATGCAGGCATCGAGTACGCCGTATCGGAAAAGTTCTCTACCTCGAAGACCACTTCCGAATTTACAGTAGAGGGTATGGAAAAGAACTTCACTGTAACATGATGCAGAGATACCATTATTTTCATACAAACAAAAAATGAATCATATCCGTTATCATTCAGAACTAGTGATGTCCATTATTTAAGTACAAAGTTGAGAAAACTCTCACCTCATCAATCCAAGATTTATATTTTTCCGTCATTGGTAGCTGCTCCAGCATAGCTGATCCCTGGTTCGTTTTCCAATTACCTGAAATTGATTTTCTCCTGCAATAGAACATAAATAACAGTATTAAAAAGAACAATACAGACAACAATGCAAAATCTTACATGAACGCTTTGTAGTGGGGTCCAATTTTTTGGATATGGACGTCGAATTTAGATTCGATATAGGGTTCCAGACTACAATAAGAGTTGTTATCAGAAAGTCCGGCACCACACAAAAGCCCAGCAGCATCCTGCAATGCACTGGCATTATCCAATCTGGCAGTCGCCTTCCCGCCGTGGCAATGGCCGGCCTTCAATACACATGGGAAGCGTTGCCACGTGAGCTATAACGTCAAAGAGAAGAAAAAAACTCTCGGTTAGTTAGAAGTATCAAATCACTAGTGTTTTAAGGAATAATATGATTGTAATCACTGATATTCTACTATTATTTTTATGCCATTTACTAAACTAGCACAAGAAGGATTAAACGTGATTTATATTTCCTTTATAAAAAAATATTTCTGACTCTATAATTTTGTTTTTTAATGTTCAATTGCTTCTACGAAAATGTCGAGCTACTCAAAATAATTACTAGTCGAAGATCCAACCTTGTTGACTTAGCAATGTGTCAATAGATAAAATGTAGCGAATGGAGCTTTTATCCATGTGCAACGTTTAGCACATCTTTTGAGCCTACCAGATGCATTCACGCCTTGATTAAATCACTATTGACCCATTCCAGAGTTTTGATCCGCTAAAAACAGTTTTTTTTTCTCTTTATCATGTATAAATCACACGATTTCCAAATAGTAAACGATATTTTTTTTTTAATCCGTTTATTTTTACAGGCTCAGTTACATAAGTTTAATGGAGCCAAACTCTTAACTATATTTCAAATAGCATATATCAACATGTTGTTTCCTTAATTCTATGGTTAATGAAATAGGAAACCGATTACTCGCGGTCGACTCGAGTTTAGAAGGGTGACACATTTGCATTAGGAAAAGGATGGGATGTAAGGAGATGTATGTTTACACTCGCACTCACATTCACATTCACATTCTCATTCACACTGACACTTCACACTCAATTCTTAAAATTATCCTTACATCTAATATGTATTTACAATTTAACTTATTCTAATGTTAGTAGGAAGGGAACCGATATCTCGCGAAGGACGAAAAGGAGGGGAAAAGGATGTATGACGATCACACTCGAAGATCGATAGCTTTAAGGAAAACATATATTTGGGACATGTAATCAAGGTCTAACCGTGCCAACACACCTCTCACTGGCACATTGGACTGCTTTCCTCCAGCCCGAAGTGAGTTTTCTAAATTCGATCTGGCGACAAGATACAACTCGCACGACCAAACAACGTGTTCGATGTCGTGGTAACCATGGCCACAACCGCAGAGATTGCTGTCGGCAAGATTAAAACGAAAAAGCAACGCGTCTAACGAACAGTGATTGGACATGAGTCGGGAGAAGGTGCGAATAAAGTCCCGATTCAAGTCCAAACTTTTGAACCACGGATTGAGGCTAACTTTAGTGATAATTGAGTGGAGCCACCGGCCTAATTCATCTTCGTTCCATTTGCGTTGCCAGTTAACGATGGTATTTTTACGAACTAAAGAATAAAATTCATTGAAGGCGATTTGACGCTGATAAATTTCGCCTTCAATTGCACCTACCTTTGTTAATGAGTCAGCCCTCTCATTACCCGGAATTGAGCAATGTGAAGGGACCCAGACAAAGGTAATGACATAACAGCGTCTGGATAAAGCACTCAAAATTTCTCGTATTCTCTCAAGGAAGTACGGCGAGTGCTTTTCCGGCCTCACTGAACGGATAGCTTCGACAGAGCTCAGACTATCCGTTACAATGTAATAGTGTTCAACAGGTCGTGAGGCGACGCTGTCCAGCGCCCAGTGTATTGCTGCCAATTCAGCAATATACACTGAGCAAGGATACTGAAGACTGTGTGAGGTGCTGAAAAATTTGTTGAACACTCCAAATCCTGTGGACTCATTCATAGAGGACCCATCAGTAAAGTACATATTATCACAATTGACACGCCCATACTTTGCTTCGAAAATCGTTGGAACGATCCCCGGTCGATGATAATCTGGAATTCCATGGATATCCTGCTTCATGGACAGATCAAAATGCACAGAGGAATTGATGTAGTCAGGAAAACAAACACGGTTGGGAATATACGAAGAAGGATCAACCTGCATGGAGACGAATTCATGATATGAGCTCATGAATCCAGAATGAAAATTTAGCTCGATCAGCTGCTCAAAATTTCCGATCACCAATGGGTTCATAACCTTACACCGGATGAGGAACCGAAGAGATAATAAATTGAAGCGATCTTTTAGTGGGAGTACGCCTGCCAAAACCTCGAGACTCATGGTATGCGTTGAGGGCATACATCCCAACGCGATACGGAGACAAAGATACTGAATTCGCTCGAGTTTAATGAGGTGTGTTTTGGCAGCTGATTGAAAACAGAAACTGTCATACTCCATCACTGAGAGAATAGTTGTTCGATACAACATTAGAAGATCTTCGGGATGGGCTCCCCACCAGGTGCCGGTAATTGTACGGAGAAAGTTTATTCTTTGTTGGCATTTTTTACTCAGATACCTAATATGGGCCCCCAAGTACATTTGGAGTCGAACCAGACCCCAAGATACTTGAATGACATAGCATGAGTGATCGGTTTACCCAAAAGTTGAAGCTTTGGTTTTGCTGGTCTATGCTTCCTAGAAAAACCACCATCTCTGTTTTCTCCGTGGAGAATTCGATCCTTAGCCCAATGGCCCAGGTTGAAAAATTGTTCAAAGTATCTTGTAAGGGTCCTTGCAGGTCGGATTCGTTTGATCCTACGACAGACACCACTCCATCATCTGCAAGTTGTCTTAGGCTGCAATTTTGTGTAAGGCAATTGTCGATGTCGCTTACATAGAAGTTGTACAAAAGGGGGCTTAAACATGAGCCCTGGGGGAGTCCCATGTAGGAGACCCGACTTACTGTCGAATCCCCGTGAGAAAAATTCAAATGTTTCTCACAAAGCAAGTTATATAACATATTATTCAATAGAGGCGGCAGACCCCGAGAGTGTAATTTGTCTGACAGGACCTCTATTGAAACTGAATCAAAGGCCCCCATTATGTCCAAGAATACTGAAGCCATTTGTTTTTTTCCGGCGTAAGCCATTTGAATTTCTGAAGAAAGCAACGCAAGACAATCATTCGTCCCCTTGCCCCTGCGGAACCCATATTGTGTATTTGAGAGTAGGCCATTCGTTTCAACCCATCGATCAAGGCGAAACAAGATCATTTTCTTCAACAATTTCCGTATACAAGACAGCATTGCTATTGGGCGGTACGAATTGAAGTCGGACGCGGGTTTTCCGGGTTTTTGAATAGCTATAACTCGCACTTGTCTCCAATCATCTGGAACAATATTATGTTCCAGAAACCGATTGAATAAATTCAACAAGCGATGTTTCGCCACATCAGGGAGGTTTTTCAACAAGTTGAACTTAATTCGATCCGATCCCGGAGCAGAATTGTTACATGAAAGGAGAGCAAGAGAGAATTCTACCATCGAAAACTCAGAATCAAGATCGCACCTATCTTGTGGTATATCTCGAACAATTTTTTGCACGGGAGCGGAATCGGGACAAACCTTTCGTGCAAAATTAAAAATCCATCGATGTAAATATTCTTCGCTTTCATTCGTTGAAGAGCGATTTCTCATGTTTCGAGCCACTTTCCATAATTTTTTCATTGACGTTTCTCGTGACAAACCTCCAACGAAATTTCGCCAATAAGCACGTTTTTTCCCTTTGATCAAATTATTGAACTGATTCTCAAGGGCTAAATACGTTTGAAAATTTTCAAGAGTTCCACGTTTCCGAAAAGCTTTAAATGCATTCGATTTTTCTATATAAAGCTTGGAACATTGGCTATCCCACCATAGATTGGGAGGCCTTCGGGAAATGGTGGAACCTGGAACGGGTTTCGTTTGAGCGCGAACTGCGATGTCATAGATCAAACGAGAAAGGAAGTTATACTCCTCCAATGGAGGTAAACCATCTCTGGAATTGATGGCTAGAGCAATCGCGTCCGCATACTTTTTCCAGTCAATGTGTCTTGTGAGGTCATATGCCATGTTTATAGATTCAGAAGAATTCGACCCAATGGTGATGGAAATTTTGATTGGCAAGTGATCACAACCGTTGGGGTCCTGGATTACATTCCACTTGCAATCTAACGATAATGAATTCGAGCAAAGCGAGAGGTCAAGAGCACTTGGATTAGCAGGAGGTTTAGGTACACGTGTTGTTTCCCCAGTGTTCAAAACGGTCATATTGAAGCTGTTACAAAGGTCATATATCATCGATGAACGATTGTCGTCGTACTGTTCCCCCCAGGCAGTTCCGTGAGAGTTGAAGTCTCCCAAGATCAATCGTGGCTCAGGAAGGAGTGAGCACATGTCAACAAGTTGCTTGCGGCTAACCGCAGCTCTCGGAGGCCAATACAAGCTGACAATACAGAGGTCTTTGCCTCTGATGTTTGCATGACAAGCAACAGCTTCAATCCCTCCAATAGGTGGAAGGTCAATTCGAAAAAATGAGTGGCACTTATTGATCCCCAATAGCACCCCTCCGTATCTGTCATCACGGTCCAAGCGTATAATATTGAAATCACGGAAAGAGAGATCATCTCACGAAGAAAGCCAAGTTTCGGACAGAGCAAAAACATCACAATTGAACTTATGAATTAAAAATTTGAATATATCCAATTTAGGGATAAGACTACGACAATTCCACTGTAAAACAGTGATATCTCCGACCTCTCTATTTAAATTAGACATCAAGAGAGATAATCATTGCAAGGAGGGGTCATGTTTGCATCAATTGTTGCAAAATTGTCTTTAATACTGGAAGCATTGAAATGACAATGGTTCTGATGGAGTCGGAAACGTTAAAACACTTGAAGATTTGATCCAAAAGGCCAGACAACTTTATAAATCCCGATTGGGAAGTTGAGCTGGACGGAAAAATAGGGACAGTTGGGGTTTTTGATGTCCCATCGAGTGCTGGGTCGTTCGAAGGTGAACTATTCCCACGGAAGCCAGGAGGAACCTGATTTTGCTTGTCCGCTGCACTCGGTTTTTTAGGCAAGCTAACAGGGGATATCACCGGAGGGACTTGTGATTGAATTTTGGGAGTGGTCACATTTTTGCGCCGGGGATTCCCTTGGGAAATAAACGGTGTGCCCCCGTGAGCTGTGTCCGCTTCCATTTCGTCAACTGGCAACGTGGAAAAGATATTGTGTGAGGAGATTGGATGTTGTTGTTGTTGGGCCTGTGGAGAAGCGCCCTTTAAAATTTCCGCAAAAGTGCGTTTCGAGCGTTCCTTTAAAGAGCGTTTCTGTTTCTCCCAGCGACTCCTGTAAATTTCACATGCTGAGAGCTCATGTGGGGTCCCCCGCAATATGGACACTTATGCTCAGTCGCACTGCAGGATTTGCCCACATGTTGCTCTCCGCAAGTGGCACAGCGCTCCTTGTTGGCGCAGTAGTCTGCTGTGTGGCCAACTGACTTGTATTTGTTGCAAGTCATGGGCTTTGGCACGAAGAGACGCAGCGGAAGCCTCAATTTGTCCACCATAACGTAGTCAGGGAGGGCGGAACCAGCAAAAGTTACTCGAAACGAGTCGGACGGCGTGAATTTTGTTTTTCCCTCTTCCTGGGACTCTTTTCCTAATTGATGGCAGTCCAAAATTTTAACTTTCGTCAAAGGGAGCTTTTTAAATCTGCCATCTCCCTCTTTTATGAATGCGCTCGTCAGACCCGTTTCTGTAATCACCCCCGAAATTTCTACGTTATGGCAGGGCACATAGACGCGATATTCTAGTACGAACCTATTGTCGACAACAATCTCGTTAGCTTGCTTCCGGTCAGCCACGACAACACGCAGTTTGTTCGGTCGAACCTTTCTAATTTCGACCACGGAGGAATAATTTTTTGTCAGATCTTTCATGATCTGAATGACGTTGAGCGATTTCCCGTTGGGTTTGGGCCGGAAGAAAACAACCCATGGGCCAGATCCAGATGCATCTTCTGGATAGACCATGATACGCGGAGAAGGGACAACTGAGGGGGAGGACGAAGTCGATTGTTGAGCGGAAGCGGGAACAGTTGGGCTGGGAGGCAAGTTCGGGAGATAATCGGAAGCGGGAGCGGGAGATTGAGAGGGCGAAGTGGAAAAGTTTGCCAATTTTCTTGAAGGGGGCTTGTTGAGGTTGATTAACTCTTCCAAAAAATGGAAGAAAAAGTGACGAGCCAGCCAAAAGAGTTGAAAGGGAAAAAACAACATAATGAGACAGTTGATACTCCTCTATTTGTGGATCGTTATTAACCAAATTTTGTAGGTTGTTGACCCTCATTGTTTGATCTGAGAAACCCAAGCATAAAAGTGTTTGAACTTAGGTTTATCTGATAAACTAAAAAATGCTCTATTATTGTGACGTGACAACGCTTCAAGATACCTTTTTTAAAATCCTTGTATTTCACAAATTACAAAATGAAACCTAGGTCTACCCACGGCTCTTCAAACAAGTATTCAATTATCCATTCAATGGTATATAGACATTGAAGTTTGGTTAAGTAAGTGCAGAGATGTCTTAATAAACATATAAATATTAAAAACCTAAAATATTTTAGATATAACTATGTTGTATTTTAAACTCGCCCCTCTCAAAGGTTGGTGCATAGAACTCAAATTCGTTTTAAAGAATTTATCATATAACTAGTTCTTTTCAAATATTTTTTTTTCAATTTTCTCCTAAAACTAGATTTGAAATTTGGTTCTCTGGTACTTAACCTCACGGAATGGGTCATACACAGGGAATTTCGTGAAGAAAAACAATAACGCAAATCTCAGAACATCAACAATGAATCTTTTAAATCTAAACAGATTCAAATCAATTCTCTCGTTACACTAATCAACTGTATTATCAAAGTTTGAACGATAAGCGAGTTGTTCAGCTATTGCCTTAGGTTTAATTTTATTATGAGACATTCATCACACTCCTGGAAAGGCGCTTGATATAATAAATGAATCATGTGAAAAAGTCATACACTCTCCATACACCTCTGCTATTGCAAATCTCGCGCGCTCGTCGAACGTCGTTTGAGCACCTTCCGCACCGGCTTATTTATGTTGAATGTATGCTCGATTATGTTCATAATGATTTCCTCACGATTAAATGTCTCTAGAAGTTATGTACTACAGGAACCTGCGATGATGTATGACGGTCATTGAACATGTTGCGGTCACAAGAAATAATAATAGCATCGCCACTTACGGCACGGTCTAGACTAGTCCAGACAGCGAAAATATGTATAGCTGGGTTGAGAGGTTTTTCCTTTCTGCGTTGTATTTACTTAGCTATTCATTTACTACAGCCTGGCTCACGAATCTCGGCTGGAGTCTAATTAGTGTCATTGAATAGCACGGTTTTAGTGCTTATAGATATATACGTACAGGGTTACCCATATCGTGGTACGGAAAATTTATTTCATTCTGGATTCGTTTGGCGAAATTTACATAGCTACACAAACGTTCTGTTTACGTCGACCATCCTCATATACTTGAGAAGCTGAAAACCTTACAAAAAGTAATCCTAAATTACCCCCGAAAGATTGAATCGTGGCAGCGATCACGTGGCTAATGTTTGAACGAAGTTTCATGCGACATTTAATTTTGGTTTGCCATTTATGAACCATGAAATGGATAAACCTGTATAAAACGGTGCATCGGTAGGATGGAAATCATTATTTGGACGGTATCCAAGTAGGAAATCCGGAATCTACGAGATAGTGAATGAACTTTACTAGCTTGACTTAGGAGATGAGACAAGTTGGTGATGTGATGCGGAATTGTATTGCCCGTTGTTCTGGTTTAAACCAATGTTATTCTAGATATCAAGAGATGATGTGATATATATGAAGATATCTGATCGAATTACATATTGGCCATAATTGGAAACAATCAAATGCGTTACTCGTAATGAAATGAAAAACGGAATTTGTTGCTAATACACTGCATTTCACAACTATAGAACTACTAATTTTTTCTGAGTTTTCAAAGATATATAAGAAGTCGGTTGAATTGAAGTATATAGTGTACGATATGATAACTATCTTCATTTATGAGACTGGCCATTTGAACTTTATTGTTGTGTTCAGGCGCGAAACATTCAAAAAACTAAAATTCCACTGTTTCATAACTAAAGAACCAGATGGAAAAACAGGAAGTGGGTTATATCTATGGTATAACCGCAAGGGTGACGTAGGACTATCGTTGATTTAGAGATCATTTGTTTGAAGTTGAATCTGAATTCATTCTGAATGAATGAATATTTGGGGGACTTCGAAATCGAGAGCGTTACGTTGGAGGCACAAGGTTTTATGCATCCAATATTGGATACGGAAATATCCTACTGATGGGAAGAATAATCTTCAGAAGCTATCCTGTTAATTGCGATTGATTGAAAAATCACAAAACCAAATGTATTTGGTCACAGTGTTACATGGATAGAAAACATTCAAATAAACTTTTTCACATGAATGTAATTTTAAATTCCCAGAGGAACTGGCAGATTATTTTCAGTAACGATTAGATATTTCCACATTTTCATCGATACTGGAAGCCCACCAGTGGTTTATGCTAACTCGATAACATGTTAATAGCACTTCATTGAAACATATTTGGTCACAGTGTTACATGGATAGAAAACATTCAAATAAACTCTTTCACGTGAATGTATTTTTAAATTCCCAGAGGAACTGGCAGATTATTTTCCGGATCTTTCTCGATGCTGAATGGCATCCAGACGGAAAGAATTCCGTGCGTGTATGTGTGTGTAGCGGCTGCTTCGATGGTCACCTTCTCATCTCCTGAAGAATCGGCTTCTCTGTGCTCCCTCACAGTTTGAAACAAACTGCTTGCGTTTCAGGGCAGATCTCGATCCTTCGCCGTCCAGAACCCTCAGCAACGATGTTGTCTTGTCGATGTCCTCACTTCTTCTTCTTCTTCTTTGTTTTTAAGAGGCTTTAAACTTTGCAGTTCATTCGCCTCTAAGTGTCCTCACGAAAAATGAATGCGTCTCACCACCAGAAAATCGCTTAAGTATGCTGTTTGTGCATGATTGAATCGAGAGAAGGCGTGGTTTACGATGGCAATTTGGAAGGCAAACTAGAGGGGAATGAACTCTCTGAGCTCGGAACATTCGGCGACTGAGCAATAATCGATTGTGGGCGCATACAATATTGGATACGGAAATATTCTACTGATGGGGAAGAATAATCTTCAGAAGCTATCCTGTTAAAGGGTGTGTCACATCAAATTGCATCACGGAAAAAACGCTGTAGAAATTCGCCCAGTAGACCGATCCTTTTGAAAATTTTAGACAGTAAAATAAAAACTATTAAACAACTTTTGGCATTTTCTTTTTATTCATACTTCGAGCCCAAGCCCGTATGCTCGCACCTTCCTCTTTACCCCGTCCATAAGGTTCTGTACAACGTCAGGTTGTAGTTTTTTTTTGAACAGAAATCCATTTTCTCTTGAAGTCCGCCTCCGATTTGACAACTTTTGGGTTCTTCCGGAGGGCCTGCTTCATAATCGCCCAATATTTCTCTATTGGGCGAAGCTCCGGCGCGTTGGGCGGGTTAATTTCCTTTGACACGAAGATGACCCCGTTGGCTTCGTACCACTCCAACACGTCCTTTGAATACTGGCACGAAGCGAGATCCGGCCTGCTGCTTCAATAGTAGTAGTAAGCGCTTCTGTAGGCACTCCTTAAGGTAAACCTGCCCGTTTACAGTGCCGGTCATCACGAAGGGGGCGCTCCGCTTTCCGCAAGAGCAGATCGCTTGCCACACCATGTACTTTTTGGCAAACTTGGATAGTTTCTGCTTGCGAATCTCCTCCGGAACGCTGAATTTGTCCTCTGCGGAGAAGAACAACAGGCCCGGCAGCTGACGAAAGTCCGCTTTGACGTAGGTTTCGTCGTCCATTACCAGGCAATGCGGCTTCGTCAACATTTCGGTGTACAGCTTCCGGGCTCGCGTCTTCCCCACCATGTTTGCCTTTCGTCGCGGTTAGGAGCCTTGCTTCCTTGTATGTACGCAGGCCCTCCCGCTGCTTGGTCCGCTGGACGAATGAACTTGACAAATTCAGCTTATTGGCAACATCCCGGACCGAACTTCTCGAATCACGTCTAAACTGCTTAACTACGCGCTTGTGATCTTTTTCACTGACGGAGCATCCATTTCTGACGTTCTTCACCTTCCGGTCGATGGTTAGGTTCTCGAAGTATCGTTTTAGTACTCTGCTGACCGTGGATTGGACGATTCCCAGCATCTTACCGATGTCCCGATGTGACAACTCCGGATTCTCGAAATGAGTGCACAGGATTAATTCACGACGATCTTTTTCGTTCGACGACATTTTTCCAAATTTACGAAAAATTGACAGTGAAGCATGGCCAACGTGATCTATACACTCTTATCTGATTATAAGCGAAAGCTGAAGATATAATTCCTAAAAATTAAATTTCTACAGCGTTTTTTCCGTGATGCAATTTGATGTGACACACCCTTTAATTACGATTGCTTGAAAAAGCACAAAACCAATTGTATTTGGTGACAGTGTTACATGGATAGAAAACATTAAAATAAACTCTTTCACATGAATGTAATTTTAAATTCCCAGAGGAACTAGCAGATTATTTTCAGTAACGATTAGATATTTCCACATTTTCCTCGATACTGGAAGCCCACCAGTGGTTATGGGAACTCGATAACCATCTGTTAATAGCACTTGATTGAAACATATTTGGTCACAGTGTTACATGGATAGAAAACATTCAAATAAACTATTTCACATGAATGTAATTTTAAATTCCCAGAGGAACTGGCAGATTATTTTCAGTAAAGATTAGATATTTTCACATTTTCCTCGATACTGGAAGCCCACCAGGTGTTAATGCTAACTCGATAACCATCTGTTAATAGCACTTGATTGAAACATATTTGGTCATAGTGTTACATGGATAGAAAACATTCAAATAAACTCTTTCACATGAATGTAGTTTTAAATTCCCAGAGGAACTGGCAGTTTATTTTCAGTAACGATTAGATATTTCCACATTTTCCTCGATACTGGAAGCCCACCAGTGGTTAATGCTAACTCGATAACCATCTATTAATAGCACTTGATTGAATCATATTTGGTCACAGTGTTACATGGATAGAAAACATTAAAATAAACTCTCTCACAATAATGTATTTTTAAATTCCCAGAGGTACTGGCAGTTTATTTTCAGTAACGATTAGATATTTCCACATTTTCCTCGATACTGGAAGCCCACCAGTGGTTAATGCTAACTCGATAACCATCTGTTAATAGCACTTGATTGAAACATATTTGGTCACAGTGTTACATGGATAGAAAACATTCAAATAAACTCTTTCACATGAATGTATTTTTAAATTCCCAGAGGAACTGGCAGATTATTTTCCGGATCTTTCTCGATGCTGAATGGCATCCAAACGGAAAGAATTCCGCGCGTGTATGTGTGTGTAGCGGCTGCATCGAGATCTTTCCGGGGAACCGTTTGTGGCATCACTCTCCTCCTGATGGATTCCCTTCTGGCCTAAGGTGCACAAACAGGCTCTTGGTGACACCGTTCATCCGCGCTTTCATGATAAACGAAGAGCTTCACCACAACAGCGACAACATGCTCCAATCGCTGTTCAATTTGAACTGAGTGGATTTCCGAGCTGCGCTCGCTTATATACCGATTAGTGATTTCAATAGCCTGATTTGAAAGCAATTTTAAGACTATTGAAACTAGTTTTTGGATCAGAAAGTAACAAGTATAGAACGCGTAGACATTTTATCTTTCGAATGAAGTGTTTATCATACCATTTCGTTCAGCTGTTTAGGAACTATTAACGCTCAAAATCTCGGTCTCCGGCGCAACGCTTTCGTTTTCGAAACTTTGATTTTACACCCCGGTATAGAAATGAAAGACGTAGTCCTACGTCAAAACTCTCACTCCTTTCCAAAATAACGTCAATTTCACATGAATTACAATAAGTTTTTATTTCGTATGTCATTTTCAGTTCTCAATCAGTTCAAATAGCCCATTCGGGATGGTTTTGACCAGGTTGCGCCATGTTGTAGTGTACATCTCGTTCTACGCGGAGGATACTGCTCGTTAAAGCTCTTCAAATCACTCATACTACTTGTAAGCTGCCTCTACTATTCGTACGATCACTCCTCATAAGTTCTTGATAGGGTTTTGATCTGGCAAACAAGCTGACCAGTCAGAAAGCCGCGATGATGGTGATTGGACCAACAGAAGTGAAAACTTCCACTTTTAAACCTGGTGAAGTTGAAAACTTGGTAGTAAATGACAGCGAATATATTAATAATATATGTCGATGTTTTGATCGTTGAGAAAGCCAACAAACTCAATGCTCGTGCTATTCGGCTAGCAAGCGTTTGACGATTAGCTATTCGGAAGTTTTCACGGCCCATATTTGTCGATGAGAGCAACGGCCGGTTGCAGCTGTTCAGATCGTGTGTTGCAGTTTCGCATGATGTCTATGTAAAAGAGTGACGAGTTCTTGAGTGATCAGAGAATTGCGTAGTTCCACATTTGATACGCCGGCTCGCCATGTGGTAGTCTATGGTGCCGTGTCCGAACAACAAACAATTGTTACATTGTGAGACGTCACGGTGTACCGGCCGGTAGCGCTCCAACTTCACGACGAAGTGGAAAAATGCGTGGATATTACCCAGATTCTTTTTTTTTTTTTATCCCATTTATTTATTTAAGGCTCATTAGCATTTTAGCTGTAACAGAGCCGAATTTTAATCGTGTACATGTCACATGGTTATCATATCTATAATTAGCACATTACACAGTTGCCATTCGCCAGTATTCCTTCTATACCATTACATATGGTACATTCACACAATAGCCATTTAGGCGTAAGAGTTTTCTATCTGTTCTTCCATTATCCAGTTAGACCGGACAGCGGAGACAGTTGATTGATCATTGTTGAGTTATTTATAGAACAGTAGCCCGATGTGTCTGCAGGGCAGAGCAGTTGTATGGATGAATCGATCTTATTTCGACCGTGGATCGATCTCCATCGCTGATGATTGTTGCATGGACGTAGCTATTCTGTAACAACACAAAGATGGTCAATGAGGGCCCTGAGTTTTGAATTCACGATCGATCGCTTACTAAGCGAACGCGTAACCAATGTGGCTACGGAGACCCCCTCCCCCCAGATTCTTGAGACACGTGGAATTCTTCACCATGTTGACTAGATACAACTGGTCTCGGTATTTACGTTTCTGGTCATGTCGCTTCATTGTATGGATGATCTCTGACTTCAGCCCTTTTTTCCAGAGCTCCTCCAACAGCGTGTCTACGTCCGCGCAAATCCACTTTAAGAGACTTGTTCGCCTCAATGTCATGGGAGAAATACTCGACATTCAGGTTCTTTTATATAGTTTCCACAGCATTGTAGCGGTTCATTGCCGGAACCTCTATCTTGAACCCTCCTATTTTTGCCGACGGATCAGCAGCGATGGTCGAAGGATTGACGTTCATAACCGACCGGGAGTGCTTGCCGGAATTATTTACACTCGCGTCACTACGCGAATCACCCATGGCTGTGTCCAAGATAAGTGAAGTGGAAGGTGGTAAAGGTAAATGTCAGAATCGCCGTTCGGACGTATTCCGTAAGTTTCAACTTATTTACATAGATGGTATCCAAACAACACTAAACATTGACTATAGTTTCGCCGGCACGGTTGATTGCCGTTATGAACCAGCACAAAAAACAAAGCTGCAAATTATGCCCCAGGAATGGTACCACGATCAAAGCATTCCTTGAATAAATCATATCACATTAGCCGAGCCAGCTGGCGGAAGCATATGCATAAAGGATACTAGGTTACTATTTTCAACGACAACTGTTTATTTATTATACTGCTTCAAATACCTTAAACGAAATCAAATGTAACCATACCAACGTAAGTTATAACATAAACAAATCCAAACTTTTCGTCTTGCCATTCCTCATACGTCTTTTCTAAATAGTGTAAATTACGTGCCACCTGTTAACTCTACCATCTTGGCTGTGTCTAACAGAGCGTGGCTTGCCAACGCGCAAAAAAGAAATTTGAACGAAAACGATAAAAAACACGAGCGAGACAAAAGTCCTACTGTGATGTTGTCACTTCGGCTATCGAACGATGAATGATCAGGTGTTCGAATGTTTCAAAATAAACAAACATAATTCAGGGTCTCAAAATGAAAAGGTGACATCATTGATTTCTCTACATCGACTCTCTCTTTTGATCATAACTTAGCTGCAAACATATTCCCAACTGTATTTTACAATGTTGAAGATAGGTCAGAGCCTCATCTATCGCATTCTAAAGCAAACTCAAATTGGAACGTTTTTGCAGTTGAGTTATTAACTAAAGAAAAAGTTGATGAAGAGAAATCGATCAAGTCACTTCCCCTTCCATTCCAAGCCCCTCAATTTCTTTTTCATGATTTACAGTAGTTTTATAGGATATTTTTTACGAATTCGCATGTTTTAAAGGTTTATAAAATCCACTAACTTTTAAGAGGGTAGTACACTACCCACATCATAAAAAGTATGTGATTTTCTCGATTGTTTTCAACGAGTCACAGTTCTATTAGATATACATTACTTAACAAACAAAAAAGGAATTGGTGTCAATTGGACTGTCCCCTGAATAGCCGCAACCGGTTTGTTGAACACTTGCAGCCAAAATCTTGTAAACTGGTGGGAGTTCTACAAGTGGATCGATTTCAATCAATGATTTTTTTGATGTAGGTCGTGATTTCATTCGCGTGATATCTCGGCTCATGTCCAATCACTACAACCTAAACGCGCATCTCTATCGCATTGGGCTCGCAGCAAACAATCTTTGTGATTGTGGCGATGGCTACCACGACATCGAGTATGTTGTCTGGTCGTGTATCCGGTTCCATGCTGCTCGCTCTCAGCTCTCTACACTGAGAGAAATAATTAGTAAATATAACGAATTTTTTGGTAAATACTACCAATCTATAGTCATTTTCGACCGTACTAATAAACACATATGTCAAGCAGAACAATGATTCGGAAGCCCAATATCGGCTACATTTTCTCGCCGAAAATGCACGTATCAGAATTATATCCTTATTATACCTCCGTATTGCCTTATAGGAACAATGAAAATGGTTAATACGCGCTTTTCTCACCAATTTTCAGATATGACAATATCCAAGCTTACTAATGTTATCGAGTAAAATATACTAATCTCTGGTAGTGATGCGGGTTTGTTGTCAATATGTACAAAAAATTTGTACATTCTACTAATTTTGCATTACCAAATGTATTTAGTAGTTTTCGACCGAGAATTTTTCTAAGGGTAGAGCACTGAGAGCACAAGGCAGACAATCGGATATCCCCGTCCGGGATATCTTAGGTAGCCGTGATCCTGATCTTCTGCTTCATACCTATACCTGTTCCTCAGAAACGCCGATGTCAACGTTTAATGATGTTTCCTTCGTTGTGTCCCCGTTTCATATCCCTCCTATCCGATCGATAAACTCTTACTTAGTCGCGGCAATACATACACACACTCTTTACAGACACACGGGCCGAAGGTTGTGCAGTCCACTGATGATTCAACAAGAGCCAAAGGTTGTACCGCTCATGACAACTCTACACGAGCTGATGATTGCGCCGGCTAGTGACCATTCTATCCTGGATTCCTCGAGTCGAGAAGACGCACCACGCTAGATATGGGGTACATACTAGGGGGGCGTTGCTGATTAATGGTCAGCTGCATCCCAATAGGAAGTATCCCGTGTCGGGCACACGTACAGAGCATTGGAGACAGCAACATCCCAATTACGAGAACACTTGTAATACTAACCTCGAGCCGACCGCGAGTAATCGGTTACATATTACTAACATAGATAATAAGAAAAACTGTCAAAATATTGAACTCCGGCCCCGTCAGGCTAACGCCATATGAGCCTTGATAAAAATATATATTTTGGAAAAAAAAAGATTTTTTTACGTTATCTTGGATATATTTCCTGTCATCGTACGTAAGATGCTTTCAAAATATTGATTTTTGACGAAATGGCGACCTTTTTATTGCGTTTTCGCCTCAAAATTCAAGACAAAAACGTTCATCAAACTTTAATTTTTCAAAATATCAAAAACAATTTCTTTAGAATCGGATGGATCGTTCCGGAGGTAGAACTCCCACCAGTTTGCAAAACTTAGTTTCGAGAAAAATGCGTTTTAAATTTTGGATCCGCGCTTGTAACTTTGGAACGGAGCATCGGACAAGCCTGGGACAAAAACTGTAGTAGAGTAGACATCCTAGACAATATTTAGGCCAGAAATATATTTTTTAATTTTTTCAAGTTTCCATAGTGTACTACCCCCTTAATCAATCACCAGATGATTATTTGGTACGTATTCAGCCTTTTTCTGGATTATAACAATTACAAATTCGTTAAACATCATGCTTGCACATCATATGTATCAGATTTATATATCTAAATCATGTAATAAATGCACCTCGATGACCTTAATTCTGATCATGGTTTGTCCGATGCATTGTTTGTTTATCTCCATAAGTACTGTGACAGCCGCTTGACGCACTGCAGTTTGTTTATGTTGTCCTTCGTGGGTAGCAGAACTAAATTTTCGCTGCGTTAAGTGCTGTTCACCGTTAAAATGCCCAAGAAAGGGCGATATTCTGAAGAAAGCCTAAATTATTATTAGATCAATATGATGACAGTAAACTCAAGCAACAAAAAATGCAACTACTTGAAAGCTCGAATTTTTCAATTCAATGGTGAATTCGAAAACCGGACACTCCATGATCATGAAAATTTTTGAAAAACATAAAAAAATTGGATAATTTGAAAAAAAAATGCATTTTTCAGTTACGTGAAAACACCCTAAATTGGACAAAACAACATCATTTACCCTATTACTTTGATAAAAGAATACACATTGTGGTGTTGGAAAAAGAATTGGATTTAACTTCCTACAGGATAAAAAATTTAAATGTTCGCTTGGCGATTGTTTTTTTTGTCATTTTCCGAAAAACTGGGGAACGGAAAAAATAATCCTTGAAGATTGGGTTTTTGTAACGTCAATAATCAAAATAACATCAATGGCTTTCTGTTGAATAATAATTTTTACAGCTTGGTTGATGGATTCATTTGTTCACTAACACAGCTGAATCAGGAGATCGACAATGAACTTTTTGTGTGGCCCACGTCGTTCTCTGCGCATCGGTAGTGCACTTTCCTATAAAACATTTCCTAACTTCGTTACTGTGGTTTCCAATGCCGGCCCCGTCCAAACGAGAAGTCCACTGTCGGTCCGATGAAACCGGCGCGAAACAGGCGTAAAATTCACTGTCAGTCTCCAGGGACCGACGCGGGGCTCAACGTGTTAATTTGGTTTAATCCTTCAGAATGCGTTATGATGTGGTTCCATCTGATGCAAGATTTGTGACGAAAATTGTTTCAATATATTTGGGCTATAGAATTGAATAAATTAAGCTAATTTCTTTTAAAACAGTCAGCAAAAATATTTGCGAAATAATTTACAACCGAAGTTCCCTTCTATGTTCGATGGGAGCGTTCAATAGGGTGATAAGAAAACGCCACCGTGCATTCCTAGCGTCTGGCGATCACACCCTCCTATTTGCTGACTACACAAAACCACACCGTAGAAAAAAGAGTAGAAATGACAACGAACCACATACAGCGCGGACTCGATTATATACAGTTTCGGATTTATTTTCACTGTATATAATCGAGTCAAAAAGATATTTTTTAATCGTTTTTATGCATATATTTTTCGTTTTTTGAATATAAAAGAAAAACACAAGTTTGATTTATCCCTCTAAATCCATAAAATTCCTTTCTCATATAAAAAATCCGAATTCATTCGAGAGGTGATAGAGGACCGTATTTGATGAAAAAAATCCTTCTATACATATGTTCGAATTTCAACAATGCCGGAGTTATAGCACTTTTTGTTCGTTTCGGACTCTGTTGCCTCAAACTGGCGCTATAATCAAAAGTACGCTACAGAAGACGATTATGTTGCTTTCATTAGAAAGATGAGAAAATTCAGTACAGGATATATTGTGAAACATCTAAATTAGATTAAAATAACATTTTGGAGATGAAAAACTTCAAAGTTAGTCATTTTTAATGTGTTATTGTTAATATTATCCTAAAAATTCATATTGAATGAAACAACAAATTTCAAACTGTATATAATCGAGTTCAAAATTGTATATAATCGAGTCCGACCTGCACCTATTTCCTCACGTCAAAATGTGCGCAGGTCAAAGGTAAACATTCAAAGCGTGCAACAATTCTCAGATCAAGCTGTAACATTTTATCGCTCTTTTTGTAAGAATTTAAGCTGTAGGCAATTCACGTAAAAGTGGGGGAGCACACAGAGTGTGTGAATCTCATGATGCGATCAATCGAGATGTTTGGCGCGGTGGCTGGCTGGCACACGCGACCAAGAGATGTGTTCAGCTATCACAAATTTTGCTCAACTCTCGTATAGATTTCTGAGCAGATGCCAGTGTGGTGAAGAGAGTACCTCGCGTGGTGTAAATGTCCCTCTTCAAATTTGCGCGAACTCGTTCGACTGAACCAGTTGAGAATCGAACGTTGATCTGATTGGATGTGTTACTTTGCGCGTAATGTTATTTCAAATGAGTGTGGGATGAAAGTGATCGAATTGTGTACATAGTTTGTTATTGCAAATTTGTTTCTGCGAAATTTTCTCGACTTGTGGGCAGGAAAGTGAGAAAGTTCCTAGCACGGCTGCGGATAAACAATTGAACATATGATTTGAGAGCAGGAGGGGGTGTGAATTCATAGAGATTGTGTACATGTGAAGTGCGAACTTCTGATCCTGCTTAATTTGTCCCTTCATCGAGCGGTCTCGTCTGAACGTGACTTTCATCGAATACACTCTATTCTTTATCGGTGCGCGGTAAAATATACGAGTACATAAGGCATACATCGAACTAAAGGTAGGGAACCCATGTTGTATACATCATTCTGTTATCGAAGTGTTTAGCGGGGTTTCCATCGTGCGGCGCCTCGCTGTGTGTTGTTGAATGGTAGGCAGCCGGCTGCATCACTCATTGAAGGGCGCGTTTGGCATAAAATGGAATGCCACGAATTAAATCATGCGTGTAGCAAGCGCGAAATTAGCAATTGTGCATAAGCTGAGCATAACTGTCGGGACGCTTCAATGAATTGAGTTGCATGTATTCATGATTCCAAAATGCATAGTTTTTCTCTTCTCACAATTAGTGGAGATTCTTCATTCAGTGATAATTAAACTATGTAGCCATAATAATAATCATAAAAAATGGGAATTGGAATACATAGTTCTAGAATTTGCCTTGAAATAAACACGAAAATATAATATAACTGTTTCAGTTTTTCTGTCGGCGCTGTAGTACATTGGCATGGAGTTTATTTTGCAATTCGTTAGAATTGACAATCAAACAGAATGTTGAACAGAAAATGATTTTTGAATAGCACCCCTCGTAATGTTTCAAACACGTGGCTTCCGTTTCTAACGAAGTCTTGTGAGTAGCCTATGTTTCGGCTATGATACTCTTTCAGCATATGGAGTGAAATGCAAGCTGAAATATCAGCGATTCATATTTTTCAACAACGATATCTTTATCGTAAATGAAGTCACATCGGTAGGTGAGGTATCCTATAACAGTCTAGCAAAAAACGTTGGAAACAGTCCATGCAGGAATATTCTGAATAACATTATATCAAAATTTGTGCCGAAGAAAAGAAGACGAAGTAATTCAACCAGCAAATATTCTATTTGATATAATGCTCAAAAAATAAATTTAAAGAATAGAAAAAATAGAAAAAAGCAGTTTTTTGTGTAATGTTGTGTAATGTAATCAAAATTTGATGGAATATCAAAATATTTCCCAAGAACTAAACACACGAAGAGTATAATAGAAAGGTCGAAACTGAAGTCAAATCATGTTCGAAGAAATTCTTTGATTACGTAAAGTATAAGCTCAAAAGCAATAACTTTCCATCGCAGATGAATCTCGATGAAGATGTAGGGTATTCTTCGAACGAAAATTGTAATCACTTTTCAAATTTCTTTCATCAAATATATATCACATTTTCCGAAGAAAATCGCGATCGGGACTACTCTTCATTTTTATCGGTATATCCAAGTGAACCATCTTTCACAACAAGAAATATGCCATGCAACAAAGAAATTAGACGGAACAAAGGACCAGCACCTGTATTTCTGAAGAACCTGGCTGAGGAACTCACCCTTCCCTTATATTGAATTTTCAACAAACAACAAACTTTTTGGTACCTATCTTTGAATCAGGCGCTAAATCTGTAATTATCGTGGAATTGCCATTATCTCTTGTATTCCTAAATTATTCGAAGCAATAGTGAATGAAAAAGCATTCCAGCAAGTAAAGAATAGAATAACGTGTATACATGGCTTCATCAAAAGCCACTCAACTGCAACTAATCTGTTTTTTTTTTTTTAATTCGTTTATTTTTACAGGCTCAGTTACTTAAGTTTAAAGGAGCCGAATTATTAAATATAATTTTAAAACTATATATATAAACAATTTTCTTACATCTATGGTTAGTAAGGTGGAAAACCGATTACTCGCGGTGTACTCGAGTTTAGGAGGGTGACATATTTTTAGGAGAAGGATGGGATATAAGGAAATTGTAACAATGTTGATGAACACTCAATTTATAAATCTATTCGTATATCTATAGTGTATTTACATTTCAACTTATTCTACTATTAATAGCAAGGGGACGAATTACCCACAAAGGAAGGAAAGGAGGGTATAAGGATGTAGGGGCAATCACACACGAAGATCTATAGCTTTAAGGAAAACATATATATGGGACATGTAATCAAGGTCTAACCGAGCCAACACATCTCTCACCGGCACATTGGGCTGTCTTCTTCGGGCCCGAAGGGAGTTTTTTAAATTCGATCTGGCGACCAGATACACCTCGCACGACCAAACAATGTGCTCGATGTCGTGATAACCTTGGCCACAAACGCAGAGATTGCTGCTGGCAAGATTGAAACGGAAGAGTAGTGCATCTAACGAACAGTGATTGGACATGAGTCGGGAGAAGGTGCGAATAAAGTCCCGACTCAAGTCCAGACTTTTGAACCACGGTTTGAGGCTAACCTTAGGGATAATCGAGTGAAACCACCGGCCCAATTCATCTTCATTCCACTTGCGTTGCCAGTTAGCGATGGTATTTTTGCGGACTAAAGAATAAAATTCATTGAAGGCGATTTGACGCTGATAAATATCGCCTTCAATTGCACCTACCTTTGCTAATGAGTCAGCCCTCTCATTACCCGGAATGGAGCAATGTGAAGGGACCCAGATAAAGGTAATGACATAACAGCGTCTGGATAAAGCACTCAAAATTTCTCGTATTCTCTCAAGGAAGTACGGCGAGTGCTTTTCCGGCCTCACTGAACGGATAGCTTCGACAGAGCTAAGACTATCCGTTACAATGTAATAGTGTTCAACAGGTCGTGAGGCGACGCTGTCCAGCGCCCAATGAATTGCTGCCAATTCAGCAATATACACTGAGCAAGGATTCTGAAGACTGTGTGAGGTGCTAAAAAATTCGTTGAACACTCCAAATCCTGTGGACTCGTGTATAGTGGACCCATCAGTAAAGTACATATTATCGCAATTGATACCCCCATACTTTTCATCGAAGATCGTTGGAGCGATCCTCGATCGTTGGTAATCTGAATATCCATGGATATCTTGCTTCATGGACAGATCAAAATGCACAGAGGAATTGATGTAGTCAGGGAAACAAACACGGTTGGGAATATACGAAGAAGGATCAACCTGCATGGAGACGAATTCATGATATGAGCTCATGAATCCAGAATGAAAATTTAGCTCGATCAGCTGCTCAAAATTTCCGATCACCAATGGGTTCATAACCTTACACCGGATGAGGAACCGAAGAGATAATAAATTGAAGCGATCTTTTAGTGGGAGTACGCCTGCCAAAACCTCGAGACTCATGGTATGCGTTGAGGGCATACATCCCAACGCGATACGGAGACAAAGATACTGAATTCGCTCGAGTTTAATGAGGTGTGTTTTGGCAGCTGATTGAAAACAGAAACTGTCATACTCCATCACTGAGAGAATAGTTGTTCGATACAACATTATAAGATCTTCGGGATGGGCTCCCCACCAGGTGCCGGTAATTGTACGGAGAAAGTTTATTCTTTGTTGGCATTTTTTACTCAGATACCTAATATGGGCCCCCCAAGTACATTTGGAGTCGAACCAGACCCCAAGATACTTGAATGACATAGCATGAGTGATCGGTTTACCCAAAAGTTGAAGCTTTGGTTTTGCTGGTCTATGCTTCCTAGAAAAAACCACCATCTCTGTTTTCTCCGTGGAGAATTCGATCCCTAGCCCAATGGCCCAGGTTGAAAAATTGTTCAAAGTATCTTGTAAGGGTCCTTGCAGGTCGGATTCGTTTGGTCCTACGACAGACACCACCCCATCATCTGCAAGTTGTCTTAGGCTGCAATTTTGTGTAAGGCAATTGTCGATGTCGCTTACATAGAAGTTGTACAAAAGGGGGCTTAAACATGAGCCCTGGGGGAGGCCCATGTAAGAGACCCGACTTACTGCCGAATCTCCGTGAGAAAAGTTCAAATGTTTCTCATAAAGCAAGTTATATAACATATTATTCAATAGAGGCGGCAGACCCCGAGAGTGTAATTTGTCCGACAAAACCTCTATTGAAACAGAATCGAAGGCCCCCTTTATGTCCAAGAATACTGAAGCCATTTGTTTTTTTTCGGCGTAAGCCATTTGAATTTCTGAAGAAAGCAACGCAAGACAATCATTCGTCCCCTTGCCCCTGCGGAACCCATATTGTGTATCTGAGAGTAGGCCATTCGTTTCAACCCATCGATCAAGGCGAAACAAGATCATTTTCTTCAACAATTTCCGTATACAAGACAGCATTGCTATTGGGCGGTGCGAATTGAAGTCGGACGCGGGTTTTCCGGGTTTTTGAATAGCTATAACTCGTACTTGTCTCCAATCATCTGAAACAATATTATTCTCCAGAAACCGATTGAATAAATTCAACAAGCGATGTTTCGCCACATCAGGGAGGTTTTTCAGCAAGTTGAACTTAATTCTATCCGATCCCGGAGCAGAATTGTTACATGAGAGCAGAGCAAGAGAGAATTCTACCATCGAAAACTCGGAATCAAGATCGCACCTACCTTATGGTATATCTCGAACAATTTTTTGCACAGGAGCGGAATCAGGACAAACCTTCCGTGCAAAATTAAAAATCCATCGATGTGAATATTCTTCGCTTTCATTCGTTGAAGAGCGATTTCTCATGTTTCGAGCCACTTTCCATAATTTTTTCATTGACGTTTCTCGTGACAAACCTCCCACGAAATTTCGCCAATAAGCACGTTTTTTCCCTTTGATTAAGTTTTTAAATTGATCTTCAAGGGCTAAATACGTTTGAAAATTTTCAGGGGTTCCACGTTTCCGAAAAGCTTTAAATGCATTCGATTTTTCTACATAAAGCTTGGAACATTGGCTATCCCACCATAGATTGGGAGGCCTTCGGGAAATGGTGGAACCTGGGATGGGTTTCGTTTGAGCGCGAACCGCGCTGTCATAGATCAAACGAGAAAGGAAGTTATACTCCTCCAATGGAGGTAAACCATCTCTGGAATTGATGGCTAGAGCAATCGCGTCCGCATATTTTTTCCAGTCAATGTGTCTTGTGAGGTCATATGCCATGTTTATAGATTCAGAAGAATTCAACCCAATGGTGATGGAAATTTTGATTGGCAAGTGATCACTACCGTTGGGGTTCTGGATTACATTCCACTTGCAATCTAACGATAGTGAATTCGAGCAAAGCGAGAGGTCAAGAGCACTTGGGTTAGCAGGAGGTTTAGGTACACGTGTTGTTTCCCCAGTGTTCAAAACGGTCATATTGAAGCTGTTACAAAGGTCATATATCAACAATGAACGATTGTCGTCGTACTGTTCCCCCCAGGCAGTTCCGTGAGAGTTGAAGTCTCCCAAGATCAATCGTGGCTCAGGAAGGAGTGAGCACATGTCATCAAGTTGTTTGCGGCTAACCGCAGCTCTCGGAGGCCAATACAAGCTGACAATACAGAGGTCTTTGCCTCTGATGTTTGCATGACAAGCAACAGCTTCGATCCCTCCAATAGGTGGAAGGTCAATTCTAAAAAATGAGTG
This sequence comes from Toxorhynchites rutilus septentrionalis, assembly GCF_029784135.1. NCBI lineage: Eukaryota > Metazoa > Arthropoda > Insecta > Diptera > Culicidae > Toxorhynchites > Toxorhynchites rutilus. The sequence goes on from NC_073744.1 coordinate 92,730,571, forward strand.
GCACTTATTGATCCCCAAAAGCACCCCTCCGTATCTATCATCACGGTCCAAGCGTATAATATTAAAATCGTGGAAAGAGATATCATCTCGCGAAGAAAGCCAAGTTTCGGACAGAGCAAAAACATCACAATTGTAGTTATGAATTAAAATTTTGAATGTATCCAATTTAGGGATAAGACTACGACAATTCCACTGTAAAACAGTGATATCTCCGACCTCTCTATTTGAATTAGACATCAAGAGAGATAATCATTGCAAGGAGGGGCCATGTTTGCATCAATTGTTGCAAAATTGTCTTTAATACTGGAAGCATTGAGATGACAAGGGTTCTGATGGAGTCAGAAACATTAAAACACTTGAAGATTTGGTCCAAAAGGTCAGACAACTTTATAAATCCCGATTGGGAAGTTGAACTGGACGGAATAACAGGGACAATTGGGGTTTTTGATGTCCCCTCGAGTGCTGGGCCATTCGAAGGTGAATTATTCCCACGGAAACCAGGAGGAACCTGATTTTGCTTGTCCGCTGCACTCGATTTTTTAGGCATGCTAACAGGGGGTATCACCGGAGGGGCTTGTCCTTGAACTTTGGGAGTGGTCACATTTTTGCGCCGGGGATTCCCTTGGAAAATGAACGGTGTGCCCCCGTGAGCTGTGTCCGCTTCTATTTCGTCAACGGGCAACGTGGCGAAGACATTTTGTGTGTTGATTGGTTGTTGTTGTTGGGCCAGTGGAGAAGCGCCCTTTAAAATATCCGCAAAAGTGCGTTTCGAGCGTTCCTTCAAAGAGCGCTTCTGTTTCTCTCAGCGACTCTTGTAATTTTCACAAACTGAGAGCTCGTGTGGGGATCCCCCGCAATATGGACATTTATGCTCAGTCGCACTGCAGGATTTCCCCTCATGTTGCTCTCCGCAAGTGGCACAGCGCTCCTTGTTGGCACAATAATCCGAAGTGTGACCGACTGACTTGCATTTGTTGCAAGTCATGGGCTTTGGCACGAAGAGTCGCACAGGTAGTCTCATTTTGTCCACCATAACGTAGTCAGGGAGGGCGGCACCAGCAAAGGTGACTCGAAACGAGTCGGACGGCGTAAATTTAGTTTGGTCCCCATCATGGGAAAGTTTCCCGAGTTGGCGACAGTCCAAGATTTTCACTTCCATTGAGGGGAGCTTCTTGAACTTGCCTTTTCCTTCTGCTTTTATTTGTTCGCTCGTCAGACCCGTTTCAGTTATCACCCCCTCAATTTCTACGTTATGAGAGGGTATAAATGTTCGATATTCGAGAGTGAAATGTTGATCAGCAACAATCTCGTTTGCGTGTTTCCGTTCATTCACGACAACTCGCAATTTGTTCGGTCTAACCCTGCGAATTTCAGATACAGAAGTGTATCTGGCCAGATCTTTCATGATCTGAATCACGTTAAGGTTTTTTCCTTTCGGTTTTGGCCGGAGGAAAACAACCCAAGGGCCAGTTCCAGGTGCATCTTCTGGATAAACTCTGACACGTGGAGCGGAGACAACAGAGGGGGAAGACGAGGTCGAGGACGAGGACGAGGACGAGGATGAGGATGAGGACGAGGACGAGGATTGGGTTGGATCGGAAGCATCAGAAGGGGGAAGCGAAATCGATGATGGGAGAGAGGGAGTGGAAGTAACAGTGGGTTGAGAAGGGAGGCTTGCAATTTTCTTAGAGGGGGGCTTGGTAAGATGAGCGGATTCGTCCCCAGAAGAATTATCTTCCTTATGAGGGACTCGTTTATGTTTTTTCCCAGATCTTATATGAGATTCATTATCGGAGATCTCCATCTCTGGAGATCCTCCACTATTCTCCATTTTACAAAAATTTCTGTCTTATTTCTAAATTATTATTGATTTTAACAATAATCTTAAAAAAAATAGCAAAAAAAAATTATGATAATAATATCAAACAATGAACAAATGAATTGAATAATAATATTAATAATAAATATGTGTACCTTAATATATAAGTTGTTCCAATAATGCGCTCTACTGCCCTAATCAGGGAGAGACAGAGGCTACGCGCTACGGAGACAACACAATAGCGCAAGAATAGCTTACGCAGCCACGTGATGATGAATCCCGTTTGCGACAGTCACGCGATGGCGATCCCGTTATGCCGAATCAGTTCAACAGCCGCAATCCGGCTCGCTGCAAGAGCGCTGCTTCCTTTGTTCCTTCGTTCCACTTCACTAAAGGTCAGGTCGAAAGCGGACAGCAATGACCTTCACTCGTACCAATAGCACAATAGCAAAAGTGGCAACGCACAATACCGACACTGAACTTTACTCGTCAAGAGTTGGATAGCGAATGTGGGCAACTAATCTGTTAGCATTTGTGACTTTTATTTTGAATGCAATGGAAAATGGCAAACACGTAGAAGCTCTTGACACCGACTTCAGTAAAGCATTTGACCGCATCGACATTTCATTACCAATCTTCAAATTGCATAAAATTGGAATGGAACAAAGACTTTTAAACTGGCTCAATTCTTATCCAACAGATCGTGAACAAATTGTTCATTTTCAAAATTCTCTCTCAAATTCAGTAAAAGTCACTTCGGGAGTCCCACAAGGTTCTCATCTTGGTCCTCTTCATTTCATTCTGTACGTTAATGACATCTACTTCGCTCTCAAGCATATAAATGTACTTGTGTATGCAGACGACATGAAGCTTTTCGCGGAAATTGGTAATGAAAACGACATCGAAGCATTCCAAAGCGAAATACATGTATTCCATACTTGATGTAATAAAAATCTATTAAAACCTCATGTAAAAAAATGCAACTCCATAACATTTAGCAGAAAAAATCATGTGCCAAATATTGTAATCAGTGTTGCCACACGTACAGATTTATCTGGGAAGGTACAATTTTTTTCGTTATCTTGGTACAGATTCTGTACGGTACAGAGTACAGATTTTCGTCAAAAAGTACAGATTTGTATAGATTTTTTTTTCGCGTGTGAAATTTCTTACATTCGAACAAAGCAATATTAAGGTACATGACGACTTTTACGCCGCAGTGTCGCTTGGAGCGTTTTTTTAATTTTAATTGATGATAGTACGATGAGAAAGATTTTTAATCCCTCTGGTACAGATTAAAATGTGGCAACACTGATTGTAATTCGTTTTGGAAATCAAAATGTAGAAAAATGTGAAATAGTGGACTGGAAACTCACATTCATAGAACACTACAACTCTGTAATCAATAAGGCAAATAGTGTGTTAAGCTTTGTCAAACGCTTCTCACTTAACTTCCAGGCCCCATACACAATAAAAATTTTGTATATCACATATGTAAGGCCCATTCTGGAATACTGTAACATCGTTTGGAACCCGTATATGGCGTACATGAAGATCGTCCAGAAACAGTTTCTCTTATTTGCACTCCGTAAGTTGAACTAATTTCCCTAATTTTCCTCATTTCCACTTCCTTCATATGAAGCACATATTCATAAACCCCCAAGCACTGAAAGAACGCCGTAAATCTGCAATGCTCATACGCAGATGATTTCAAATTATTCCTTCCTACGAATTCCACTGGAAACGCTGAATTTCTTCAACAACAATTGAACATTTTCACCGAACGGTATGTAAATAACAGGTGGACTCTAAATCCATCAAAGTATTCGGTGATACCGTTTTCCCGCGAGCGCTCTCCGATAATCTTTATTAAGAAGCTGCATGGCGTAATATTGGAACGTGTCGTCACTATCAACGACCTTGGCATCATGTTGGATTCCATTCCCAACCCACATTCCTACAGCGCCTAATCTCTTCGCTTCATTCTCCGCGTCCAAAATAGTTAAAAGTTGTGCATTACATCAGGGAACTCTACTGCGCTCTGGTACGATCAATTCTTGAATATGCTTGTTTAGTAGAGTCACCATACTACCAAAATAGCATTCAGCGAATTGAATTCATTCGACGGAAATTTGTCCGATTCGTCTTGCGCAATTTGTTCCGGAAAGATTCTCTAAATCTTCCCAGCTATGAGGGCCATTGGAGACTGACAGGGTTGGACTTATTACGTTCTCGAAGAGATGTTGCCAAAACCTTATTTACGTCAGACTTAATTTCGGCAAACATTGATTGTCCTGAACTACTTCGGTTAATCAATTTAAAATTTGCTGACGAACTTTGCGTTCCAATAATTTCTTGTTTCTCCCATCATCACGCACGAATTACGGATACCATGAACCCGTTTCTAGAATGCGTGTGCTTAACTGATGTAGTTACTGTTTCGATTGTCATCTTTCTCGTTCGTCCCTTAAAGCTATGTATTCTGTAGTCCTCAGATAGATTTAGTTTACAAATGATTTGGTTAATTTTCCGAAGGATCTGTAGATAAGTAATTAGGTTTCGTTCATTAGGACACTTATGTAAAACCTGTTGACGTTTTGTTTGATTGCCAAGTATTGCTCCTTTCGGTTGTCATTGATTCTGATCGATTGTGGTTTTTCGAATTGTCTCAAAAAAGTGTCGTTTTTTCAAGTATTGACATGCGATAGAATACAGTGACATGTTCTCTATGACTTTTCTCAAATACAGCATTACATTCCACGTAAAGAGAGGTACCAAAAAAAGATTGTTTCCATTTTTCTGGGAATATTCCAGTTTGTAGTGACATATTGAAAATGCAACATAAGGGATGGGTGAGTTCCTCAACCAGGTACTTTAGAAATACAGGTGCTATTCCGTCAGGTCATGGTCCTTTCGTTCCGTCTAGTTTCTTTTACGCATGGCATATTTCTTGTCTTGAAAGATAGTTTACCGATATGTCATTTGGATATTCCGGTAAAAATGAAGAGTAGTCCCGATCGCGATTTTCTTCGGAAAATGTGGTATATACTTCCTGAAAGAAATTTGCAAAGAGATTACCTTCGAAACGTAGTACAATAATTTCTCGAGTTTTGTTTGTAGTTGGACAAAAACCTATTTTAATACAAAAAGACAAATGCGCACCTTTACCCCATAGTGGGGGCAAAGGTGTGCCGTAAGGGGCAAAAGTGCCTACTTATTGAATTGTACTTTTGAGGTAACTTGTAACAAAAATGAATGCTTTATCACTACCAGCGGGAGAAGCATCATTACTATAGTGTGTAGGCACCATCCAGTGGGTAGGAGGGGGGTGTTGTATGATGTTTTATGGGTGGAGATGGGTGGTTGTTATGGTCGAACACGTGGAAATTTTTGTGAGGTTGGAGATTGACAGTATAAGATACCTGAATATGTTCAACATTTGAAACAGAATTCTTTTTGTTGTCAAACTAGCTGACCCGGCGAACTTCATCCCACCCACAATTGATATATTGATATAAATCATTTCGAACACTTAAGTTCCCACAGAAATTATTTTTTATGTACGTAATGTATACTCGCGGTACATAATTTCTTTTTTGACATATAAACCTGCTGTAGACTAAGACACATCAATCCTGATACTGACTATTTAAATCCGTTGCTTCGTTCTTGAGTTAAATCGTGAGGAACGGACACCAAATCATTTTTATTTTTATAGATCAAGTTTATAAATACATAGTTACCTTCACTTGATTTTTTGGAAACTCATTGTTGAAAAAAAAACAATATTTATTTGAAGTTCATTGTGAAAACATAAACATAAACGAAACTTAACCGTTATTGAATTGAATGCATGGTGGAAATAAAAACAATTTTCATTTGAAATTCATTTTGAATTATTTTGAAGCAATTGTTTATTTTTCTTCTTGTGGATCCCGTTAAAAATATGGTTGAAAACATTTTATACTTTTTTTGAGAGCAAAATGCTGGTGCGAACTTTTACCCCACAGCCACTGCGTACCTTTGCTCCACCAGCATTTTTTTAAGTTATCGAATTTTTCGAACAAGCTCTTGAACTTTTTCACAAAAACGAATACGCATCATCATCTACTATAGAATGAAGGTTTCTTATGCTCGTTTGCTTCAAAAAGTCCAATGCGCACTTTTACCCCGTGCGCACTTTTGCCCCGCACTACTCTAATGATCTTATGAATTATATTCAATAAATATTCCATATTAATTCATACATTTTATTCAACAATATAGAATACGGAAAAAGCCAATTGTCCAAAAAAGTTACTCCTATACTCGCGTCGGTGTCACAGACCGAAAGTGGGTAAAAAGTGACACGTCCCCTTCGTACCAATACATGCGATACGCTAAACGATGACGAATGACGAATAACGAAGCTAGAGAGAATCGCAAAGTCGTAGTGTTGATATTTTCTGAGAAATGAACGAATTATTGATTTCTCGGCTGATTTCTCAGACAGACCTATGCACGAGAATAGGAGTGTTAACATTATGTCCTAGAGTATATACATATATTACTATCCCACCGCCTGAGCCTGTTTTTCGCTATCTGGTTTTCTGTTCTGCTATATAAATTTATACTTCAGGCAGAAAAACTAGTTCAATCTTGTAAAGATTCGAACAAATCAATATGATTGCATACTTTTTCATTACCTCTTCATCAGCGCCGGTCATGTCCGGTATAAAATGAAACTCGAGCAATTGTTATTCTGTACATTTATATTGTCAGTAACCGTTTTTACTTTTTTTTTAGGATCCAATTGGCACCGCATTTAGAGTGTGCGCTAATGTAAAATTTTGTTTACATTAACAAGCAGTTTTTATCAACTTAACATATAAGTGTGCATTACTATTAAAAAAAAATGTCTACTACATCATCGCTGTTGCATCTCATCCAGCGGCAATGAATATCCATCAAAAAATGTTTAGTAAATTCACTGCTATCAGAGATAACCACGATGAAGTTATGAATGGAACAGATTCATGAAATCACGTTTCTAAGAAGGAGAAAATGGCATGAAGCGCTCATGTGTATGAGTTTCTTCACAGTTGTCTGCTCATCTACTCATCGTTTTATGGCTTGTTTATTTTCAACCATTTGCGTCTATTTTGTTAATGCCGAGTGCATACTAGAGTATCTTATTCGTTTGCGGCCAGTTTATACACCGAAAGATAATATAAACCGAACGGGGGAGTAGTGATGCACCGCCGGTTCCATGTGTACATTCCTTGGCTGAAAATGGAGAAAATACTATTTTTTTTTAATTTAATTTATTTTCAACTGGCTCAGCAACGTTAAGCATCAATGAGCCGTGTTTATGTATAGGGAAAAGCCTCTGTGAGTAGAACTATGCAAATGTTCTTAGAGAGAAAATACTAATAGTCAGCGTTCGTCAACATAGTAGGCAACACATTTGAAAACGGGTGACGGACTAATTTGACGCCATCCAAGTTCACCTGCTACAGAATAATCATAACAAATATCGAGCGAGATAGATCACCCTCCAATTTTTTCTCTCGACTTAAATATACATTTTCCAAATAAAACTAAATCTTTCAATAAGAAACATGTTCATAGATTCGATTATTACATTGTATTAGTTTTGCCTAACGCAAAAAGTTATTTCGCGCATCCCATCACATTTCAATATCAAAACAAGTTCAGATTCTTAGTCGATTCGGCACCAAGACATTCCATATTTTGCTATGTCCACAAATTAAAGTCCGCTGCATAAACAGCGAACGATCATCAGTGTTTAGCATATTTTAGCAATCAAAATAAACAACGGAGTCTACTGTAAATCATCCCGAGCTGAGCAAATTGGTTAGACAAATGTTGCACAATTTCGAACATTGTACATTTTATCTTTGTGTCGCAGTAAGGATACAAAATACGAGGGACCCCAAATTCACCTCGTTCGATATACTCTGTTTCGAGTGATCTATGATGGATGAAGTAAGCAGCCAATGCCAAGCAGTATGCAAATCCTAATTTCCCGTGAATTTTTCGCACTCATTCAGCACTGTTCGAATTAAAACTGCATGAGTAACACTTTAGTGAGGGCCAGTCAAAGCTGCTGGCTTATAGATACATACTTCAAAATCCGACCTCTGGCAAAACGTGTGTTGTGAAACAAACACGGCTATACTTCTTGTAGTTGGAGATAAATATTCTGTGACATTAAGTATGCACGCATGATGCATAAATGATTATTTTGACGATCGATCGTGGAACTGTGAGTAATAGTACTCTGGATTAAGGTTGCCTTTCAAGCGCAGTCATATGAACAGGTCGGCGTTTCACCTTTAAAAAATCCTTCCGAGATTTTAACAGAGGTATTTCCTCTATCCTTGTACATATTAAGTTCGCAGAATAATGCATTCTTCAGAAGTCTACTAAATTATGTACTGATCATTGACGGTTTATTTTAAAAATTTTCCACAATGACAATTCGCGAATGTTACCACATTCCATGCATTTTAATTCAATTTTTATTAGTAGTATTGTACAGGGTCTTTTAGATTAAACGCTCACGCAAAAAAAATCTCATTATAAAACTTTTTTTTCGCTCCGTCAATGGTAACACTGCATTCCCCACTTCGAGACGATAATATTCGTCTACTCTTTCAGTCTGCTCGGATGGTTTTTAGTGTCAAGATGTACAATTTACAAGAACGTATATTTTTAGTGAAATCGTATTACTCGAGCAACCGAAGCCCTCATGAAACTTTGTCCTCTTATGGTAAGAATTTCAACATTTCTCGTCGTCGATTACTTCCTCTGGGGGTACGTGAAGGACCGTTGCTATGCACAAAATTTGGAAGAACTTAAAGAAGAAATAACTCGGATTTTCAACAGCATCGGAGTCGTATTGTTAGAGTTGTGCATGAAGAATTTTGTTCACCGTTTAAAATGCGTTATCGAAAAAGGGGTGGTCACATCGAAAACGTCCTAAAATAAGCTTTATTTTCGTTTCTTAAAATAAAAATCGGTTCACTTTTGTAGGAGTTGTTTGGATTTGTTGCGTGAGCGTTTAATCTGAAATACCCTGTACTACCAAAATTAGTAGACCACTGAAATTATCGTGATTTTCAACAGAAAAAACTGGATATATCAATCTCTAAGATTCCCGATAAAAATCTCGCAGGAAATAAGAATAACAGAAATAACCGTAACGTGAAAAGCGTAATGTCACAACAAAATACTATTCGGACACGGAGAAAACATCATGAGTATAAATGCCATACAGAGAAGCTCGGTCGCCCCTTACCAAAGGATTGTATCCTATGTTTAAAACTAACCGGGCAATCAGTGCAACACTGGTTTGCTTGCAAGAGAAAGTCGCTTCCGACGGCAGGTTGGCAGTCGACTTAAATCGCGTTTCCTCGGTGGCTTGAGGCCGCCTTGATTCCTTATACTCGTTAAATTGAAACTTCGCCCCCTTCACATTGGCCGCAGAATAAATATCATTGCGAGAAAATCAATTTATAATAAAAATTACGCCTTTTTCCTTGTGAAAATTATACCCACGATGTTTTTCCGCGTCAGAACATTTCTTGTGGCCTGTTGTGAAATTATACTTTTCTCTTTGGGGTTATTTCTATTACTCTAATTTCCTTCGAGATTTTTTTCCGTTCATGAATTTTTAATATGCTAAATCTATACGTTGTCCAAAATTTAAATACGTTTCCGACATGGACAATGCATTGTACATTTGGTTATCTAACGAAAATGTATCACGATCCTAAATTCAGTGGAGTGGAGGTCAGTAGATGGATGATTGTTGCCATCGTGAATTAAATTGCTCCAATGCCGATTAACGTTTTCCTGAATAATTACCTTTCGTTTGTTCAAATATGAACTTGCAGAAGTCATTTCCTCCAATGGCATTTGTTTGTTGTTACTTGTTACGAATCATGACTAAATGACACAATAACGATAAGGCAGTCTAGTGATGGTCAGCGGTGGTACGCGCCGGTGTAAATATGTTAAAGATTGTCACTATATGAGTGAACAAGCTTCTTCATTGCTTGAGAATATATTAGTGTTACCCAAAACCGTCTCTGATTCATTGCATACATGTATTTGCTGTTTTATAGCGACCTTCAATCTTTTGACTGGTTCGTTACTCAAACCAAGGATGTATTTCCATCCCGAAGGAAGAATGTAGGGAGTGAGAATTGAACTCGTGAACTTTAGCGTTTGAGATACGGATGCTAACCAGTAACCCAGGTCACCTCTCATTTGAAACTGAAATTTTGAATCGAACATATGGTGATGCAAAAAGACACTTAGGATTATTTTTTTGTATCTAAAAATACTGTTTTGAATAATGTACTGTTGTAATGGATAGTCGTAGACTATTAGTTCCGCAATGTTTTCATAGAGAATTTGTATATAGAATCCATTTTAACGCAGGAGCACGTTTAGCAGGAAGGTATCGGGTGTAGAAAGAAATTCTATAAATTGGACATGAAATATTTGTATTGAAAGTTGAAAAATGTCAGGTATCTGCCCAAAAATTCCATGTCTTGATTGATCCATTTTTACGATAAGTTTGTGCTTATACCATCGCGAAGACAATCCTAGTTAAACTTCGTGCATTATCATACTCAAGCGAAAAAATAATCAGAAGAAGCGCGTTTTAAGTAGTTCGTTGGTTGTGGCAAATCGTCAGCTGTTGTTCTGCTGCCGTGCGGATCGTTCGCAATGAAAGGAGGAAATTTGGGTTTAGGCGTAAGACGAAAAGACTACGTCTTTTCTTTTCTGTAATGGGGTGTAAGTTCTAAGTTTAGGAAACGAGGGCGTCACGTTGGAGGTGCAAGGTTTTGATAGTTAACCTTTTGCGGTCGTTTGTCTGCTCTCAGCCACCACAGCAAGGAATCATACTAACTACATTATTCAACAAAGTAATAGTTCACCAAACGTTTTTCTAAACGAATTTAAATTAAAATGCATTGAAATGCCTAGCGAACTTTTTCACGAATGTATACGGAGTTTCTATGAATAATAGGTAACGGTACTCGGTATAATCAAAATATTATTTGCGTGAAAATATTAGGCTGTCAAAAAAGTCCTGCGGTATTTTTTTTGAATTTTCATTTGTTCTGACTACCTAGCTCGTTCGCCATGGACAAAAACAGGTGGTAGTCACTTGGTGCAAGGTCCGGACTATACGGCGGATGCAAAAGAACCTCCCATCCGAGCTCCCGGAGCTTCTGGCGCGTCACCAAAGAAGTGTGTGGCCTGGCGTTGTCCTGATGGAAGACAATGCGGCCTCTGTTTATCAAAGATGGCCTCTTCTTCATGAGTGCTACCTTCAAGCGGTCCAGTTGTTGGCAGTACAGGTAGCGAATTGAGCGTTTGGCCATAGGGAAGCAGCTCATAATAGATTATTCCTTGACAATCCCACCAAACACACAGCAGAACCTTCCTGGCCGTTAATGAGGGCTTGGCCACCGTCTGAGCCACTTCAGCGGGCTTCGACTACGACCGTTTGCGCTTCACGTTGTCTTAAGTGACCCACTTTTCATCGCCAGTCACCATCCGCTTCAGAAACGGGTCGATTTTGTTGCGATTCACATGCGTCGATACGGTCAAAGATGTTTTTTTGCGTCAACATGTGTGGCACCCATACATCGAGCTTCTTTGTGAATCCAAGCTTCTTCAAATTGTTAATAACGGTTTGATGACTTATCCCCAGCTCTTGGCCGATGCTACGGCTGCTACTATGCCGGTCTTTCTCGGCTAATTCAGCGATTTTGTCGCAATTTTCGACGACAGGCCTTCCGGAGCGTGGCGCATCTTCGACGACCTCTACACCAGAACGAAAACGTTGAAACCATCGTTGTGCGGTGGAAATGGAAACTGTATCGGGTCCATAAACTGCACAAATTTTATTGGCAGCTTGAGATGCATTTTTGCCTTTGTCATAGTAGTACTGTAAAATATGTCGGATTTTCTCTTTATTTTGCTCCATATTTGCGACACTATAACTCACGAACGACTTAACCAAACAAAACACTGTCAAGGACTATATTATAGCGCGCAAAAATGCCTTTCCAACATGCTATAGTATGAGTCGATACAATGAATACAACTAGAACTACGCGCTTACAACGACACCTCGCGGAAATACCGCAGGACTTTTTTGACAGCCTAATATAAAAGGATCTCTTCCAATAGAAATTAATTCCGACTGCAAAGGGTTAATACATAGTACTTTCCCATACATAACCATTAGTCTGATATTTTCAGTAAAAAAATATTATTGCTATATAAAAAATAATAGGACACAATTTCCGTTTAATATTTTTTAGAAATTTGCGGAAATTACATAGAATACATACTCGATACGTGGAAGTAAATTGTTACCCATAGTTTTTGTTTTGAAATTTTGTTCATTCCAAATGAAAATCCGTCACCATTTTCGCCTCCCAATGACAGCATATGAAGCTCAATGGTGTCATCGTGAATTACTGATTTATCGCCATTTTTCGTCAACAAGCACATATCTGTTGACAGAATCAGTTTATAACAATTATTGTGTCTGTCAACCATAGAAACAGTTATTATAACAATTATTGTGTCTGTCAACCATAGAAAGTTTGAAGTTTCTATGATTCAAGACACACTTGTTTGCAAAACATGCATATAGGATCAGAAGAGCCCAGGCTTCTTTGGAACCTGCATGCAATGTTACAAGCCGCGCTTGTTTTCTTAAGTGGGTATTCTAGTGTAGATGCACAAATTTCGGACGTTTTTTTCGAGCTCCGAATAAATAAAACGTATAATATTTTTACTATTCATTATAGCATTATTTGTTTATCTATCTTTCAACAATAAAATAAAAATGGAACGAAAAATATATATTTATAATTAGAATAGTTACAAGCTGATTAAGTGGGGGACTTCAAAAAAAAAAGTTGTACCATGGCGTACACAATTCCAGCCCTTTTGGTTATCTGATACAAAAAAAAATCGAACAAATTCTGAATCAGTAAAGACGCCGCTATCGAATGTACCTCGGACAAGTCAAAAACATGTTTTTTGACAAAATGGCGGCCGTTTGAAAAAAATGCTGTTTAATACGTTCTTTTCCATGTTTCCCATTTCTTAGAAAAAGCAAAATTTACAAAATATGATTTTTTTATTGGTTCATGCGATAGGGAGATGCATACAGATTGCATTCATTTAAATTTGATATAAATCGGCTCAGTAGAACTTGAGATATCGTAAACGCCAGTTTGAAGAAAAAAAAACAAGTTTCGAGAAAAAACGCGTTTGAAGTTTTGCGTCAAGGCCGTACTAGCGTAGATAACGCATCATTAAAAATGGCTATAACTCAGTTGATAATGGATTTTTGGAATAGTCCTTTCTATGGTACATTCTTAAATGCCTAAACTTCAGAAATATGAAGATTTTTTTTTTTAATTTCTAGATTAATTACGGGTTAAGTGGGTATTACGGGTTATTATTACGGGTTAAGTGGGTACCGTGGCATTCACTTCTAGAGACGAATGAACTTTTTAGTTTAAAGGCTCTCTAAAACTAAAAAAAACAAACCCGTCACTTCAAGCTGAGCAATATTTTAGGTGGCAAATGGTTATTGACTTAACGATAGTTCTACACCAACCTTGCGGTTATTTCAAAGGTTTAACCTACCCTTATTTTTTACAGTTGTTGTTGCTGTTGCGTTCGCTTCGCAATATATGCAAGGTGCAGTGCAGAGAAGTGAAAAATTGCCACTTGAGCTACATCCTTTCACAAAAAATTCACCGGGTATGGGTAAGAAAAGACACCATTTGTTTTCTAATCGCCTAGTCATCGTGTAGTTAATAACCTTTCTCAATATTTTTGAAATGTCTGAAAAAGCAGACACGTAAGAGGTGTAAGCGTTTTGAAGTTCAAAGCCTCTGTAACATCAAAATCGAAATTATCGAAATTATTGCTCCTACCAGCGGGTAGTCAACTGCCTCTCTAAAAGCCGAGAATCCATTTCAAAATTTAAAAATTGCCTTTTTTGAAAGCTACGAGAAAGTTGGTTTTCATCTTCTGATTAGCCTTTTCCAAAGCTAAGGGCGAATGAATTTCAGTGCCTTTATAACAAAAACAAAAAGGAACAGGAAGCACTACTTCGTGATTGTTCTGCTTCGGTGTGGATTGTTCGTTCCCAAAGCATTCGCTTCGGAATTCATACTCAGCCTCGATTACAATGACTAGCGTCACTCCAATTTCACCAGTCTTCGAAGATCACACAAGTGAATTATCGGTTATCTGACTAAACAGACTAATGCGAATTATGAAATCACGAGTTCAGAAAATACTGATATACTAATTTAACTGTTGAACAAACAGTCCTAAACGTTTAAAATTTTACCATTTTTCTTCCGTTATTCTGGGCTCACAAAGGTAGTTGTCAACCCTCGTTCAGCATTGTTCAGCAGACCGGACAGCGGAGACAGTTGATAATGATCATTGTTGGGTTATTTATAGAACAGCAGCCCGATGTTTCTTGCAGAGCAGAGCAGTTGTATGGATGAATCGATCTTTGTTCCACCGTGGATCGATCTCCATAGCTGATGATGGTTGCGTGGACGTAGTTTTTCTATAACAACACAAAGATGGTCAATTGAGGGCCCTGAGTTTGAACACACGATCGATCGCTTAGTAAGCGAACGCGTAACCAAGTGGCTACGAAGACTCCCCGGAAAGAATTGTGTTCACAGAAAGCATATTCATATGAAACCACCTGTGTTAGTTTCTAGACTTGAAACTGTTTGTAAAAGGCGTTTATCGATTAAAGGGTGTGTCACATCAAATTGCATCACGGAAAAAACGCTGTAGAAATTTAATTTTTAGGAATTATACCTTCAGCTTTCGCTTATAATCAGATAAGAGTGTATAGATCACGTTGGCCATGCTTCACTGTCAATTTTTCGTAAATTTGGAAAAATGTCGTCGAACGAAAAAGATCGTCGTGAATTAATCCTGTGCACTCATTTCGAGAATCCGGAGTTGTCACATCGGGACATCGGTAAGATGCTGGGAATCGTCCAATCCACGGTCAGCAGAGTACTAAAACGATACTTCGAGAACCTAACCATCGACCGGAAGGTGAAGAACGGCAAAAATGGATGCTCCGTCAGTGAAAAAGATCACAAGCGCGTAGTTAAGCAGTTTAGATGGGATCCGAGAAGTTCGGTCCGGGATGTCGCCAATAAGCTGAATTTGTCAAGTTCATTCGTCCAGCGGACCAAGCAGCGGGAGGGCCTGCGTACATACAAGGTTCAGAAGGCTCCTAATCGCGACGAAAGGCAAAACATGGTGGGGAAGACGCGAGCCCGGCAGCTGTACACCGAAATGCTGACGAAGCCGCATTGCCTGGTAATGGACGACGAAACCTACGTCAAAGCGGACTTTCGTCAGCTGCCGGGCCTGTTGTTCTTCTCCGCAGAGGACAAATTCAGCGTTCCGGAGGAGATTCGCAAGCAGAAACAATCCAAGTTTGCCAAAAAGTACATGGTGTGGCAAGCGATCTGCTCTTGCGGAAAGCGGAGCGCCCCCTTCGTGATGACCGGCACTGTAAACGGGCAGGTTTACCTTAAGGAGTGCCTAGAGAAGCGCTTACTACCACTATTGAAGCAGCACGAGGGCCCGACCATCTTCTGGCCGGATCTCGCTTCGTGCCACTATTCAAAGGACGTGTTGGAGTGGTACGAAGCCAGGGTCACCTTCGTGCCACAGGAAATGAACCCGCCCAACGCGCCGGAGCTTCGCCCAATAGAAAAATATTGGGCGATTATGAAGCAGGCCCTCCGGAAGAACCCAAAAGTTGTCAAATCGGAGGCGGACTTCAAGAGAAAATGGATTTCTGTTCAAAAAAAACTACAACCTGACGTTGTACAGAACCTTATGGACGGGGTAAAGAGGAAGGTGCGAGCATACGGGCTTGGGCTCGAAGTATGAATAAAAAGAAAATGCCAAAAGTTGTTTAATAGTTTTTATTTTACTGTCTAAAATTTTCAAAAGGATCGGTCTACTGGGCGAATTTCTACAGCGTTTTTTCCGTGATGCAATTTGATGTGACACACCCTTTATACATAAGCTTAAATGCCGGCCAACCAAAATGTTCGCACCGGCTTTCGCTTTTTTTTAAGTTTACCTACGCCGAATGATCTCATTTAGCGTAGATAAATTAGAACGTGTAATATTCTGTATAGAGTTAAAAGCATATTTTTTTATAAAATCGATGACGCTCATTCGAATAAAAAATATTGGTTCTCATTCAAAAGGTCCTGCTTAGTTTGGATTCTTCTACAATCCGCTCTATGCTACATTCATAAGCACGTGAATGCAATCTTTATCATCAAATTTCATCTACTAAAGGGTGTGTCACATCAAATTGCATCACGGAAAAAACGCTGTAGAAATTTAATTTTTAGGAATTATATCTTCAGCTTTCGCTTATAATCAGATAAGAGTGTATAGATCACGTTGGCCATGCTTCACTGTCAATTTTTCGTAAATTTGGAAAAATGTCGTCGAACGAAAAAGATCGTCGTGAATTAATCTTGTGCACTCATTTCGAGAATCCGGAGTTGTCACATCGGGACATCGGTAAGATGCTGGGAATCGTCCAATCCACGGTCAGCAGAGTACTAAAACGATACTTCGAGAACCTAACCATCGACCGGAAGGTGAAGAACGGCAAAAATGGATGCTCCGTCAGTGAAAAAGATCACAAGCGCGTAGTTAAGCAGTTTAGATGGGATCCGAGAAGTTCGGTCCGGGATGTCGCCAATAAGCTGAATTTGTCAAGTTCATTCGTTTAGCGGACCAAGCAGCGGGAGGGCCTGCGTACATACAAGGTTCAGAAGGCTCCTAACCGCGACGAAAGGCAAAACATGGTGGGGAAGACGCGAGCCCGGCAGCTGTACACCGAAATGCTGACGAAGCCGCATTGCCTGGTAATGGACGACGAAACCTACGTCAAAGCGGACTTTCGTCAGCTGCCGGGCCTGTTGTTCTTCTCCGCAGAGGACAAATTCAGCGTTCCGGAGGAGATTCGCAAGCAGAAACTATCCAAGTTTGCCAAAAAGTACATGGTGTGGCAAGCGATCTGTTCTTGCGGAAAGCGGAGCGCCCCCTTCGTGATGACCGGCACGGTAAACGGGCAGGTTTACCTTAAGGAGTGCCTACAGAAGCGCTTACTACCACTATTGAAGCAGCACGAGGGCCCGACCATCTTCTGGCCGGATCTCGCTTCGTGCCACTATTCAAAGGACGTGTTGGAGTGGTACGAAGCCAACGGGGTCACCTTCGTGCCAAAGGAAATGAACCCGCCCAACGCGCCGGAGCTTCGCCCAATAGAGAAATATTGGGCGATTATGAAGCAGGCCCTCCGGAAGAACCCAAAAGTTGTCAAATCGGAGGCGGACTTCAAGAGAAAATGGATTTCTGTTCAAAAAAACTACAACCTGACGTTGTACAGAACCTTATGGACGGGATAAAGAGGAAGGTGCGAGCATACGGGCTTGGGCTCGAAGTATGAATAAAAAGAAAATGCCAAAAGTTGTTTAATAGTTTTTATTTCACTGTCTAAAATTTTCAAAAGGATCGGTCTACTGGGCGAATTTCTACAGCGTTTTTTCCGTGATGCAATTTGATGTGACACACCCTTTAATTGCTGTACAAGGCAGGTACCGCACGTCTCGTCACCGTAGCTATTCGGTAAATATTATGACTGTATCTGGTTTTGATTAGCATATGTTGAAACCTGCATTGCAAGTCGAGTAAACGAGTAGGATATACGATTCCGAAACATGTGCATATCGAAAACGGAAAGATTATTATTCAAGATAAAATCAATACTTTAGCGCACCCGAGATCTAAAAAGCAATGGAGCAGAAAGATGCTGTCAGCACTCACGTTTCCCCTGGAGCACACGTTGTCAGTTGTTGATGGATTTTATTATGAGGACCTATTCTCAATCGACTGAATCGACTGAACAATAGGTGATTGAGTTAATAAGTAAAGGGTTATCCATATTGTGAAATTCCCAACCTGTAAATTAAACAAACTATAAGGTGTATGTCTACCGCTTGCAGAATACATAACAATAATTTTCAAACCACGAAAGGGATAACCCTGTATTATCTGATCATGTAAGTTGCATATGGGAGGGGCTCCTGATAAATACTTAGTACAGAGAATTGTTTTTATTTCTAATCTGAATCATACCGCTAAAGGCTAGGGACGTTAAGTGAACTATAGCGAATAAATTACAGGAGTTTAGATTTGACCTGCATCGCGGTGTGTTTGAATATATTCGATAACATAACATGAAAAGACAATCATGTACATTATACAGTAGCTCGATTGCACGTCAATTAATCGTATGTTTGCCGTCAATCTATTCTACATGTCTATCTCGTGGTTCGTTTGGTTCAACTCTGTCAGCTTCATAATCTTAATACACGTTTGCATATGACACATTTTTAGTAAAGCACACTTGGCTGCTGACCATGTGGTTGAATATTGCCAATTATTTTCGGTATGCGTTCGCATGACTTCAGCATAATTTACCTACATACCAATTTAATTTATAAGCATGTTTTCGAGTCTGTAAAAAAAGATGAGAACATCTACAACAACGACATAACCAAATTCACTCTAAGAACTGAGTGAGCTACGGGAGGAAATCCTATCCATTCCAATTAGTTGAATGTATCATATAAACGATGATAGTTATGACGTTAACATATGATTGAAATAAATATTCATTATTATCCAGGTTTATCATCATATCGAACAGCTTTAGAAACACTTCTGTCAACAAATTAAAATAAAGCCACCAAAATACAACCACCTGAAACCAATGATCACGATGTAATAATAGTTGCAGCGATCAGCTGTAATGATGAAACACCTTTAGGTTATGCGCGCAAGCTATTTCGGGAATGTGATACCTTTACCGCTAACTACGCAAAATAATTCTATTTGTTCTCGCTGTTCGTTTTCAAATCAACAAAATGTAAGAGCACGTCGACTAACAACTTCCTTATCTTGTTATCTTGCGTCCGCTAATTGTCATCGTTGCTTACTGCGGCGTGCGAAAGTATTGCATTTCACTACATTGATGGCGATAATGGAGAAATTTACATTTTTGAGAATGTGTAACCGTCGTGTATAGAGACGTAATTTGTACATTGACACTGCAGAAAATGGATGAACATTTGATTTCATTATGTCTTCTTGAGTTGGAATTTTGAATAAGTTCTCGCTGCTATCTAGCAGATCACGTTACGAGAACTTAACGTGTGTACGATGAAATTGTAGCAAATCTATACAAAAAAAAGTAGAAGGGCCTGTAGCAAGAAGGAAGGACGGGAGCTTGACGAAGGACTGTGATTGCTGGGAACAATCGCTTTTCAACCTACACACAAATCTTGTGTATTGTTCTCGCGAGAACAATAATGAATCATGAATCACCCACCTTTAACGGCTTCTTCAAAGCTACACAAACCCATTGGTCCTTTTCAAGGCCACCAAAATTGGGTGTATTCTAAAATAATATCCGATGTAATGAAAACTGAATTAATTTTAATAATTTTTTGCTGGAAGAGAGCTTCTGTGCAAATCTGCAAAAAAAACTCAGAACAAAACTATTCCACAATGTCAACTCTCGGAACTATCTTACGAGTACCTATTATTTTTATCAATGTATTGAGTGTCCGCAAGTTTGACATCAGCGTCGCGAGAGGCACTCCTTAGACATCATTGATATCAAAACATATCGTGGCGTCAACGTTGAATCAGATATTTACCTCGTGAAGTTCAAACTGTGTTATGAACTGTCAGTCGAGTATAACGTGAGATATAACTGTCAGGGCTCGGCAAAGTCATATTCAACCGTGGATAGTCAAGGGACTATGAAAAATTTCACTTTCTTATTCAATTGGAAATGAGTTTTGGCATCTTCCAGCAGTTTCTCCGTCAATATTCGGGCGTTTAGTTGCTATCTCACTCTACGACTCGACTATCTCATTTTATTTTTTCCCGTCAAATGGACTCCATTGCATATTGAAGTGATTCCCTCCAAAATGAATCCGTTTCTCTCTCTCTTATGTATCACGTATGCATGTATCGATGTTTGAGTTCAACGTAGTTTGACATATACTACAGGTAAGCTAGATTTTTTTGATCGTACACGAAAATTATTCACACATGTAAAATAGCGTGCAGTGTTAAACACGTTTTTCTGTATGTTTTTTTTTCACAACATTGAACTCAGACACAAAGTGAACTAAAATTTTGTTTAGATACCTCCCAAACAGCACGCTATGTTGCACGATATTTACTAATACTAACGCGAGGAACTTTATAGCATACCTGATGACTGTCTAAGTTCGTTAGTTTGAGTTCACGATAGGTAAACAATAAACCTTCCATTAATGATGTAACTACTTTTTTGCATCAGAAATCAAGTTTTCGTTTCAATTTATATGGATGGTAAAATAAGATTGTGTACGCGGGTAACGAGATTCGTGCCAGAAGGAGTAGATGTGTGGATTGAAGTCAGGTTGAATGAAGAGGTTGATTTATTTTTAAGAAAAACAAAAAAAATGCTCCTAAATGGGCACTTTTAGGGTATGACATAAAAAATCCACTTCATGGTTTATTAAAAAAAATAAAATAATAAAAACAAACAATGAATAGTCAATATGACCCTTTTTGGTCTCGATCATTAACTGACAACGCTTTTCATACTCTCCACGAAGTTCCGGAGTTGTTGGGGGACCAGCGCGTCCCAAACCTTCTTCAACGCAGCAAATTAGTTTTGCTTGTTCGTAGCGTCAGGTTTGTTCACCTTGTTGTCCAAAATCGCCCATAAATTCTCTATAGGATTCAAGTCGGGGCTTTGAGATGGTCACATCATTGATTTGATGATGCTGTTTTCTTCGCAGTATACTTCAGGTCATCAGGCCCTCGAAAGAGCTATCGTCGTCTTTTCATGTTAAACAGTACTTGTACTCGTCCGACCAAATAACGCACTTCCAGAGCTCCACCGGTTGCTGACATGGTTACTCGTTTATTTTTGTTGGTGTTGTTGATCATCGGGCGCTTTTTGGCGAAAAAGCTTTTCAGGTCGCGTTCCACCAAGCGTCGTCGCATGTTGCGATTAGAAAGGTCCAGATCCAACCATTGTTTAATCTCCCGAAGGGTCGTTCGTGGGTTTTTCTTTACTTCCCGGATGATTAGCGTGTCCGTTTTTGCATCGGTCTTACATTTCAGTCCTCTTCCCGATCGATCGGCCACGCTGCCGAGCATCTGATGCTTCCGAATGACCAGCTGGACCGCACCATGTCTTACCCATACTTCCCAGTAATGTTTCGTTGATATTTCTTACGCTGGAAGTAACGCACAATAAATTTTCGGACCTGTGTTGAGATTTGCTTTCCACCCATTTTCCAGAAACTTCCTCAGCGTCAATAACACGTCACTACGCACGAAAAGTTGACTAAACAGCTACGAAAATTACGTTTGTGTCAAATGTAATGGAGATGGAGAAAACACGGTAAAACAAATTTACGCAAGTGGTTTTTTTAATGTAATTTTTTAAAGTATTTTTTTTTGTTTTTCTAAATAAAAATCAACGACACTGAATTGGTAAAATGGACAACTGATGGAGTAGGGGGTACGAAAATGTCCACGCTTGTCCACAGTGAGGGGTTCATAGAAAATGTCCACGTGGACATATTGAATGAATATTTCAGAAAAAACGTGTATACGTATATATGCAACAATGATGGAATGATTGGATAAAGGAAAAATGAAGTATTAAAAATGTATGACACAATTCCCTATTGCGCGGTTTTCCATTCAGCTTTCGCTCCTGATGCAAAACCAGCTTCATTTTCATCTTCAAAGAGTTACCAAAAATAACTTTTCAAGATATGAGAGACGAACAACAATTTCTTCCGTATGTGCAAGGATCATATGTCTGAAGAAGTGTTCTTCACAGTGATGTTTTTTTATTGAAGAGTGTCATTTTTTTGGAATATCAAAAAAGAAAATTTAAAATAATAAAATTCTAAGCAAAAAAAAGTAAGAAAGACCATCATTGGAATCTTTAATCACGATGGTTCATTATTTGGACTGGTTTCCTTACAAATATCAGATACTACCCAGAATATTTTTGAGTTTCGTAGAAGCGGTTTCACTAAATTATTTTATTCAATTCTCTTGGTCTTCAGATATTAATCTAAAATGCATCGGCCTTCAGAAAAACTGAGAGTAAGAGGGTGATGTCCATGATTTTCATCCCAAAAATTCGTTTGTCTTCAATCAGCACATCAAGCCTTCCATCAGATTTTATTTAAAAGTGTTTAAAAGTTTTTGAATGAATATCTCGTATAGTGAACTGTTCCAAGTTCAGATATGAATTTCATTGGGGCATGTCAAGGTAATTTGGAAGAAAGCGAAGAACGATAAAAATGTCTGAGAAATGTTAGTGAAAAAAATCAATGATCAGTAAATAAGCAGAACTTTTAATAAAGCCAATTTACTTTTAAAAAAATTTAAAAGAAAATTATTTGATTCAAGATTCCGATCGAAGTTAAACTTGATGAACTGACTTACGAAAATTAGCTGTAATTCTACCTCACCAGCATAAGGCGCTCAATGCAGAATGGTTGATATGAATTTGGAAATAAAAAATATTTTTAAAGGTCTGGAAAAGTTCAGAGGTAGAGGCAGAGTCAGAGGCAAGATGCTGAAACGATAGAGGTTTCGTTCTTGACACTTTCATGACAAGACGTGAAACGAGTAGCGAGTAGCTTTCAAATTTATTTACTTTTTGTTTGGTTTTTGTTTCTTCATTCCGTTTGAGAAACGAAACTCTCTTAATCTATTTTATATGTCAAATACCAGCAGTATTGCCACGGTGTTTACAAAACCTAGCATTACAACATTTTGCGCGCTATTTTGCTTCAAACCTATTCTTGTAATACAGATGTCCAAAACACAAAATTCAAGGCTCAGGATTTCCTTTGATTAAAACATCCAACGAAACTGCTTACTTTCCTGTAATATATGGCAAATTAGCAACACAAAAGACAACTAATTTGGAAGCGCGAGCAGCTAATCTACCAACGAATGTATTTGTCACTAAAAGATGCAATTTGTTTTGTAAACAAATTTGTTTTTTTAGCATAGAAAAATACAAGCATAGAAATCATAACTTAAAAATAAAAATGAAGTGCTCCGAGCGATCCTGCAGCAGCGATTGTAATTGAAAATCACCAAACAAAGCATCCGAATGGGTATCCAAGCATCGTTTCCCAAAGGGAAACTATCCAAATCCTTGACTACAGACCATCGCAAATGCTGAACATATTTGCATCAATATTGATTCCAAACGATAAACAATGCGTGAGCCCTGAGTGCGAGCCTAGTTTTATGCTGCCTACGCTCAATTTATGTTGGTTGGGATAGGGTTGCTAGGGCCCTGGATATACTATGGCTGAACAGGGAATCCTTTGAGAAAGGTGAATAAAAAACCGAGAGTGAAGATGAACCTGCCTTTATCTGTCTGGACTGATGAAGTAGATCACTAGAAATCAGTAAAAAAAATCATTTTTTGAACAAATCCTTCGTTTTAATATAATTAAATAATAAATAAAATAAGTTCTATATATTTTCTTCATATTTTGCCAAAAAATGGAAGAATGTCCACGTGGATAACAGGGGGAGGAGTATAATCAATGTCCACGCTTGTTCACGGAGGGGGAAGGGGTGTCTAAAATTGTGCATTTTCTGTCCACACGTTTCTGTCTGTTGTCTTATTTTTCATATTTCTCTTGGATATAATGATATGCACGGTGGATAGCTACGACTGTTTTCGCAGTAGCCTTGATGCATTCATATCGTATATCTATTTATTTATTTAGTACATCATCTTCGACTACGTCGCACAGACTGACTTATACTAAGTCTCTAATCCTAGCACTGAACACGTTTCTTGTCAACAGAAAATCAAATTCATTACAAACAACATTAAAGGAACGCAAACAAAAATCAAAACTACTGTTGTAACCGAAGTTTGTTCTGTGGTAAGGAATTGCTAATAATGGAGAGTTTCGAAAACGACGAGGCGGAATATTCAATGAAATCTGTTCCAAGAGCTTAGGACAGTCAACATGACCCATTAAAACATCAAAAACAAACAGCCTTTGTGACTTAGTGCGCCTCGATGAAAGTGTTTCCAAATCGATCAACTTACAACGATCAGCATAACAGGGTAGATTGACCGGATCGTTCCACGGGAGAGAGCGCAAAGCGAAACGCACGAATTTTCTTTGAATTTCCTCAATCGCAAGACTCTGTGTAACTTGGTAAGGACACCAAACCGGGGAAGCATATTCCAAAATACTTCGCACAAGCGAACAAAATAGCGTCTTGAGGCAATAAACATCAGTAAATTCAGATGTATGACGCAGGATGAAACCAAGCACTGTATACGCCTTAGCTGTTATAATGTTGATGTGTTCATGAAATCTTAGCTTCGAATCAATAGTAACACCGAGATCGCATATTGAATTGATACGCTCTAAGGCAACTGATTCCATGTCGTTGATGGACTAAAACGTTACTGCAACGGGAGAAAGATATCGCTTTGCATTTTTTGCAGTTAACTCGTTCCGTTGTCGCCACACCAGACAAGCAAACGATTTATGTCGTTTTGCAGAGCAGCACAGTCATCTGGTGAAACTATGACACGAAATAGTTTTAAGTCATCGGCAAACGAAAGATTGGATGAAGAGAGTAACAGGCAAAGATCATTGATGAAGATAATAAAAATAAGAGGGCCGAGAACACTGCCTTGGGGTACGCCAGAAGGAATGTCGAAAGTTCTGGAACGCACAGAATTGACCATAACGTATGCGTTACGATTTGACAGGTACGAATAGAGCCATTCCGTTATCCACGAGGGAAATCCAGTGTGACCCATTTTATCAACGATCAGCTTATGCGGTACTGTGTCAATAGCCTTCGCGAAATCTATATAAATTGAATCAACCTGCTGCTTCGATTCCAATTCAAGTGACAACGCTGATACATAGCACATTAAGTTCGATGTTGTTGAACGGTGTTTCACAAATCCGTGCTGACTACTGGAGATGATGGGAGTCGCGACTCGGTAGAGAACTGTGTGAACAAGCTTCTCAAAGACCTTGCTGAGAGTACAGAGTATTGACACACCACGGTAGTTTTCAACACAGGTATAGCTACCTGATTTGTAGATTGGCACTATGTACGCTGATTTCCATGCGGTCGGGAATATTCTGTCCGAGAGCGAACGGTTAAAAACAGCAGTGATGGGCTTGGCAAGCGAAGAGGCACAGTTCTTTAAAAATGCGGGCGGTATGTTATCTGTACCTGGTCCTTTTTTGGGGTCAAGATCCTCGAGACCTCTCCTCACTTCCTCTGGAGTAAACTGAATGCACGGTAGGTTTATGTTATGGATTGGTATTTCCTCAAAACGATCGTGACGTTGAACCGGTGATGCTTTGCTGAAGACACTTTCGAAGAAGGCAGCAAACAGATTGGCGGTCTCTGAATTTGTGGTAGAAACGGTCTCATTGTAGCTAACCGAACCGGGGATATTACTGCTTGCTTTTCTTTTCTTGACGAAACTCCAAAAACTTGAAGGATCTTGTTTAACCGTTGCCTGAATTCTTAGCAGGTAGTTTTTAAATGTTTCAGAAAGGAGACTCTTGTATTCCAAGTCAAGATTTCGAAGTCTAGCTCTGTCAGTCTCATTCTTCGAATTGAAATAACGATTACGCACCTTGCGGAGGTTGTTGCGAAGATTTCGTAGCTCAGGAGTCCACCAAGGTTTATTGTAAACGGAGCTTGACACTCTTCTTCTTCGAGGGATATGGCGACTGAAGACATCATGAATAAATTCGTTAAAGTTTGACAACATCTGATCTACTGAATCGTTGTTCAAAACTCGTTCCCACTCAATTTCAGCAAGCACAGAATTCAAAAGATTAAAATCGCATGACGAAAAGTCGAACTTGAGGCATTCTTCAGACTCGTCCGTTGAAGTTGGGACAACCCGTACGTCAAGTAATAAAATAAACGGAGCGTGATGATTATCCACAGGTAATAGCGTTGAAGATGGTACAATAATATCGAGGAACTCTGGGAGATTGGTAAACACCAGGTCGAGGAGTCTGTCATTTACGTTTGTGAAACCATTCATTTGTCTCAAGCCTTGAGCAAACATCACGTTCGTGAAGTCAAGTTCGATGTCAGAAGTAGCATTTGAAGGAATGTATCCATTGATGTCATCGTCAAAACTCCATCGTAAATACGGATGGTTAAAATCTCCGATTGATAGGATAATGTCCGACTCCAAAATACGCTCAACTATGGATTGAACAGCGATTGCATGTGCAGAGTATAACTGGTTGTTTGAATTAGGAGGGAGATATATCGCGACTATGTAGAGAGACCGAAATTGTTCTTTTATGCGTACTGCAACTTGTTCGAGCTCGTTACAGTTAGCAATCGGAACTGATACACAATCCAAACAGTTTTTGACTGCAACCAGTACTCCACCACCTCGCGAACAAGTACTGGTATGTGCATTACGATCACAACGGTAAATTACATAGTCGGGAGAAATCTCACTGCTATCAATATCTGCCTTGAGCCATGTTTCCGTAAATACAAGTACGTCATACTCGCAGCTGGACAGTAACAAACGCAGTTGGGCGATTTTCGTGCGCAAACCTCTTACATTCTGATAATACACGGAAAGCATACTATCAGTGACGTGTCCCTCAGCACAGGTAGATGTCCAATTCGTCGATGACTCGGTGGGTGACATGGTACTTGGAACTGCAATTATCGTGGGAGGTCCGATATCGTTACCAGGGCCCCCTCCGACGGAGGTGAGGTTGCTAGAAGAAGTCGACATTACCGGAAGAGAAGTGTTCCGTGTGGTAACATACTTGCCTGCAATAACGGTTTGGAAGGCCCCCTCTCCATCCTCAACCTCAGGTCTGGGATGCCTGATGGACGCTGGCAGGAAATGCTCGACTGAGATGAGGGGATTGGGGGCTCCCATAAGGCTAGCAGGCGTGCATCCCAGTGCCGAAACTGCGATTGATTCATGTGATGAATGACGGAAGCTTGACAATTGGATGAGTTCAGCAGATGAGCAACTTGTGGATACAGAGCATGATCCAGAAGAATGGCGAGAATGTTTACTGAAAGCGTCAGACACATCAGGTACATAAATGCTTAATTCGGTTGTATTCTTGCCTGCGATGGCAGTTTGGGAGGCCCCCTTTCCATTCTCAAACTCAGGTCCGGGATGGCTGATGAACGTTGGCTGGAAATACTCGACTGAGATGAGAGGATTGGGGGCTCCCATAAGGCTGGCAGGCATGCATCCCGGCGTCGAGAGAGATTTTGATGCAGATGATGAATGTGGATGACTGAAGCTTGATGAAAGAGACATCGTTGGTGGTTTCAGTGATTCAGACGAGATACAGAAACGCTGACTAGAAACGTTGAGAAAATCAGGTACATACGTGCTGCCATTCTCAAACTCAGAACCGGGATGGCTGTTGGACGATGGCTGGAAAAGCTCGACTGAGATGAGGGGATTGGGGACTTCCATAGAGCTGGCAGGCGTGCATCCCGGGTCAAAACACGTTAACAC
This sequence comes from Toxorhynchites rutilus septentrionalis, assembly GCF_029784135.1. Lineage (NCBI taxonomy): Eukaryota > Metazoa > Arthropoda > Insecta > Diptera > Culicidae > Toxorhynchites > Toxorhynchites rutilus. The sequence continues at coordinate 92,758,167 of NC_073744.1, forward strand.
TCCACTAACGGTGCTGTCATGGTGGCAGGAGATGAGTTTTGAGCTGGTGGTATAGGCGTTAGTGGTTTCGGAAGCTTTGCAGGAACTCGAAATTTTCAGGGACCAAAATTTCCAAAATTTTCAAACTCCCGGAAAAGCATACCCTCGGGCCAAGTCTCCGGATCTAAAGCCTTAGATTTTAATGATGAATCCATTCCAACTTTGAAGGACACAAAAGTGAGAGAGCTGGTGTCCTTGTCTTTCGGAATCAGTTTCACCACAGCAAGATCACTGTTGGTTTGGAGGTTTGCTTTGACCATTGCTGTCACAGCTTCGGTTGTAACGTCAAGACGAATTCTGGAGAGATACAACCAGAACTTCTGCTCCTCCTGGTTAGACATGGGTACCGACACGACGTTGTCCATCATCTGCTTACTACCAACACGACAGTTTTCAGATGCTCGTTCAGTAGTATTCTGATCAAGAGGCCTTTTATTGGCCCTTCGTTGTGTTATTGAGGGCCAGTTGGCAGCTGGAGAAAACTGAACATTGGATTTTGAACTTATCTGCTTAATTTCAACGCGCAGCTCCGCAATTGCATTCGTCAAAGAGTATAATGGCGATGTTTGTTCAGCATTTGCCGAAATAGATCGGAAGAGCGCGTTCTCGAACAGTTCGGCGCATCTGTCACACATCCAAAAAAGATTCTTCTTGTGCGACGTAAAGTACGACTGTAATGCTCTTGATACTCCGGAGCACATGTTGTGGAAGAACCCACCGCAGTACCCGCGGCAAGCAACATAATCGATACCGGTGATAGAATCTGAGCATTTTGAGCATTTCTTAGCCATTCTGAAGCGCCTATCGATATGCTGCAGCGGAACAAGATTCAATAATTTGAAACTTGACTTGTATGCTGCTGTGTCGAGGATTGCGTACGATTTTAGTAATTATGATCAAATGCAGATGTCGCTTCGGGAGAAAAAAATTTGCGTGGAGTATGGTACGGTATTGTTCTTGGAATACAATCACTGTCAAAACTGCACACCGTTTTCACGCACTTAGCACGAAAAAACTGACAGACTTGCACCACCGCGTTAAAAAGAAACACCAATAGAATCGAACGAGAGGAAAAAAGCTATTTGAAGCTTCAAATAACAACCATAAAAACGTCGGAAAAATATAGCACATAAACAAGATATGAACCATACAAACAGAGTTGCCAGATTCAATCTCTGTATCGCTGTTACTCTTGTTGCTCCTATTGGTCCGTGGAATTTGAGGAGCATAACTTGGGTCAATCAAAACGTGGGATTTAGCGCGTTTAGATAACGCTTGACATATCACCGTCATTCAATTGTTTATCTGGAAATAATCGAAAAATCGATGAAAATTTTCGTTATTTCCTACATGTTCAGTGTTTAGATTTTGATTTTACCTCCATCATTTCTCTATTAGACGTGCATTCATGGACCGTTTTTCTTGCGAAATTGTGGTCATTCTAGATGTAAAAACTATCGCTGAGTTACTCTTTTCAACATTTAACCCTTTTATTACGAGCGTCGTCTATAGACGACATCCGCGCGACGAGCTGTGTGTACGAGCTTCGTCTTTTTTTTTTCCCAAAATATATTTTTTTATTAAGGCACATGTGGCGTTAGCCTGACGGGGCCGGGAGTCCAATATTTTGACAAATTTTGTCTTACAACTATGTTAGTAATATGTAACCGATTACTCGCGGTTGGCTCGAGGTTAGTATTACAAGTGTTCTCATAATTGGTATGTTGCAGTCTTCGATGCTCTATACGTGTGCCCGACACGGGCTACTTCCTATTGGGATGCAGCTGACCATTAATCAGCAACGCTCCCTAGTCTGTACCCCATATCTAGCGTGGTGCGTCTTTCTCGACTCGAGGAATCCAGGATAGAATGGTCACTAGCCGGCGCAATCATCAGTTCGTGTAGAGTTGTCATGAGCGGTACAACCTTTGGCTCTTGTTGAATGATCAGTGGACTGCACAACATTTGGCCCGTGCATCTGTAAAGAGTGTGTGTATGTATTGCCGCGACTAAGTAAAAGTTTATCGATCGATAGGAGGGATATGAAACGGGGACACAACGAAGGAAACATCATTAAACGTTGACATCGGCGTTTCTGAGGAACAGGTATAGATGAAGCAGAAGATCAGGATCCCGGCTACCTAAGATATCCCGGACGGGGATATCCGATTGTCTGCCTTTTGCTCTCAGTGCTCTAGAGAGCTGAGAGCGAGCAGCATGGAACCGGATACACGACCAGACAACATGCTCGATGTCGTGGTAGCCATCGCCACAATCACAAAGATTGTTTGCTGCGAGCCCAATGCGATAGAGATGCGCGTTTAGGTTGTAGTGATTGGACATAAGCCGAGATATCACGCGAATGAAACTTCGTCTTTAGACGACATGAAATTCATACTGCTCTTCGATCACACCAGCGCGATGGGCATACTTTTCGGCGCAGTGCTCCGTACAGGCGGAGCACACTGCCGTAATGAAAGGGTTAATAATGCAGCGTGCACTCTGTGTACATTCTTCTGGTGGCTTACGGCCACCTTGCTCCGTCGGAAGCAAAATACAGAGATTGGTTCAGATTGAATGATTCGGAGAACGCGAACGAAAACTTATTCAAGGTCTAACATAATCTCATGTTTTTTTAAATCTCCTAGGACGCTGAACACATTTCCAAAACATAGCGTCAAAGGCTCATTTGGTCATACATTTTTGCATATTAACACAAATAAAAATGGCATGCCTCTCCTGAATGATTCCTAAATATATTCCAATCCGTGATTTCATTCATTCTTCGACATTGACCAGCAGGTATTCCAAATACCACGAAATTATTACACAAATAAAAGCGAACACATTCCAAATAAGTTTCTGGACCGAATGGCAAGTGTCATGTAATTGGTTTTGTGCATTCGCATACATTCACCAGTTTCAAGTTCATTTCTGTGAATCCGCGCATTAAGCAAAGTGCGCAGGTCTCATGCATCAAGCGGTTTAAGCGCGGATGCACACTGAAGTACAAATCCCGAATGGCTATTTTTAGCCGATGAAATCGAGCGCGATACGTAGCAAAACATAATAAACTAATTGAGTCATAATTCTGCTGGTTTTCTCTCAACTTCGCTCAATGAATTTTCCGGAATTAAACACAGAACGCGTGCCAGACATCGATGTTGTGGAATTTACGTCGGTTCCTCATTATATGAGTACAGCTGTTTATGGTAGATGCGAAATAGGCCTAACCTAAGCAGCGACGATGATATAAGTATTTGCAGAGTTCTTACGAAATTGCGTATCGAGAATGCTTCTGTTTCTTGGAACATTGGACCAGTCGCAGATGAATCGATTAAGCAACAGATGACGAAATCTCGCCTTGAAACTATCGCTTCAAATTACATCCATTTTTACGTTCTTGGTCTTGGGTCATTTTATGATGTTGATTTTGGAAGTATGATTTCCACTTTTCATCGTTTAAATGATGAGGAAAACAACATTTATTCCAGATCAGTTTGAGAATCATGGCACACATCTGAATGTGAATTGCACACTCATTTCGCTAGCGTTTACACTCCTGCCAGCCTTGAACTTCCTTTAGTTGCCATTAAATCAATTCAATTGCTGCAACTATTTCAATTACTCTAATATTCACTAGAGATTCATAACGTAATCGTTTGTTGGGATTCAAAAAAATTATCACGATCTATGTTTGTGTTTTGAATTGGTAGAATGCAACGGTGTGGATATTTTTCAGTCAGAACATGTTTTCTGAACTTTCGAATAAAGTTAATTCAATACGAATCATCACTCCGGCGGTGGCCCTCCCGAACGATGAGCTGATTCTTTCTGAAATTTAAACATGCTTGTTGGTCCCCGAATTGGTTCATTCTTTGCAAGCCATCCATAAAAACAATTTCATGAATTATTGTGCACCTTATGTCGATCATCAATGCAATGCTTGAAAATTCAAATCCGTCTGAATGTTTAGGATGTATTTTTAATAACTTGATCAACACCTCCGTATTATTCGTATTGATCAGTAACACATTTTAAAAATACTTTTTATATACATTACAATTTATGTTTATTGTGTGTTATAAATTTTCGTCTATTATATGGACGACAGAGAGTGTTTGTTACTATTTTAAATTGGCTCTTAGTACCAACAGTGATATCCATTATTCACAATTAGTACATGCCTTCGAGTATTCAACTGATGGAAAATACACCACGTTACGGTAGCATATATGTGACAGAGCGACGCGACGGTTTTCACAAAGATTCGCAGATCGCCGAGCATGCTACTAGCTCAGAAGTATTCTCGTGATCAGCGTACAACATGCATCCAGTTTGATACATATAACTAACATATTGAAGGCCACCCAATGAATAATGTCTATCTAGATCTAGTGGTTTCAAAGTAAGAACGCAAGCAGTATCTATACCTGCTACACCTGCCTTCGAATGTGCCGTGTATATGGTCCCACAAAGCATCTGTTATCCAGACCATGCACTGCAGCACCCCAGTGTACGGAGATTGACCAACGGTGCCTTCGTACGGGATGTTCATCTGTCAACGATATGCATTATATATTATTATATCACAATTTACATGCAACAAGCGAACCAAACAGCTCAAAAAATTATGCCGACAGCTTTCATCCGACTGTATCTATAACAGAAAAATAGACCTAACGAGAAAAATTCTGTTCAATTAGAATTACCAATATAAAAATGTTAGAAATTTATAATTACTCACTCATCACTGTTGTTCTATTCATGACTATATTCCTTGAAAAAAATCTGCACTATTAATTCACATTACTCATCATAGTTTTAAAATTAAAAGAGCAATACTTCATTGAAACTCGCATTCGCAGCGAAGTGTCCTTCAAAAATTTAGTTTTGTTGATTTTCAAAACATTATGCCGGATGTTTCAAGTATTTTCAATTGACTATTTAACAAATGATATGCCTGGAGAAAACATTTGAAAAAAGTGTCAATTTCCCATAAAAAATGTTAAAAGTTATGGTCGAACAACTGGATTCATTTAGGTTAGTACAAACACCTTATAAAATGATTACGATACGAGGGATATTTAATTCATTGCGTTTGGAGATGGCACTATCCTAGACCAGTTGGCGTGCGCCTAAGAACACCTACGCGGGCGACCGGTAGACCGCGGACTACCGATTGGCCATCCCTACTATACTGCCTCTTTTACACACTATACACCTAATCGAGACTTCTTTCCTTAAGCTTAGAGTGCTATGGTGTCACTAAATTGTTAGTTCTTCGTAGGAAATAGGTGGAAAATTCCGACTCGTCATTGATTACTAGGTTTCACCCAAGTTCACACCTTTCTTTGAAACCCTCGCATCTATCTTGAAAGAGTGTTAGCCTAACATGTTGGATATTTCTTTGGATCGCACATCGTAACTCTGAGGCCTTCAAGATAGTACTAGGGGCTGAATAGATAACAGTCCATCCCTTAATGGTTCAATTTGTACACATATCACCAACGGTTCCACCACAATTCGTGGTAGAAGAATATAAGAAACGATTAGTCTAAACTGCTTCGTATACAGTGATGCTTCTGCATCCGGACGCTTTTTTATCCGGACACTTTTTCATTACACTCAATACCATGCCTAAACCATGACATTTTTTGCATGTTGAATTAATGTGACTGATAGTTATTATTGTGTCAATTTAGTTTAGTGTCAAACATAGTACCTAGCTGTTAACAAAAAAATGTAAAAAATCAAAAATCAATGTGAATTACACAAACCCATGTCCGGAATAAAAAGCACATTCAGAAAATGCTTTTAAATCCGGACGGTCAAAAGTTGACGATTAAATTTCTCATTGAAGGAGTTGCATAAGGGTATGTTAGAAGACTTAATATGGAGGGTGGAGTGTGGAGCAGAAAATTTTCGACTCGGGAAACCCCAATACTCTTCGGTATACAGCACGGGGTCGATTATATGACCCGTTTGTATGTACGTGAGTAACTTTGTAACTTTGTCTGTAGCGCTGTCCTACATTAATAGATATTTAACCCCTTTCCTGTTGACCGATTGATCTGAAATTTGGAACACATCTTTATCTTTGCAGACATTATAAAAGTGCGTATTTCATGATCTTGAAAATCCAAAATGGCGGCCACTACAAAATGGCGGATTTAATATTTTCTCTAAACCCCATCAATATGGGTATCAAACGGAAGGGCTTGACTAGTTTGGGGGGTTTTTGTTGTGTGCTCTTTGCATAACATCGTGTATAATCTACAGACATGAATGAGAAAGCGCTGAAGTGAACTTCACACCTAGTAGAACACAATTATTTATGAAAAATTCAAATCCAAAATGGCTGCCAGCACAAAATGGCGCCATATACATTTTTTTCCAAACCTTGTCAATATGGGTATCAAATGAAAGGGCTTGATAAGTAGAATACAATTATTGATGAAAAATGTAAATCCAATCAATATGGGTTTCAAACGTAAGAGATTGACTAGTAGAACACAGTTGTTCATGAAAAATGCTCTTTCGTTTGATACACATATTGATGGGGTTATGAGAAAATATGTAATCCACCATTTTGTAGTGGCCACCATCTTGGATTTATATTTTTTTCAATAACTGTATTCTACTAGTCAAGCCCTTTCATTTGATACCCATACTGATGGAGTTTTGAAAAAAAAATATGACGCCATCTTGTAGTGGCGGCCATTTTGCATTTTGGAATTCCATTTTTCATGAATAACTGTCTACTAGTCAATCCTTTTCATTTGATACCCATATTGATGCGGTTTAGAGAAAATATGTAATCCACCATTTTGTAGCGACTGCCATCTTGTATTTACAATTTCCATCAATAACTGTGTTCTACTAGCCAAGCCCTTTCGTTTGATACCCATATTGATGGGGTTCTGAGGGAATATGTAATCCGCCATTTTGTAGCGGCCGCCATCTTGGATTAACATTTTTCATCAATAATTGTATTCTACTTACCAAGCTCTTTCATTTGATACCCATATTGATGGGGTTCTGAGGGATTATGTAATCCGCCATTTTGTAGCGGCCGCCATATTGGATTTACATTTTGACGTAGGACTACGTCTAACCGGAAGATATAGGGGGTGAAATGGAAATCTAGGTACTGAACAAGTAGGAAAATATGCAAGATTTGGAACGCTTATAACTCGAGCATTTCTCAATAGATCGCAAAAGTTTTTGCATCAATTGATAGGAAATATATCTACGCATCTGTCATAACAAATAACATTTCATTTTTCTTGAGATAAATAATTGAATAATTGTGAAATATCAAGCATTGTCAAAATGCACTATAAGCCCATTTTTGATTGGTCCATTTTGTGCTCCTCGAATCGTACCGACCAAAACGGGCAACCAGAGCAGCAGCGAAATAGAATGAAGCACGATTGGAAAGGAAAAAGAAAAAAATGAACGAAACATTGGTCGCAGTCTCACACATGCGTAATTCTCGAGCCAGCCAGTCAGCTTAAAAATACCCGCTCCGCTGCCGCGTAAGGATCATTCTCATCCAAACCGTACACCACATCGGTTCGCATCACAACACATCAACAAACCAACCCAAGCAGCCATGTCTGGACATGGTAAAGGAGGAAAAGTGAAGGGAAAGGCAAAATCCCGCTCGAACCGTGTTGATCTGGAGTTCCCCGCAAGGGTAGCTAGGCCGAGCGCGTTAGTACCAGTGCACCAGTCCACCTAGCCGGCGTTATATAGTTTCGGCCGCCGAAGTGATCGAGTTAGCTGGCAAAGCTGCTCGCGACGATAAGAAAACCCGCATTCGGAACAGAACACATTCGGTTCGGTGGACATCAAGACAACAGGCAGTTGCAGCGAGTGGCGAGTGGCAAACGCTATCGCAAAACGGCATCAGGTAGCAGAAGAAAAAAGTTTGTTCTTTATACAAACTGCTTTGGTGGCAAATCCAGAACAAGGCGGCATCGAGGGCGTTCGAATAGGTTTTTTTTCAAAACCACGAGTACAAAGTTTTCTAAATTGGAACCATTCCATAAAACAAGGCGCTTTTCAGGGCCATTAAACCTTCCAAAAAGGAGTTTAGGAAATACAGTTCAATGCTTTCTAAAACATTATCCAAAATAATAATAAAACACAAATTGATTTTTTCATAATTTGTTTGATGAGTATGTGAATTTGGCAGTTTTCTGAGCTTATTGATAGTTGGGAACTTTCCAGATTATTCAATTTTCACCAATTCTTAAATTGTTTCCAGATTGAAAGTACAGTAATTTACAATTAGTTCGACATTTAGCTAATTGTACGGACATGTAATGCGACTTATTTAGTTGGACATTTTTGTAAACATAGAGATCCAAATTATGACCCCACATTGAAAGTCGACACTGTACCACTGTCATCGCAAATGTTCAATTACAGGTTAAAATCGCCTCCAATGCGACACTGAGTGGCGCTTCGGCACGTCGAATTGAATGTAATTTACTGTACAACATGTCACAAAGCTGGATGGGAAGAAATTTTCCAACTGTGAATGCTGTGGCGAGTGGCAACAAATCGCTAAACAGGAAGGTTTAGCCGAACAAGATGGGGATATCGAGTGATAACAAAACAATAAACTCTTTAGATTGAAGATAATTTTGTGATCTTGAAAAGGACCCTTTTTAGCCTGCATGTGAATCCAACGAGCGAACAAATCATAATGAATGTATTTTTTTGCCATCGGTTCGGCGCTCATCAAGGCAACAATTAGTTTCAGTGAGTGGCAAAGTGTTTCTCCGGCACGTCGCATTAAATGTAATTTACTGAACAACATGTCACAAGCTGGATGGGAAGAAATTTTCCAACTGTGAAAGCTGTGGCGAGTGGCAAACGCAATAGCTAAACAGGAAGGTTTAACCGAACAAGATGGGAATATCGAGTGATAACAAAAACACAACACCAAAGGTTCTTTTCAGAACCATCAACATATTCATAAAGAGTAAACAGTAAACTAATCCATTTTTCAGGTAGATAGGTAGGTATTCACGTAGGAGAAGAAAATAAAACAATATATTTAAAATATATATTTAACAAAAGCTGTCCCCTTTGTATAGTCCTACGTCACTCCGGTTATGTCACCGACATTACCCACCCGTATTTTTTTTTATAAATTACTGTATTCTACTAATCAAGCCCTTTCATTTGATACCCATATTGATAGGATTTTGAAAAAAATATATATGGCGCCATCTTGTAGTAGTCATCTTGTAAAAATACAATAAATAATTGAATTAATAAAAAAAATTGTACCAAACGTGTTTCCATTTAATCCCGCTACTTCTGACGCACCCTTTAATAAGTTCTACGAGAATTAATAAATAATTTCTCTCAAAGAATTGCAAAGAAAACAAGTGTCCGGATTTAAAAGCAAAAGTGTCCGGATTTCAAAGCATGATTAAAAAAGTGTCCGGATTTAAAATCACGACACGATGAAAGAAAATTCTGAACAAATATAACATGATTTTGTGGAATTCTGTGATTCATAACATAGATGAAGGCCTTCTAATTCAATAGGAACGCTAATTTTTCATGCTATCATATGTCAATATTTTTTAGTAGTTGAAGTTATATTCGTAAGCGCTTAAGCGTCCGGATTTCGAAGCATTACTATACAACCTTCACGGCCTCTCTTCTCTCGGCATAGTGTATTTGAATCACAGAAATTTCCACACAGAATATCATATAATATAATATAACCTTGTGTTGTCGGAAAACGTGTTTTTCTAAAGTATGAGAACCACCCTCAAAACCGTCGAGTCATCAGGATTTCTATTCGGATCTCCATTCGGAGCTGGTGACCAGTAACGTCAAATTCCTCAATTTTTTTTCTAAAGTAGTCATCCCAGAACATATTTACTGCCTATAACATCAAGAGCTATGTTTGAACTTCGAGAGATCGAATGTTATCGAGTAAAGAAGGCCCAATAGCGATTTCTTAAGGATCAAGCAAACAACCGTCAGAATGAAGGGATAGGCTACAACCTGAAATTTATCCAACGGGTCAAATGTTCGATTAATTTGAAGATTAGAACAGTTAGTTTGACAAATTGGGCAATCATGTTACAGTGAACTTAGAAGATGCTATGGGATGACTTGACGGGACAGCAAGCGTTTTTTTCTTGTGATTTGACTGAACTGAAACTTCTCACAAACATGTTCGAAGAAAGTTTTGAATAGATGAAGCTTAGTGAAATACCGGTATCACAAAGAGGTGATTTCATATCTGCAAATTAAATCAGTTCGTTTTTATTTGTAAAACTGGTTATGTATAAAATAATTATCAACTAGATAATCGACCAACTCAAACCTATGTAGGGGAATGAGGTGTGACCTTCATTATTATTATTGTTCCCATATTCGACACCCGAACGAACAAAATTCTCCAACGCTGCTGGTCATAACGAAATCACAACTTGTGTACTGAAGATTTACTCTGCTGAACTTCCAATACCGCTGACAAAACTGTTCCATACCTCGTTACAGCAGGGGGACCTCTCAACGCGTTGTAAATCTTCATTGTTCCTGGTTTATAAGGAAGGCATAAGTTGGAATAAACGTAGGTATATCGCAGTTGAATTATTCGGACATTATAACCGATGCTTAGACTTAGATTCATTTTTTTCTGTTGAGTTTCGCAACCCTACTAGCTACTCGTTTGTTCGGTTCGGGATTTCGACGTGACAGTTCGGTTCCATTTCAAACATTGGGGATTACGAGAATTGCGTACGCTATGCCCTTCATCCATCTTCCATGCAACGACCTAGTGAATCTTCCACCCTACGAAGCCTGTTTTTGTTAATAGATTTTGCTGAGTAAATCAATATGAATAAATTCTTCTGGTATTCTAGCACAGCTGAACATTTATGCACATTTGCTCAAGAAGCTTCCTCCATCTTGGGCCCCGTTTGGGCGCGATTCAATGCATTTTATGAATTATTCGAGTTCAATCGACCTTCTGAAGCTTTTCGTCGCTGGATTCAACGAGAGTGAATACTTGTTGAACGGAGAGGGTCCCAACGCTGGGACGATGAACCAACTTTGAGTTTTTTCATGATTTGACTACTATCATTGATATTGTTTATGTATTTTGTACAATATACAACGTAGAATTGTATGGCTTTTAAACCTCTTTTATCCATTCAGACTCCACATCCAATGTCTGTATGAAAACATATAGTCAGATGGGTACTGTTAAGGGGGGACCCCTGTCTGGAAGATCGAAAAATAATGAATTTTAAAAATGAGTTATTTTTCATGAAAAGTCGTTTGTTGAATTTGTGAAAGTCTGATTCTGCAAATGTAATTACTTCTGGCTATTTTGTTTTGGTATTTAAGACTGCTTGCTGTAATTCCTTTTGCAACCAAAAAACCAAAACACGTAGAGGCTTATGTATTCATCAAGGCCTAACATCATCCATTATCGAGCTATGATGATGATATTAGGAAGGAATGTAAATTGTATTTGCCTCACACGATGTTGATTACGCAAGTTTTCTGCTCAAGGTTACGGTCACCACCGCATTTCAAAAGATACAACGAAAAGGATATTCCATCAGTCGTTGCAGCTTTTTGTAATGTGAGATAATTCACTTTTTGGCTGTTTTCCATGATATTCGCTTACAACTCCGAAATAGCATCGGAACCACAACGGTTCAACCATGATCAAGTACGTATCGATCTGCAAACAAGTTACTCAAATATGCGATATTCGAAGCTGATCTCCGGCTGAATTTTAGTATTTCGTCGAAAAACAATATGATTCGGATGTCGTAGCGGACGAACATAAAGATACGAGATCAGAGCCGCTGGAGGCAAAGAACTCACTTGCTCTTACGTCATTACTACAAAATGACTAAGTGCTTTGCATCATCACAGCGCGCTCGCCCCGCAGAATATTTTACGTAAGAAAAAATATTATGCTGATGTTTGTTTACGCGTTGTCTCATTTTGAAAAAAAATCGAATATTTTCCACCAATTGGAACACAATACCGATACAATTATTTCTCAACCTATGGGTCGATATCAGGTGTTTAGCAAGATGATGTAATCATTCATATTTTTTAAAAGATTAGTTGACATCATCGATTCAATTATCATGTACAGTTCTGATTTGGACGCTTCAGTTGTTTACTTTGAACTAGCTCTTGATGTCAACAATAATTGTTCCGATGACTTAATTACTAGGTTTCATCGATGTGCTAATTAACAATTTGTATTCCAAATAACGTAGGTATCTGGTCGTACGAGGGATGCTCGATAATTTTTGAGGTGAGAGAGCAAAACCATGCACGTGATGTCAAAAATTGTTCTGCGATATCCATCGCGAACTAATATGTTTGGCTGCCAAATGTTCGCGCAATATTGAATGTGTTACAGGTGATCTATTGTCGAAAAATACCTCAATTCCACGCGATAAATCACTTGACAATATTTGACTTTCCTCGCGGAATCGCGCCCTGTAGCGCACATTGAATCCGGTGAATCGGCATAACGTACTGCAGCAGGTGATCGTCTTTCTCAAAACTTATCGTGTAAAACTCGGGAATAAGCTCAGAACCGAAACCGTAAAAAGAGTTTCTGCCCCATCAGTTTTTAAATCATATACGCACGTGAACATGTTTAACTCTATGTATTGCTCTCTAAATCGCTCTATTCCAAACAATGCTTCCAACGAAATCTAATCTAGAGTAGAGCACGCAAAACATTGGAAATTAAAAATTCAGTTTTGATCTCGACCGTCTATGCTAAACATGCTAAACCAGAAACCGAAGAAATTGAACGACTGTAATGTTCTAAAAGCTAACATTAATCCCACAGAATGGTGTTAGATAGTAATATTTAGTGTTGTGGTATTTCGCTGGCGAACAATTTTTATTTTCGAGCATGAAAGTGTGCGACCACAAAACTTCAAAAAGCCGGGATGATTGGCTTAAGACCAAACTAACAAAGAATCAAATACATAAGATGGCTTAAAAGCTCAAAATGAAAAATGAACCTCAAATGACAGAGATAGCCAGAACCGAGTATTCAGAGACTCTATTTCATCCAATTGGTGCGACCATCGAATAATCGGCTATATGCACATTATATGCATATCATTGACGAAATAAAAAAAGATTATTTAACGCTGAGTTATGTCTTTCGGGAACATATACGGGCTACAAATTGAAAACCTAAAAATCGGTCGTGTCACGGGAAATTGTCCAATTATGAACCATTTTTCTTCTTTACAAATCGTATTGGATGAAGAACGTCGCAAAACGAGCAACAAAATTTTCCACAATTTTTCACGATGAAAATATCCATGCTCCCGTGGATAGCGTCACACATTATCATGCCGAGGGTTTGGATCCTAGTCGGGCGATTTTTCTTCAAACGAACTTCTTCCGAATTGCACTGTTGTCACGGGTATTTGCCACTCAGAATACATTCAAGGCGTGTTATTCGGCATAGAAATTTCAACTAAGTATAAAATTGACGCAAGTAATACTACGTTAGTGTCATTGAAAAAGAAGAAAAGAAGATATCATACACACAACCACAACAACCAACAGCTAAATCAGAGAAATTGTCGATAACACCTTGTGTGCCTAAAGCTAGTGATAGATTCTTCGAGTCCGTATTTTTCAGCCCGAAATAGAACACAATAAGTCGAAATGAATAAAAACAGAACCAATCAAATTATTAAAACAGTCTCCATCGTTGAAAAGAATGAACTTTACGGTGAATAAGAACGTCGAACGAACTGCTTACGCTTACGTCTGTAGTAGTGTCATCGGAATAGGCACGCAAGATCAGGAGACGATAAGTCACCATCTTTTTGTAGCCAGCAATTGCAAATCGAAGAGCGAGTGGGATATATTTTGCACGTCATTCTGGACATGAAAAAGATATCCGCGCGATGGGTGGCGTGTTTTTTGACAACGAATGGAACGTGGATCTATTGCCACACTCCTGAGTCCAATAGGCAGACTGCAGAGTGGCTGACAAGGCACGAAATCCGGCCGAAGCGATCAAAAAACCAGCGGCCGGGAAGGTTTAAGCCTCCGTTTTCTGGGCTGCGCATGACATAATCTTCATTGATTACCTGCAGAAGGGAAAACAATTACCGAAGAGTATTATGTAGTGTTATTGGACAAACTGAAGTTCTGTACCATCACGACAACACACCGTCGCATACGTCCTTAAAAGCGATGGCCAAGTTGGATCAATTACGGAATATTGAGGAAATGTTCGAAAAAAAATTAATCCCTGTTTGTTCTACAATGATCGTTGTAAGTCCAATTGGATTTCGCGTTTGCGGAATTAAACTTCGTATCCCATAGATGTAAAGCGAAAATGGCAATGGATTCTCGGGTGGAATAACACGCTTTGAAAATGAAAATTATGAATGAAAATTTACTTTCCTGTATCAAACATGTATTCCATGTAACGGAAAAACATCTTATTTGCAGGTGAATCAAGAATCTTGAACTAAAACCGTGCCTGAAAATAAATTTATATTATAAATACGAAAATCAATTTTGAGCGGAACAATGTTCGGGTCAGCTAGTGCTGAATACTTTCGCATCAATATTGCCTCCAAACAATAAACAGTCAACTTGACAGTTACGATTTGGATGTGAGCCTTGAGCGTGAGTTATTCTGCCTACGGTCAATTTGTGTTGGTCGGAATAAGGTTGTCAGGTCGCTCTGCGCAGGATACACAAGAAATGCCAACTTCAATACACAAACAATACCAACTTCGTTTTTCACGAGATTTTGGCCAAGATGGAACACGGATATTTGCACGATTTCTCGAAACAGTACGTTTTTTAAGATGTATGCAATGAGTATTTTTTACTCCAGAAGGTATGAATATTTAAGTATGAGTGTTGCTACTGGCAACGCTTCCGATTACACATCCAATACCAACCAAACAGAACCGAAGTGACAGGTTCTTAGAACTGTCACAATTGTTGAATTAAACAATAGAAAAACGATTACTTAAAACTAGAGGAAGATAGGTTCTATTAATTGGCAATTTTTACTGATTGATTTGTTTATAATAAAAATACGAGGTGAGCAATACATTATATAGAAATATAGAAATAATGATTATATTTCTAAATTGAACGTAAAAAATATTATATTTTCTAGTGTTCATACACAATCACATTCGCCATTGCTTAACCTAAAACTAATTTGTTCTGGAACAAGGAAACAAAAAGCACTGAATTTGTAAGGATTTTTTTATATATATCTTTAGATTACGTAAATTCCTGAAATAAATATTTTTTGTAGCTTAAAGCACTACGCTAACGAGAATCGTGCGTTATTCCATCCGTTCCCGAACAAAACTTTAAGAAATTCATCACAATGAATGTTCAAGGTGAGAGCAACCTAACCACGGATAATAGCAACACCTACAGTTGCCCTGCTTGCCAGAGGCCCGACTCCGCCGATAACCTTGTCGGCTGCGACAAGTGTGAGAGTTGGTGGCACTACTCGTGTGTCGGAGTGGATGATTCCGTGCAGCAACAGAAGTGGTACTGCCTCAAATGTATCCCACCACCAGCAAAAACAGTTTCCAACGCCTCGTCAGCGTCCCGGAAAGCTCGCTTGGATCTGGGCATGAAGCGTCTGGAGGAAAAACGAGAGCTTGATAGGAAGCAATTAGATCTGGAGAGGAAATACGTCGATGAGAAGTACCAGTTGATGGAGAATTCACTGTTCGAAGAGGTCGAGAATAAAAGTGTTCGAAGTCGGGTCGATGAGATTGAGTCTCGGAAGCAAGTTACTGACTGGGTGAAGAACCAAGCAGCAGGACAACTATCTTCAGATGTACCACGCGATTCATTAGCAGTACCACTAAACGTACAGCAAAACAATTCAGTTCCGAAGGTTGATAGCATGAATGAGGGAGCGGTTGGAGGGATCCAAGGTGCGAATAGAGTTCCACCAGTCGAAACTAAAAACAATGCATTTCGTTTGCTACAACAAAAGCTAAAAGATTGACAGGAGATTCAGCAGCCAACTTTGCAGCAAATTCTGGAATTACAAGAACAGCTACAGTTTTGTCAGCTCCAGTTACAACATCAGTCTACACCTATTTCCTCTCGTCCTGTAGACGTAGCGAAAGGAGCTGTTCCTAAAGTACCTCCGAAAAACTTAGGCGAACGGAAGAAAGGGCAGCAGCCTAAACAGTTCTGGCCCAAACAACAAGTGGAAAATAATCCTGCGGGCGAAGAGCCGAAAAGTCAACTCAACAACGAGCAGCAGCGAGACCAATTCGCGCCCTCATTACCGAATGTTCCTCCACATCAACAGCAGCAGCGAGATCAATTTGCGCCACCACCGCCTGTCCCTCAACAGTATCAAGTTCCTGCTGGTAATTCTTCCGTGATTAGACCACTGGGTCCGTCGTCAGAACAGCTTGTCGCCCGACAAGTAATGCCTAGGGACTTGCCAGAATTTTCCGGCAACCCCGAAGAGTGGCCGATGTTCATGAGCAGCTTCAAAAACACAACATCTGCTTGTGGCTTCAACAACGCCGAAAATCTTTCTCGACTTCAGCGGTGTTTGAAAGGAGCCGCACTTAAATCGGTGAGATATTATCTGTTGTCACCAGAATCGGTTCCGGACGTAATGCGAACACTACAAACCCTCTACGGTCGTCCTGAGATAATAATCGGCAAGCTAATCAAAACCGTGCGTGAAACTCCATCTCCGAAGCCGGAGAAGTTAGAGACATTGATTGAGTTCGGAATGGCGGTAAGGAACCTAACTCAGCATCTCATCGTAGCCGGGCAGCAATCACACCTTTCCAACCCGATCCTCTTGCAAGAGCTGGTGGAGAAACTCCCGGCTGGTGTAAAATTGCAGTGGGCTCAACATCTGCAAAATCACCCAGTGGCAACACTGCAAATTTTCAGTGAGTTCATGACGACTGTGGTGGATTCCGTCAGCAAAGTTGTAGTGTACGTCGAACCGCCACAGAAAAATGAAAGATCAGGAGGCCGTGAGAAAGGATACATTCATGCGCACACCGATGCAAGTGTACCAGGAACCCAAATGCCGTTGAAACGTTGTCTGGTTTGTGACAGAGAAGGTCATCGTGTAGCAGATTGTGCTGTCTTCAAGAAGTACAACGTAGAGAATCGATGGAAAACGGTTACTACCTTAAAACTATGCCGTACCTGCCTCAACTTCCACGGTCGCCGAACATGTAGGAACAACAATCGTTGCGGTGTCAATGGTTGTGAGCTGCGCCACCATTCGCTACTCCACACAACTCGTTCTACTATTTCCTCATCTGTAACGAGTATGAATCAGTCTCCCGAAAATCACACCCACCACCACTGTGGGCAATCGATATTGTTCCGAATTTTTCCTGTTATCCTGCAGGGGGCATCTAAGTCCATCAAAGTGTTCGCTTTTCTTGACGAGGGTTCTTCGGCGACTCTGATTGAACACAGTCTTGCAGAACAGTTGAAAAACGATGGGCCGAGTGCACCATTGTGCCTAAAATGGACGGCAAACATGTCTCGACTGGAATCGGAGTCGCAGCTAATTTCTCTGGATGTGTCGGGGATAAATCAGCAGAAACGCTATCAGCTTACGAACGTTAGAACTGTTGGAAGTCTCAACCTTCCCACTCAGACTCTGCGTTTTGGGGAACTGCAACGAAAATTCCACCATTTAGGGGGCATCTCCGTCCAAAGTTATGAGAACGCTACACCACGTCTGCTGTTAGGACTTCGTGATATAGGACTCGCGGTTCCACAGGAGACGAGAGAAGGGAACCGTGGACCGGTGGCAACCAAAACACGATTAGGTTGGTGCGTGTATGGCAGCATTGATAACACTCTTAAAACAGAACACGTCAACTATCACATCTGCGATTGTGACATTGGCGGGAAATTCGATGCTCTCATGAGAGAATATTTTAACGCGGACTGCATTGGAGTGCAGCCTACGCCACCTCTGGACTCCGAAGAAAACCAAAGAGCAATTCGGATTATGGAAACAACAACGTCCAGAGTGGACGATCGGTTTGAAACCGGTCTAATCTGGCGATATGATCAAATCGATCTTCCGGACAGCTTTCCCATGGCTCTGCAACGTCTAAAGTGCCTGGAACGGCGCATGCAACGGGACGAAGGACTGAAAGAGAACCTTCATCGTCAGATCCGCGAGTACCAGGAAAAGGGATACGCCCACCGAGCAACGGATGAAGAATTACAGTCGGCTGATCCAAAGCGAGTGTGGTACCTTCCCATTAGCGTTGTTACCAATCCCAATAAGCCGGGAAAAAATAGATTAGTGTGGGATGCCGCGGCTAAAGTTGACGGTATCTCCTTGAATTCCCTTCTTTTGCCAGGTCCTGACCTCCTAGTACCACTAACTCACGTGCTGTTCCGCTTCCGTCAATTTCCGGTCGCAATCTCCAGCGACATCAAGGAGATGTTCCATCAGCTTCGAATCATCGAGTCTGACCGCCAATTCCAGCGGTTCCTGTGGCGTGATAGTCCTGATCAACCTCCACAAGTTTACATCATGGACGTCGCGATATTTGGTGCAACCTGCTCGCCATCTTCTGCACAATTCATCAAAAACACTAATGCGAAGGCATTCGCGGAGCGATATCCCAGAGCGGTGGAGGAAATTATCAAATCCCACTATGTGGATGATTACCTCAGTAGTTTCGAGACGATCGAAGATGCGAAGGTGGTGGCAGAGGATGTGAAGATGATACATTCCAAAGGCGGATTTATAATTCGCAATTGGGCCTCAAACAGCCGAGATGTTTTGGATCATCTAGGCGAAGGTTCAGCGGACGGAGTTAAAGAGCTGAACTTGACTGGAAACGGAAACACTGAGCGCGTGTTGGGAATGCTCTGGAAGTCTGCGGAAGATGATTTAATATATTCTACATCATTTCGAAAGGACATCGCTTCAATCATCGATTCGGGAGTGAGACCAACTAAAAGACAGATTCTCAAGTGTATCATGAGCCTATTTGATCCGCTCGGGCTCTTGGCATCTTTTCTGGTCCACGGCAAGATTTTGATGCAGGAAGTATGGCGCCAAAAGATACAGTGGGACGAGCGTGTCAACGATCATATCTACAGCCGTTGGACAAAATGGATCTCGTTATTCAACCAAGTGCGGGAAATCCGCATTCGACGCTGCTATTTTGAAAACGCAAGTTCCAGCATGTATGAAACCCTAGAAGTCCACACATTCGTTGACGCCAGTGAGGATGCCTATTCTGCCGTTGTGTATTTCCGCGTCAAGGCCCTGAACGGCACCATTCAGTGCACAATAGTGGCTGCAAAAACGAAGGTTGCACCTATTCAACATGCTACGATTCCTCGGCTTGAGTTGATGGCTGCACTGCTAGGCGTTCGTCTTACAAATTTCGTTGTCGATGGGCATTCGGTCACTGTACGGCGACGAGTATTCTGGTCCGATTCAAGGACCGTGCTAGCTTGGATTGGGTCCGAGCACCGCCGCTATCGCCAATTTGTTGCTTGTCGAGTCGGCGAAATATTGTCGTCAACGAACGCGAACGAATGGAGATGGTCGCCAAGCAATCTGAACGTAGCGGACGAAGCCACCAAGTGGGGGAAAGGCCCTTGCTTTGACGCTTCCAGTCGTTGGTTCATCGGGCCTCAGTTCTTGTACTCGAATGAACAAAATTGGCCACAGTCGGTACAGGGGATTTCTTCTACCGATGAAGAGTTGCGTCCATGCAATGTCCATCAAGTAGCACCTTTATCACTGATTCAATTTGACCGTTTTTCGAACTGGCATCGCTTGCTACGGACTGTAGCTTATATTAAACGTTTTGTGAACGCCAGCAAAAAGAAAATGCAGCAACCCTTTAAGAAAGAAATCCTAAGTCAGCAAGAATTGCAGACCGCTGAGAATTTGTTATGGAGAATTGTTCAGCTAGATGCGTACACAGATGAGATCACCATTTTGCAGAAAAACGAGCGATTGCCCATTGATGAACACCAAACGGTGGACAAATCAAGTGTGCTTTTTAAATTGACGCCGACATTGGATGATCAGGGAATTTTGCGCGTTGATGGGCGCATAGGTGCTCTACAGGTAGCTTCGGCAGATCAAAAATGTCCCATCATACTGCCAAGGCATCATCGGGTGACATTCTTGGTTGTGAACAGCTATCATCGAAAGTATCTACATGCCAATTCTGAGACGGTGGTCAACGAAGTGCGCCAACGTTTCTATGTGCCACGGCTGCGAGTGCTGGTAAAAACCGTAGTCAACCGGTGTCTGTGGTGCAAAATACAAAAAGCTCGACCATCCGTTCCTAGAATGGCACCCCTACCTGCGGCAAGACTGTCCCCTTTTATTCGACCGTTCAGCTATGTTGGCTTGGACTACTTTGGTCCTATCACCGTGAAAGTCGGTCGTGCGAACGCTAAGAGATGGATCGCACTTTTTACTTGCCTCACAGTGCGGGCCGTATATGTTGAGGTAGCCTTCGACTTATCTACGACGAGCTGTATCTGCTGCATCCCACGCATCATAGGCAGACGAGGTGCCCCGATCGAGATCTACTCCGATAATGGGAGAAATTTCATCGGAGCCGAGCGCATCCTGAAGGATCAGGTTAGACGGATTCATGAGGATTCAGCGGTTGTCTTCACCAACGTCGACACAAAGTGGATATTCATACCACCTTCCGCTCCTCACATGGGCGGTTCCTGGGAGCGCTTAGTGAGGTCTGTCAAAATTGCAATGAGCAGCCTTCTCAAGAGCGAAAGTTGGACGATGAAGCACTGTATACCGTAGTAGTGGAAGCTGAAGCTATCGTGAACGCACGTCCATTGACTTATTTGCCATTAGACGCGGCTGAACAAGAAGCCCTTACGCCACTTTTTGCTCGGGTCTTCAAGTGGCGTAAAACAACCGACCGTGAAGATGATAGATCATTCTTCAGCAGTAGGCAGTACGTGAAAATTGATGCAGCACACCCTTGATCTCTTCTGGAAGCGATGGATCAAGGAGTACCTTCCTACACTAACGAAGAGAACAAGGTGGTTCGGGGAAACGAAAATGGTGCAGCCAGGAGATTTGGTTGTGATCATAGACGATTCAAGGCGGAACGGATGGGTTCGGGGAAAAGTATTGTTGGTGACCGCAGGGAAAGATGGTAGAGTTAGACAAGCAGTAGTCCAGACGTCGAACGGATTGTTCCGGCGACCCGTATCGAAGTTGTCGGTATTGGAAATAGACCAGATAGGTAAAGCTGAAGCTGATAGCCATCTTTACGAGGCGGGGGATGTTGCTACTGGCAACGCTTCCGATTACACATCCAATACCAACCAAACAGAACCGAAGTGACAGGTTCTTAGAACTGTCACAATTGTTGAATTAAACAATAGAAAAACGATTACTTAAAACTAGAGGAAGATAGGTTCTATTAATTGGCAATTTTCACTGATTGATTTGTTTATAATAAAAATACGAGGTAAGCAATACATTATATAGAAATATAGAAATAATGATTATATTTCTAAATTGAACGTAAAAAATATTATATTTTCTAGTGTTCATACACAATCACATTCGCCATTGCTTAACCTAAAACTAATTTGTTCTGGAACAAGGAAACAAAAAGCACTGAATTTGTAAGGATTTTTTTATATATATCTTTAGATTACGTAAATTCCTGAAATAAATATTGTTTGTAGCTTAAAGCACTACGCTAACGAGAATCGTGCGTTATTCCATCCGTTCCCGAACAATGAGATATTCCAGAATATATGCAACGTGTGTACATCGGATTCTCGTTTTACGCGTTTCGTACCCACCTTGCAAAACGAGAATCGGTATAAAATTTCAACAATATTTCAACATTCTAATCATTTGGGATTCTGAACATTTTGATCTGCCTTTTCAACCATGACCATGAAGGAGTAGTAGGGGTGGTGGGGGTTAAACGGACGTGTCAAGAAGAGCTTCAAATATATCTTTGGAAACTCATGTTCCCCAAAACATCGATGCAGTTTCTTGCAATTCAATATACTGTTTTTCTACCCAATTGGTCAAATATTTTACAACAAAATGTTTTTAAATGTTTTTTACTGGAATTAAAACAGACCGAAAAGTACAACATTTTTTTCGATGAGGTTAATATGGACATATAGTGAGGGGAATATGGACATGTTTGTAATATTTGAAGCGTAGAGGTTTATCGATCGCGAGAGGAATAATTTCATTCAACCAGGGTCTGAACTCATCACGAATGTTCGTTAAATGATGAAAAAATCGAATTAATCTCCCTTGAAATGATAACGTGGTTTTCAGCAGTATAAACGAAGAGACCCTCAACTACTTTGCTTTTGGTTCCAGTCAGCTTCCAAACAGTCCACATTTGGCGATTTGATTTCCGTTTATAGACGCAGGACATTCCTTAGGAATAGATTAAACAGACTTTTCACAGTCTATCTCACCCCCACTGGCAACTGTCCGTTTTACCCCACCAGTAATATTATTTCAATAATTAAATTTTTCCACTCCAAATGAATTTACTTTTCCGTACATACCTAATACCGCTTCTCTGTTAACTCACAAACCGAAATATAACCATCAGCGAATTGAATTTTCATATTAAACCACTGAAAATGCTTAACCCTTTGAATAACCCTTGTTATATGCCAAAAATGCGGGGTTAATATTTTTTGTTTGACTTGGCACCTCTTAACGTAAAATTTCGTCTTTCGGGGACGTTTTTTAAAAGAGGACTTCACGCGCTTTGTGCTGCAAACGATAATTGCGAATAAAATTGTGTAAATATAACTTTCTCATTATTTTTTAAAAAATAGTATATACAACTTTTATGGCCTAATCAGTTATCTGCGTTCTCTAGTATTTTTTCAAATGTCACTGCAGACTTTTTTTTCAGCCACCGTGCCAACCAAACAGTCGGGTTGGTCAAGAGTACGCACACTAGCCAACTGTCGACCGAATAGCCTCGAAAGACTGTATTTAATTTGTGTTTGACTACGGAGAAGAAAACGGTGAAGGAAAATCAAAAAGAGATTCAGAGAGCATTGGGTGCATCACATTCTCAGTGATTTGCACGGCACGTATGTCGGATGCCAACATTGAGAGCGAATTGAACTATCGGCCGATAAACAATCGTCGTGTGTGCGTAGATCGTACTGATTAAAGGGACGGCCGATAGTTGACCGACAGAATAGTTTGAATGCAATCGGTAAGCCTATCAAACTTTTTTATCGGCCGGTATTGAATCGGTGTAGTGTGCACATATGCATATCGCTCCATACTTATTAAGTCGTCCGACCAATCTATCGGCCGACAAAAGTCTGTAGTCTGCGGGGGCTCTAACTGTCAGTATAGTTCGCACTTTGTAAATAGGTTTTGAGTTTTTTTTTTCAATATTGTCCTATCTTAGGAAATACTTCCCATATTGTGTATTGTTTTCTGATAATGCTGTTTTGATTCAGCGTTAAAATATATAACTTCCATATTGGGTAAGGCAAATTTTAATATTGTGTTTTTTTCGTTCTCATTCCAGCCAAAATGATGCCATTGAGAATTTTTGGTAGCCAATCCATAATGTTGGCATTATTTTTTACACTAGGAATTATCATCATTCAGCTGTCCACAATAGACGCCTGTAGTTGTCAACCTGTACATGCTCAGACAGCCTATTGCGATGCAGAATACGGTAAGTTGTAATAAAGACAAATGTTTTCTCAAGTCCAAACATCTGCGCGAAGCTTCTACATAGTTTATTATAAAGTTCGTTATAAATTGAAAAAAAAATGGATGGATAATGACGGAGACATAAGCGGAGAGACGTAGTACTACAGCTACAACTCTTTTGTGCAAGGTTTGGTGGCCCTTAAAAGCGCCAATGGATTTGCGAGAGCAAACTGCCATGTGTCGAAATTTTTGTCCTTATTTTGCCCATGCTCTTTTCTAGACAAACTGAATGCAGCCACAGGCAATTTTGCATCAGCACTGTGTGCTGGATCGATTACACGAAAGCGATAAGTGACGTTAGAAGGCAACAAAATTGAAACACGTTGCTACCCGCTGGTGATGATGATATTCGTGGTTAGGTTGGAACGGTGGCCTTGGAGCCCCCACGCACTGCAGACTTTTTATCGTCCAATAGTTTGATCGTCTTCGTGATTAGTACGGAGGGGTATGAACACGCACGCGTCGCGTCGATTCAGTTGAGCTCAGTTTGGGCTAGCTGTCCAAAACCGAAGAAAAGTCTGATGTCTGCTTGACGTCTCAGTGTATGAGCGCTAAATATCGCAGGATCGATTACACGAAAGCAATGGGTGACGGTTGTCCGTTGGATGGCAACAGAATTAAAAAACGTTGACCGTTGCTGCCGCTGCTACCGCTTCCCGCTGTTGATAATGATATTCATGGTTATGTTAGAACGGTGGCCTTAGCGTATTAACTCTGCTTCGCGGTTAGAAAATGAATTATTTTATCGGAAAACTGCCAAATTTATTTGACTTGACTGGCGGTAAAATCACAAGAGGAAGAGCCTACAATGCAATGTTTTGCTTGTGTTCAAATTATATTCCGCTTTACTCTGGCTGTTTTTTGTTTGGTCCAAACCATTTGAAGAGCAGAAGTTGGAGCAATCAAAACGTGACACATAGCACGTTTGGATAATGCTTGATATTTGACATTTCACAATTATTCGATTGTTTATCTCAAGAAAAATAAAATTTTATTTATTTCGATAAAAAAGATAGTGTGGAAATATTTTCTATTAATTGATGCAAACATCTTTGCGATCTATTAAGAAAAGATCGAGTTATGACCTTACGAAATCTTAAATTTTTTCCTACATTTTCAGTGTTTAAATTTTCATTTTACCCACCATATAGTCCTGATAGACGTAGTCCTACGTCGAAAAACAGTAACAAATCTAATCCAAACACAGAAATTATCTTGAACACAGGAGCACAGCCGGTACGATTACATTGATCTGCCCAAGGATATGGGAGGAATTCATTCTTCAAGACAGTAATTTAGCAACAAATAATGATTTGCTGAGCTACGTGTTTACTGGAGAGTTATGGGATTGGTAGAGAAAAGCATAGTGTTTAGGTGACCGAGCGAGACCATTTCACTGTCATTTTGCAAACACTACTTAAGGGATTTCCGAGCGGGCACATATTTGATTCAATTCATAAAACTTAAACCAAACATATTATTTCAATGGCACGCAAAATAAAAATAGAAAGAAAAAACATAACAAATCACACAATGAAAGCATTAATATTCAGTGTGGCCTCCTGAAGCTTCAATGACTTGTTAAAAACTTTTGGGCATACTATCGACCAAGTTTTGGAGATGCTGAGGGCCGATTTCGTTTCACGCCTTCTGTGGAGCCGTGAAATAAGTGTCCTTATTAGTGACACCATCTTTCCTGACTTTGTTGTCGAGAATGGTCCACAGGTTCTCAATCAGGTTGGGATGAAGACTTTGTGATGGTCATTCAAGGGGTTTTATTTTGCGTGAACGAAAATAGACAGAAATTAGCAGTATGCTTCGGGTCGTTGTCCTGTTTGAAACCGAAGCTGTTTCGTAGGCTAGTTTTTCAAGGCGATTCCTTTAGGTTTAACTTAAGGATGTCAATGTAGACATTTGCTGTCATAATTCCATGAATTAGCACTAGATTTCCAGCTCAGGAGAAGCATCCCCACACCCTTACATTGTCTTCTCCGTGCTTGACTGTAGCCTGCAAATGACGTTCCTGCAATTCTCCATCATCCTTCACCACACTCTTTCGCGCCACTTCTTGTTGATAAGCTCAAATTACGATACGTCAGTCCAAAATACTTTTTTCCAGAAGTCTTTGGGTTTGTTGTCATGTTTCCGGGCAAATTCCAACCGTTTCAGTTTATTATTCTTGCTGATAAACGGAGGTGTTTTTTGTGAATCTGCTCTTGAGTCCATGCTCAGCTAGTCTGCGGCATACGGTTCTAGCCGATACCGTCAATGAGAGATTTTCCTGAATGACTTTGACTGATATTTTTGGAGATTTCTTCATTTCCCGGATGATTTGTTGATCCGTCCGGCTATCGGTCTTTCGACGACGGCCTACTCCGTATCTGTCAGCAAGCGAACCGTAAGCCTTGTGCTTGTGCACAATTTCACGGACTGCTCCCCGGCTTACTCCGAACTTCTCTGCAATCTTCCGCTGTGAAATCTGCTACAAATGATTCTGAACAACCAGATCTCGAATTTGCATGGTGGTTTGATTGGTTTGTTGAAAAACTCATTGTGTAGACAACAACACTCGACTTTTATGTGCCAATGTTGTTACTTTGCTTATATCGTGTCAACTGAATCACCGAAAGGTTGTAAATGATATCGCACAGCCAGCTGTCATAACATGTTAAAACGAGGGGTTACTCAAAAGTTCAATATAATTTTAATATTATTTTTTGTCATCGCATATTTGCACACTTTGAAGAAGTCGTGTAAGGAAGTAAACAAAATGTACCAAAAATCACAAAACTTGTTATTTACTTCGAAGAGTAATAATAATTCGCATAATTATTTCCCGTCATTCAATCTTTACACGTTTATAATTGAGGAAATTCTGATCTGTTTTAACATTGTTTTTACTTTCAGTTATTGTTGTTCAGGTGCTCAGGAAATCCAACCGAAAGTTAGATGGCAACAACGTTTATAAAATTGCCATAAAGAAAGAATACAAGGTAGCATTGATACATAAACGATAATGTTACAGCTTTTAACCCTTTCTTCTCATGACCTACAGATGACTCCTCACGCCGAGAAGCTTTTGAAGCAAGGGAAGCTTATTACGCCTGCAATGGACTCATTGTGCGGCTTGCATCTCGAAGCAAACCAACTGTATGCGATCGCAGCTAAAGACGTGCATATAGGCCTCTGCAATAGTTTTGTGCGCAAGTACTCGGACCTGACGATCGTCGAGAAACGCGGTCTCGCTGGAATTTATCGCAAAGGTTGTCCGTGTACGATAAAACCGTGCTTCACGTCTAACTGCAATGTGTCGATCGGATCCTGCAATTGGACGCCCTGGGCAGCTTGCGAGTCGGATTACGGATCCTGCATACCAACACGGGGACACTTGGTAGACGGAACCCCATCAAAGTGCCACTGGCGTCGGTCACCAATGTATCAAAAATGTAAAGCGAACTCTCGAGAATGAGCCAGCAAACTTTCTTGTAATGTTCTTACCTTGCTGTAATTATTTATTCTGTATAATCACTATCTCTTCATTACTATTTCTAGCTTTAAATTTGATTTTTTTTTTGTAATTACTATTTTATATTTACTAACGAACTATTTATTATCAGAGAAGAAATACTATTTATTATTCAAACAATGATGATGGAATAAATTATCTGCACGTGATGCCATGGAAAAGTTTTTGCATTGGAATTAAGAGACACAGGTTCTAAATGCTTTCGAAAACTGTTATGTTTAGTACAAATTAATGATAATGAATATTGGTTGTATGAGTTTTGAAGACATGAACGGAAATGGAAATAAAATAAATTATTATAATTCGAAAATTATTCCTACTATTCTGTCCCTTGTTATATGAGAGCTATATTTAAACGTATTATACAATCCTAAATATTAACCATAAAGGTGCAAACGAAGCGCTTCAGCTGTCTGTCAAGCGATATTTTCTGAAATATTCAGGGTTCTCAGTTTCGTGTTTTTGGCTTTATTTTTCATTGTTTTTGACGAGATACAGAGTGTTGAAGAAGGAAGCCCACGAATGAATCAGTGGGTACATTTTAACGTTTTTCTTTGATAATATAGGAAATCCAAGTGGCTGAACTTGTGAAGGGTGTTTATGGTCAAGATACTGTAACAACCAGGTGACAAAGTTAAAAAAAACAGTCTCACTGTCCTCTTCAGGACCATTGCACCGCCTATCTCTCTCTATGTGCTCGGATGATGCCTACATCTCGGAGTTTAAAACTATAAAAAACTGTAAAAAGTCTGCATCTCAGCTGACACAGCTGCCAGTAAGGTTTAAAACCGCATACATCTCAACTATTTTGTTCTCGAGATGTTGGCATCAAAAACATGGAAGCACAGCAGTCTAACTCCATACAATTCACTGACTAAAAAGTGTCCACATTTTCTTCGCTTGTTTACGCGAAAAATATAATTTTTTCAGGCACACTTAATTTGGGAGTATATGGACTTCTAGCTGTCTTGACGCAAGGTCTTTAATGAAGAATGATAAGATAGGAAGGTTTATATAAACAAGTTTATAATTACATAAGTTTATTCAAATATTAATACTGCCTTTCTTTAACTATTCAGTTTAATTTTATCAACATTTGAAAAAAAAAATTAAAAAAGAAATGTTTTTTTAAACATTTTTTTCAGATGGTTATTAAAAATCCATGATTACCTTTGCTTTATTATTTACCCCCATTATTTGTTAATTTTTCCAGCTTTTCGTTCTTTGACCTATCATTTTGACAATTCAATTTGAGAGGTTTAAAATTGTGACAAGATAGAAATTTGGTGTGAAAGAGCGAATTGTATAAAATTTTCTAAGCTTTATAATTAAAGTTTTTCTGTAATATTTAATTTCTGAGTTTGTTTGAATGACCGATTGAATTTGATTCATAGAAGGAAGATATGAATCAAATTCAATCGATCATTCAAACAAACTCAGAAATTAAATATTACAGAAAAATGTTTCCACCGTGAAGTGTATTCGATGTGTATTCGAGAATCAGGCCCTTCATTTGATATGTCGATTTTTGAAATCGACTCCATGGTTTAAAAGTTATGACGTTTTTGAAGAAATCTTACTTACTTAATCAACAAAAGGCCCCAGTGACATGTGCTGTACACAAAAGTAGTCTCCATTCACATGAATTTTATATTTTTTCCAATTCTTAACTTTCAAACTTATTTCAAGGATCATATCATATCTTTCTATTAATCCGCAAAAATGCCTAGTAGTACCTTAAAAAACCAAACTCATAAACGACAAAAAGAGTCTTCGGTGGTATATTTTTCATATATTTTTGACAGTACACATTCGCTTATTGGCGCTTTTTTAGTTGGAGTGCTTCTTAATTGGTGGTTCGCTAGTTGAAACACGCGTCAATAAAAAAGCAGTCATCCGTCATAATTGTATGTCAGTTTTACTCTGTTGTTCCAATGCCATTTTTATTGACAGGTCTTTGAATGTTACACTTAAAAAAATTTGGGCACAGTATTGCAAAAGTGTTTAGTCTTGCAGTTTGTTGGACAAATGTTTTCGTTTAAAAATGTATATAAATATATATACAAATATAAAGTGAATTATATCACATCCACTATTCAAAGAAGTTAATATAACTTATATTTTCTAGCATCAATCCAAAGACAGTAATCCTTATTATTATTACGGTCGCACTAAAAGACATGAAAAACAACAAGAAAAACGCTAACTTGGAAATTTGTGGACTATTGTAGTATTACTTCAGCCATTCCATGCCAAACTGATATAGTGGTTTTCAGATTTTCATTTCATTTTTCACGAACGGTACAAAAGAACTAGTGCGCCGAAATGAGTGAACGATTGGTCGTTCTTTTTCAAAGAACAGTAGAACAAACGAAAGAGTGAAAGAAACTTCAAAATAACTGATTCACTTAGATGAATGGTTAGTGACTGAACGGTTTGCCCCTCTATTTCGCACCCTTCACGTATTCAAGATTCTTCTTCACGAGTACTTCCAATGCATCCGGATCGCGGTGTTCAAATCGTCGATGCCACGTATGCTGACAATCTCGCGTATGAGATATTGTTGCCTTCGAGGTGATTTTATGTTCAACTTTGTTAAGAAGGTACAGTCCCCTAAGTTTCGTTGCGGTTGCAATTATTTTTCCACAAACAGTGATTTTGCATGTATACTCGTCAAATTGTATTTCCGCTTTTCTTGTGGTCATAGTATGCACTGATAAAAGACTGGCTGACAGCTTCGGGACAAACAACACGTGGTGAAGACGAATTTGATTTATGTTTCCTGAGTCGTCCGTACACTTAATCACACACCATTACCAGCAGCAGCAACAGCTACGACACGACCATCAGCTAGTTGAACCTTACCCTTAGATGGCTTGAAATCATCGAAAAAACAGGAAGTGGGTTATATATATGGTATAACCGCAAGGGTGACGTAGGACTATCGTTGATTTAGAGATCATTTGTTTGAAGTTGAATCTAAATCCATTCTGAAAAAATGAATAAATGAATATTTGGGAGACTTCGAAAACGAGAGCGTTACGTTGGAGGCACAAGGTTTTATGCATCCAATATAGGATACGAAAAACCTTGTTCTGAAGAATAATCTTCAGAAGCTTTCCTGCTAACTGTACTTGATTGACAAATCACAAACCCAAATGTATTATATGGATATTCTATGGATAGAAAACATTAAAATAAACTCTTTCGCTTGAATGTAATTTTCAATTCCAAGGGGAACTGGCAGATTATTTTCCAGCAACGATTAGATATTTCCACATTTTCCTCGATACTGGAAAACCAGCCCACCAGCGGTTAATGCTAATTCGATAACCACCTGTTAATAGCACTTGATTGAAACATATTTGGTCATAGTGTTACATGGATAGAAAACATTCAAATAAATTCTTTCACATGAATGTATTTTTAAATTCCCAGAGGAACTGGCAGATTATTTTCAGTAACGATTAGATATTTCCATATTTTCCTCGATACTGGAAGCCCACCAGTGGTTAATGCTAACTCGATAACCATCTGTTAATAGCACTTCATTGAAACATATTTGGTCACAGTGTTACATGGATAGAAAACATTCAAATAAACTCTTTCACATAAATGTATTTTCAAATTCCCAGAGGAACTGGCAGATTATTTTCCGGATCTTTCTCGATGCTGAATGGCATCCAAACGGAAAGAATTCCGTGCGTGTATGTGTGTGTGTAGCGGCTGCTTCGATGGTCACCTTCTCTTCTCCTGAAGGATCGGCTTCTCTGTGCTCCCTCACAGTTTCAAACAAACTGCTTGCGTTTCAGGACAGATCTCGATCCTTCGCTGTCCAGCACCCTCAGCAACGATGTTGTCTTGTCGATGTCCTCACGAAAAATGAATGCGTCTCACCACCAGAATATCGCTTAAGTATGCTTTTTGTGTGTGATTGAATCGAGAGAAGGTGTGGTTTACGATGGCAATTTGGAAGGCAAACTAGAGGGGAATGAACTCTCTGAGCTCGAAACTTTCGGCGACTGAGCAATAATCGATTGCGTACGCATACAATATTGGATACGGAAATATCCTACTGATGGGGAAGAATAATCTTCAGAAGCTTTCCTGCTAATTACACTTGGTTGAAAAATTACAAAATCAAATGTATTTGATCGCTGTGTTATATGGTTAGAAAACATTAAAATAAACTCTTTCACATGAATGTATTTTTAAATTCCCAGAGGAACTGGCAGATTATTTTCCAGAAATGATTAGATCTTTCCGGAACTTTCTCGATGCTGAATGGCATCTAAATGGAAAGAATTCCGCGCGTGTATGTGTGTGTAGCGATGTCTTCCCGGGGAACCGTTTGTGGCATCACTCTCCTCCTGATGGATTCCCTTCTGGCCTAGGGTGTACAAACAGGCTCTTGGTGACACCGTTCATCAGCGCTTTCATGATAAACGAAGAGCTTCACCACAACAGCGACAACATGCTCCAATCGCTGTTCAATTAGAACTGAGGGGATTTCCGAGCGGCGCTCGCTTATATAAAGATTGGTGATTTCAATAGCCTGTTTTGAAAGCAATTTTAAGACTATTGAAACAAGTTTTTGGATCAAAAAGTAACAAGTATAGAACGCGTAGACATTTTATCTTTCGAATGAAGTGTTTATCATACCATTTCGTTCAGTTGTTTAGGAGCTATTAACGCTCAAAATCTCGGTCTCCGGCGTAACGCTTTCGTTTTCGAAACCTTGATTTTACACCCCGGTATAGAAATGAAAGACGTAGTCCTACGTCAAAATCCTTATTCGATTTCATGTGTGAACTTGCGCCGTAATCGATAATCCAGTCATTCGCAGAGCATCCAACGGTCAACGCAAACATTTTCCCGAAACACCCGCCCGGAACCGCATTCGCATTTTGTTTCTTCGGTACAACTTGTTCCTTCTGCAACCTACAGTCGCGTTGTTTGTGGCCAGGTTTTTTGCAAAAAATGGCACACGATCGTTTTCCGTTTAACCGACTTCAACGCCGACTCACCTTTCACATTGCGATTGTATTTACTTATCTCGTCCAGCAACTTTTCTCGGATTGAATTCAGCGTCAGAGCATCATTCGCACGCGTCTCCAGAACTGTAGTTAATGCGTCAAACGATTTCGGGAGTCCCCGCAGGATGAAAGCAATTATGGTGTCTTCTCCCAGGTCCTTTCCAGGACTACACAGCTTTGTGTACAGGTTTTCCATTTTCGGTAGATAATCTTTCATATCTTCACCTTCCGTGTAGCGGGTTTCACACATCCGTTTCAACAAAGAAACTCTCGTCGATAGAGTGGCCTTCTGATGACGTTTGGCCAAAGCTGCCCACGCTTCCTTCGCTGTCTTCGCGGCTCGTATGACACCAACCTGGCTATCTTCAAGAAGCTGCAAAATCGTTGTTCGCGCTTTTTCATCACCTTCGGCCCACACTGCCGGAACACCAGCATGACCTTCTCCAGCTGCCGGTGCGTCGTTCTTGACATAGGTCCACAAACCTTCACGAATCAGCAACGATTCTGTACGAAATTTCCATGCTTCATAATTTGAGTTGTTCAGCTCCGTGGAATTCTTCAGATCCATCCTATTGTAAAATTGGCTCGCCGTCGATCTTCCAGAAACTTCTAATCTTCCAAGTGAAAAAACGGTACGTTGCTAAAGGGCCATAACCTGTTAACAGAGCGTAGTTGAAATCAAACAACTGGTTTCTATGGAGTATTACAGTGGAATGAAAGTTCATCTTTTTCTATCATTACAGACTACTTCGATCTTTAACTGAGTATTACTAGTCTACTTGATTGTTCACCGGTGATATAGTCGTTAGATTCGTTGCTTCAACATTTTTGGATCACGTTTTGAACTAACAATTTATCAAAGTATTGCGTTTCTACCTGTCATCACATTTTACGAATTGCAGACCATGTGTATCATACTATCGTTGATCACGGCATTCAAGTGTTGCTAGATCTATTTGGTACCATCTGGATCTACATACTCAGCAACCGTAGGGAAACCATCGATAAATAGGTTCCCACAATCTTCGGCCAATGTATCTCCTGCATGCTTGAAATTCTTCTTCAGGTTCTTCAGGCCTGATCATCCCATTTGAAGAGATCGTGAGGGATGATCAGGCCTGCAGGCTCTCTGACAAGAGATGACATCCTTAGCTCCACTCGATTGAATGCCAATAGTGGATCGCAAGCTGAATAACTTTACGGTAGTTGGGATTTTCATCCTGTCACCGCTGTATGATACAGCCTGCTTTTGTATGAGAGAGCAGGACCAGCCCCGTCCTAGGCTTCCATCAGAGAAGAGAAGTGGAACATGAAAGAAAAAAGTGGCAACGATTTGTGGCAAGAAAAATGTAAACAGTGAAAAAATTGGCAGATGGTTTACGCTCTAAAAATTGAAAATAATGTTAAGATGTCTTTAAAACGGTGGGAGACGTCATATATAAGGTGAGAGGTTCATATATAATGTTATCATGATAAATACGGCGAATGGGATAGAAATTACGAACTGAAAATTGAATAAAATATATATAGACGCTGAAAGTGCTGTGGACAAATATTATAATGCATAAAATGTAATAATGGAGACAAGTGAGAGTGATAGCCATACGGAAATCCAACAAGCCGGCTTGCGATCACAACTCGTATAGGCCGATTGCAATGTTATCCTGTATTCGTAAATTGTTAGAGAAAATGATTCTACTTCGTTTGGACAAGTGGGTCTAAACGAACAATTTGCTGTGAAATACGCAGTTTGGCTTCCGCCGAGGTAGAGGGACAAATGATTGTCTCGCGCTGCTATCTTCTGAAATCCAAATCGCATTTGCTCGCAAAGAACAAATGGCTTCCGTTTTTCTCGATATCAAAGGGGCATTTGATTCAGTTTCCATGGAAATTCTCTCAGAGAAGCTTCATAATCGTGGACTTTCACCAATTCTCAATAATTTCCTGTACAATTTACTGTCAGAAAAGCACATGAATTTCTCTCATGGCAGCTCGAAATCTTCTCGTTACAGTTTTATGGGCCTACCACAAGGCTCCTGGCTCTCTTGTACAGTTTTTACGACAATGATATGGATGATTGTCTAACTAGAAACTGCACGCTGAGACAACTTGCAGACGATGGAGTTATTTCCATCACGGGTACTAATCCCGTCGTTCTGCAAAAGTCGTTGCAAGATACCCTGAACAATCTGTTCACGTGGGCCCTCGAACTGGGTATTGAATTCTTTACGGAGAAAACTGAAATGGTCGTTTTTTCTAGAAAGCACGAACCCGCCCAATTCCAGCTTCACCTATCCGACAAAACGATCCAACACTCTATGTTTTTCAAATACCTGGGTGTATATTTTGATTCTAAGTGTACCTAGGGGAGACACATTGCGTATTTGAAACAGAAATGCCAGCAAAGAATCAATTTTCTCCAAACAATTACCGGAACATGGTGGGGTGCCCATCCAGGAGACCTCATTCAGTTGTACAAAACAACGATATTGTCAGTCTTAGAATATGGCAGTTTTTGCTTCCGATCAGCTGCCAGGATTCATATTCTCAAGCTGGAGAGAATACAATATCGTTGCTTGCGTATAGCTATGGGGTGTTTGCATTCGACACATACGATGAGTCTCGAAGTTTTGGCAGGAGTACCCCCGCTTACTCTTCGGTTCACAGAATTATCCTACAGATTTCATATCCGTTGCAAGATCATGAATCCATTGGTAATTGATAACTTCGAAAATCTACTCCAGCTGACTCCTCAGTCATGTTTTATGTCTTTATACCATGAATACCTTACACACGACGTGCACCCTTCACCAGGCATCTCCAACCAAGTTTGCTTCCCATACTTCTGCAATTCCTCTGTCATTTTTGATCTGTCCATGCGACAAAAAATCCATGGAATCCCAGATCACCTACGCTCCGATTCTATTCCGCCGATATTTTCGGCAGAATATGGGAAAGTTAGATCTGATAAAATGTTCTTTACTGACGGTTCATTCATAAACGGGTCCACTGACTTCGGCATCTTCAATGAAAATTCCAGTGCCTCCTTCAAACTCAAAGATCCTTGTTCCGTGTATGTCGCTGAACTGGGTGCGATATATTACGCATTAGGGATCATTGAAACATTGCCCATCGACTACTATTTTATTTTTTCAGACAGTCTCAGCTCAATAGAGGCAATC
The DNA here is from genome assembly GCF_029784135.1 of Toxorhynchites rutilus septentrionalis. Classification (NCBI taxonomy): domain Eukaryota; kingdom Metazoa; phylum Arthropoda; class Insecta; order Diptera; family Culicidae; genus Toxorhynchites; species Toxorhynchites rutilus. The sequence goes on from NC_073744.1 coordinate 92,793,759, forward strand.
CGCTCAATGAAAGTTGATAAACGCTCATCTTATTTCCTAACAAGAATAAGACAACTATTGAGTGTTTTGGTCGAAAAATTATTCAAGATTACCTTAGCATGGGTTCCCTCTCATTGCTCGATTCCGGGGAATGAGAGAGCGGACTCGCTAGCTAAGGTGGGCGCTTTAGAAGGCACACTTTTTGAAAGGCAAATTGCTTATAATGAATTTTTCCACATTCCTCGTCAGTATACGCTCGTAAGTTGGCAGCGCATGTGGAGTGATGATGAGTTCGGTCGTTGGTTACACACGATTATCCCTAAGGTCTCGACGAGTGCATGGTTCAAGGGATTGAATGTAGGTCGTGATTTCATTCGCGTGATATCTCGGCTTATGTCCAATCACTACAACCTAAACGCGCATCTCTATCGCATTGGGCTCGCAGCAAACAATCTTTGTGATTGTGGCGATGGCTACCACGACATCGAGCATGTTGTCTGGTCGTGTATCCGGTTCCATGCTGCTCGCTCTCAGCTCTCTAGAGCACTGAGAGCACAAGGCAGACAATCGGATATCCCCGTCCGGGATATCTTAGGTAGCCGGGATCCTGATCTTCTGCTTCATCTATACCTGTTCCTCAGAAACGCCGCTGTCAACGTTTAATGATGTTTCCTTCGTTGTGTCCCCGTTTCATATCCCTCCTATTCGATCGATAAACTTTTACTTAGTCGCGGCAATCTTTACAGATGCACACACTCTTTACAGATGCACGGGCCGAAGGTTGTGCAGTCCACTGATTATTCAACAAGAGCCAAAGGTTGTACCGCTCATGACAACTCTACACGAGCTGATGATTGCGCCGGCTAGTGACCATTTCCAAGATAAAATGTCGAGTCGAGAAAGACGCACCACGCTAGATATGGGGTACAGACTAGGGGGGCGTCGCTGATTAATGGTCAGCTGCATCCCAATAGGAAGTATCCCGTGTCGGGCACACGTACAGAGCATCGAAGACTGCGACATACCAATTATGAGAACACTTGTAATACTAACCTCGAGTCAACCGCGAGTAATCGGTTACATATTACTAACATAGTCTAAGCAAACATTGTCAAAATATTGAACTCCCGGCCCCGTTAGGCTGACGCCATATGAGCCTTAATAAAATATATATTTTGGATAAAAAAAAAAAAAATCACCTCGAAGGCAACAATATCTCATACGCGAGATTGTCAGCATACGTGGCATCGACGATTTGAACACCGCGATCCGGATGCTTTGGAAGTACTCGTGAAGAAGAATCTTGAATACGTGAAGGGTGCGAAATAGAGATGGGCAAACCGTTCACGAACGGTACAAAAGAACTAGTGCGCTGAAATGAGTGAACGAATGGTCGTTCTTTTTCAAAGAACGGTAGAACAAACGAAAGAGTGAAAGAACGGTTCAAAATAACTGATTCACTTAGATGAACGGTTAGTGACTGAACCGTTCATCAAAGTGAACTGTTTTGCCCATCTCTAGTGCGAAGGCTGTTTAAACGGAAAGCAGGCTCGAACTTCCTTCCCCAAGATCTCCGAGAAGAAGACTAATGCGCCTCTTGACCTCGTATACTCGGATGTGTCAGAACCAAATAATGAAATACTCTACCTACGTCAACACGCAATTTGGAAAGTACCACATCAGGTTTGGCAGGGGAGAGGAGTACTCGAGTGAGGCGTTGCTAGCTTTTTATTGTGAAAAAGGAATTCATCCCGAGTTCACCGCCGGTTATTCACCACAGCAGAACGGAGTGGCCGAACGACGTAATCGGTACATAATTGAAATGTGTCGATGTATGTTAATTGATACCAGGATACCAAAGGCGTTCCGCCAATACGATACGAAGAAGCGAGTAATCTGGTGTACGGTAGTGAACCAAGATCTTACGAGGAAGCAATAAATGGAGCAGAAAGTGTATTCTAAACTCTACTCGTGCTCGTGCTAAACTCTATCGACGCACATAAAATTACACCGAAGTCCATGAAAAAAGTCACAAGAGGGTTGTGTTCAAGACACGACCGCATAGTTGACGTAGGATTCTGTTAGACTATCTGTTGATTTTGGATATGTTTGAAGATTTACATCGTTTAACTCTTTAATAATGATTTGGTGACCCAGAAAAGGGCCGTTTTGTTTGGTTGTTGGGTATTGTACGTTAACTCCACCAGTGTTTACCGATTGATGATGGCAGAAGGATGGTAAATAGTCGTTAGATGGTGCGTATCAGATTATCTTTTACCGAAGTGGAACGAGATATGACGAAAACCGCCCTCTGCGATCCTAGACGAGATACCTCCTGTGTTATGTATGGATGAAATAAAGAAAAAAAACTCACCAATGTAATATAAGATAATTACCAATCCAATACCGAACTTATACGACTTTCAACCGTCGTTGAGTGCTGACCGGTTTCACCAGCGCTCCAGTATATTTTTAAGTAACTTTTTTTTTATTAGTAAACAATCTTACTTTTTTACGACGTGACCCGCGCGCTCCACTTTATTTATTTACATTATGAAGTGCGGAATAGTGAATTGTGCGCTCAGCGACAATCGCTTTTTGTGGCGTTGCTATGGAACCTGCAACCGCCAATTTCACGCCGCCTGTGTGGGAGCGCAACGAAATCATGAAGAAATTTTGCGATCCTTCATGCTACCACTATGTCAGGACTGCCAAGAAGAATTCATAACTAACCTTCGCATGAAGTCGCTTGTGAAGCCACTAAAATCAATCAACGAAAACATTGGCATGACACTCGAAGCCAATCATAAATTACTAAACAACTTCAAATCGCTCAGTGCAACACACGATGAAACCCTCTCGAACATAGAAGAAATGCTGCAAGATATAAAAAAGAGCGTCTCGCAAGTCTTCAGCAGCACAAAAACCAGCACTGCGGAAATCAAAAATGCCATAACATCGCTATTAGAAATAGCCCCAACGGACAACAGCGCAGCAGTAGAATCAGCAGCGAAATTAGCGGCATCAGTCGCAGTTGCAGAAATGGAAATAAAACATTCAACAACAACAAACTCCATCGACCTTCTGCCCCAATTATTCGAGTCCCTAAAAACTGACTTGACAGACTCGCACATCACACTGGCGTGCGAAGTAAAAACACAAATGGAAGAAATGGCAAGTGCTTTGTCTTCCTCTAGTGTCTCCCCCACTATCAAGTCAACTGTAAGCTTAGAAGAGGAACTATCTGAAAGCCGCGCATCCATCAAAATAGTTCATACGAAGGAAGACCACACTTCTCCAGGATGGCGCCGCTTTGACCATAAATGGCATTGGAAACCGAACTGGTCGGAATTCGATGCCAAATAACGAATTCGTAGGCTTCAAGAAAAAGCAGCCGACAAAGCAAAACTCAACAGAAAGCGAAGAAAGCAAACTGCACGCAACAACAGCCAGCACATTCGCAACAATGCGAATAACAAAAATCAACACAGACGCGCCGATAAATCGGATAAGGAACTGCTGGCCTCAGCAAAAGTGCAGTTTGCTGGCCCACCATCAAATACCGACCATCCAATTGCTGGCCTCTCGGTCCCGAAATACATCAATTTCAGGAAGGGCGAAACAATCAACCCGTACCGAGCAGAAAATCAGCCACATTACAACAGCACCCAATCAACGTCAAACGCAAATTCCACTCCGCTAACACTTGTGGAATCGAATTCAGCACCTGGAGAAGGCTCTCCTCTTCTGGACCCAATGCGACCTCCTATAATAAGAATTACGGAGCAATCTGCTGCCGGCGACAGACGCTTTTTGAAGGCACGCCTACGGGACTCGAAAATAATGGACATAGTGAGGACGTATATGTCCTTCCTCCACGACCAAACAACGGCTGTTTGTATTCGTGGAATTACAAGAACTAGTGCATCAGTAATGCTCGCAGCTGAAGGTCTACCAACAGACACGAACCTTTTGCGTGAAATTTTCCAGGAAGTACACGAAGAGCTGGGAGTTTCACGCATTGACGCCTTGGCAGACCTCACATCACACCGAGCATTCCTGTCCAGTGAACACACGCAACGGCTACAACATGCTAGGGAAGCATCTACAAAGTTCTACAGTCCGCTAAATTTTCAACGACGTTGACGCGCCCCTTAGAGGGAAATAGTAGTCGAAAAAATCAAAACAGTGTTTTTTCAACCCAATGCGAATTTTAGTTGGAATAACAACACCCAATACTATAGATAGAGGATATGGGAAATCACTTTTTTCTAATATTTATTCATTTTTCCAATTTTTCTCACTGTATAAATTTTTCTTTGGGTGAAAATGAACACAACAAAACAGACAGCTTAAACCAAACGACCTGTTTTCGAGCGGGAGCGTTCCTTGGTTTTTGATTTTAGTAAATTCAAATAAATCGTTTCATATATGAAGTCATTTTTAACACAACTGCTTCCATATACAATTTTACACTTACACTTGTTGCTAAATTGTTCACAATAAACGATCGGTCATTGATATTAAATTTCACGAAGCAACCCCCGACTTGCATATATTTGCAATGTCGATTTCCCCCAGGCAGCTTGGTTTAGATGTCTCTGTTAGGGACCCGCCGCATGTGTTGTCAATTTCGACCAATCAGAAGTGGGTATTTCCGTTAGGATAGGCGATGAGATTTTTCAATTTTTCGATAGTTAGTTTCATGACGTATATTATTGTCTTCAATAAAAAAATTGTTATGGAGTACCGAAATCAATTGACGCAAAAATTTCATCAATCCATCATGAAATGACTAAGTAATAAGCGTTGCCAATTTTCACGATGCAATCGATTTTCGGTTTTCAATTTGTACCCCAATATGTTCCCGAAAGACGAAAGACTTTGATGGTTTTTGATCAACATTTGCGTGTCGTATTTAATGGATGCTCTCTTATCGGTCGAATCAATATACATTTGACCCAGATGAGATAGTTTTAACCAAGGCGGGTCTATGGTACTAGGTGAGGCCGTTTCGTCACTAAGTTGGTCAGGGGAGCGGTATATGAAAACAGTACGGAAGAAAGCAGAAGGGGAATTATTTCCTTGAAGCGTGAAAGAGACAGACTGATCACGAGCGAGCTTGGTCACAAGCGTATTGTGTTTTGTTTACAAACGAAACACAGTAGACTTCCAAGATGGCTGAAGAGTGGTTTTAGCAAGTTGGCCCACCTTAGGATATACTTCTACGCGCCTTGGTTTTAACAATGTTAACATTTTGACGTCCGCACGTTTCTTAAAAAAAAATTTAGCTTGGCGCCGGCAGCGCTTATTCGGATTATTTGGCTTGTCGCCACCCGTTCTTGACATTATCGGGAAATCATAAATTGTTAAGTTTTACTAAACTCATCGTTAGTTGTCATAAGTTCTCAACCCTGTTCCACTATTTTCATGAAATTTCGAAGATATACACACGTAAATATTACAAACCTGTCCATATTTCCCCCACTATATGTCCATGCGGGTAATCATCGAAAAAATGTTCTACTTTTCGGTCTTTCAGTTTAATTTTAGTAATAACATTGGAAAACATACGGCCGATTAATGCGAAAAACAGTATATTGAAATCCAAAAAACTACATTTAAGTTTAGAGAAACATGCGTTCCGAAACATACAATTAAAGCTTTTTTTAATATGTTCGTATTTCCCCACCTTCCTTACTTATAAAAACATAAAACTTGTTGGCCACAAAACCCCAACACAATTCAAACGATACTAAAGCGCTGTCACCAGCCACTGAGATACTATGCGCACGTTACCAAGTATGGTGTTGCCGGCAGTCAGCCGCTAGTTTTCGTACGTAACCACTGTGATGTCGTCGGACGCCAAAGTGTTATTGTTTATGTAAATATAATGGAATAATATTATTTATGGCATTACAGATTCATCCAAAGATAAATTAATCAAATTGTTTTTATTTGTGGATAATACTTTTGACCAGTGTTTGCCAAATGATCCACTCATTGAAAAAATCGCTTTCGTTCGTTCAAATATGATCTTTCAGGAAACTTTTCTCCAGCGGTATTCTATTGTTGTTATGTGCTGCAAATCACGACACAAAAGAGAACGAGACAACTCTGCATCGGCTCGCACTTCATTGCACACCAGCATGCAAGCAAAGCTATCATATACGCTTTCGGTGCAGAAAGCTTATTTTCTTCTTTGCATCTAACATATGCATACCGACCTCTCCATGCATCATGAAACAGCAGGATCGTACGCAACGCAAAGCGAAAGATTCATATTCAGCTAATGTAGCAGATCCTGATTTTTAAGTCTCAGAGAGTGCAAACTATATGATTATTTAGCTCGATAGAGGCTAAGGGAAGGGTAGTCAGATTATATTTTCCATTTTTAACGCCTCTATCCCTTGAAATGTGTATATTCATATAGACCGCATAGTTTTACTAGCAACACCGCTCTCTTTCCCTATTTGTTGCTCTCCGCAAATGGTGACCGAATGATGACATAATTTTTCTTGTATCATTTATTGCTTTGCACTTGCCTGTGCAGTAAGTTTCGCTATAGTAGAGCGGGACGATATAAGTGCGATTCACATACAACATACACGTCACGTTCACGTCCCGTCACGTCACGATACGTCAATGATTCTACCATGCAATTCTCATGAAAACATTCACATACACCAGTAACGTAACGACCCGTCAGCATACGTTCAACGAAAACGACCGGCAGGGTTTGTAGAAAAGAATAATTCACGGAGACGGACGGCTCGTTTGGTTTTTGTCTGGGCTTTGTGTCTCGGCTTTTGTTTTGATTTGGTTATACAGTAATTTACATCTACATCGACATAAGGCTAATTGAACAGATCTGTGATGCAACACGTTTAATTAGACATTTTTACCTCTAGTTGGACATTTTTGTAAACATTGAGTTCGGGGCCCAAATTATGGCCCCACATTGAAAGTCGCCACCAGTCGCAAATGTCCAATTACTGGTCAAAACCGACTCCAATGCGACACTGAGTGATGCCTCAGCATATCGCTTTATAAGTAACTAACTGTACTTTTTATGCCAACATATCTCTTAGCTCCAAATTTCGGAGTGAAAATCATTCGCGATTAGTTGAAAGAATTATTCTATTTATTATTGTTATTGCATAAGAGTCGGACTACGGGGTTTAAGCATTTAAATAATTGAATTCAATGATTCACATTGAATTTTTCAAAATTTAGAACTGATTCTAGACATGCTGATTTGAAAGAGGGCATTGCAATTTAAAATTGTTGTAGGTGGCGACACCATGAATAAAATTAAATAAATCATTCGTTTGGCATTTGACGTGACGGTGCTGGTGGAAGCATTGACTGCATGTGTGAATTGTCAACAAAATCACCAATGTTATAGGAAGGTACTATCCAATGCATTCTAGTAAGGTAGAATAATATGTCAAAATTGCTATGAAATTGCTTTGGGATTTCTCGGACATCGTGAATTTGATAAAAAAAAAGTCACGACGAAGACACAAGTTGATTAAAGTTACTATGGTTTACAGCTGCCAAAGTTGGTGGCAGGCTTGATATATCACCGCTTAACGCTCGCCATAATAGTGGTAGCACCTAAAATATATTCTTTAGGTGGTAACTTAATGTGTACTTACCATATCATGAGGGCTAGGGAAGAATGTCTGTTCAACAAGTGGGAACGCTTCCTTGCCAAGACGACGTTGAAGTTGCAGGAGGTGGGCGAATACCCATGGTTTATCCTGTGTAGCAGAAGATAATGAATTATTTAATTTATTATTTAATCATTTCTTTGAATATTTTGGTTTGTGATGTATTCAAACCACATGTGCTACTTTTAATGAATTGAATACCAAAGCTAGGCGTGCGCTGCGATTATTTAAAAGCCTGAGGCTACCAAGCAAAAGCCAAACTTTCATAGCACTTGGACAATTGTTCGGTTGCTTTAGAATTTTAAACTATTTCATATTGTTACTGTTTTAGACTACTTGCATAACAACATATTATAACAAGCAACTCACCTGGAACTGGTACAACGAATGCAGTGAATTAATGCTCGGTACTCCACCGTATTTTAATCCCAGCAAGGTGGATCTGTGATCCCTAGCACCATCCCGTGGTGCTTGGCGTACAAGAATGAAATCCGGTCTGAAGGATTTGGGTTGCTTAGAGCCCCCTCTATTGAACGATGCCAATGGGCCAACTTCGGCGTTGGCCGTCAAAGAGATTTCCTTGAATTCCGCCTGTTCAACCCTTATATCGTGGTCACCATGGATGCGCTTACCACGGAAATACTTCGACCAGTCGGTATTTTGGTCGTCGAGCACTAACAGCGTGAAGCATTTATCCTTGTTAAAGGGCTGCACACGAGCCGCGCTTGATACTGCTGCTCCTGCAAGGAGTTATGAAAAACGCTTAGAATTTGAATTCCATTCCAACCAACATAAGCAAGGAATACAAATGAGGTCAATCGTGATCCTCAATCTGCAATTGTCGTAATCTGAATTTAATTTCATTAAATTAAAACTACAAAAAACTAGTGGTGAATTTATGTAACACACTAACCTAAGATGGAAGCACCCTGATCACGAGCGGCTCCAGTTAAGCTCTGAACGCGTTGCAACAAACTTTCTCTCGACTTAGCTGGACTGGATGGAGCACTTGTTCCTCGCTGAGGTCCTTTGCCAAAGCTCAACGACAGTTCTGGGCCTCCAGTGGGGGGAGCAGAGGAGGGCACCGAACCGGGTGATACCGCGGAACCCGGTGCGGGTGGGGGTGGAATGCTCGGTGGTCCACCCGGCATCGGCTGCTGCTGAAGTGGAGGCTGTGGTCTAGCTGCTGGCGGTAAATCTTTTGGATCGACGTCATCACACTCGGAAGATAAATCTCCCGAGCTGAATCTACCAGGTAAAAAATCACTATAGAATAGCACAGTGTAATAGGATAGAAGGAGTGGACAGAAAATGATGGATCAATATTATCAGATTACACGTTTCACATCACGATCGAACATGGAACAAAAAATCAGGCAATACATATAATAAATTAGTAAGGCTTAGTAAGGCTGAGATCTTCATGATAGGTTGAGATGATCAAACAATGAAAGCGATGTTCGACAAAAAGCCACTTTTGGGAAAATTATTTTACTACAAATTTTCTTGGATTCAACGTATAAAGGGTGTGTCACATCGAATTGCATCACGGAAAAAACGCTGTAGAAATTCGCCCAGTAGACCGATCCTTTTGAAAATTTTAGACAGTAAAATAAAAACTATTAAACAACTTTTGGCATTTTCTTTTCATTCATACTTCGAGCCCAAGCCCGTATGCTCGCACCTTCCTCTTTACCCCGTCCATAAGGTTCTGTACAACGTCAGGTTGTAGTTTTTTTTTAACAGAAATCCATTTTCTCTTGAAGTCCGCCTCCGATTTGACAACTTTTGGGTTCTTCCGGAGGGCCTGCTTCATAATCGCCCAATATTTCTCTATTGGGCGAAGCTCCGGCGCGTTGGCCGGGTTCATTTCCTTTGGCACGAAGGTGACCCCGTTGGCTTCGTACCACTCCAACACGTCCTTTGAATAGTGGCACGAAGCGAGATCCGGCCAGAAGACGGTCGGGCCCTCGTGCTGCTTCAATAGTGGTAGTAAGCGCTTCTGTAGGCACTCCTTAAGGTAAACCTGCCCGTTTACCGTGCCGGTCATCACGAAGGGGGCGCTCCGCTTTCCGCAAGAGCAGATCGCTTGCCACACCATGTACTTTTTGGCAAACTTGGATAGTTTTTGCTTACGTATCTCCTCCGGAACGCTGAATTTGTCCTCTGCAGAGAAGAACAACAGGCCCGGCAGCTGACGAAAGTCCGCTTTGACGTAGGTTTCGTCGTCCATTACCAGGCAATGCGGCTTCGTCAGCATTTCGGTGTACAGCTTCCGGGCTCGCATCTTCCCCACCATGTTTTGCCTTTCATCGCGGTTAGGAGCCTTCTGAACCTTGTATGTACGCAGGCCCTCCCGCTGCTTGGTCCGCTGGTCGAATGAACTTGACAAATTCAGCTTATTGGCGACATCCCGGACCGAACTTCTCGGATCACGTCTAAACTGCTTAACTACGCGCTTGTGATCTTTTTCACTGACGGAGCATCAATTTTTGCCGTTCTTCACCTTCCGGTCGATGGTTAGGTTCTCGAAGTATCGTTTTAGTACTCTGCTGACCGTGGATTGGACGATTCCCAGCATCTTACCGATGTCCCGATGTGACAACTCCGGATTCTCGAAATGAGTGCACAGGATTAATTCACGACGCTCTTTTTCGTTCGACGACATTTTTCCAAATTTACGAAAAATTGACAGTGAAGCATGGCCAACGTGATCTATACACTCTTATCTGATTATAAGCGAAAGCTGAAGATATAACTCCTAAAAATTAAATTTAATTTGCTTTTCGATAGTGTGACATGTGATCGTGGAAAAAAACATATTTTGAACATATGATATGGGCGATCCAAATTAAAACTGGTTGTGGTTAGGGAACGAGGAAATAGATATGGACACTTACCGTCGTTTCAGGAAATTAACATTGCTGGTGAAACTACTCTTGAAGCTTGCGAAAGACAGTGTGCCGGCTTGCGGATCCTGCAAAGGGAGATATAGATGATTCAAGGATTAGAATATTATCAAAGAATCTAACACAAGATATTGCAAGAGTATAAAACGATGATAACATACACAAGGATGACTATGTTCATGTGCTTCGCGAAATGTACCTCTCGACAGATTTTGTTACAAGTTTCGAACACAAATGTTGTTTGTTATGTTATGTTTGTTGTTTTCTATATTCATCATTGAATCATCGAATCCTGTTACTCTAGAGTTAAATTTACACTTCGTATTGTGTCATATTAACCCCTCTGTCTACGATTTATTTTTTAACAGCGCAGGCCAAACCCAAACGCATCGGTTAGTAACGCATCGAGCCAGATAACTATTCTACTGAGCGATTTTTTGTATTCTTTCGCTCGGGTTTCTATCATCGTTCAGGACCATGCACAATCGTATTAGGAATAGGGAATGAGGGTATAGACCAAATAATGAGAAGAAATTAAAAGAAAGAAATAAGAGAGGCTCCTTAGTCAAAAGATGAGCATTTTGATTATGTGGCTTCTTTTATTTCAATAATTCATTTTGCACCCTAATGTATGCTGTACAATATTACACTCGTGAGCGTGAGGAACAGTGCGTGAAGCAACCCCCAATTGGCATCGGCGGTCATACCCCGGTACTGGTATCGAGTCCAGTGAAAGGAAGCAATTTTTGAATAATACCAAGGCCCAAGACAGCGAGAATGTGTGGAGTCATGTCCCTCGATGGGAGAATGACCTCACTTCTTTGTTATTCCTTCCTGCGCCTGGTAGTAGCCAGCACAACATTACACGACTGTTGAAAAAATTGAACCAAAATCGGTCTCGGACTTCATCACCACATACGTAGACTGTCGAAACTTCCCGGATTCGGTACCCGTGCCGTTTTTTTGTGAAGTGGGTGGAAATCTTCAAGACACCCAGCCGCCATGTTGACTGGGTAGTGTGAAATTCTTACTCACCAAAAATCACCTTATATGCGCAGTGTCTTTTCCCGTCGAGACCAACAATCAGTGTCACTGCATGGGGAGGCAGTGCTCAAGTACTCATTGCACTGGGTCATTGTCTGGTCTTCTCTCCATTTACGTTGAAGCTCTGACTCTGACAACGTTAGCATTCCACATGCTCTAGTCGCGGCACATTTTTTGAGTTACATTACTCACGTTGATTTCGACACCAGATGCGAGCATTTCGGAGCGTTCTTGGTAGATTCGAGGACATTCGAATAATACGTGGCACAGCGTTTCCATAATGGGGCCACACTGGTGGCAATGAGGTGAATTCACATGTCCGAATCTATGGAGATATTCCCGGAAGCAACCATCACCTGACAGCAACTGCGTCCGATGGAAGTCCTGGACCATATCTGAGTATCGATGTGAATACGCTAGCTAGGAGTCAGATAGTTGACATGACCCCTGAAGTTAAGTCAGTCGTCTATGATCACTCTCAAATACTCAACTTCCCGTTTGGAGGCAATGGTTTGGTCTCCAACGGTGATTTCCGCTCTTTGTACAGCCCTGCAGTTGCTGACCAGTATGATTTCCGTCTTGTGGTGCGTTATCTGCAGATTTGTCTCGTGCATCCAGCTCTATATCGTTCTTATCGCCTCGGTAGCCAGCATTTCCACCTCATCCAGTGCCTCGTCCGTTACTGTTAAAGAAATATTATCTGCGAACCCAATGATGTTGACGCCCTTCGGCAACTTTAGCGTTAACACTCCGTTCCAAAGTGTTGGGCCCAGGATGGAGCCCTGTGGGACACCTGCAGTTATATTGAACGCCATTTCTCCCTTTCCTGTGTTACGTCTACTGTTACTACAGCGCAGAACCGATCACCACGCCTTTTTTGTTTCAGAGCTTTCTCAGCTATTTCAATGACGCACAGGATAGCATCCACAGTAGATCTTCCACTCCGGAACCCGACTACGACTTTGAGGGTCCAATTTCGCGCTCTGTACACTTCAGCCTGTTTAGTATCATTCTCTCCAGCAGCTTATCAAGTAAATCCTGGTGTTTTCTCCGGCTTCGGCAGTAGTATGAGTTTCTGCCTCTTCCATATATCGAGGAAGACTCCTTCATCCAGACAATTTTTGAGTTTCTCTGAACATATTCGGGTTCGCTTGTATGACGGCTTTGAGCGCCACATTGTGGATACCATCAGGGCCTGGGGATTTATTTCCCTTCAATCTTTTTGCTGCTGCTAATGATTCTTCCGTGGTCACTATCTCGATTTATTTTCTTTCTTGCCGTATGGGGGACGTGGCCAACTCGTCGATTTTTGCTGCGTGGAGAAACCCTCAATACACAATACATTGCACGGTTTAAAAGTGGAAATTTTGACTTGGAAGACGAAGAACGTTCCGGACCGCCAAAAAAGTTTGAAGATGAAGAATTGGCGATTAAGATCCGTCACAAATGCAACAAGAACTTGCAGATACACTTGGAGAAGCTCAACAAACCATATCCGATCATTTAAAAGCAATGGGAACGATCCGAAGGATTTTATTTATTTATTATCACATCATCCGACTGTAAGTCTTAATGAAGAAAACAGAACTAAACCTCGATTGGGAAAAGCCACCTTGAACAATAGCTAGATAAAGTCATCTATCATCTGCATTGGGTGCCATATGAATTGAAGCCACGAGACGTCAAACGCCGTTTTTTCACGTGCGAACAACTGTTTCAACAGCATAAAAGAAAGGGTTTTTTGCATCGAATCGTTACTGGTGATGAAAAGTGGGTCCATTACGACAATCCTAAACGTCGGGGAACGTATGGATACCCCGGCCATGCATCAACATCGACGGCCGCTCGGAATATTCAAGGCCAGAAGGTTATGCTGTCTATTTGGTGGGACCAGCTGGGTGTGGTGTAATATAAGCTGCTAAAACCGCATGAAAACATTACGGGGGATCTCTACCGATGACAATTGATGCGTTTGAGCCGTGCACTAAAGAAAAAACGGCCACAATACGAGCAAAGACACGATAAAGTTATTTTGCAACACGACAATGCTTGGCCGCATGTCGCGAAACCGGTCAAAACATACTTGGAAACGCTGAAATGGGAGGTCCTATCTCACCCGCCGTAGTCTCCAGACATTGCTTCGTCCGATTACTACCTTTTTCGATCGATGCAACATGGCTTGGTTGACCAGCATTTTGATGAAATCCCAAATTTGATCGATTCGTGGTTAGCCGACAAACCGGCCGATTATTTCCGCAAAGGAATCCGTGAATTGCCAGAAAGATGGGAAAAAGTTGTGACTAGCAATGGGAAATACTTTGAATATTAAATTTGTAACCATTTTTTTGCAGAATAAAGCATTGATTTTTTGAAAAAAAAAAACTAAGAAACTTTCCGGTACTCCTATTACCTTTCACAAATGTAGCTTGTATCTATTAATCTATTTCTAAAACAGCTCAAAATGTTACAATTCTTACAAATTTAACTATTTTCTTAAATTTAGACAGTTGTTACATTTTGTACTGATTTTGGTCTGCAAAACAGGAAAGTGAGTATGGTTTTTTCACCTAAAAGTGAAATAATCAAAGGAGTAACATTAGAGATTAGAATACGTATTATTTGTCCATATGCTTCATTGATAACCTTTTGAAAGAAATGTAACTAATTTTGACTACGCCTTTTTGGAGCCACAATTTGAATTAGTTATATGTAATGACATTTGACATTTTGGGTAACCATCACCTTGTATACAAAATTTTAAAAAAAATCTAAAATAAAGGATGAACTTTTTTTTTGGCTACACAGCGCGGAAATTTCCAAACTCGCGTTATGAGCTTTTGTGTTATATAATGACCATTGTTACCGGCCACCAGAAATAATTAAAAGTAATGTGTTATCATAAACACTATTGCAGGTTGGTTTGTCGTTCAGGCTTCTTTTGTTCAAATATTTTGAATCTCACTGATACCCTCGTATCTGCGTGATTTGACCACGAAATTTCATCTAAGTGTTAATTAAAAAATGACGCAGGTAAGCATATGCTGCCATTGAAGAAGAAGAAAGTAACAAAATATCCATACAATATTATGCCCAGCAACACGTGTTTAAAAAATTTAACAGGTAATAAAGCTGAAGTTTTAAAAAAGCAAATATACAAAGGAAGAAGTTTCAATAATTATTACAAGTGCATTACTTATTTTCAGCAATTATTAACATGCATACCATGGAAGCGATTGTTTTCAACGAAGAATCGCATGAGAGTAGAAACTATTTCGAGAGAAAATAAAAACAATGGCATATTGAATAAAGCTGATTTACCTTTGGCGGGGCGCAGATTCGCCCACACCCAGCGTCAGATATGGCGCTAATATTGAACGGGAAGAAATATTTGGGATCTTCCTGAGGGTTGGCTACTCGTTCGCTATTCGTGCGCTCACTAGTTGAAATCTAGCTTATTCTGTTGTTGGCTGGTGATGCTGATAATGTAATGTGTTCTAATGTTTCGGTTTCCACTCTATAATGAACTCTGTAAACACAGATGAAAATGACACTGAGATTTGTACGATTCGGAACTGCACCCTACGCGTCAGGGTAATATAACAATATTTTTATTTATTTTTTGGAAACTAAGGTTGAAACATGATACATGATTACGATGTATGATATACGATGATGTGATAATGATGTGCAATTGAATCATAAATTAAAATATCTTAGTAGAAAAAAGTAATTATTCACCCTTGAGTGGAATCTCTACTTCCCCCAGTGGGTGTGCTCCAACTTTAGATTGATGGAAGTCTTTGTAAGCAGTTATGATGTCTGGTAATTGTTTTTGGTTTTTACTTCCTTTCCGCGTTTCTTGAATCCGTCGAAGACGCGATGCAAACCTCAATATATCCCAGTAATCTGAAAGTAGAAAAAGAAACACATTTTATAAAAAAAATCATTTTAAATTGATCATTAACTTGGATGGCAGATATAGCATCTAGGTATATAACTATTGACGAAACGATTTTGTCGGAAGGGGGTTGAGGTTGCATTACTTAATGTGACATAGAGGAGAGGGGGGGGAGGTTAGCCGAAACGAAATTCCAATTTAATTCCTAAAAAATCGATGCGCCTTTATATACTTGAGCAGCTGGCTTTGGGTTTGGGACCGAATGAGGTGTATTTACTGAGCCAAGATGATAATGCACGTGTTGAAATGTGTTTAACAGCAACCAATAATGTGCGATTACGTTACGGAAAAGAACGTATACGTTCCATCAACGTCTCCACCAATTCACACATGCAGCCAATGCTTACACCAGCACCGTCACGTCAAATGTCAAACGAACGATTTATTCAATGTTATTCGTGGTGTCGCCATCTACAACAATTTTAAATTGCAATGCCCTCTTTCAAATCAGCATGCCTAGAATCAGTACTGCATTTAGACAAATTCAATGAAAATCATTGAACTATATTATTTAAATGCCTAAAACCTGTAGTCCCGACCCTTTTTTTTAAATAATATATAGACTGTTGAATGTGAATGTTTCCATAACAATTGCTTGAGAGAATCATTGACGCAACGTGACGTGACGGAACGTGAACGGGGCGTGGATGTTGTATGTGAATCGCACTTAAGCAGGTACCGGTATTAATGCATCTCCAATATCGCGTTAATCCTTTCAAAATCCCCCAAAAAATGAATAAGCTAACTCCATTGTTTATCGCAGCATGCGGAATAAAGCTAGTGCACATTGGTCATGCTGTCATGACCAAAATCCCCTTTTTTACTGATTCACATTCTTTACCATGGTATACATATGCCAAACATATAAACATGGAATGTTTGATCAAAAACAATTGAGAATTATTGAAAAACTAATGCAGCAAATATCCCAAAATCTTACATGCACCAAAAAGGTGAAAATTACTTAACCCTCCTATACTCGCGCACTGGTCTCACAGACCGGGAAGTCAATAATTCGTTTATTTCTCAGAAAATATCAACATTACTTTTTGGACAAGTGACTTTTTCAATTTTAGAATATTGTTCAATGAAATGTATAAATTAATGTTATTAAATACTGGCTGACCCGGCAAACTTCGTCCCGTCCAAAATTTATTTTTCGTTATAAAATTCACGTTTTCTTACTAATCGCACGTTCATTATCTTCTAATGTACCTTTTAAAATTACCTTTTACTATAAAATTCCTAGTACTTCTATCAAAACTCGTCATTATAATATCAGATTATTTTCAGATACAATTCTCATTTAAGATTTTTCAACCACTTGCAAATAACATGTTTCTCCGTCACATGTAGGGATTGTTAACCGGTTTTACCGGTAATACCGGGAATTACCGGTGATTTTTACAATCAAAAACCGATAATTTCGGTAATTTTCATTTTTACACAATAAATATTATTGGTCTTTATGCCGCTTCAAAATATTACCAAATTGCGTGGGGTCGAGAACAAAACTGTGTCTTTTCAGAAAAAAATGCAAGTTTCGACAACAATTCAGATCGTATCTCCAGCGCTTCGTATTTGTGCACACGAGCTTTCTTTGCTTTTTGTATTAAAGAGAGTTTCAACTTTGCAATTCATTCGCCTCTAGAACAGGAACTGACATCGTAAACAAGCATCGCTGCCGATGAATTAGCATATGAGGCCGTGATGCTGATTTATCAAAAAGTTAAAGCTTCTAATATATTTAACGAGCAGAAAATGTGTAATTTAAGCGAGATTCTGGGAAAATTGTAAGATACTGAAGAATTCTCGGGCCATGTGAGTGGAAAAATCATACAATAGAAAAAAACGTGTTTACTGATAGGCCCAATTAGCTTTCATTTTTTTCGCAAATGAAATGAAGAAAAAAACGTGTTTACTGATAGGCCCAATCAGCTTTCATTTTTTTCGCAAATGATTGATTACATTGATTAATTATTGTTTTTTTTTCACGAATCATTTGATTAAAATTATAATTAGATTAACCCTCTACAACCCAGCACCGCGACGGGCTTCGCGGATTTTCTTTTCAAATTATTCAGACGTTATTTTCAATGTTCACCCCCACTAGAACGTGTTTAGAATATTTTGTTCCATGAGCATTTTAGAAATCATTTAGATGCTCAATGCCGAATGGTCGATGAGGTCTTGAAAATGTATTTTTTTGACGCAGAGCTACGTCTTTCTTTTCTATACTGGGGTGTAAGTTCAAAGTTTCGAAAACGAGAGCGTTACGCCAAACCAACAATATTTTGAGCGTTAATACCTCTTAACCAACTGAACGAAAAAGTATGATAACCACTTCATTGGAAGGATAAAATGTCTACGGGTTATATGCGTGTTAATTATTGATCCAAAAACTTGTTGTAATAGTACAAAAGTTGCTCTGAGAACATGCTATTGAAATCACATAAATCTGTATATAAGCTGGCCCCGCTCGGAAATCCACTCAGTTAAAATTGAACACCGATTGGAGCGTGTATTGAAAATAATGTCTGAAAAATTTGAAAAGACAATATTCGAAGCCCGCCTAAAGGCGGGCTTGGGCTATAGAGGGTTAAGAAACAAAATTCATATTTAAACGATGATATAGTGGCGTGAAATATTCATCACGGTTTGTGCAAACAAACGACATTGAATCGTCGGAGAGGAAAATGGTACCACTAAAAAGGCGACCGGAAAGCACGAGTTCGCTTATATAGGCATATCCATTCATAAATTCATTGAGAAATGATACAGATGTACTTTAAACAAATTATCACTAAACCAACGATAGTCCTACGTCAACCTTGCGGTTACGACACAGATATAACCCACTTCCGTTTTTTTTTCAAAATACTAATCGAACTATGAAAAGGACGCAGTTGAGGAGGGTGAATCGAAAATCGAGAGTGACGGTGAACAGCTCTTCCCCGTGATAAAACATATTTTAGTGAGCAAACTCTCCATCGACAGAACAACTAGAATACTAGATAACAGTATCTGCTACCTACTTTATCTTTTTAATTCATCTTTTAGTTATTTTGTTTAAAAAAGCAAAATATAGAATAAAAGAGACTCAAAATAAAATATAAGCGCAATTCAATTATTTTATTGATTTTTTAAATGAAAAAAATTGAAAAATCTCCACGTAGACAACAAGGGGAGGGGTATAGTTAATGTCCACACTTGTCCACGGAGGGGGAGGGAGGAGTCTAAAATCATGCTTTTTCTGTCCATGTGTCCATGTGTATATCAGCTTTTGAAAACAGAACAGAACAACAGGTCAGTAGTAATCCTCCACTGACCACTTTGCCCCCAAACAATAAAGTAATTTATATGCGAAATAATCGCTGAAATTGAACATAATATTTGTTCACCTCTTCTGGAATATGTGAACAGTCGTCCAAACTGTTGATTTGTCGAAAATATCAGGTCAAATGAACTAAATTCCACTAGAAATTCCTCAAATTCGAAACACAAAAAACTACGAACGAATGGCGACTATCAATACGATGTCAATAGTCAATAGTTATACTACCAAACAAGCAGATTACTACTTTACTCCACGTGACCACTTTGCCCCCACTACCTCTATTTTGAAAATGGCTGGTAAGATGTTCAACGAGATAAAGCCGTCTTTCCACGCCAAAACGGATGGCCGCCTTCGCCGTATCAACGTAGTATTTTTTTTGCGTCATTAGTAATTATTGAGATATGCCTGGATTATATTCGGTGGGGCATGTTCCAGAATGAGTGCAAGTTGGAAGATTTTTTTTTTCACGGATAACTTTTTAAGTGACAAGTTAGCGACAGCCCAAACGTAAACATAAACAAGGAGTTAGCAGCAGCCATAACCGATATCGCGAGAACGGAGCTCGCCAGCATAAACATAATAACTCATCAAAACAACGATATGAGCTAGCCGCCGGTCAGCATTATTTCAAGGACAGAAATCAGGCCACCCGAAAAGATAAACACAGCACGCGAGCTGACTTTAGAGCTTAAGATCAAATTGTATTTTAGTCTTTAAGCAAGCGTGAATAAAAGAGCACAAGCTCTAGTAAAATATTTTTTTTAGTTCTTAGTGATCCGAAAATATTAACTGGCGCCCGAATAGGGACCCAGTAAGTGAAAAAGTGTTAATTGAGTGAAAATTGAGATACCTGAAGAAGACTCAGTGTGTTACAACAACTGACAGTTTCAGTGTTTTCACTCGCAAAAAAGTTAACACTCGCAATTACGACCGCGTTTAATTAACGCAGCCGTACGGACTGGCTCCTGAGTAGTGAAAAGTGCAGTGAAAACGTGTAGTTGGAACAAAAAGGAAAGCAACCGCCGTACCGGGACTAATTGCTAACAACTGGGTTCCCGTGGATCCTGACATCTCGAAGTGCAACCCGGCACTACAGGATTCGGAATAATAGGAGTCGACAACGCCCCAGCCGCGCGTCCAGAGCCTTCCAATATCAACACTGTTAGAGGATTGTTGATTGGAGGTACGTCTCCCGCAATTGTGTGGTGTTCCCACATGATGGTTGGATTAGTTTGGTAAGTGAAATTTTAATTTTTTGTAGTTTAAAAAGTGAGATAAATAAATAAAGTTTTTAATAATAAAGTGAAATAAATAAACAGTATTAAACAAGTGAACTTATTTGATTCGATTTGATTTAATTTGTTGCCCCTGACAACTATAAAAAGTGTGCAGAAAACCAAAAACTAATAAAAATTCATTATTATATAGAAATCATAAGGTTCAAAAAATTTTTTTTTCCTCACAATGGCCCATCAAATAGAAGATATTTTGAACAGACTGAATGTACTGGAAAGCATGAACATTGCATTTCCGGCAACAGATTATAGTGACCCCGTTTTGATTTATGTGCATCCAGATGGAACACCTGCAGATCCATCCCCAATTGAAAAACTTCCCGATTTAATTAAAGAAATTCCGGTTTTTGATGGACAATCAAATGAATTGAGTGCCTGGATACGAGATGTTGATGCATTAGTGAGAGCATATCAACCCAATGCTAACAGCACCGTAGATCAGAGAAATAAATTTTACGCGATCTGTACAGCCGTCCGAAGGAAAATAAAGGGCGAGGCGAACAGTGCACTAGTGAATTCCGATGTCAATATCAATTGGAATTTAATCAAAAAAACTCTTTTAACCTATTATGGTGAGAAGAGAGATTTGACTACTCTTGATTATCAGTTGATGAATTCGACTCAATCAGGAAAAACACTTGAATGCTTTTATGATGAAATAAATAAATTACTTTCTTTAATCGCTAATCAAATTAAAACAAATCCTGCATATAGTCATCCGGAAGCCTCAAAGGCTATGATTGATATGTATAATAGGAAAGCTATAGATGCTTTCATTCGAGGACTAAGTGGTGATGTTGGAAAATTTTTAAAGAATCATGAACCAGAATCATTGGCGAACGCGTATGCATACTGCATTACGTACCAGAATACAGAATACAGAAAAACCATGATAAGACCAAGACATGAACCGATTCCAGCACCTAGAATTCCGCCTAGAGCTCAACCTTTCATTCCAAAACCGAATCATGCATCAAATTTTGGTCATCAGCAACTAACTCGTTATCCTGTCCAATATTTTAACCGATTCCCACAACAGAACATATTTAAACCAAACCAATTTCAGCATTCAAAACCACAACAACCAAATCCTCAACCCCCACCAAGATTCCAATTTCAGAATAATCCATTCGTTCCAAAACCCAACAATGGTGTAGAACCGATGGAAGTAGATCATTCAATTCGATCACGCCAAATAAATTATGCAAATAGACCTCCATTCCCAAATAAGAGACCGAGACAATTTAATATTGAAACAAACGAATATAGAATGAATAATGACAATCCTGACATTCCACAGTACTTTGAACAAATCCCTTACCTAACAGAAGAAAGTTATCCGGAAGGTCAATCTTTTGAAAATTATACTAACCAAGTAGAAAGACAAGAACAAAATGAATCTGAAACCGAAGAAATAAATGAATCAGCAGAGTTGAATTTTTTAGGATAAAATCTACCCTGCCTTACTTTTTGTATTATGGAAAATTGAAAAAACCATTGAAAATCTTAATCGATACCGGCTCAAATAAAAACTATATTCATCCGAAATATGCAGTTATTTCACATCAAGTGAAAAAACCATTCACAGTTTCTTCAGTTGGAGGAGATCTCCAAATCAGCAAATACTCACAAGCAAAATTATTCAAACCATATTCCAATATAAATATTAAATTTTTCCATATGCATAATCTAAGGACATTTGACGCCATAATCGGACATGATACGCTAAAGGAGCTGCAAGCAGTCATTGATACATCAAAAGAAAAATTAATAATCAATAACAAATATGAAATTCCATTATTACAGCACCAATTACAAGAAGTCAACAAGATCCACATTAGAAACGATCACCTACAGGTACATGAAAAGCAGAAATTAATTAACGTATTATCTCATTTTCAGGATTTATTCCAGCCCCCAGATGAAAAACTAACATTTACCACAAAAGTCAAAGCAGAAATACGAACTAACAATAACGATCCCATATATTCAAAATCCTATCCCTATCCCCAAGCTTTGAAACAAGAAGTTGAAAATCAGATAACAAAACTTTTGAAAAATGGAATAATTCGTCCATCTAAATCACCCTATAATTCTCCAGTTTGGATAGTTCCAAAAAAAGAAGACGCATCCAATACAAAAAAGTACAGACTAGTAATCGATTACAGAAAACTAAATTCCCAAACGATAAGTGACAAATATCCCATTCCCGAAACAGCTACGGTTCTAGCAAACCTTGGCAACAATAAATACTTCACAACTTTAGATTTGGCTTCAGGTTTTCATCAAATTTCCTTGGATGAGAAAGACATTGAGAAAACCGCTTTTTCAGTAAATAATGGTAAATACGAATTCATTCGTTTACCATTCGGATTAAAAAATGCACCTAGTATTTTTCAAAGAGTAATGGACGATGTTCTCAGAGAACACATTGGAAAAATATGTCATGTTTATATAGATGACATTATTATCTTCGGAAAAACCCTCGACGAACATTTGGAAAATTTACAAAAAGTTCTAGAGACTTTGAAAAAAGCTAATTTCAAGATACAACCAGATAAATCAGAATTTTTGAAGAATGAAGTTGAATTTTTAGGATTTATCGTTTCCGAAAATGGTTTAAAACCAAATCCCAAGAAAGTTGAAGCTATTAAAAAATACCCAAAACCTACTAACATCAAGGAACTACGAATGTTTCTTGGATTGTCAGGGTATTATAGACGATTTATCAAAGATTATGCAAAGTTGGCAAAACCCTTAACAATCCTTTTAAGAGGGGAGGATGGCCACCGCCGAATAACTAAACACGAATCAAAAAATTTTCCCATTAAATTAAATGATGAAGCAATAAATGCATTTGAAACATTAAAAAATATTCTTACGTCAGAAGATGTTCTAATTTTTCCAGATTTCTCAAAACATTTCATCTTAACCACAGATGCTTCAAACACAGCAATTGGAGCTGTTCTTTCTCAACAAACTTTGAATGGAGAAAGACCCATTTCCTTCATATCGCGAACTCTATCTCGTACGGAAGAAAATTACGCTACTAATGAGAAAGAAATGCTTGCAATAGTATGGGCATTGAATTCCCTGAGATGCTTTATATATGGAGCTAAAATACAAATATACACAGATCACCTGCCGTTAACATTTGCTCTTTCACCAAAAAACGTAAATGCTAAATTGAAAAGATGGAAATCCTATCTTGAGGAACATGACTACGAAATATTTTACAAAAATGGAAAAGCAAATGTTGTTGCCGATGCACTATCCCGTGTGCAAATAAATTCACTAACTCCTACAATACATTCTTCAGACAATGATGATCAATGTTACATTCCATCCACCGAATCACCCATAAACGTTTTTCAAAATCAACTCATCTTCAAAATTAATGATCATTCAAGCTATAAACTCACCATCAACTTTGGAAAATTCAAAAGGCATATCTTCACAGATCCACGTTTTACTAAAGAATTCCTAACACAAAAACTTAAAGAGTTTCTGGTACCGAAAATAATGAATGGTATTATGACAAGCGAACCAATAATGGGTGTTATACAAGAAATTTATAAAGAAGTATTTGATCCAAAGTTTGTACGAGCCAGATATGCACAGAAAATTGTAGAAGACATTAACAACGAGAATGACCAAATTAAGAAAATTGCAGAGATCCATAATTACGCACACAGAAATGCTAAAGAAAATGTGGCTCAATTAATAAAAAAATGTTATTTTCCAAAAATGAATAAACTAACTATGAATTATATCAAAAATTGTGAAACTTGTAAAACGGAAAAATATGATAGACATCCACAAAAAATATTACCAGTAGAAACACCAATACCACATTACCCAGGAGAAATAGTGCATATTGATATTTTTATATATAATCAATACTTTTTATATCTATCTTCAATAGATAAATTATCAAAATTTGTTAAAATAAAGCCAATAAAGTCCAGATCAATAGCACATGTTAAAGATGCCCTTATTGAATTACTATTCGATTGGGACATTCCTTGTACAATTGTAATCGACAACGAAAGAACATTTACATCAGAAATAATAGAACAACACATTAAAAATTTAGGTATTCAAATTTATAAAACCCCAGTAAACCATTCAGAAACAAATGGTCAAATAGAAAGAGCACATTCAACCATACGCGAAATAATGAGATGCACCAGAAACTCAAGTCCGAATCTTCCAATGAATGATTTAATTCAATTAGCAGTGCATAAATACAACAATACAATTCATTCATTCACAAATGACACCCCAAAAAATGTATATCTTGGAGTTAACAGAGACAACCTGTCATTCGCAGATTTTGCAAAACAAAGACAAGAAAATTTGGATCGAATAATTAAAATATATCAAAATAAAAATAATAAAATTACAGTTCCAAAATATTTAAAATTCCCAGAAAATTGTTACGCATACGAAAAAACAAATACTGTATCTAAAAGAGACCCACAATTTAAAAAGATAAAAATAAAAGAAGATCATGAAACTTTTGTAATTGATGAATTAGGACGAAAAATTCATAAATCGAATCTCAGAAAATGTGTAAAATAAAACTAACCACTCCACATCATCTTCTATCTTTTCAGGCTCGCGCTCTGCGTACCTGTAGCATACTCACTATTACAAGTACATGATTTAACCAATAATCCTCTGGCCATAATACCTTTAGGTATTGCAAAAATAAAGATAGGTCACGTAAGAGTTGCCCACCCAATAAATCTAAATGAAATAGAAACAACGATTGAAAATCTCGATCAAGAAATCCAAAACAAATATTCTAACAATGCATTATACGAATTGATACAAATAAAACATTATAAATTATTAGAAACATATTTGAAAATAAAACCTTTCAAAAGAAGACACAAACGATGGGACACCATAGGCACTGTATGGAAGTGGATCGCCGGAAACCCTGATGCTGAAGATCTCCGCATAATTAACTCATCAATGAACTCCCTCATCGGTCAGAATAACGAACAGATATTAATCAACAAAAAAATTGGAGAACGATTACTCGAAGTCACAAAAATTGCAAACCAGGTGTTAACCCTAGAAACAGAAAGAATGAAAAATCACTCGACAGAAATAAATCAACTAATTATACTCTCAAACTTGGATTCACTTCAAGACCAAGTGGAAACAATTGAAGAGGCAGTACTTATGGCAAAACATGGCATCCCAAGCAGTAAATTGCTATCCATTCAAGATTTTCACCTAATCGGTACATTTCTAGAAAGTCGAGACATATACATATCGTCATTTGAAGAGCTCCTGTCACAATCACAAGTACAAGTTGCAATTAATAATTCACACATCATGTACATTTTGAAAGTACCTCATGTAAGCCCAAATGAATTTCAATACAATTACATTGACTCCGTGATAAGGAATCAAAAACGTATAACAGTCAAACAAAATTACATAATACAAAATTCAACCCATATATACGAAGTCAAAGGACCATGTGAAGACAGAGGAGGAAGTAAATTCATTTGTGATAACAGCAACCTGGAACCTACAACAGAATGCATCAATTATCTCGTTAGAGGAAGACATTCAACATGTATCTTTGAAAAAGTTTACACGAAAGGACTCATCAAACGAATTAATGATGAAGTTATTTTCATTAACGAAGCATTAGCCGAAATATCATCAAATTGCAGTAGTTCTAACAGATTTCTCAATGGATCATTTCTCTTACAATTTCACAACTGCAATCTCTACATTAATGGAGAAACATACACTAATTATGAATTCACCGGCAAATCTTATCAGCCAACTACAGGATTACTTGTTCATGAAATAAGTACCATTGATGAACCACCAGTAGAATACCTTCAAAATTTGACACTTGAACACCGAGATAAATTGGAAATTCTTCATTTACAAAATAATTCCTTGCAATGGAAAATAAATATTTTTGGATCATTCGGAATGACGTTGATAATTGTCGCAGCCATAGCCATAGCCATTTTCTGCTTACACTCTTGGAAACCTAATACAAACATTCAGCTGAGCATCAAAGATCCAGATTCAGACAAAGAGGAAATCAATTTAACAGAAACAAAAACATCAAACGACTTATCAGAGGAACGAAAACGAGAAATCGAAGAATTCATAAACACTCCAACTCCATATCGCACGACAAGCAAATTTTGAGGACAAAATCATTTAAGAGGGAGGAGTTAGCGACAGCCCAAACGTAAACATAAACAAGGAGTTAGCAGCAGCCATAACCGATATCGCGAGAACGGAGCTCGCCAGCATAAACATAATAACTCATCAAAACAACGATATGAGCTAGCCGCCGGTCAGCATTATTTCAAGGACAGAAATCAGGCCACCCGAAAAGATAAACACAGCACGCGAGCTGACTTTAGAGCTTAAGATCAAATTGTATTTTAGTCTTTAAGCAAGCGTGAATAAAAGAGCACAAGCTCTAGTAAAATATTTTTTTTAGTTCTTAGTGATCCGAAAATATTAACTGACATCTAGGGTGTGTCACATCAAATTGCATCACGGAAATTTAATTTTTAGGAATTATATCTTCTGCTTTCGCTTATAATCAGATAAGAGTGTATAGATCACGTTGGCCATGCTTCACTGTAAATTTTTCGTAAATTTGGAAAAAAGTCATCGAACGAAAAAGAGCGTCGTGAATTAATCCTGTGCACTCATTTCAAGAATCCGGAGTTGTCACATCGGGACATCGGTAAGATGCTGGGAATCGTCCAATCCACGGTCAGCAGAGTACTAAAACGATACTTCGAGAACATAACCATCGACCGGAAGGTGAAGAACGGCAAAAATGGATGCTCCGTCAGTGAAAAAGATCACAAGCGCGTAGTTAAGCAGTTTAGACGTGATCCGAGAAGTTCGGTCCGGGATGTCGCCAATAAGCTGAATTTGTCAAGTTCATTCGTCCAGCGGACCAAGCAGCGGGAGGGCCTGCGTACATACAAGGTTCAGAAGGCTCCTTACCGCGACGAAAGGCAAAACATGGTGGGGAAGACGCGAGCCCGGAAGCTGTACACCGAAATGCTGACGAAGCCGCATTGCCTGGTAATGGACAACGAAACCTACGTCAAAGCGGACTTTCGTCAGCTACCGGGCCTGTTGTTCTTCTCCGCAGAGGACAAATTCAGCGTTCCGGAGGAGATTCGCAAGCAGAAACTATCCAAGTTTGCCAAAAAGTACATGGTGTGGCAAGCGATCTGCTCTTGCGGAAAGCGGAGCGCCCCCTTCGTGATGACCGCCACGGTAAACGGGCAGGTTTACCTTAAGGAGTGCCTACAGAAGCGCTTACTACCACTATTGAAGCAGCACGAGGGCCCGACCATTTTCTGGCCGGATCTCGCTTCGTGCCACTATTCAAAGGACGTGTTGGAGTGGTACGAAGCCAACGGGGTCACCTTCGTGCCAAAGGAAATGAACCCGGCCAACGCGCCGGAGCTTCGCCCAAAAGAGAAATATTGGGCGATTATGAAACAGGCCCTCCGGAAGAACCCAAAAGTTGTCAAATCGGAGGCGAACTTCAAAATGGATTTCTGTTCGAAAAAACTACAACCTGACGTTGTACAGAACCTTATGGACGGGGTAAAGAGGAAGGTGCGAGCATACGGACTTGGGCTCGAAGTATGAATAAAAAGAAAATGCCAAAAGTTGTTTAATAGTTTTTTTTACTGTCTAAAATTTTCAAAAGGATCGGTCTACTGGGCGAATTTCTACAGCGTTTTTTCCGTGATGTAATTTGATGTGACACACCCTTTATGTTAATCCTTTGTCACTTGCCTACATTGTCGTCGTCAGATAGACGACAGGTCAGTAACGTATAGTTTTCCACATAATTCTACTGGCCGCAACCCGCATACACGATCAACGTC